>NC_071992.2:90603214-91257857 GCF_028885655.2 Pongo abelii
TTTCAGTATAGAAGAATTATATTTATAAAGAATAACAAAATGTTGACAAGAAATCTAGGCAGTTTTCCCCCCATCTCATTTAAAAGTATCATTATTTAATAGTAGGATATCATTTAAAAGTGTGATACCACCTGGATCTGACAATTTAACGTTTTAAGTATTTTGAATCTTTGTTCCCGTGGGCTTATGCACTGTCTTGTGCTTTGCTTATGCTCTTGGCTGACTGAAGATTATGGACTGTGTTTTATAATTTTTTTTTTTTGCATTTTCTTATTTCAGGCATCATAGTTATAGGTTCCAAATAAAGTTAATATATATTATTTTAGCAGGAATTAAATTATAGGGTCTGTACATGGTACCTGGAATACAAATATAAGTATCACTGCAAACAGTGATAATCTACCTCGAAGACAAACATAAGGTGACAGTATTATATTAGGATAACCGATAATTATAATTAGTATAATACCATGGAAAACAGAAGCAAAAAGGATACATTTAGCTTGAGTAGCCTGGAGATATTTCAGGGAAGTGTTAATGACTTCTGATGAGAACTTGCTGAGTAGAGAAGAATTAGAAAAGTATTTGGGGCAGAGGAGATTGGACTTGCAGTAGGAATAGTAGCAAGAGAAGGGGAAGGAACACTGGGCCAGATTCTAACAATATTGAATGTGGGTAACAAGGATTGGACGATGTCTGCTAGGCACCGGGAAGCCATCAAAATCTTTAAGCAGGTTGAGTTATGATTTTTTTTTCTTAAGATTCACTGGCAGCATTTTGGAAAATGGGTTAAAGACAGAAAGAAAGGGCGAGGAGAGGAAGACAGGAGAGGGCAAGAGAGGGAAGGGGAGGGGAAGGGAGGGGGGGGTGGGGAGGGGAATAGTAAGAACTTCTACCACAGTGTCCAGTGGCAATGAAGGTGAGAAGAGATTAGAATCTGTAGGTTTCAAAGGTATTTAAACTGAATTGATCAATTATAGAATATGTAAGATGAAGGGGTGAGAGAGATTGAAACTGACCTACATTTCTGTATTTCTCAGCAATGACTTAGAAACAACCCTTTCCTAAAGTTCTCCTGTCTGGCTGGGGATACCTATAAAAAAAAAATTATTGGCTGGGTATGGTGGCTCATGCCTGTAATCCTAGCACTTTGGGAGGCTGAGGCGGGTGGATCACTTGAGGTCAGGAGTTTGAAACCAGCTTGGTCAACATGGTGAAACCCCACAAAAAAATTAGCGTGGGCATGGTGGCAGGCGCCTGTAAGCTCAGCTACTTGGGAGGCTGAGGCAGGAGATTTGCTTGAACCTAGGAGGCGGAGATTGCAGTGAGCCGAGATTCCACCATTACACTCCAGCCTGGGTGACAAAGAGAGACTTTGTCTAAAAAACTAAAAAAAAATTAAAAAATCATTATTCACCATGCTAAGTATAATTGTTGAGTCCTGGAGAAGTATTGTTAAAACCTAGTGAAAAGCCCACTCACTTTTCCTGCAGTAGGTTAATTAAGAAATTAAATGTAAATTCTTTATTTTTAAGTTAGGTTTATTGAGATATAATTTGCAATCAGTAAAACCCCTTTTTATGCATGTGCTTCAGTGAGTTTTGACAAATGTACGTAGTTCTGTAACCATTACCACAATGAAGATAAAGAACATTTCTGCACCCATGCCCCTCAAACTCCCTGTGCCTTTTTTTAATTTTTCCCCTCCACTACACCCCAGGCAACCACTGATCTGATTTCTGTCATTAATGTTGCCTTTTCCAGGGTAATATATAAATGGAATCATGTAGTATGTACCCTTTTATGTCTTTTTTTTATAATGTAGCATAATTATTTTGAGATTCATTCATCTTACTGTGTGCATCAGGAGTTTATTCCTTTGGGGGAGAAAAAAAAACACTGGATTTATAAGGTGTTATTGACATACCATAAACGGCATATATTTAAAGTGTACAGTTTGAGAAGTTTTGATATATGTATATACCCATGATATCACCACAGTAAAGACAGTGAATATAGCCAACACCTCCAAAGGTTTTTTAAAGCTCTTTTATACACTCTTTCTCCTGTTCCTTGCCATCCCTTCCTCCCCTGTACCAAAGCAACCATTGATCTACTTTCTGGCCCTGTAAATTCATTTGCATTTTCTAGAATTTTATATCCATGGGGTCATGCAGTATTATTTTGTGTCTGGCATATTTCACTCAGTGTAATTTTGATATGCATTTACTTGGTTGCATGTATCAATAGTTGTTTTTAAAAATATTTTTTGTTAAATAGCATAATGTTGTATAGATATTCTGCAATTTGTTTATCCATTCACTTGATGAACATTTGGGTTGTTTCCAGGTTTTGGCTATTACAAATAACGCTGCTACGAACTTTCTTGTATCAAGTCTTGGTGTGTACACTCACATTTGTCTTATATGATTACCTAGGAATAGAATGGTTGGGTCACAGGCAAAAAATTACCAATCTGGTTTCCAGAGTAGTTGTCCCATTTTACCTTCCCACCAGTAGGGCTTGAGAGCTCCAGTTTCTTTACATCCTAACCAACACTTGGTATGATCAGTCTTCTAATTTTAGACATTCTAAAAGGTATAAGATATTTCATTGTGATTTTAATTTGTATTTCCCTAATGACTAATGATTCTAAACATCTTTTCATGAGTTTATGTAACATAAATGATTATCTTTGGTGAAGTTTTGTTCAAATCCTATGGAGTCCCCTTCTTTTAAAAACTGAGTTGTTTGTTTTTTTTTTCATTATCAAGTTAGAAGAGTTCTGTATATATTATAGATATCAGTCCTTTTCAAGATATGGGTTTTGAAAATATTTTCTCCCCACATGAATTTATTCTTATATAAGGGATAGGATTTGAGCAAGAGAAAAAGGGTAAAGATATTATATTCATAAATGGGAATAGCATGTACAAATGAAAAAATAAAAAATTGGATTTATGAGGCCTCAATATGGAGTAAAATAGAAAAAGGTGATAGAAAATGAGTTTTCAAAAATAAAGAGTAGCCTGAATATAAAGACTTAAGGAATTTAGACTCTTTTTGTGAGCACCAATGCTAATAAATATCAATACAATCACAATAGTTATACTAAGAACTGAGCATTGCAGTTTATAACGTGTTTTTATATACACAGTCTATAGTGTTTTCCCCTGCATCAATTTACTTTAGTCCTGTGACAACTATGTGAAGGCGCAGAGACTTGGGGCCATGTGAAGTCAATATCAAATATAGGTTTTTGGGGTTTAAGCCAATGCCTTTTCAACCAGTGTGTGCATGTGTGTGTGTTGGGGGCGGGGGGCATGTATGTGTACATTTAATGGAGTGTGAGGAAAGAATGACAGCCGGATTGGTCTACAAGGGCTGAGAAGGGCACTTTCCCAATAGGGCAGGGGATAGTGTCCTGCTGAGCTCTGGCGGGTTGTACAATAGGTTCTGATAAAGTTTGGGGTGTATACCTGTACTTTAAAAATGACAATTCACAGTTATTATAGAATGGTTCACAAAAATTTCAAAATCTCAGAAGATATTTTAGATTCTGTGAATTTTTTTTAGTTGTCTTTTATTTGTAACCTGACTCTAGATAAATAAAGTAAAATTATGTTAGTTGATTTGTTAAGAAAAAAATAATGTGATCCAGTTCTTTACTTTTAATTTTGTTATTTTATTTTTAATTTCTCATGGGAATTCAAAGAACTTACTTTTCAAACACAGTCCTTTTGTTCAGTATATTCTGATATCATTGTCTTGCTCAGGGCTCTGCCCTGACTTTTTTCTGCATATAGCTGACATGCAATTCGAACTTCAGATCAACTTCAGAAACATGAATAAAAATTACCTGCTGAACAGGCTCATGATTTGGACATTTTCATTTTTTTCTTCAGTTTTTGAACTTACTTGGAAGCTTTGAAATGTCCTGATTTGCTGTGTTTTCAAAATTTTCACCCATTTTTAACTCCTATAGGTTCTTTTTATGGTAAGTAACAGTGGCTTATAACCGAGAAAAATTGAAGTCTACTTGCCAATGTGTGGCTTCTCCATATTAAAATGCTATACCCTTAAAAGGAAGGTAAAAATGATTTTAATAGTAATTATGTTTAATACAATAATTATGTTTAATATGCTCATACACATTACTGTATGTTATTTGTGTCTCTTTTGTGTGATCAGTTCAAAATCACTTTAAGAACTGCTAGAGTGTTGTACAGCATGTCTATGTAGACTTCGCATGGGACCTGCCATTTTCTCACAGATAAACCTAGAAGGTTTGAGCTTCTTTTAAAATAAATTTGCAAAATCATTCTGTTTATGTTCATATTACTTAATTAGTTTGGGGTGATGAAAAACACATGCAGGTTCTGGAGTTAAATACACTTGATTCAAGCCTGCAGCTTTGAGCATGTTAGCAAACTTCCTGGAGCTCTGCCTACCCAGTTTACTGTACATTGTGAGACATAAATAAAATGGCATTTAAAGTGCTCAGCATAGAGTCTGGCAAAAGGTGGATGTACTTAATAAATGTTGTGATTTCTTGCTATCTTGACTCTTCTTGATATTAATATTTCTATATATTTATTCCAATTACTATAGGTTTGGTACACACACATATGAGCATGTGCATGCTTGCACGCGCATGCACACACACACACACACTGCTGTGACTAGTCAACATTCTCTTATTTTTATTTTTTATAGATGAGGGTCACCCAGGCTGAAGTGCAGTGGTATGATCATAGCTCACTGTAGTCTCAAACTCCTGGCCACAAGCCATCCTCCTGCCTCAGCCTTCTGAATAGCTGGGATTACAGGGAGTTAACATTTATTCAGTTTATATGTGCTAGATACTAAATACTTCACATATATTAAATTGTTTAATTCTTTTAATAACTCTATACGGTATAAGCTATTGTTATCTCCACTATGCTGCTGAGGAAACTGAGTCAAGGAGATGCTATGAATACCCAGTGAGACTAAACAATTAGTGTAAGCATTAAATAGGAACCAAGGCCATTCATCTCCAGAGCCCAGTTTCTTCTGATAATAACTTAAATACTAATAAGATCTTATGCTATTAATCTCATCTCAGTTTATACAGTATCTTCTAAAGCTAAAAATAAAATAAGGTAATTTTATTTTTCTCCTTTGTGTTCTATCAATTATTTATATGAAGCATATGAATGATTTCACTGAATTCAATTTGAGCATCTATTAGGTGAAAATAATTTAACTGATATTTCATGTGTAAATAAACAATACGGCAGATTGACTTCTGAGACATGTTAGACTAAATTTTGTAAAACCCTGAACATGATATTTTAACTGAAACTAATTTATGAAATCAGGAATAAAAATTATAATAGTCACATGTTTGATCAAATAGAAGCTGGTGCTTATGGTATTCATTTTTATCCAGTTTTGCACGATAAATTTTGAATACTTAATTATAAATGTGTGTGTCTACACACACACACACACACACACACACACACATATATTTTAGGTAGGTGTGTTAGTTTGCTAGGGCCGCCATAACATGATTGCACATACTGGGTGGCTTAAATAACAGAAATTTATCTTTTCACAGTTCTGGAGGCTAGAAATTTAAGATTAAGGTTTCAGCAGGCTTGGTGTCTTCTGAAGCCCTTCTCCTTGGCTTGCAGATGGCTGCTTCCTCCTGGTGTCCTCATATGGCCACCCCTAGATTGGTGTGCTGTCTGTGTCCTGATCCCTTTTTATAAGGACACCAGTCATATTGTATGAGGGCCTACCAACTTGACTTCATCTTACCTTAGTTATTTCTTTCTGAGGTACTACTGGGGGTTAAGACTTTAACATATGATTTTGGGAGGGACACACAGTTCAGCCAATAATAACAGAGCAACCATAAAATGGTTTTGTCTCATTAGAAGCTTGGATGTTTTAAATCTTCCTTACAGTCTATGCATATATTTGTTTTCGACTATCAATTAAATCAACTCGGTTCAAACATCTAGAATCAAAACCATTTATGTTTACTTGTAGAAAGCTGTCCTCTCTCTTAACAATCATATCCTCATCCACACTTTCCTCATTGTTGGCCTTAGTATATTCCCCTTTTGACAAGTCCTTCTGGCTAGGACAAATGGCAAAATTGATGTGGCTTGAGGATGATATCTGGAGTCACTGAATATATAGAAAGAAGAATCTTTCATGAATAACCTAGTGATAAGTCTCTCTCTCTTTTTTCTTTTTTTTCGAGTCACTGAATATATAGAAAGAAGAATCTTTCATGAATAACCTAGTGATAAGTCTCTCTCTCTCTCTCTCTCTTTTTTCTTTTTTTTTTTTTTTTGAGATGGAGTTTCGCTCTTGTTACCCAGGCTGGAGTGCAAAGGCGCGATCTAAGCTCACCGCAACTTCCGCCTCCCGGTTGTTGCCATTCTCCTGCCTCAGCCTCCCTAGTAGCTGGGACTACAGGCATGAGCCAGCACGCCTGGCTAATTTTGTATTTTTAGTAGAGGTGGGGTTTCTCCATGTTGGCCACACTGACCTCGAATTCCTGACCTCAGGTGATCCGCCTGCCTCAGCCTCCTGAAGTGCTGGGATTACAGGCATGAGCCACAGCGCCTGCCTGTGATAAGTCTCTTGTTTTTTAAAAAATTATTTTTGTCTGCTACTTATGTACAAACCACTATTTTCCCATCATGGCCTTTGAGTAAATGATAGTGTTTTGATTAAATAGCAGCAGAGGGGAAGTTCTGTGGACATGCACGTTTGTGTCCCTGAGACTATCAGAAGTTAAACAACAATGCCAAAGTAAGCTGAACTCCAAAGCAAGGCAGATACTGTGTTTGCATTTGGGAGAAACAGTTTAAGTATTTCTTTGAGGCTTTTCTACTCTGCTCGGTTCAGGTCCTCATACCAGCATTTATGTATCACCTTAATTTATAAATGGTGAGTTTTAGTAAGAAGCATTGAATTTACACAAACAATAATCCAGAGGCTACTAAACTGGGTACTTCTCTTGAATCAACGGAAAGAAAAACACAGCAAAGTACCCTTCATGCTGAGCAAAAGTTTCAAGATGTCAGACCCATTCCGAGGGACACTGTCTATGGTGGCATCCCCTCTGTCCTGTCTGAAAGAGATAAATACACATAAGCCTTTAAGATACAAAGGGCAGTTTCTGTATTTGAAGTTATGCATTAAACAGGTGATTTCAGAGTTTCTCAGCTAAAATCCTAACAACTCTGATTGCAGTACAAGCTCCATGATTCACGCCCACAAACACTTCAATGTCACTTACAATGTAATTTCAGCTCATGGATGTTTAGAAGAGTGTGCTGACTCCAGTGCGTCTGTTTTAAAACAGCGAGTGATTAGTTGTGTTATGGCTTTAGCCATCTTGCAATAAATGTATTAGGAACAGTGGTTTATTGATTTAGATAAATGTATCAGGTCCTAGCTATTTAACTTCTTTGTGCTTTAGTTTGCACATCTCTAATATGGGATACTACCACTTAACATTCATAGGATTCCTGAGAATCTTCAATTGAACAACATATATAAGACAACACTCAGCACCATTTCTGGCACTTGGTAGTTGCTTAATCAACTGAAATATTTTTTCACTATTATTTTTAATTTCGTCTTACGATATCAGAACTAGGTTAAAAAAAAAACTCCCAATTTTTGGCTTAAATCAAAAGCCAGGAGTCTTCTTAATTTCTGTCTTCTCCTTACACATCTTATCTAATTCATCAGTAAATTAGAGATCTGCCAATATTACCTTCAAATGGGCCTCACATTTTCTACTTATCTTTATCTCTGCTGCTGCTATGTTGTCTGAGCCAATTGTGTACGTGGACAACTGCTGTAAGTCTACGAACTGCTTTCTCCGTAACCATGTTGCCCCTTCAAGGAGGACATTCTTAAAACATAAATAAGAATATATTATCTTCCTGCTTAAAATCATCTGATTGGTTTCTCATTGTACTATGAATAAAGTCCAGACTCTTTCTTGTGGCCTATGAGGCGTTTGATGTTCCGGCCTCAGCCGTCTCTCTTTTACCTCTTGCAACTCTCTTTGACCCCTGAAGTTTTAGTCACATCTGAGTTTTCTTCATTCTTCTCAAATTAGTCAAGCTATTTTTTTTTTTTTTTTTATCTCAGGGCCTTCCTTCATCGTTTGTGTTCAATATTCCTTCCAAACCCTTCCCCGACCTCCCACACATAAACATCACATGAATATATTTTATCCTTTAGTTCTCAGTTTCTGTGAGTTTCCTCTGATTTGTACAGGTGTCTTTTTTCATATTTATTGATGATTGGAGATAACTGAATAGACCCAGCTGACTGGGAGGTCTCAGCAGCAGACGGTTGAGTGGATATTGTCACAGAAGACCAGGCAGCAAGAGGAGAAAGGAAATTAGGATGCTGAGTATTTAATGAAGCAAAACAAACAAAATAACTCTGACTCATTCTTTACATATAACTTGAAAATGTAAATTACATGACGTAATTATTTTTGTTTAGATTAAGATATGATGATTACTAAGAAGTGCTAGTGGAGGACTCTAAAGCAGTACTGGACAATAAAAGTATAATTCAGCCTCATGTGTACTTTTAGTTCTCTTATAGCCACATCGCAGGTAAGTAGAAACAAAAGAAAGTCACTTTAATAATCTATTTTATTTAACCCAATATATTAAAAATATAATCATTTCAATGTATAGCCAATATAAATGTACAAATTATTAATGAGAAAAAACAAAGCAAGCAAAATTATTAATGAGTTCTTTCCTGTTCCTTTTTCATGGTAGGTCTTGGAAATCTGTGCATTTTACACTTGCAGCACATTTCACTTTCTCGCAGTCACAGTTCAGAGCTCTGTGACCACATGTGGCCAGTGGCTACCTAGTTGCTCAGTCCAGGTCTAAGGGTTATTTAAAAGAAGTTTAATCTGCACCATTCCTTTATCATCTGGGATGACTTTTTATTCAATTTTGTGACAATTTAAATTTGAATTGGTTTTTTAGATTAGATATACCAGCTTTCTATTTTCAATGACTTTTAAATAGATGTATGGGAAAAATATTTTCTTGCATTTATGAAAAACCTATCGTCTCTATCTTAATTATGTTTGAAGATAAATAGGGTTGACAGGGGTTAGTTTACACTGGAGAGTTGACAGCACTGCTAGGGTTTCTCCAACTTTTAAGATTTATGTAAGAGGCAGTTTACACGGAAATTGCACATGCAAGTGGCTCACAAACTTGAGTGGGCATCAGAATCAGCTGGGAAGCTAGTAACTCTGAAGATTTTTTGGCTTCACCCCAGGACTCAGTCAGTCTAGGATGGTGCCGAGCACCTGCATTTGTAGCAAGTTTGCAGGTGCTGCTGCTGCTGCTAGTAGAGGCCAGTACTGGCATAGACCATCTCGTCTCTCCACATGCACGGTGCACGTGGAGATTGCCTTGAGCAACAGGGCATGTTTTACTTCTTTATATGGTTGATGATGCAGACCCTGGAAACTACCCTTTTTTCGTTTGTTTGTTTCTATGTGTGTGTGCGCGTCAGGTAGAGGGTAGATGGAGGAAGTTACTTACCCGCTCATTATGCTGTTGTGTTCTACTTTGAGAAAACAGTAGCAAAAGAACCTTAGGGGAAGCATAACAACAAAATAAATTTCAGAGAAAGAAACCGAGATCAGTGGGCAATACAAGCTCCCTAGTGACTATTCCATGTATTTTACCACTTATGCTGTGAGGGGCAGGGAAATACGAAGGTATTTTACCTGTACAGTGTCTATTTTCTAGGTCCAGATGACAGACTATTACTGAAATAATAATAGCTCTGTTGAATACTCAACCAAAAGCTAGTATTTGCCCCACAGTAATTTATCTGTTTTCTAGCCATTATGATATCCACTAAGTTCTAAGTGTTAAATTAGCTTTTAGGCTCACGTGGAAATAAGTACCATTGTTTATATGATCAGGGCAGTGCTTGTTCAGCTACTGTTTCATATTGGATTTCTGCAAAGCTGCAATTGTGTGAATCAGGCCTCAGTGAATACTGGATAAAATTAACGTCAAATTTCTGAGTGATGAGGAAAATCACTATCAAAGTAAATATATTAACTTTGATAAGGCTATAAATTTTAAGTTTTTTAAAATAAAGGCTAAATTTAGGAAAGAATCCAGTGAAATTAATCTTTCCTCCTTATGTTCTCTGAAAACTTATTTCTCTGCTGCATTATCTTTTTTTTTTTTTTTGAGACGGTGTCTCGCTCTGTCGCCCAGGCTGGAGTGCGGTGGCGCCATCTCGGCTCACTGCAAGCTCCGCCTCCCAGGTTCACGCCATTCTCCTGACTCAGCCTCCCGAGTAGCTGGGACTACAGGCGCCCACCACCATGCCCAGCTATTTTTTTCTATTTTTTAGTAGAGACAGGGTTTCACCATGTTAGCCAGGATGCATTATCTAATATTTATTGAGCATTTATTATTTGCAGGCCCTGCTCTAAATGCTGTATCAGCATTAATTCATTTCGTCCTCATAACAAGCTGATAACTATATTATTATCATTCCGATTTTACAGATGGGTGTTACACAACCAGTTAGGAGCAGAGATGATATTCTGCTGGGCTTGATTGCAACATTATATCTTCCTTTGTGAGATTCTGCTGTCTTAATTTGTTCTTTCAACACTTGGTCTTTCTTCCTTGACCTTCTCCTATTCCATAAACTTGTACTCAACTATACATCCATTTGAAATATTTTTGGCCTGGAATTTTGTTCCCTTTTCCATAATTTTATACTTTTTTCTCCCTCCATGTCTTTTCTAAGTCATTCACCTTATCTGAAAGTATAATCCCTCTTCTTTTGGCTTAGCTCTGCCCTTAATAACATTTTACATTAGTTAGCTCTCATAACTCTCAATATATTTATGACTTTTCTTTTTCTTTTTCTTTTTTTTTTTTTTTTTTTTTTGAGATGGAGTCTCACTCTGTTGTCCAGGCTGGAGTGCAGTGGCACGATCTGGGCTCACTGCACGCTCCGCCTCCCAGGTTCATGCCATTCTCCTGCCTCAGCCTCCCGACTAGCTGGGACTACAGGCACCTGCCACCATGGCCAACTAATATTTTTGGATTTTTAGTAGAGACGGGGTTTCACCGTGTTAGCCAGGATGGTCTTGATCTCCTGACCTCGTGATCTGCCCGCCTTGCCCTCCCAAAGTGCTGGGATTACAGGCGTGAGCCACCACACCCAGCCATTTATGACTATTCTTAATTATAAAAGCAGAAACAGAACATTCAAAGAATTTTTTTAAATGAGAATTAAATCACTATCCAGCACACATATACTTCCTTCTTTGAAACTTTCTGCCCTTTTTTTTTTTTTTTTTTTTTTGATAAGGAGTCTCACTCTGTCTCCAGGCTGGAGTGCAGTGGGGCAATCTTCGTGCACTGCAACCTCAACCTCCCAGGTTCAAGCAATTCTTCTGCCTCAGCCTCCCGAGTAGCTGGGACTACAGGTGTGTGTCACCACACCCAGCTAATTTTTGTATTTTTAGTAGACACAGGTTTCACCATGTTGGCCAGGATTGTCTTGATCTCTTGACCTCGTGATCTGCCTGCCTCAGCCTCCCAAAGTGCTGAGATTACAAGCGTGAGCCACTGCATCCGGCCCTGTCCAGTTTCTTATATGTGTGTGTTTGTTGGCAGGTGTATGTTTTATATTTATTCACTATGAGTAATTTGTATATGGATTTTTATATTGATTATTGAATTATTTTTTCCTTATTAAAGTAAAATTTAGCATTATCTTCTTAATGTCAAATTAAATGTTCATTAAATAGAAATAATACAATCTACCTAACCCTTTTTAAAATTTTTGTACAGGTTGAGAGTGTTTATTAATACAGCATTTTAAATTTTTTACCTTTATTTTTAAAATTTCTACTTTTATTTTTGATTCAGGGGCCACATGTGCAGGTTTGTTACAAAGGTATATTGGATGATGTTAAATTTGGGCTTCTATTGATCCCATTACTCAGATAGTGGACATAATACCCAACAGGAAGTTTTTCAGCTCTTGCCCCCTTCTCTCCCTCCCACCTTTTGGAGTTCCCAGAGTCTACTGTTCCTAACTGTATGTCCATGTCTACCCAAGATTTAGTGCCCACTTATAAGTGAGAACATGCAATAATTGGTTTTCTGTTTCTGTGTTAATTTGCATAGGATAATGGCCTCCAGTTGCATCCATTCTGCTGCAAAGAACATGATTTCTTTCTTTTTTAAATGGCTGCATAGTATTCCATGGTATATATATACCATATTTTCTTTATCGAATCCACCATTGATGGGCACCAAGGTTGATGCCATGTCTTTGCTATTGTGAATAGAGCTGCGATGAACATACAAATGCATTTGTCTTTTTGGTAAAATCATTTATTTCCCTTTGAGTACATACCTAGTAATGGGATTTCCAGGTCAAGTGGGAGTTCTATTTTTAGTGCTTTGAGAAATCTCCAAACTGCCTTCCACAGTGACTGAGCTAATTTACATTCCCACCAATAGTGTATAAGCATTTCCTTTTCTCTGCAGCTTCACCAACATCAATGCAGCTTATTTATTTATTTATTTATTTGTTATTTTTTTTTTGAGACAGAGTCTCACTCAGCCACCCGGGCTGGAGTGCAGTGGTGCGATCTCGGCTCACTGCAACCTTTGTCTCCTAGGTTCAAGTGATTCTCCCATCTCAGCCTCCCGAGTAGCTGGGATTACAGGCACCTGCCATCATGCCTGGCTAATTTTTGTACTTTAGTGGAGACGGGGTTTCACCATGTGGGCGAGGCTGATCTTGAACTCCCGACCTCAAGTGATCCTCTCGCTTTGGCTTCCCAAAGTGCTAGGATTACAGGTGTGAGCCACTGCGCCCAGCCCAATGCAGCTTTTAAAAAATCAACTTATCTAGTATTAACTTCCAGAAGTTAATTTAGTGAGTCAGCAAATTAGCCTTTTTCTGGCTTTTAACTTATATCATGTATTGCTTTTGCTTTTAAATGATTTTTTTAAGTTAATGGTAGCCAATCTTAATCATACACTCAAATTTTTACATATATATTATATAATATATGTTATATATAATATTTATATATTATATATTTATCTATATTATATATGTTATATATAATATTTATCTATATTATATATGTTATATATAATATTTATCTATATTATATATATTATATATAATATTTATCTATATTATATATATTATATATATATATATATATACACACTTCTGTAACCATTGCTATGCCACATAGGAAATTTCCAACTCCCCAAAAGTATCACTGGGCTCCTAACCAGGCATAGATTAATTTCGCCTATTTTACTGTCTTGCTGTGTATTTTTCTGTTGTTCTGTGGTATGCCATTGGATGGATATGCCACAAATAATTTACCAAATCTACTGTCGATGGTTAATTGGGTTTCCCATTTTAGGGTATTACAGTAAAACTGTCTTGAACATAGTTTACATGTCTTTTATTGGACTTGAGCACTCCTTTCTGATGGTTATATTTCCAAGAGTGGAATTACTGGACCATAGAGGATACATGTGTTTAGCTAATATTAGTTTTTTAAGGTATAAAATCTATTTAAAATATGAATGGAAATATTTCTACTTTGTCAATTGGTAAGAATATTATACTATCATTTAAAAGGAGAGAGATCAAATAATTTAGAAAAGTGGTAGCAGAGTCTAGAAACAACTAATTCCACTTGCCTTTGGTCATTTCCTTTCTTTCCTTATAAGCTTACTGTACATGCAACTATATAACTATTTTTTCACAACAATATATTCCTAAGTTTTTAGACTTTTATTGTCATACTGTTTTGGCTGTAAGCACCCTTCACTTCCATTCCTAATGGATTTCGCTCATGCCATTGTGTCTGTCCAGAATCACATCTTCCCTGATCCCTATATGTTTCTCCATTGCACTTCCTCTAGACTTATCATACTTTTTATTTAACTGAGATTATCAGAACAATACATTTTAATGAACTTAAGCTATTCTTATAAATTATCTCTTCTGGTCATCTTATAGCATAATTTTCTCTAAATTAAGCAGACACTTCTTTTATATCTTCTCCTATACCTCTGAACCAGGAAGTGAACTCAGAAAAAATTTCCTTCAACACAGGCTTTCATTTGTTTGTTAGGGTGTGCCGGCAATAAATATTTTCTCTCTGGGACACCTAAATTATAGCCACTGTTTTAACCTTAATAATATTGTTGAGGTGCAGACCAGACAATGTTACCATTATGGCAATTTTTATTTATTGGAGGATAAAAGATTGTTTAGTGAAAAGAGAAGGTGGGAAGAGATAATGATTGGCAATTCTTGTTTATTGGAGGATAAAAGGTTGTTTAGTGAAAAGAATAGATGTGAAGAGGTAATGATTGGCTAAGTACTATGGAACTCCCTGACACTGATCGAATTATGTTAATGTTTAGTTCGTACTTGGGAGTATTACAGCTGCTTGTTAAAACTCCATTATGTAACAACATTTTCAGACTTGGGATCATGATAGGGTTAGGGATAAATATAATGATTAATTTTTAATGCAAGGCAATAATCAGATTTAAACATTTTAAATCTGTGTATTCTTTTTCATATTGTTTCAATATGTATTCATATTCATATTGTTTTTTAAGTGGTTTCAGTTTTGAAAAAAGTTTTAGTTAATGTTCAATGATATTGCTATTACATGAGAAGTGAAGTGATAATAAGTAATCTTTTTAGACCAGTCTTATCAAAAATTTACAGCATACCATGTACTGGTTATTTGCAGGTATTCTTTTACTCGTGATCTCTCTGTATTTCTTTGAATGCATGTTACCTTGTGAATATCAGTGAGTAGGCTGTGATGTTGAACATCTGACAGGCATCCAGACTCTAATTAACTGTTGAAATAAAAATATTAAAAAATTAAGAATAGGCTAGGCACGGTGGATCATACCTGTAATCTCAGCACTTTGGAAGGCTGAGGTGGGTGGATCACTTGAGGTCAGGAGTTCGAGACCAGCTTGGCCAACATGGTGAAACCCCATGTCTACTAAAAATACAAAAATTAGCCTGGTGTGGTGGCACCCACCTGTACTCCTAGCTACTTGGGAGGCTGAGGCAGGAGAATTGCTTGAACCTGGGAGGTGGAGGTTGCAGTGAGCTGAGATTGCACCATTGCACGCCAACCTGGGTGACAGAGTGAGACCCCTTCTCAAAAAAATAAAATAAAATAAATAAAATAAAATAAAGACTATCTTCTCATCTAGTATAGTACTTGACAGATAGTGAATGCCTTGATAAGTATTTGTTGAATGAATGAATATATATTAGTATAATAGGTTAAATTGTAATAATCCTATGTTTCTTTGATTTAGATAATAGCAGGGTATATTGAGAAAAATGTGGAAAATAAACAGAATTTTATTTTCCACATTTACATTTTCCACATTTTCCACATTTACATTTCCACATTTACATTCCACAATATATAAATGTATATATATGTTATGTGTATTATATCAAATAACTTATATTTTATTAATGCAAATGAATCCTGAAGGTTTGTGTGGCACTATTTAAGCCAGCAGTTCTTTTCCTCAGTGTGCACCCTTCACAAAGTCTTGCACATGAATAAGAGGAAGTATGTACAGTAGTATCAATCAAAGCAACGTTGTTTTAGTAGTAGAAATCGACAAACAATCCCAATGTCCATCAATATGCATAAAACATTGCTTTATATACGTATAATGGAACATTACATTGTGGTGAGAACATGTAAACTAGAGGTATACTCATCAGCATGAGTATTAATATTATTACTTACATTTTGTAAAGGGAAGGTAGGAATATTGATCAAAACCTCAGGTTAATGCTGAATCATTTAAATCTAGACCTAGCAGGTGGGTATATGATTGGAGACAGGCACAACCGGGGCTTTCCCAGAGTGTCAGTGTTCTCTTTCTTCACTTAGGTAAGTTACTTGGTGTTTCATTTATTGTTAGCCTTTTACCTGCACAAATGCGTTATATGCATGCTTTCATCTCTGATGTATTTTAAAATTAAAAAGAAAATAAACTATTTCCTAGGGGCAGTAATATGTTAGGTAATATCCTTGTATTTATGGAGCTTCCAGCTACAGTAAAGGTAGACATTAATTCAATAACTGCAATTACTCCAGGCTTATTTAATAAGAAGTATGTGATGCCATAAGACTATGCAATAGCTGATACAGTCTAATCAAGAAAGCGCAGAAAGAGCTTCACTGAGAAAGTTGGAACTGAGGTGATATCTAAATGATGAGTGAAAATTAACTTAGAAAACAAAGGAAAAAAAAGAGGAATATTTGCAAAGGCCGTGTGGTGCAGGAGAGAGCACTGTTGAATGTGAAGAAAATAAAGAAGGCCAGTATAGTTGGAGAAAACGGTATCATGAAGAATATTATTGGAGAGGTAGTAAGGGTCAAAATAAGAATCTTGTAGATAATGCTTTTTCCTTTGCCTATGTTGATGAGAAGCTACCGAGATATTTTAAGCAGGGAGATGAGGTAAACAGATTTACATTTTGAATATATTATTCTGGTAGCAGGTGAAAAATGGATTGGGTGGAGGCAAAGGTAGATACGGGAAGACCAGTCAAGAGAATATTTTAGTAGTTCAAGAACCAGATCATGATAGCTTAACGGAAGTTACTGGTAGAGAATATGAGAAGAGTAAATTGATTTCAGAGAAATTTCGAGGGCAAAATATAAGGGACTTCGTAATAATTTAGAAATGGCAAGTGCGCGAGAAATTCCTCAAGAATAATTTCTAAGTTTCTAGCTTGCCTAAATGAATGGTTGGTGGTACCCATCACAGAGAAAGAATATAGGAAGAAGACCAAAGGTTAAATGGACACTCTAACATGGTCAGATTTGTACACCTAACATGTGTGCATCTTAGATCTCTAAGATCAGGTACTGACTCAATTTAGACTTTGTCTTTCAAAAGTTATGTTTCAACAATGTATTTTGTCTGGAATTTAATCTTCAATATAGTGTAACTCATTTTTCTCTCTCTTTCTCTCTTTTTTTTTTCTTTAGACAACATACAGACATATTAATATAAAGTAAGTGTTTGGGCTCTGTTTTTCTCTCTTCCATTTCAATTTCTTATCATTGTCCCTACTTCTACCATAGGAATCTCTGGATTTCTTTCCACCACAGGAATCTCTGACTCTAAATCCCACATAATGGAGGATTATGGGTTCTTTGCTACTCACCATGGTTAATTAATACCTACTTCTCATAATGAAGCTGGTAGTATCTAATGTAAGCCTTGTTCCAGGATTAGTGAAGATCATGATGTTTCATAAAAGTGTAGTGAAGTTAAGCACAGCTCTGTGTTTTGTTCCTTTTAAAGCAGAAAGGCCAATCAGGTTTAAAAGTCTGAGTTGAAAAAGAAGGCTAGAATCATAGCATTTCATTGCAGTCTTCCAATCAGAAACCCCATAGTTATCCTTTCCTTGTATTTCTGACAGTATGGTAGACTGAATGTCTAGAGAAATCCTTTCATTAGCAAAAAACCTAAAGATTCCAGACAGTATATATATATTTAAAAATTACTTTGGGAGGCCGTGGCCAGCGGATCACGAGGTCAGGAGAACGAGATCATCCTGGCTAACACAGTGAAATCTCGTCTCTACTAAAAATATAAAACATTAGCCAGGCATGCTGGCATGCGCCTGTATTCCCAGCTACTAGGGAGGCTGAGGCAGGAGTATCGTTTGAACCCGGGAGGCAGAGGTTGCAGTGAGCCAAGATCGCACCACTACACTCCAGCCTGGTCAACAGAACGAGACCTCATCTCAAAAAAAAAAAAAAAAAAAAAAAAAAAAAAAAAAAAAATTATTGCATAGCTGAGTTGGTGGAAAGTAAGGGGAATTCTCAGAGTCCATGAACAGCATGAAATAACAAATCAAGAGAAGTAAGCAAGATGAATGTCACTGAAACAGACATTTTCTCTGAAGATGTTTGGAAGTTCTTCACTGCATACAGCCTAGGATTTAAAAGACCATTTTTTTGTGAACAAATTTAGTTTGGGCTGGCAAAAGTTGGCAGATTTGACTACAAATACCTCTGCATGAATAGGATCCCTGAAAGGCAATACTTACTGTGAATTAAACAAGCAAATAAAAGAGACAGGGGGTAGGGAGTAGAGAGAGAGAGAGAGAGAGACAGAGCGAGAGAGACTGCTCTTGAGGGAGATATTTGGTTCTGGGTGTAGTGAAGGAAAAGGAAAGTTTCATCAGAAGAAAATTCATAACTTCTCCCTTATGTAAGCCATATTCATAGTACATATGTAACCTCAAAACCTCTAAAGGTAAAATTTTACTTTTAAGTGACATTTGGTTGACAGTGTCCCCAAGTACTTTGCAGAAGCAAGCAAAAATCCTGTGACAAGAAAACACTTTAAATAAAGGTCCCAAATAACTCTCATAGATAAAATTTCAACGGATATGAGATTGCATTAAAAAGATAATCACTAAATACAAACAGAATAGAACATCTCAGTGAAAGAAATCAGTAAAAACAAACCGTAGATTACGAAGATTGTTGTTGTTAGAAATTTCATTTTTAGAATGTAAATTAATTACATATAATGTTCAAAATAATATACATTATTAAAAATATGGTAAAAGACAGAAGACTATAAAAACAAACAGATACATTTAAAAAAGAACCAAAGAGCATTTTGAGATATGAAGAAAAATTAAGAAATGAAAGTTGAAATTTATTGTATGTGTTATACAGCAGAGTAGAAATAGCTGAAAAGGAAATTTTTGAAATAGAAGATAGATCTGAGAAAATTATATAGAAGGTAGAGCAAGGAGACAGAGCTGGAAAATACAAGAGACTTTAGGAGATAGAGAGGACAGAAAGAGAAATTGCAACATACGTCTAATTGGAGAGCCAGAATGAGAGAAGAGAAAAAACATGGGTGAGATGTTTAAAGTGATAATAGTTGAATTACTTTTAGGATTGATGAAAGACATGGATCTTCATATTCACATAACAAAACAAATTTTAAGTTAATTATGGTATAATCACAGAACGGCTTGATATATTATAGTGAAATCGCTGAACATTGATCAAGATTTTAAAAAGCAGAAAAAGATAATATAGAAAATAGAAGACAGTAGTATATGTTAGAAATGAATCTAAACATATCAGTGATTGCAATAAATATAAATTGAGTTAAATTTTCAATTAAAGGAGATTATCAGACAGAAAACAAATCACTACAAACAAAATCCCACTTCTGTTGTTTATAGGAACACACCTAAACTAAAGAATATAGATGCTAAGGCCCGGCACAGTGGCTCACGCCTATAATCCCAGCACTTTGGGAGGCTGAGGAGGGTGGATCACGAGGTCAGGAGTTTGAGACCAGCCTGGCCAACGTGGTGAAACCCCATCTCTACTAAAAATACAAAAATTAGCTGGGTATTGTGGCAGGCGCCTGTAATCCCAGCTACTCGGGAGGCTGAGGCAGGAGAATTGCTTTAACCTGGGAGGCAGAGTTTGCAGTGAGCCAAGATCACACCATTGCACTCCAGCCTAGGCAACAAGAGCGAAACTCCATCTCAAAAAAAAAAAAAAAAAATATATATATATATATATATATATAGATGCTGAGTGCAGTGGCTTACACCTGTAATCCCAGCACTGCACTTACAACAGTGGCTGAAGTAGGAGTATAGCTGGAACCAAGGAGTTGCAGACCAGCCTGGGCCACATAGGGACACCCCATCTCTACAGAAATAAAAAATAATAATAATTAGCCAGGCGTCGTGATGCGCCTGTAGTCCCAGCTACTCAGAAGGTTAAGGAGGGAGGATAGCTTGAGCCCAGGAGGTTGAGGCCATAGGTTAAACCATGATTGTACCACTGCACTCCAACCTGGATTATGGCCCTGTATTAAAAAAATAAAAAAGTAAAAAGATGGGAAAAGATATACCAAAATTAAAAAAAAAAAGAATTTGTTTTATTTATTTATTTATTTATTTTGAGAAGGAATCTCAGTCTGTTGCCCAGGCTGGAGTGCAGTGGTGCAATCTTGGCTCACTGCAACCTCTGCCTCCTGGGTTCAAGCGATTCTTGTGCCTCAGCCTCCCAAGTAGCTGGGATTACGTCTGGCTAATTTTTGTATTTTTAGTAGAGATGGGGTTTCAGCACGTTGGCCAGGCTGGTCTCAAACTGCTGATCTCAGGTGATCTGCCTGCCTCTGCCTCCCGAAGTGCTGGGATTACAGGCATAAGCCACCATGCCCAGCCAGAATTTACTTTTTAAATAACATAAAAAGGAAATTCTAAAGCAAAAATACTGTTCTATATGGTAGCTAGCTTCTGAGATGCCACCCAGCAATCCTTGTCCCCTGGTATTCATGGCTTTTTAAAAGACTCATCTAAGAATGAATAGGCATGATCTTTTTAACCAATAAGATAGTCCAGAAACGACAATGTGTGATTTCTGAGGTTAAGCTATAAATGTAGCTTAACCTTGTTCTTTTGGAACAAGCTTTCACCTTGTTCTTTTGCAACACTTTATGGGGGACCATCAGCTGGAATTCTGTGTAAACATATAGACAGTTCTGTGGAAAGGTACATATTTAATGAATTTAATGAATTGAAGCTTCAACAGACACTACCAATTTGCCAGCTTTTTGAGTGAGCCATTTTCAAAGAAGATCCCCTGCCCCAGTGAAGTCTTCGGATGTCTGTACTCCTGCTAACACCTTAAGTGTACCCTGTGAGAGACCTCAAAACAGAACCACACGGCCAAACTGCTCCCAAATTTCTGACCCATAGAAGCTATAAGAAGGCCAGGTCAGATGGCTCATGACTCTAATCTGAGCACTTTTGGATGCTGAGGCAGGGGGATGGCTTGAGGCTAAGAATTAGAGACCAGCCTGGTCAACATAGCAAGACCCCATCTCTACAAAAGGGAAAAAGAAAAAAATTAGCCAGGCATGGTGACGTGCACCCATAGTTTTAGCCACTCAGGAGGCTGAGGCAGAGGATCACTTGAGCCCAAGTTTGAGAGTGCAGTGAGCTTTGATGGGGCCACAGCACCACAGCCTGGATGACAGAGTGAGACCCTGTCTCAGAACAAAAAAAAAAAAAAAAAAAAAAGAAAGAAACTTTAAGATCAATTTTAATTGTTTTAGGCCATTAAATCTCTAAGCAACTCAACTCAACAAGAAAATATGATTGTATTTATTGATTGATTTTTAAATGTTTTACTATTACTATTATCAGTAGTAGTAGTAGTAGTAATAGAGACAAGGTCTCACTACTTTGTTGCACAGGCTGGTCTCAAACTCCTGGGCTTCAGTGATTCTCCCACCTCAGCCTCCCAAAGTGCTGGGATTATAGGCATGAGCCACCACGCTTAACTGAAGATACAATTTTAAACCTTTATGCATGCAAGTATAATGTCAAAATAAACTAGGTAATAATTTGCATACATTTTAATATATCATTACAGTTGGAAACTTTAACACAACTATATCAGCAATTCTAATATTGACCAGCCAAAAAACAGTAAGTATATAGTAGATTTTATAAATTTCAAAAGACTAATGTCATACAACTATAGTGTTTGACTTTAGCACAGTTAAGATAGGATTCAATATAAAGATAAGAACCCTCTGGTTTGAAAATCAAAAATAGACACCTTAAAATAACTATGTTTCTTTTCTTTTCCTTTTTTTTTTTTGAGACAATGTCTCACTCTGCTGCCACGCTAGAGTGCAGTGGAGTGATCTCGGCTCACTACAACCTCCGCTTCCCGGGTTCAAGCGATTCTCCTTCCTCAGCCTCCTGAGTAGCTGGGATTACAGGCGCCTGCCACCCCTCCCAGCTAATTTTTGTATTTTTAGTAGAGATGAGGTTGTACCGTGTGGGCCAGGATGGTCTCGATCTCCTGACCTCATGATCTGCCTGCCTTTGCCTCCCAAAGTGCTGGGATTACAGGCATGAGCCACCGCACCTGGCCTAAATAACTTAGGTTTCCAAGAAGAAATCATAATAGAAATTAGAAATTATTTAAAAATGAATGATCATGAAAATGCCACATATCAAACCATCTGGAATACCACTGAAGTAGAAACAAAAGGGGAAGTTAAGGCCTTAACAAGCTTATAATAGAGAGGAAAAAACAGTGCAAATAATTGAGATAAACAACTAAAGAAGTCAGAAACAGAACAACAAAATAAACACAAAGAAATAGAAGGAAAGAAGTCATAATGATAAAAATGTAATAAACAAGGTAACAATAATACAATAGCGAATGAAAAATAGGGAGTGAAAAACAACTCTTAAAATTTGAAAACGCTTAACAAAATGATTCCAGAACACAAACAACAAGGCCAACACACACACACACACACACACACACACACACCCACACACACACAAATCAGGTAAGAAAAGTGGGGTATAACTATGATGCAGCAGGTATTACAATGATAATACAGGGACATGATAAATAGCTTTATACCTGTACGCTTAAAACATTTAAAATAGTAATTGTGTCCACAAAAATATAATTTCTCAAAAATAACATTTGAAGAAATAGAAAAACTTAGTAGTCTGATAAATCATTAAGGACTTGAACCCATTGTCAAAAATCTCTCCATAAAGAACATACGAATCTGAATAAATGATTTCACAGGTGCATTTACCTAACAGTTAAGGAACCTATAATTTCAGTCTTACTTTAACTCTTTAAAAGAACAGAACATCTGAGAACATTCTACAACTTAATGAGGCTAGTGTAATTTTGATATCAAACCAACACAAAATACAAGGAGGAAAAATAGTAGGTCCATCTGACTCAAGCACAGATGCAAAGGCCTATACAAAATATTAGGAAAGCAAAACCAAATTTGTTTATAAAAGATAAATCATGATCACAGGTTTATTATAGAAATGCAAACTTGATTAAGCATTAGAAATCTACTAATGTATTCACCAAATTTATAGGTTAAAAGTAAAATCTATTTCAGTCATCTTACAAATACAGAAAAATAACAACCTATAAAATTAATGTCAATTCATGTTTTTGTTAAAAAAGCTTAACAACCTAAAAATACAGGAGACTATCTTTATTATAATAAAGTGCAGCTACTGAACTCTTTTACTAAATATCTCATTCCATGGTGAAACATTAAAATCCAGAGTAAATCAGTGATGCCTGTTTTCACCACATCAGTTCAACGTTGTGCTACAGACTGGACCCAGGGCAATGGCAAGAGAAAAAGCAACAAGTTATTAGGCTCTGAAAAGAAAAAAGTAATTTTTGTTGTTGTTGTTGTTTTGAGACAGTCTCACTCTGTCACCCAGGTTGGAGTTCAGTGGCGTGATCTGGGCTCACTGCATCTTCCGCCTCCCAGGTTCAAGCGATTCTCCTGACTCAGCCTCCCAAGAAGCTGGGATTACAGGCATGCACCACCATACCCAGCGAATTTTTGTATTTTTAGTAGAGACGGGGTTTCTCCATGTTAGCCAGGCTAGTCTCGAACTCCTGACCCCAGGTGATCCACCCACCTTGGTCTCCCAAAGTGCTGGAATTACAGGTGTGAGCCACCACACCCAGCCAAAAAACAAATTTTAATGTTCTATAGAAGATAGGACTTCCTATTTTAAAAAAATCTATAGAAAAATTTTTAGTAATTTTTTTTACTATAAAATCCAAATACAGCATTGGTGTGCATTTGTATATATCAATAGTCTGTTGTTACCGTCTTAACTTTGAAATATTCTGTTATAATAGCAACATAAATTATAAGGTACCTCAGAATAATGGGAAAAATGCAAGTTTTTTACACGGGAGAGAATAAAATTGTATTGTAAAACATTAGAAGACACTTAAATAAATTAAAAATTATATTATAAATAGGAGGACGTTGTTTTTAAAATGACAATTTTACTCAAATTGGTTATGATTTAATGCAATTCCTATTTTCTCACCAGGACTTTTTCATGAAAACTGACCAGCTCATTTGAACATTTATGTGGTAGATCAGATGGACAAGAATTACTGATTTGCTCTTGAAAAAGTAGGACAAGGAAAGACCTCTTGCCCTATCAGATATCAAGATCTATTTTAAATCTATTATAATTATTACAAAGTATTGTTAGTTTAGAAATATATTGCTGAAACAGAATGCTCGGCCCATAAACAACCCACACTTCTGTGGAAACTCATTCTCTGAGCCTGCTTTGCAGATCAGTGGGGAAAGGGTAGTTGCCCGAACAAAAGATATTGGGAAAACTAGTAGTTAATATAGAAAAGATGAAACTGGATCCCACCTCACACTTCAAATTCAATTCCAATTGGCTTAATAGGTGAAATTTGAAAGGGACATAAGAGAATATCCTTCTGATTGCTTTTCATGAAAGAATTAGTTTTAAAAAGAAGCAAAGCTGTAAAGAGACACTGAAACATATTTAAAGTTTAAAATGAGGACTTTGTCCAGGCACAGTGGCTCACACCTGTAATCTCAGCACTTTGGGAGGCTGACATGGGAGGATCACTTGAGGCCAGGAGTTTACAACCAGCCTGGGCAACATAATGAGATCCCTGACTCTACATAGAATAAAAAAGTTAGCTGGGCATGGTGGTGCATGCCTGTAGTCCCAGCTACTCAGAAGGCTGAGGCTGGAGGATCGCTTAAGCAGTTCAAAGCTGCTGTGAGCTATGATTGTGCCACTGCATTTCAGCCCGGGCTGAGCATCAGAAAAACATTGTTTCTTAAAAAAAAAAAAAAAAAACTTTGTAGGTGGACAGACACTATAAAAGACTGCAATGGCATTCCAAAAGCTGGGAGAAAATATTTGCATTGCCCACAACCAATAAAGTTTCAAATATAAAAAGTCAGAGTCAGTCAACTAACAAAAGAAAACCAATAGAAAAGTGTGAATAAGGCATAGACATTTCATAGAAATATTTGTAAACATATTCGCACTTATCTATAATTAGAGAAAAGCAAGTTTAAACTGAAATTCTTGTGTCATACTCATCATATTTCCAGGTACTAAGTGTATAAAACTATCAGCATTAGTGAGCAACAGGAACTGGCATACACTGTAGGCAAAGTGAATCTTTCTACAATCCCTTTAGAAATCTATTTGGAATCAATGGTAAAGTTAAGCTATAACACTGAGAAAGCAGTTCCACTGCTAAGTATATGTCGGGTCAAGGGGCCTTAAACTATCTAGGACAAAGGAAGAATGTTTTCTAAAATTTCCAGTCTTTTATAAAATGTGACAAAAATAAATTATTTAAAAAAAGGCTTGAACCCAGGAGGTGGAGGGTGCAGTGAGCCGAGATCACGCCACTGCACTGCTGCCTGGTGACAGAGTGAGACTCCATCTCAAAAAAAATAATAATAAAAATAAAATAAAAAAAAGAAATGTTAATACACTTCCAGAAAACTAAATTTAAAAACATAGACATAAAAAATATAAACTCATTTTTATCATTAGATTCGGTAGACATATAATTATATTTTAATAAAATAATATAAAGTAACACTAATGAAAATATAGTTAGACAAACCAAACAAGTTGTTCATTGAAAGTGTGATTATTATAAATTAATATAAAGAATCACTATTACGCTTGTCACCTTTTGTCATTCCACAATTATTTCTAAATAAAATGCTATGAGTGAAATAGGCATTTCATGTATTTTATGACTATAGGAGCACTTTGAATATTCATAATATGTAATTAATAGAGTTTTTAATGTGACAAATGAGCTTGTTTCTTGCTTGTTTGATGTATCTAAACTGGATTGATGACAACACTACAAGGAATACTGTATTATTGAAATTGTTCCCATATTTTGTTACACTAAATCAATTTCACAACAGCATGTTGACAGGTATGTACAGGTAATGATGCATATACATAAACATATGCATATTTAAGAAATCGTGAGTTCACTCTCATACCTCCAATTCTAATCCATCACCAGATGATCTTTCTTGCCTTTTCTCATTCCCTATTTGTCTCTTCTTATACAGCCAGATCCCTGGCTCCCAATAGCTACAAAACACTTATTCATTTGCTTAGTCTTATACAGACATCTAAAACTGTTTCAGAATTACTTCCACTGTACCACTGTAAAACCTAAAACAAGTTCTGGATATATCAGAACATTGTCCTTGTCCCTAACATCCAACCCTGCTCCAGACTGAGGGAATACAGACAAATAATGAGTTCACAGGAAACTTGGATTAATTCCCTTCTTTCCTCTTAATCTCCCTCCCTCTTTCTCTCTCTCCATCCCTCCCTCCCTTCCTTTCTTCCTTTTCAGTTACGATATTCATTTGGAATACAATTTACCTTCATGCATTTTACCTTGCTTTCTTTCTGTTTTACGTTTTTTTTTCTGCTTCCATTCTTATTTAATGAAAATTTTAAATATGTATGTTACGCTTTCAAAAGTAAAAACAATATATATAGAAGAATTACAACAGGACTCACATTCTTCTCGTTATCTCTTCTGCTCTATATTCCAATTATATGTAACCAATTTCAGTGGGATTATTTTTCATAAAGATTAGCAGATATATGTATAATAGTTTTTGTTTTTTTCTCTCACGAGTAGGGTAAATATATATGCTTTTCTTTTTCCCTCACTTTGATTTTTTTTCTCCACTTAATTATATCTCTTGAAAGTTACTCCAAATCCATTTATAGAGATCTTCCTCATTATTTCTTTGTAGTTGCATAGTACTGCATCATGTATGTGTATTCATTGTATATTTAACCAGCATCCTAGGCTTGGATATTTAGGCAGTTTCAATATTTGCAATTTCAAACAATCCTATAATAAAGAATATTGTGCATATATTTATCATGGTTGGAGGTGTATCTTCAGGATTAATTCATAGTAATGAGATTAAAGCATCCAAAGAGTAAATGAAAATGTAATTATTTTTAACTTTCATACAAAATTAACCCATGGAGCCTGGGATTACAGGTGGATGCCATAATTATTTAGTATTTGCAAAATTCATTTTCAAATCTCCATCCATAACCTGTTTTAATTTATAGTTAACTTAAATGATGAATTTTTTTACATGTCTGCATTTTGATGAAAAGTAAATTCCAAAGTACTCTATCAGATTCATAGGATTCAATGATAATTTTTTCCTGATGTGCAGTATCAAGATCTTCATTGATAATATTGTTAAATTATAGGACACGTCATAATAATCTAAAAACTTTGTTCTTTTAGGCCTCTGACTTTCATTTTGGTTTTTTTATCTGACATTAAAAAACATATTACATTTTTTTCTTAGAAAGAAGTATGAAGAGCAATGAATATACTAAAGATAAAGACAATGAAGTAAGTCTGGTAGTCTCAATCACATCTTTACTTGGGATCAAAATGGTTTAATAATTTCAAAGATATTAAGAGTTCGCATATATTAAATCATGTCAAAAACTTCAAACATTCTCTACTGAACATTTTCCTTTATTAAGCATTATATCTCCACATTAAATAAAGAGTTTTGTAAAATACAATAAGCTTACATGTTATAATCATAATATAATAATTTCTAACTTAAAACTGTTCTTTAAAGAATTCAGTTTTTACTACATAACTAAGACTTTTTTATAGCAAGTCTTTCTTGGTGAAGCAATCAGAATATTGATTTCTATTGTCATGAAAGCTCCTTAAAATTTTTTTTTCTTTCCAGTTTCCACACACAGTATTGAAGGTGAAAGCTTCTTAATCTGCATAACTATTTCAGAATATTGTCTTGTCATTGCAACTGTGCCATCAGAACATTATCTTAATGAAACTTAAACTCCCAACTATTATGTCAATGTAATCCTTTTCAGTTTTACAAATAGATAGCTGGTTGTTTCTAGTCATCAATGACGTTGAGAAAATACTTCTTTATATCACCAGCCTGTACAGTTTACACAGAGATTAAAATAGTTGCCAAGTTAGTGATATTTTTGCATTCATCCAGTTCCTAGCTGTATTTGTTCTGTGAGTGGGTCCATTATTTTTCTTCATTTTTCTGTAGTGTTTTAAAGTATGCTGTCATTGAAAAGTGGGACTTGAGCTACTTTCTTTGCAGTGGTGCAGCTATCATTTCTAACACACTTTTGATGCAGTCTTTCACTAATGTCTCAGCAATTTTTTATGAATTTTTAGCTTTAACAACACCAACTGCTTTTTAAAACCATCTATGAATTGTTTATGTTTAAATAGGAATATGTATAGTTTCACAGATTGCCAACAATTATGGCTAAAAAACTAAATCAAATATATGGAAGACAATGTTTTATTTCTTTGATATTGTTTATTTTTCATTATTTTGTTTTGTGTTACCACTACATTCTGAAAAGGTATACCCTGTCCTGACCAAAATTAAAGAAAAAAAAATGAAGCCTATACTGCTGTCAATAAATTAAAGATTAAAACTAAACACACAAATTTTACAGCCCTAATTTAGCTAATAATGTTAAATTATACATTTTAAAAGTAGGCTTAACTTTAAATTAAGACTATACATGTATGTATAAAAGTATATGTCCTCATTTTATCCCATTTTTATACACTTCAATTAATTAATTTCTTCTTATTATTATTCTTATTATTTTTGAGACAGGATCTTGCTATATTGTCCAGGCTGGAGTGCATTAAAGTGATCATGGCTCACTGCAGCCTCAACCTCTTGGGCTCCAGTGATCCTTCCACCTTAACCTGAATAGCTGGGATTACAGGCAGGCACCACAATGCCCACCTAAATTTTAAATTTTTTTGTTGAGACAAGGTTTTGCTATAGTGCTGGCTTATACACTTTTAGATTGCAGTTCCCAATCTAATTTTAAAAACATTGCATGGTTCTATTGTGCGTGACTTGTATGTGTGTTTTTTAAAGTTTTTATTTTATTGTCCTAAGAATACTTAACATGAGAGCTACCTTGTAACAAATTTTTAATTTTTAATTTTTTTAAAGCCAGGATTAGAACCTTTTTTTTTTTTTTTTCTGAGACAGAGTCTTTCAATGTCACCCAGGCTAGAGTGCAATGGCACAATCTCTGCACACTGCAACCTCCATCTCCCAGGCTCAAGTGATTCTCACACCTTAGCCTCCTGAGCAGCTGGGACTGCAGGTGTGCGCCACCACACCCGGCTAATGTTTGTATTTTTAGTAGAGATGGGGTTTCACCATTTTGGCCAGGCTGATGTCAAACTCCTGGCCTCAAGTGATCTGCCCTCTTCAGCCTCCCAAAGTCCTGGGATTACAGACGTGAGCCACCATGCGTGACCTTTTTAACAAATTTTTAAGTGTACAAGAAAATATTATTAACTGTAGGCATAATTTACAGCAGATCTTGATAACTGTTTTTTGTCATACCGTGAATTCAACATTATCAAACTAGCGAAGTCCTATTAAATGATGTGAGTTCACTGATTCTGTGCTTGGATATTATAGCAAAACCAGATTACTGTTAAAGTTTCTAAATGCTTGCTCTTCATTTCTGTACTTATCCCATCACAAACTTGTAGCAAACAATCAGCGAACTGGCTTGGGTCCACAAACCACACATTGATTTTTGCACCTGGAAACATACACCAGAATATTTATAGCAGCACTGTTTGTAAAACCAAAAATTGGAAACATCCCAAATGTCCATTTATAGTAGAATGGATAAATGCATTGTGGTATATTCATGTGATGATTTACTATGAAGTAGAGAAAATAAACAAAGCATTCTTGTGTCCGTTAACATAGATGAATCTTATAAACACAATGTTCAGGAAAAAAATCAAGTCAGAGAAGAAGGTATTACAATAATATTTTATTTATATAAAGATTTAAAAGAGAAACAACTAAATAGTTAATTGTTACTAATCATAGATATGTGGTAAAACTCAAAGAAATGCAAGAAGTTATTATCACAGGATAGAAATTACCCAAGAGAGTGGAGATTCAATCAAGTTAAGGTACCCAGGGCACTTCAAAATTACTGTTCATGCTCTACTTTATAACCTGGTTATCGGTTATATGGATATTTGTTTCATTGTTATTAAACTGAACACATATTAAATATTCTTTTGCATATATATTTTATAATAAAATTACTAAAATTATAAATAGGCAAGACTTTTAAAAAATATTTTTGAAATACATTTAAAAACATGTGAATGGCCCAGCGCGATGGCTCATGCCTACAATCTCAGCACTTTGGAAGGCCAAGATGGGAGGATCACTTAACCCCAGGAAGTCAAGGCTGCAGTGAGTCATGATTGTGTCACTGTCTCCAGCTTGGGCAACAGAGAGAGAGCTGGTCTCAATTAAAAATAAATTAAAAAATAATAAAATACATTAAAAAATAGGAAGACATTCCTAGATGGGAAGATAAATAATCACAATTATGCATTTGATCCAATTCCAATCAGAAAAAAAATTAAAAATTAATACCCATAAATATTTCCTAAAGCCTGCAGGAGATGGGAGGTCATTATTTTATATGGAGTTTGAATATAGAAATTTGATCATGACAATATAAAAACCTGGTTTTTAAGGTGTTCAGGGATAAAAATAAAATAAAATGCCTATATTCTGTGAGTCTGCCAGAACAACTATAGAACAAGTAATGATCAGATGACCGTGACTGGAAAGCATGACAGAGCACAGGAATGCTCAGTCTCAAGCTCTACTATGTATTGCCTTCATGATCTGAATGTTTGCATCTCCCCAAAATTCATGTGCTGAAATCTTAATTCTCAAGATGATGGTATTAGGAGGGTGGGGCCTTTAAGAGGTGATTAAGTCCTGAGGGCTCTGCCCTCGTGAATGGGATTAGTTCTTTTATAACAGAGGCCCTAGAAATCTAGCTAGTCTCTTCTACCATGTGAGGGGAACAGGAGAAGCAGTCATTATGAACCTAGACTGGGCCTTCACCAGACACCAAATCTGCTGGTACTTTGATCTTGGACTTCCTAGCCTCCAGAACTGTGAGAAATAAATTCCTATTATTTATAAGCAACCTAATTTATGGTATTTTGTTATACCAGCCTGAAGGAACCAAGACACTTAACTATTTTAATCAAATCACTTAACTGCATTATCCAGTTTTCCAGTCTCTAAAATGAAAATAACAATAGTATTAATAACTTCTGAATTATTGCAATAATTATATGACAAAATATATATTAAAAGGATAACAAGTTATACATTGGTAGTCAAAAATTATTTATTTTAGCCTCATAATGAAGAATTCTATAAAATTTAAAGTATTCGGTGTTTTACTTTGTTTTCCTTTTGAGATGAGAGTCTCACTATGTTGCCCAGGCTGGTTTTGAGCTCCTGGGCTCAAGTAATTCTTCCACCTTAGTCACCAGAATGGTGGGGATTACAGGCATGTGCTCTGCATCCAACATATTTGCTGGTTTACTTAAGAAAAGTGAGAACATATGATATATATGGCATGTGATTTTTTTCACCTATCTATATTGTGTACATTCTTCTATGTCAATCTTTTTTGTAGTTGTAATAAATCAGTAAGTTGTAATTCATTTTATGTTTATCATTTGACCAAATAAAATTTAAAAAGTCATCCCCCTCTCCATAGTACTGAAAATGTTAAGAACTGCAATTATAAATAAATAAGGGTGACTTGTCGTACTAGATATTGATTAAACTCTAAAACTATAGTAATTAAAGCTCTATGATGTTGGTTTGAGAAATGAAGAATAGAGCAATGAAACAACATAAAGGCTCTGAAAGAAAATCCAATATTTGTACGTTTCTAATATAAGATTATATGATGTAAGTATAATACATGCTTATAATATGTTATTGTAATATATATAAGGGGGAAACTGATAAGTACTGCTGGATACTGTTATGAATATTCATTGGGAATGAAAAATTATAAGTGAAATATTCAGAAAATTTTTTAAAAACAGCAAAAAGGACAACTATCTTTCTGATCTTGGGATAAGGAAAATTTTCTAAATATAAAAGCAAAGTAAGAAATTATAAAAGGAAGTAATGACAGATTTGATGAAAGTTAAACATTTAAAAAATACATAGGACTATATCAGAATCATACAAATCAAGCAACCTATTGACATTATTTTCTATATTACAAATATAGATTTAACTCCCTAAAATGCAAAGGACTTCATAAATTAAGAAGAAAATTTCTCAAACCTCATTAAAAATGACAAAGAAAATCAAATAGCATAATTTCACAAAAACTGAGATTTGGCAGGGGTATAGCAGTTAGAATGAAGATCATGTTGTTATAATTAAAGGGCCCCAAAAAGTTGTTTAAATAAAATAGAAGTTTCTTTCTCATATAACAACATCAAAGTCTCTGGTCTAGGTTGGATGGTATTTGTATTTCACATGGTTATTTGGGGATTCAGACTGCTTCTATCTTTCTGCTTTGCTATCTCCTAGGGCAGCAATTGGCAATTTTTTTTTTTGTAAAGAGCCAGATTATAAATACTGTAGAATTTGAGATCTCATATGGTTTCTGTTGCAATTACTCTACTCTGCAATTGTAGAATTAAAGCAGCTATAAACAACACATAAACAAATCGTTATAGCTATCTTCCTATAAAATTTTGTAAATTTGGTTTAATTAACTAAAAATACATAAATTTTTGGTGTACTACATGATGTCTTGATATATGCATACACTGTAGAATGGCTAGGTCAAGCTACTTCATATATGCATTATCTCAGTAATATATATATATATATATATATATTTTTTTTTTTTTTTTTTTTTTGAGACGGAGTCTCACTGGGTCGCCCAGGCTGGAGTGTAGTGGCACGATCTCGGCTCACTGCAAGCTCCGCCTCCCGGGTTCACGCCATTCTCCTGCCTCAGCCTCCCATGTAGCTGGGACTACAGGCGCCCGCCACCAAGCCCGGTTAATTTTTTTGTATTTTTAGTAGAGACGGGATTTCACCATGTTAGCCAGGATGGTCTCGATCTCCTAACCTCGTGATCTGCCCGCCTCGGCCTCCCAAAGTGCTGGGATTACAGGCGTGAGCCACTGCGCCTGGCCTATCTCAGTAATATTTTTTATTGTAAGCTTTATGATACTGGTTTGAGAAATGAAGAATAGTTAAAATCTACTTAAAATCTATTCTCAGCAATTTTTAAGAGTACAACATATTGTTACTAACTATAGTTCCCCGATGTACATATATTCTTCCCTTATAACTAAAATTTTGTGTCCTTTGACAAATATTTCCCCAATCCTTTTATTCCCCACCACCTTAGTCTCTGGTAATCACCATTTTGCTGTCTGTTTCTGTGAGTTTGGCATTGTTAGAGTCCACATAGAAGTGTGATCTGTGACAGATGTCTTTCTGTGCCTGGGTGATTTCACTTAACACGATGTCCTCCAGGTTCACCCATATTGTTGGAAATGATAAAATTTTAATTTTTAAGGCCGAATAATATTCAATTGTGTATATATTCAACATTTTCCTTATCTACTCCTTGATTGATGGACACTTAGGTTAATTACATGTCTTGGCTATTGTGAATAGTGCTGCAATGAATATGGGTGTGTTTTGGAGGGATCTCATATATTTGATCCAATTCCAATCAGAAAAATAACACAACAAAAATCAAATATTGATAGCCTTAAGTATTCCTAAGGCCTGCAACATACAGATTTCATATTCTTTGAATAGATACACAGTAGTCAGATTGCTGGATCATATGGTAGCTCTATTTTTAATTTTTTGAGGAACCTCCATACTGTTTTACATAATGGCTGTACTAATTTACATTCTCGCCAACTGTGGTCAAGGGTTCTCTTTTCTCCACATTGTCTTTAACACTAATGGTCTTTCATCATGATATTGATAATAGCCAACTGACAAGTGTAAGGGGATATCTCATTGTGGTTTTAAGTTGCATTTCTCTGATGATTAGTGCCACAATTTGAGTGTGTCCCCCAAAGTTCATGTGTTCCACACTTAATCCTCAATGCAACAAGTGTTGAGAAATGGGAAATTTTAGAGGCGTTTAAGTCCTGAGGGCTCTGTCCTCATAACTGAATTAATGTTACTATCATGGGAGTGGGTCATTATCTCTAGAGTGGGTTTGTTAGAAAGGTGAGTTCAGAGTTCTCTCGCTGTGTGTCTTGTGTGCTTTCTTGTCTTTCCACCCTCCACCATAGGATGATGCAGCAAAAGCCCTTCACCAGATGCCGGCATCTTGATATTAGACTTTTCAGACTCCAAAATTGTGAGAAATAACTTTCTTTATAAATTATCTAGTCTGTGGTATTCTGTTATGGCAACACAAAACAGACTAAGACAATTAGTAATGTCGAACATTTTTTCATATACTCCATTGGCCATGTGTATGTCTTTTTTTTTTTTTTTTGAGAAATGTCTATTCTGGTCCTTCACCTATTTTGGGGGGGTTACTTGTTTTTGTTTTGTTTTGTTTTTTGTCTTTGCTATTGAGTTGTTTGAGTTCCTTACATATTTTGTTGTATAGCTTGCAAATATATTCTCCTATTCTGCAGGTTGTCTGTTTACTCTGTTGATTGTGTCCTTGGCTGTGCAGTGCTTTTTAGTCTGATATAATTCCATTTGTGTATTTTTGCTTTTGTTACCTGTGCTTTTATAGCCATATCAAAAAAAAAAATTATTGCCCAGAGAAATGTCATGGAGTTTTTCCCCTATGTTTTCTTCTGGTAGTTTTATAGTTTCAACTCTTACCTTTAAGTCTTTAATCCATGTTGAGTTGATTTTTGTAAATGGTATGAGATGAAGGTTAAATTTCATTCTTTTGCATGTGAACATTCAGTTTTCCCCAGCAACATTTATTGAAGAGACTGCCCTTTTCCCATTTTGTGTTCTTGGCATCTTTAATGAAAATCAATTGATCCTAAGTGTATGCATTTATTTCTGGGCTCTTTATTCTGTCCCATTGGTCTATGTGCTTATTTTTATGCCAGTACCATGATGTTTTGATTACTAGAGCTTTGTGGTAGATTTTAAAATCAAGTAGTGTGATGCCTCCAGCTTTGTTGTTTGTCCCATAAAACTATTTACAAGACAGACAATTTGGTAGTTTTCTGGCTTTTGCTCTAGGGCCTTATCTTGTTCTGTTAGGTTGAAGCCTAATCACAGGCACACCTGTACTCTAGCTTGCAGGAAGGAGTGAGCATGGAAGATTTCATGCACAATATCTGAAGGTCCAGGCACCTAAGCAGCAAACATCACTTCTGATCCCATTCCACTGGTGGAAACTTAGTTCCATGGCTTCACTGAGCTGCAAGCGTGGCTGGGAATATGATCTTCACTTCCAAAGTGCCCAATTACAAATCTTTTGCTGTGGAAGGAGGGAGATCATATGTTAGGGAACTACTGGATGTCTTTGCCAAACTGGTATTCAACAAATTCAAAATAACTTCACAATTTTATAATAAATAATATAAATAAATATTTCTAAAAAACAAAAGTTATAATATTCAGTGTTGGTATTATACCATTTCTAGTGGTTACGGTAGTAATATTTATAATAAATGATTGTTACAATATTAGTATGTGTCCAACACCACAGTACACGATTTATAGACTATTTTATTCCTAACACAACCTCAAGGTTTGTGCACATTTATGGTCTTCACTTTCCAAATAAGTATCTTTTTAATGAGTTTAAAGACTAATGTGGCTGGGCGCAGTGGCTCACGCCTGTAATCCCAGCACTTTGGGAGCCTGAAGCGGGTGGATCACGAGGTCAGGAGATCGAGACCAGCCTAGCTAACACGGCAAAACCCCGTCTCTACAAAAAGTACAAAAAACTAACCGGGTGTGGTGGCAGGCGCCTGTGATCCCAGCTACTTGGGAGGTTGAGGCAGGAAAATGGCATGAATCCGGGAGGCGGAACTTGCAGGGAGCCGAGATAGTGCCACTGCACTCCAGCCTGGGCGACAGAGTGAGACTCCGTCTCAAAAAAAAAAAAAAAAAAGAAAAAGACTAATGTATGCAATTAGTAACTGTTTGAGCCATGATTCCACATCAAGCAGTCCTATTTTAAAGCCTATGCTCTTCACTATTAGATAATCAAAATATGAACACTTTTATGAAGAGTGAATATGTTTGCTTTTCCACTTGAATGAGAGATTATTGAAGGCACTCTCTGTTATTAATTTTGGTTCTTGAGCACATGGCCTGGTCTATGTTAGATAGATTTAGAATAAATTAATGAGGAAATGAACGATTATATAAATTTAAAAAGGTTAAGTGACTGCTAAAGTTCACCTAGAGAATAGCAATCATGTCAGGCCTTCTTAACTTTAGCTTCCTATTTTCTATGCCAGGCTGTTCTAATATCTGTAACCAGACTCCTTGTTTCAGGACAGTAGGCATAAGTCTGTGCTGTTCCTTGCCAGAAGCAGAATGGCACCAAGACTAATTACACTGATTTGAGCCTCCTGGTGAGAGGTGAAGCCGGCTGGACTTCCTGGGTGGAGTGGGGACTTGGAGAACTTTTCTGTCTAGCAAGAGGTTTGTAAAATGCACCAATCAGTGCTCCATAAAAATGTACCAGTCAGTGCTCTGTAGCTACAGGTTTGTAAAATGCACCAATCAGTGCTCTGTAAAAATGCACCAGTCAGCGCTCTGTAGCTAGCTAGAGGTTTGTAAAATTGACCAATCAGCGCTCTGTTAAATGGACCAATCAGCTCTCTGTTAAATGGACCAATCAGCATGACATGGGTGGGGACAAATAAGGGAATAAAGGCTGGCCCCCAGCCCTTCCCCCACCTCGCCCCCTGCTGCCCCCGGTAGCCAGCAGTGGCAACCTGCTAGGGTCCCCTTCCACGCTGTGGAAGCTTTGTTCTTTTGCTTTTCACAATAAATCTTGCTGCTACTCACTGTTTGGGTCCATGCCATCTTTAAGAGCTATAACACTCACCACGAAGGTCTGCAGCTCCATTCTTGAAGTCAGTGAGACCAGGAACCCACCAGAAGGAACCAACTCCAGACACACTGGGACTAAGACCTTGATCTGTCTTCTTCATGAGCAAGTTATTTCGTATCTCTGATCCTGTTTTTCGCTTTGTTTTGTAAAATAACTAAAAATAATATATATCACACAAGGTTGGTGTAACGGACTGAATGTTCCTGTCCTTCCCAAATTCATATGTTAAAATCCTTCCCAAATTTATATGTTAAAGTCCCAATGTGATGGTATTTGGAGATGGGGCCTTCGGGAGGTAATTAAGATTAGAATAGGTGACACAGTAGGGCTCTCATGATGAGATTAATTGCTTTATAAGAAGAAGAAGAGATTTCTCTCTCTCTCACTCTCTCTCCCTCCCTCCCTCTCTTCCTTTCTCCCTCTCTCCCTCTCCTCCTCTCCCCCACTCCACATACAGAGAAAAGGCCCTGTGAGGACATAGCAAGAAGGCAATTATCAGCAAGCCAGGAAAAAGGCCCTCACCAGAACTCAATTCTGCTAGCACCCTGATTTTGGACTTATAGTCTCAAGAACCAAGAGAAATAAAATTCTGTTGTTTAAACCATCCAGTCTATAGTATTTTGTTATAGCAAACTGAGCTAATTAAGGTAGGTGGTACTGAGGGTTAAATGAGATAAGTATAAAATGTTTAGTACATTTCCCAGTACATCATAAAACCTCAGTACGTGCAGTTCTTATTATCCTGGGCATTGAATGGTGTGTCTGGCACTTGGTACCCACTAACAGTAAGCACACAGTAGTCCACTTGTTGCCTTTATATGTCATCTCCAACTGTTTACCACCTCCTTGCTCTCCAACCACATTGGCCTACCTAAAGTTTCCAGAAGACAGAGCTTGTTGCTGTGTCAGGCTTGTACCTGCTGTGCTTGCCACAGAAGACCTCTTCTCCCTGTTTGCTCAGGTCTCTTAAGTGTCATTCTCTTAAAGTGGCCTTCTTAATTAGCCTACCCAAAATAACCCTAATCACTCTATTGCCTCATCCTTCTTCATTTCTCTTCATTAAACAGTCACTGACATTTTGATTAATATATTTAGTGGTATTATTTTTAGTGGTATTATATTTAGTGGTATTATATTTAGTGGTAATATATTTTTGTGATATCCCTCTTGCTTACCAGAATAAGGTCCATGAGGGCAGGGAATATCCCCAGTGCTGAGAAGAGTACCTAGCCTATAGTATCATTAAACCTATTTTTGAGTGATTGAATGAAAGGAGGTTTATAAGAAAATGCTTCTAGTAAGAAACAAACTATATAGAAACACATGTATATATGTTAGCATTTTGGAGGGAATGCTTGCCATTCATATTTAAAAATTAAGATAAAGGTTTTTAGTCTCTCTTATTGTCCTCACATCATCCCTTTTGTGTAAATAATACATTCATTAAATGTATTATTCTATCTCATCAAAAATCAAACAAATAACTCATCTTCTAAATTAAGTATATCAACTCTCAAAATGATAAAACATTGATTTAAGTTTTTGGAGACTGACTTCCTAACAAATTAGTACCAGATTATCATAGTCTTTTTGTAAAAACAAAATGTAGTTCCTGAAACATACAATTTTTGAAACTTTTTATAAATTTAAGCATTATATTCCATATACCTCTTCCAACTGTCTTTATCTAGAGAGATTGTATTTGTTTTTATTTAATCATATTGCTTCTAGGCAGATAGGAAGTGATTAATAATTAAAAATTAATTTCCATAAAGTGTTGGTATATTTAGTTACACACAGGCCACAATGATAATCAATGTGGTGAGTAATGTTTAGGTACTATGCTCCAGAGAACAGTTCAATCAATTGCCCCAACCTGGTGTTTCCTGTTATGCATGAACTTGGGGAACTATAATTTTCTGAATAATTCAACTTAAAGTAAAGCAAAATGAAATGTGTGAGTAATTAAGAAAATGTTCTGCTAATATTTACTCTGATAAATCATTTCAGTTCTATGTTTGATTTTGCAGACACATCCATAATATCACTGAATTAGTAAAATATAATAACTCTAAAAAAGCTCGTAGAAGTGATTATTGCCTCTATAGTTTCCAGTAAGATGTTAATTTTTTTAAATAACCGCAATGCACTGTGAATATAATTTCTTCTACAAGTTACTTTTGCTGCTTCTAAAATACTAGTGGTAGCAGTGTTTGCATACTTTCTGCATAAAGACTGATTTGATGTCATCTCTCAATCACAAAAAAAAGTCAAACCAAAACGGAAAGGTCTTAATTTAATTAACTAATAGAATTATTACGAATTCTATAGAATTAGATATTTTAAATCAGAGCTAGCTGCAACAAGTTATACGAGCTTTGCCATTTTATGAACATAATTTGACTAAGCGGTTATGAGATCTGTAAAGAACACTTCTTACCTGAGTATTGCTGGGGACGTCTTTGTTCAGAAGTACACAGAATTTTATAAACCTGTCCAGAGCCTCATATACATCCAGTAAGGCTCATTTTCTACATATTTGAGATCTTATTCTCTGTATAAGATCTTAACTGGGTAGTGCAAAATTTGACATAATATTTATATTATGAAGGAAGAAATAAACAGAAAAGAAGAGAATGAATCTCAAATTCATTGAGTACCTACTAAGAATGAAAACAAAAACATTTGAAAGTGGTATGTGGCCTGAGATGTAACACAGTTTGAGAAGAAATTTAGGGAATATTATAAGCATTTGCTGATTTGTACACTTGAAATATTGTTTTAAAAAATCCCTTTTTTATTTCCCTGAAAGCATGGTCCTCTGAAGAGTATAATTTTTCCTGTGTATTGGATCACTTAGTTTTCATTTCAAGTTGAAATTTGGTGTTCTATCTTGTTTGGGCCATTTTTAAGCCTGATTTATTTTACTTTTAAATAGAACATAAAGCATTGACTCAGAAATATTTCCTTAGAAAGGGTGAGAATGATAGTGTTTCCAGGCTGGTAACCAAAATCTATTCCTAGTCTTCAAAAGATGGTAAAATTAAAATTCTATGTAAAAGCCACATACAACAAAGAGTATTTTATCTATTTAATTTATTTTAATTAATTAATTTTTATGATTTTGTTTTGAGACAGAGTCTCACTCTGTTACCCAGGCTGGAGTGCAGTAGCATGATCATAGCTCATTGCAGCCTCAACTACCTGGATTCAAACGATTCCCCCACTTCAGCCTCCTTGAGTAGCTGGGACCTCAGACATGTGCCATCATACCTAAATAAATTTAAAAAAAAATTATTTGTAGAGACGAGGTCTCACTATATTGCCCAGGCTGGTCTTGAATTCCTCTGCTAAAGCAATTCTCCTGCCTCGGCTTCCCAAAGTGCTGAGATTAAGGTGTGAGCACCTGGCCTAAGAATATTTTAACTAGTTAATTTGTATAAATATTTACCCAGTCTCTAATATATCCAGAACAGATCCATTGGCTAATTAATTGATTCAGTCATTTACCAAGCATCTGAAGTATTCAGAACAGATCCTGAGGCTCTTTATTATAGCTGTAAACAGTTGTCCAGTTGTAAAGAGGACCCACATACATCAGTTTTAAAGACGAGGAACCACACCTCTTACATACCACATAATCTAAGAGAAAGTGATCAGATGAAGATTTGTATTAACACCCTGGCACCATGTTCCTTATTTGACATAATCAGGTGGTTCCTTGACTTGTCAGGTGGCTTTATATGATCCTCTCTGTCTTGACCTTGAGATAGAAGGGAGATTGGTCACTGTGGCTATACACCTTATGCCTATTCCTCTATACACCTCTGAGAAATATTTTTAACACCGTTATTTAACCAAACTGAACATGTCCAGGATGAGACAGCAAGTAACACAGTATCATAATTAAAACCTGAGTCTATGTGACTAATGACATTCCCCTAGATTTTACTAAGGATTACTTGAGTAGAGAGGTAGTTTCATAGAGAGGTTGGAAATTCCTTGGGGCCTGACACGTTGCATTGAATCTAATAGGTGGATCTTCTGCTGTTTGCTATAAAGAATACTTCTGAAAAGCATGTGGAATATCTGGAGCAGGGATCAGGGGCAATGGGGGTGGTGGCTGCTCAGGTCTAGCTCTGCATAAAGATATTTTTCTCATAAGAGCATTGCCATAGAGTAAGGCATTTACTGGAGACAGGGATGCAGGAGCGTATGTGAATTACATATAACATTGTGTGTGCGTGTGTGTGTGTATGTTTATATTGCTAGGAGTGAGATGATGGTCCCTTGCAGTAGAGAACAAAAAAGAAAGATACCAATTTTGAGGAAAATGTAATGAGTTATTCTGTTTTATATATATGTGTGTGTATATATATATATATATATATATATATTTTTTTTTTTTTTTTGTAGTTGCAGAGTCTCACTATATTGCCCAGGCTGGTCTCAAACTCCTGGGTCCAAGAGACCCTCTCACTTAAGCCTTCCAAAGTGCTTGGATTACAGAGTGAGCCACCAGGCCAAGCCTCAGTTATGTCTTAAGACTAGCCTGCTCGGCAGATTGCTTGAGCTCAGGCATTCAAGACCAGCCTGGGAAACAGAGTGAGACCCCATCTCTGCAAAAAATACAAAAATTAGCCAGGTGTGGGGGCACACACCTGTAGCCACAGCTACTCTGGAGGCTGAGGTGGGAGGATTGCTTGACTCTGGGAAGTCACAACTGCAGTCAGCCAAAATCATGCCACTGCACTCCAGCCTGGGTGACAGAGTGAGATTCTGTCTCAGAAACAAAAACAAACTTTGTTTCAAGGTATAAAAGACATGACATTCGCCCTAGCCAGAGGTGTTTACTCCATTGAACAAGACTCATGGGATTCATGAAACCACTGAAATTATGTGCAAAATGTGTGCTTATATTCATTTTTAAATAAAAGAATCCATAGCTTTCATTAAGAATTTTGAGTATCACATAATGAACAAAATTAGAAGCTCTATTGTCAGAAAATAAAAGTCTTGATCTATAAAATTAAAAAAAAAAAAAAAAAAAGACTAGCCTGCTCACTGGTAGGTGGTTAGGTTTAGATATGTACATTTAGGAGGTAATGACAAAAGTAGCTGCTCCTATTGTACATACAATCAGTGAATGAATGTATATAGAGATAAAGAAATAGATAAGATAGGGTTAAATACCCAGTCTTGGATTAAGAATAGGAGGAAAATGTAAAACCCACTAAGGAGATGAGAAAGGAAAAAAAAATCAGCAGAAAGAAGACTACTGTTGGTTTATATTTAATGGTCTAACCTTTTTTTTTTTTTACTTCTAAGGAAGAATAGTTGTCAAAATGAGGGGAACTCTAAAGACAAAGACACACTCAGACTGATTTTCAAAGCTTCATTTTTGCAAGTGATACAGGGGTCAAATTTTCATAATATCTACTCAGACAACAACAATAACAAATAAACAAAAACTGTTTTGTCTTTGAGCATTAAAAAATGTAAAAATGTTCCTACTATCCTCTAAGTTTCTTGAAGGCAGGAATTGTATCTCCTTAATGTCTTTGTTTCCTAAATGCCTGGTACATGTGAATTGGATTTACGCCTTCATGGAAAGAAGCAATAACCTCCACTTACAGGTTGGCATTCAGGGACATAGTTCAGGTTGCGTCAACATCATAACTGGGTCAAAGTTAAGAACACAGTTTTCATCTCATGTGTGTTTTTAAATCAAAAGTGAAAACTAAAGAGAATAATGACAATCTTTCTTCTATTTTATTTTTCTAATGACTTATATTTTAACTGCTATTTAATGGATATGATATTAATGAAAACATTCTGATTATCCTTAATAATGTACATTTTTAAAGGTCAGTAATGGTCTTTATCTCAGGCAATAAAGATTATGAAACAAACGATTGTAATTATATTCAAAACAGAATATGAAATATTAGGCATTTTACAATTTTTCCCACTATGTTTTATTTGCTTACAGTGACTACATTCATTCAACAAATGTCTGTCTATCTAGCTATTTCACCCTTCAGGCAGAGTGGGATTATATAAAGGAAGGTAATTCCTATTCCCTAGTAGGAAGGAACTCTCTACTAGCTAGGTAAGTAACACTTATATAAACTTTAATAGAATGTTAGCTAAATAATAACACCAAATGTATCTCAGCAGTATATGACTGCATTCTTAGTCAGCATAATATTCATAAAGTGTCATGAGTTCTTAGGAAGGAAAATCACTGTGGCCTATCAAAATTATGAAGCCTAATGTACATGCAGAATTTTAAACTTGTGCCTGAATTATTCTTATTATGTAGCAACAACTCTGATTTCTCTGTGCTATACAAATAAACTTAGAAAATGTGATCAGGAAATCAATAGAATGTAAAAAATAGTTGATTTGTTGAGTGATAGGATTCTGGATCATAAAAGATTTATTCTAGTCTTGATATTATAAGTCTCGAGTTCACACTTGGCTTGTGTAGTAGTGTTTATAAATGACCTGTATACTTTGACTTCATTTAGAAAAGACAAGTGAACTCTGCTATATCCTCATGTGAAACCCAGGAACTAATTTGTATACATCTTCATTCTAGAAGTGTTCATTCATTTATGCATTTAGTCATGTACACATTTATCCTTACTTATCCATTGATGTGATTCAGACCCAGATGGTCTGGAGGCAGCATGGACAGGCACTTGTCTTCAGAATGCTAGCCACCTAGAAAAGCCCTCCAGGACTGTACTCAGAGTCCAAAAGAGTTGTTTTTCAAGTTACATAGTTGTGTCTTAAAGTAATTCACATACTAATGAAAAATCATACACCATGGAATAGAGGGAATTACACAGTAAATCATTTTTCCTTAGTTATATTTTATATTTTTTAGAGTGATCATAGTTTTCCATGAGAATTTGCCTAGTTGTGAGGCCTTGTAGATACTAATTAACTCATGCTGTGTGATGATCCTGTATAAAGAAAGCTTAAATCAATACGTACATTCTGAAGAAGAAAAAAAATCTCTTTGCAGTACACAAAGAGAAAAAAACAAACCTAAAAAGAGTTCCTGAAAATGACTGGTAACTAAGTGGCTTGAAAGAGTTAATATTGTTTCCTACTGGCCTAATTAATAAAGACATTACCTATCCCTATATTGAAAAAGTGGACATGGTTTCTAGTTCTATTTCAGGTTGATTTATGTGGGGAGAGTGTGATGACATTTATGTACTAAATACTTAGTGCTTTTAATTCAGTTTACATTTAATCTATAAATGCAAACCATGTTAAAGGATGCTTGACAAAAATAAACTTGAAAGCCAGCATTAACCTCCCAAACCAGCTGAAGGTGCTCAAAAGACAATAAGGGTAAAATTTCATTATACAGACTTCAAGTGGGTTTTTAAAAAATCTATAGACTTTCCAACTAAAATGATGAATGCTGTTCTGATTCTAATTGACAAGTGTTATATATAAAAGAGTTCTTGCCTTCATTCTTATCAAAACTGTGGGGATTTCCAATGATAGGACAATATTATGTGGGTGGAAACTTCTCAGAAGAATAGAGAACTTATCAGTATTTACTTAGGTTCTATTACATTCGGAGCCATAAAAGAAACTACACTCATAAATTTATAGACAGTCAAGGATATTGCCTCTTCCCCAAAGAGGCTAGATTTTAAAGGAGTGGAGTGAATGAGCTCAAATCATGAAGTGGTTTCAATATTGGACGAGTTTTCCCCCTTCATATTTCAACTTGTAACTAATATGTTACGAAGAATCGCTGGCTAGCTAACTTTGAGGGTTTGGCAGAAGAAAACAGTCTTCACCACTTTTTCTTACAAATGTTATTTTTCTTCTATAATTAGTACTTAATGATAATATCCACCCTTTAATGAGTTACTGTAGGTTAATGATTACCACACTTGTTCAAATATATTTAGGATTCCAACTTTGCAGATAAAGAAAGAGGGGTTTGTAGAGGTTAAGAATCTTGCCCAAAATCACACAGCAGGGACAAGATGTAAGTCTGTTTTTTCTTTGCTTCCTATTTCTGCTGTCACAAATTACCACGAACTGAGTGTTGTGAACAACACAAATCTATTATTTTACAGCTCGAGGTCAGAAGTCCAAAAGGGGTTTTACTGGGCTAAAATCAAGGTGTCACAGGGATGCATTCCTCTGAAGAAGCCAGGAAAATCTTTTTCCTTCCCTTTTTTAGCTTCCAGAGTCTTCCTCCATTTTTTGGCTCCATTCCTTGGCCCCTTCTGCCATCTTCCTTCTTCAAAGCCCACAATTTCATTACCCAACCTCAGCTTCTGCTATTACATCGCCTTTTCTGACTCTTCTTCCTCTCTTTTTCATCCTTTAAGGACCCTTGCGATTATATCAGGCCCAGTTAGACAATCCAGGACAATCTCCTCTGTTTCAAAACCCTTAATCACATCTGCAAAGTCACTTTTGACATTTAAGGTAACATTCAGTTTCTAGGCATTAGGGCAACTGTGACAGGCCATTATTCTGCCTACTACAAAAGCTAAAGATCTGGGTAAGTGTAATGCAGTTGTGTGCATACAGCAGTTCCCCTTTATCTGTGGGGGATATGTCCCAAGACCCCAAGTAAATGCCCGAAACTATGAATAGTACTGAACTCTGTATATATTATGTTTTTTTCTATACATACATACTTATCATAAAGTTTAATTTATAAATTAGGCATAGTAAAAGATTAACAACAATTGCTAATAATGAAATAGGACAATCACAACAATATACTGTAATAGAAGTCGTGTGAATATGATCTCTTTAAAAAATAATAAATATATAAATATATATATATATATGGAGTTTTGCTCTTGTTGCTCAGGCTGGAGTGCAGTGGCGCCATCTCGGCTCACTGCAACCTCTGCCTCCCGGGTTCAAGCAATTCTCCTGCCTCAGTCTCCCAAGTAGTTGGGATTACAGGCATGCACCACCATGGCTGGTTAATTTTGTATTTTTAGTAGAGACGGGGTTTCTCCATGTTAGTCAGGCTGGTCTCGAACTCCCAACCTCAGGTAATCTGCCTCCCTTGGACTTCCAAAGTGCAGGGATTACAGGTGTGAGCCACTGCGCCAGGCCTAAAATATCTCATTGTACTTTACTCACCCTTCTTAGGCATATCAAAATTGCCAGCACTATTAACTCTTGCCCTTTGGGGCCATTATTAGGTAAAATAAGATCAACTATCACAGTATCACAGTGATTGTGTTACTTGAGCTGTGACAGTTGATCTGATGACCAAGATGGCTGCTAAGTGACTGATGGCTGGATAGGGTATACAGAGTGGATTCAGGACAAAGGAATGATTCACATCCAGAGCAGGATGACATGAAATGTAATCATGCTACTCAGAACAGTGACCATTTACAACTTATACATTGTTTATTTTTAGAATTTTCAGTTTAATATTTTTAGACTACAGTTGACTGGTGGTAACTGCAACTGCAGAAAACGAAATCTTGGATAAGGGAAGACTGTTGTATTTTAATATTAATATGTCAATATAATTTAGTAGAGAAAAAATACAATCACAGAGATTAATGATCACTACAATGATTATGGTAGTGTAATATAATAGAAATAGCTTTGAATCTGGAAAAATTCTGGCTTCATCATTTACTAACTGTATAACCTCAGATAAATATCTTAGTGTTGTCTCTTTAGAGGTGATGTGGTGGTGAGTTATAAGGAATGTTGTTCCTCAGAATAAATGGAAGCATTTAAATACTTAGCTGATAGATGTTCTACAAATGCTTGTTCCTTCTCCTTCATTTTTAGAAAATAACAAAGATAGAGGAGGCAGACAATATAGTACATGTTGTATTTAGATGTTATAAGTAATGTCTAATAATAATTACATATGCAAAAACTATTTTCTAAATATATTAAATATTTTGTGGGCCTTATTTTTATTTTACAAATAATATTCTGCTGCTCAATGTGCTCTTTTTGTTCCTCCTCTGATATTCAATGTCTGCTTGTTTTTTTTTTTTTGTTTTTGTTTTTCTGTAATGCCTCTTAAATTTAGGAATCTGAATTAATTCATTAGCTTGATGATGGCTTTTTCTCATTCCATGTTAGGAACTTAATTTTTAGCATGTAATTTTCTGTATTGTTGTTTGCTTTATAGGTGTACAACTATTACTTTTATGAAAAACAAATCCTGCATCAGCCTTTTAAAAATCATTTATAAAATAAATCCCAACCTCATATTATAGGAAAGTTATGATATAAAGTATCACCTCTGCCTCATCATTCCCTCACTTCGATCCCATTCTCAGAAGGAACTCCTAACTGTTGGGTTGTAATTCTTTTTCTTTAGAATGTTACCTTATAATTCTTGATCACATGCTTGTCAAGTTTTTAAACAATTGTTGATGCCTGATATGAAAGGCTAGGATCTGATCAAATTAACTACACCATCTTTCCTTGCCCCTCCTTTCAATATTTGACATTTATATTTTAAATTTTGTTCTTCTATTGTTTACTTTTACAACTGAAAATAATATGGGTAAGCATTCATTTATTTTTTTTCAACAGAGTCTATACTCTTCACTTTCCAGATAAGATATTAATACTCCTACTCATTTCCTCAACTTTTCCTTTCTTCAGCAGCTTAACTTTGGTCAGGTGTCAAGTTTGTTTATATTTACAGTTTTCCTATAACCACCTCCAACTATTCTTTTTGTGAATACGTTGATTTATTTATTTATTTATTTATTTTGAGATGGAATTTTGCTCTTGTTGCCCAGGCTAGAGTACAATGGCATGATCTCAGCTCACCACAATCTCCACCTCCTGGGTTCAAGTGATTCTCCTGCCTCAGCCTCCCGAGTAGCTGGGATTACAGGCATGTGCCACCATGCCCAGCTAATTTTGTATTTTTAGTAGAGACGGGGTTTCTCCATGTTGGTCAGGCTGGTCTTGAACTCCCAACTTCAGGTGATCTGCCTGCCTCAGCCTCTGAAAGTGCTAGGATTACAGGCATGAGCCACCCTGCCCAGACACATTGACTTTAAAGTTGGAAATGTATGAACAACGTTGCCAAACCACAAATATTATTTGATGCTGAGTCACATAGTGTACTATGTTCTTTGAAGTAGTTTCACTCTCAGGAAACCTAGGGCACTCATGGGAGCAAGTTCACCATGTGAAAATGGATTCTCTTTTTTTTTTTTTTTTAACTCAATTGCTTGAAATAATTTCAAATTTACATTTTCTTTAGATTTATATTTACTTAATATAATAGCATTCCAAATTTACTTGTATTTGCTTTATTTGATTTTGAAAGTTTCATGCAGATTTGTTTTTATCCTGAAATATCAAATTGTCTTTCATTTTGTTTCCTGCACTAAATTTGCCTTTATCTTATCCTCAGTTTTTACCCCCTCAAAGTTTTATATTGTGTCAGATTTTTTTCCCCTTGGAAATGTCCTTCATGGAGCTCTCTATATGGTTCCTTCTTCATTCAGAATGTGTGGCCTCTTTATTCTTGCTGTGCAGCTGTCATTCTCCAAATCCCCTCAATTTATTTTTTGGATGAGAGTCTTATTTTATTTGACTCAATATAATTTTGCTTATGTATTATTGTTTTAACTTTTATGGAGTCTATCAGATTGTATATTAGCAACGTGAGATATTAAAGATTGGTTTATCCTATACCCATGACTGCTTTCTAATTCCTCTCATTTAGATCATGGGACATGAGGCTGCCCTTATTTCTGAAATAGTGTACAGGAAAACACCAGGGAACAAGTATTCCAGAATCATGACTGCTAGGTTAAAAACACATCATCCAAGTATGGACAGAGAATTCACTAATGAAGTCCAAACAGGAAGAACAAGAGAACACGTTGGGAGAGGAAAAGGAATGAGGCATGATGTAAAGGTGGTAAACCTTGTTTTCTAATCCTTGTCTGGATTAGGGTAGAATAGAGGCACAACGGTGTCTGCTTACATTTCCTAAGGCATCCTTGAATAGAGGGAGTAGTCATCTTGTTTATCCTAACTGGAACTCTTGTTTTTGGTTGACTTCCGAAGATGTCAGTAAGGGATGATATGGTATTATGAGAACTTACAGATAGCCTCATATAGGATTCTACAGATTCTACAGCTAACCCATGTAGCCTCATATAGACTCTATGCAAAAATTGTTAAAGTTTAAGATAATATACATAACTAGAATAATATATAATGCTCACGAATTAGATGATTTCATAAATCATGGTTGTCAACTCTTTGCAATTTCATCAATAAAGTTATAGTGTTTCCAGTGAAAAGCCAAGCATTATTTTTAGTGAATATTAATAAGTTCAGGCTCAATATCTCTATGCCAATCAATGGCATAAGAGAGTCAAGAAAATCTTGAAGGCAATATTTTATCTGCTTTTATGCATGTATGGCACATTTCATAGGTTTAAAAAATTAAAATAAACAAATAAATAGAACCAATTATATAACCAGAAATAGGTTTCAGAGACTAAATATATAATAAGCAAAACAGAAAATGCATTTGAAGCCTAAAAAGTAAGCAATGGAAATATGTATTATGCCAAAAAGAAAAAGTAGAAAGACAACAAAAGTATGAAATAAAAAACAGGAGAAAAAGAAAACTAATGTAGGAAGTACAACTAGTAGAAATAAGACCAAGAAAGTGAAAGCAAAGAAATGGGAAAGAAGAACTGATCAGAGGGGAAAAAAGAAAAACTAGAAAATATTTTCAAAGTTTACCAGGACATGTTTCAAAATTGAACTTTCTTAACTAACTCAATTCTTTCTTTACTTATTCTGCTTCTAAACCTTCCTGGAATCCTCCTTCTATTAGAAATGAAGGAAGCAGCCTGGGATAATAGATTCTTCACTTTGTTCCTTCCTAGTCACAGATTATGTGTGTGTGTTTGTGTGCATCTGATGAAATAATATATACAGAGTAAATATGTATGAAAATTAGGAAAAGGCCAGTATTTATTTATTAGCTTCTTTTACCTTTACTATCAGTTTTTGATATCTGTTCTTTAGTCAGTTTAAGGAAATATCAAGTAGAGGCTCATTATACTCCAAAATACAGATACGTTTCTGAGATTTTAAACACCACATTGTCTAACTCCATAATGCTAGAATTCTGTTCCTTTATACTCATACCAAAATTTTCTTTTTTCAAGGATTATTTTAATACATTCTCCCTTCTTTCCTCACATCTGTCAACAAACAATGACTGCCTCTTTATCTTCCAACTTTTTTCTTTTCTCAAATTACCAATGTCTTCCTTACAGTCAAGTTTATTTTTATTGATTTTATTTATCTAATTTGTTTTATTAGACTGTGCTACTGAATTTTACCTTCTATGGCATTTTTTCAGTGAAAATCCACTTTCTTGATTTTGCTTGACTTGCTGACCTTTCTTTTCCTTTCCCTCCCTCCCTTCCTCCCTCTCTCCCTCCCTCCTTTCCTTCCTTCCTTTCTTCCTTCCTTCCTTCTCTCTTCTTCCTCCTTCTTCTTCTCTTCTCTTTTCTCCTTCCTTCCTTCTCCCTTCCCTTCCCTTTTCCCTTCCCTTTTCCCTTCCCTTTTCCCTTCCCTTTTCCCTTCCCTTTTCCCTTCCCTTTTCCCTTCCCTTTTCCCTTCCCTTTTCCCTTCCCTTTTCCCTTCCTTTCCCTTCCCTTCCCTTTCTCTTCTTTTTTCTTTTTTCAGACAGGACCTCACTCTGTCACCCAGGCTGAGTGTGATTTCAGCTCACTGCAGCCTTGACTTCCAGGCTCAAGAGATCCTTCTGCCTCAGCCTTCCAAGTAGCTGGGACTACAGGTGCCTGCCACCATGCCTGGCTAATTTTTGTATTTTTTGTAGAGATGGGGTTTTGCCATGTGGCCCATGCTGGTCTTGAACTCCTGGGCTCAAGCAGTCTGCCTACCTCAGATTCCTAAAGTGCTGGGACTACAGGTGTGAGCCACTGCATCTGGCTTGACCATTCATTCTTTATCTTCTATGTTGTTGTTGTTGTTTTTTTTTAATTTGAGGAGTATAATTTTTCTTTTATTTTTTCGTTAAATAGTTCCTTAGAATATTTTTAGTCTTACGTAATCTTCCTATACATTCTCATTTGTTTTCTTGATATAAGATGATTTCTAGGTTTTTGGTTTTCCCTATGGCCAGCTCACATATGTCCCTGAGACAGTTTCTCTACTAAAGCATTTATTTATTTATTCAAGAAATGTGTGAGTGCTCATTATGTGCTAAACATTTTAGCAACACATTCTTTCTTCTGCTGTCCTTAACCTGCACTCCATTTCACTGGAATGGCCACATTCCTGTTGTCATTCAGTACTCACTAGTTCACATTAGAAATTTTATATTCGCAAACAGGGCCGAATGCGGTGGCTCACGCCTGTAATCCCAACACTTTGGGAGGCTGAGGCAGGCAGATCACGAGGTCAGGAGATCAAGGCCATTCTGGCCAACATGGTGAAACCCTGTCTCTACTAAAATACAAAAAATCAGCTGAGTGTGGTGGCGCACACCTGTAGTCCCAACTACTGGGGAGGCTGAGACAGGGGAATCGCTTGACCCTGGGAGGCGGAGGTTGCAGTGAGTGGAGATCGTACCACTGCACTCCAGCCTGGCGACAGAGCAAGAATCTGTCTCAAAAAAAAAAAAAAAAAGGAATTGTATATTAGCAAATAGCACACTGAAGTCACAAATTTTTATCTATCCATATATTTTACTTCCTTCTTCTAGACATCAAGAAAATCATTATTTTTTTTAAAATGTCGTTCCCAGATGACTCTAATCAGATCTACCTCTGTGCACTGTTGAAACAGAATCCAGAGTCCTAATCTAGACCATGGAAACTGAGTTGCTAGGATGGACTTGCAGAATCTGCATTAGTAGCAAATGTTCTAGATGATTCACATTCACATTACATTTTAAGAACCACTGCTGTATGTTGATTTCTTTTCTTGTTATAAATAATATCATCATATATATTTATACAAAAATGTACATATGCGTATATGCATATGTATGTAATGTCCCACACAAATAATTATATCATTGCAATAGACGCCTGAGCAGGAAATGAGAGTTAAAAAGAAAAACCATTTTAATATATCTTCCACTATTCCAATCGCTTGCATTCTTTCTCCAATTTAATTCTATAAAATAGCTTTTCTAGTTGTATATCTATCCTCTTTTCAGTCTTTTTCATTGGTTTCCTTCCTACCGTTCATTTATATGCTGGTATTCCCCAGGGAGAGGTCCTTCTTTGGTCCTTGTCTTTTCTTCTACACTTTAAGTTCTGCAGAGGTGACTTAGGTATTTCTCAAGAACCATGCTTAGTCTGCATCTCCCACTTTGTGTTCATTTAATGAATTAAAAGGTCAACATAAAATATATATGTAGGACCAGGCACAGTGGCTCATGCCTGTAATCCCAGCGCTTTTGGAGGCTGAGGCAAGTGGATCATAAGGTCAGGAGCTCGAGACCAGCCTGACCAACACAGTGAAACCCCGTCTCTACTGAAAATACAAAAATTAGCCGAGTGTGGTGGCATGCGCCTGTAATCCCAGCTACTAGGGAGGCTGAGGCAGGAGAATCACTTGAATCTGGGAGGCAGAGGTTGTAGTGAGCCAAGACCACGCCACTGCACTCCAGCCTGGGTGACAGAGTGAGACTCCATCTCAAAAAGAAAAAAAAATTACATGTAGAGTTTTCTAACGCTAAAATTTTTCAACAGTCGGTGTTTTTCCCTTTCCCTGTGTAATTTACTCATTAACAGTTCTTTCCTAATATGGTAGCCTTGTTATCGCCTCCCTATCATCTAGAAAGCAAGTTAAGACAAGATCATGATTTTATGGGAAACCAAAGTCTTGAGAAACAAAACAAAACCAACTCTTTATTCTTTACTCTGAGGTTAAGAGAAAAAAAAAAAGCTGCATTAGTTAGCTATTGCTACAAAATGCTGCATGACAAAAGAGTCATAAAACTTTCAGTGGCTTATTGATATTTTATTTTTATACTTAAAAGGCTGTAATAATTTAGCTGATCTAGGCTAAGCTTTTCTGAATCAGTTACATGGCAGGCTTCTGATTTGGCTTCAGGTCTGAGGTGCAGGTGGAAGGAGCAGTAGAGATATTGGAAAATCTTTTTTTTTTTTTTTTTGTGGCAGATCCCAGGTGCACAAGAGAACAAGCCCAACCATGCAAGCAATTACATTATGTTCATTCACATTTCCTTAGTCAAAGCAGTTTCAGGGCAAGCCCAACCTTAGTGGGATGGGGAAATATACCCCACCCACAGTGGGAGGCTTTGTAAAATTACATAGCACAGGGTGTGGAGTTATAATCCTAGTACTAGGCACTGAATAATTGGGACAATAATCCAATCTACATCAGAGGGATAGCATATGAATCTGAGGATTCTTGGTATACATAATTTTTTGTTTGTTTTGCCATTATCAGAAACCTTCTCAGATGATTTTTTAGAGGGTTTCACTTACTTAATTAAAAAGGTTACTACTCATTTACTTACTTGTGTTTTATCATTAGTTCCTTTACTGTAGAAGTGGCAGAAGACAGAGAAGAAAGGGCTTCAGTCACTTGCCTGAGTCTGAGACCACTGTCCGATGAGTAATCTACAGACAGTTTTTTCTCAACAAGCACCCATAATTTTATTAATTCTTTGTTTATCTTAAGCCTGTGGCTCCTTAATTTCTCATCATCAAATCTCCCCAAGTTATCTTCAAGTTTTTCTTCTTTCTCATCCTTATATCCAATCTGTGAACAAATCCTGTCAGTTTCAATGGAGTGTTCCTTTCAAGTCCCCTCAGTCAATTTTTATTTCATTAAGTGTTTTCATTTTTAACCAGGAGCTTTACTTCAAAAACCTCTGGATCCAGAGGCATCTTATAAAAAAAGAAACCTGAGAGTGTCCCATGTTTAGAGGGCTCACTCAACTGCTGGAGCCCTGGCTATCTTCTCGTTCCCATTCACCACTCAAACTACATGGAATACTGACTTCAAAACTCTCACTTTTTAGATGATTCTCTTACTATTTGAGTATCACCTACATTGCCTTCTCCACTCAGCAAAGCCTGATTCATCTTCCAGAGCAAAGTAGGGTGTAATCATTGCTCTTAAGCCTTTTGGGATTCTCATATGAAGTCAGTGGCCTTCTCCTGGCATTCTCACTGCATTCTGCACAACTACCCATTCAAGAATTGTTTCACAGATTCTTCACATTTGATTATAAAAGCATTAAAAGATCCTCATAAAAATCAGAGGACGTATAAAGTGTAAGAAGAAAATATAATCACTGTTCTTGGCTTAAGAGAATACAGTTAACATTTTGGTACTATATTTTTATGGCAGGATTACCTCATTTAACAATATAGCATAGCATTTTTCCAATTGCAGTCTATTGTAAAAATTAATTTTGCTGTTTCTCTCCCCCCACAGATTGTTCATTCCTTTAAGGATCATCGTTTCTCATTTTACACCTTATTTCCAGTGCTTGGTACAATCCTTGGCAAATAGGATGCATTTAATTAACAGTTGTGTGAATGAAATGGGAATATTTTATTAAGTCCGAAGTAATTCAGTGAACAAAGAAGCATAACTATAAGCCAGTGACAAACTACAAAATAGGTAGTATTTTACTGAAGTCTGGATATCTTGTTATATTAAATATTATTTTTGAAAGCCTGACATTGTGTCAAGGCAATAGTTATGCTATAATTCTGTGTTAATCCTGTTTTCTATTTTTTTGACCTCAGGAAATTATTTGTTATAAGAAATAGAGTCACATAAGACTTTAAATATTAGTCAAATAATGCTGTAGTTTTAGCCCTGGTAAGAGATACAAGGGGTTAAGTCACTGTAGTCTTTCTTCTTCTTCTTTTAAAGACATGTAACTTCTTTGTCTGATCTCCTTATGGTCCTTGTCACAACTGTATGGCTTTTAATCACTCATACATTCAGTGAGTTACTGCACTGCTGGTACCTTAATAATGTTCTAGTTTGTTTGGATGACCTTCCTGATAAAGTCCTGACAATCTCTCAGTATAATGGAAAGACAATCAAAATAAAAAATGCTTTAAGAGTTCAGGTAGTGGAGCATACTATTATTTTTCACATAGTGCAAGGATATTAAAATACTGACTTTCATGCCTTTGACTGAGTTTGTGAGAAATCCAAGAAAAATTGAAAATTTGAATTATTCTACTGCCAGTAGGGACTATATATCATGAACAGAAAAGCAGGCATATGTAACTGACTCTTGCAGCATAATCTGAAAAGTGTCAGCTTGCCCTCCTTTTATATGAGTTTCTGCAGTATATCTAAGCAATTAATTCATTATATAGCTCTCTTATATTTGCAATCACCACCTGGAATTTTATAAAAATATAAAATGTCATCTTCAGTGTACATAGTTTGAATAGTTAAAATGACGTCTTACATTGATAGAGTGTTTCAGTTTTTTCAAGGTGCTTTCTGTTAAAGTATCTCATTTGACTCAACAGCCCTCTGAAAGTAAGTAGTGGAACTCTGAAATTTCTCCAGCCTGTTCCATACCTTTTGCCTCCTTCCTTCTTATTAATTTCCTATTTATCTTTCTTTATTTTAAAGGAGGCAGTTTGATGCGATGGAAAGAGCATAGAATATGAATTCAGATATTTAGCTCTATCCTTGTCTTGAATTACTTTGACATTGGAGGGATCATTTTCAGTTCTCTGAACCTTGGTTTTCTAATTGGCAAGATAATGATGATGCTGAAGTGTACTCCCAGTGTTGTGAGGATTAATTAAGGTGAAACTGGGGAAACGTTAAAAGAGCAAATGTAACATTCATGTTAGCTTCTTTTAAGGGCAGCTTGGGATGATAGAAAGAGAACAGATCTTTGCTTCATGGCTTCTTACTTATGGTACTTGAGCAAGTAATCTACCCTTTCTGAGCTTCATTTTTCTAAGTGTGAAATGGGTATAACAATACCTGTCTTGTGAAGCTGCTGAAAGATAAGGTGACATATATGCTGATTCTAGCATAGTTCCTAACTCAGAGTCATATATCCTATTGAAAGTGTTTCCCTTTCTTTCATCCTTCCTCCCCACCTCTTACCATTCCTCTTTCCCACCTCCTGTCTTTTCACTTTATTCTTCATCCTCCCATCTCAACTTTGTGTGACAGAAAAAGATAAAGAACGTCATTGGAGAATCTCGAGATTTAATAATTTAGAAGGTATTTAGCTTAGAAATTCTTTTTTCCAAACAATATTGTAATTTTCAGTTGAGGCAGGAGACGGAGATTCAAGTTCTCTGCCCTCCTTTTGAGAAAAGACCCCTTCCTGGCCCACTTTGAAATCTCCATTGAATCCTGTAAACTTTGTGCAGTAGAATTTGGAAAACCACCAGTGTAACCGAACCTTCTCATCTTGCAGATGGAAAAACTGAATTTGAGGGAAGTTGAGATACTTGCCTAAGCTTGTGAGGCTGGTAAGTGGTGAGCTAAGACTAGAACTCAGTCATTCTTTGCCTTACCCTGTTCCCTTAGTAAGTAAAGATACAGAGTGCAAATATGTATAATCAGATCCCTCTCTTGAAAGATGTTACAGTCTATTTGTGTAGATGAAATTCACATTAAAAGATGAGGAAAGTAAAGTAGTATGATACAACAATGAAATGGGTGAAATAGGTAAACCCATTAAGAAGAGAGGGGCATGGATGATCACTGTTTTGGGGGGCTGGACACTGAAAACTTTATGAGGGCAGGAATTTCTTTGCTGTGCTCATTATTATTTTATTCCCAGTGTGTAGAGAAGTGCCTGGTTTCCTATAGGGAATTAATACTTTTTAAAAATTAAATAAATGAATGGCTAAATGAGATATGTAAATGAACCAGTCCTAGAAAAAGGGCAAGGGTTTAGAAAAGTTAGGTCAGAGTGTTTAAACAACGGGCTGGTCTTCATTGTTGGGCAAAGAAATATGTTGAGTGAGTCACGATTTATATATAAAAGTGTCAGCTGGGAGCGGTGGCTCAAGCCTGTAATCCCAGCACTTTGGGAGGCCGAGGTGGGTGGATCACAAGGTCAGGAGATCAACACCATCCTGGCTAACACGGTGAAACCCCGTCTCTACTAAAAATACAAAAAATTAGCCAGGCGTGGTTGTGGGTGCCTGTAGTCCCAGCTACTCGGGAGGCTGAGGCAGGAGAATGGTGTGAACCCGGGAGGTGGAGCTTGCAGTGAGCCGAGATCATGCCACTGCACTCCAGCCTGGGTGACAGAGCAAGACTCCATCTCAAAAAAAAAAAAAGTGTCATTATGTCATGGAAATTGTTTAGATTTATATGTGATACATACATAAAATACATTTGGACCAATATGCTTGTGTGTAAAATTGGTCAAAAGTTAAAATGTATGTCTCACTGTAGGTCATGATTAAAAATGTTTGAAAAATATGGTTTTAGACAAAGGAAATACTAAAGTTTGAGGCAGGCATGTGAATGTTTTGTGGGAAAATAGTGAGTTTAACAGTTTTGCTAAATCTGAGGTGAAGAGAATAGTGAAATCAAGTCTATTCAGGGGAAGAAGAATCCATTTGGCTCTTTAGCTATTAAAGAATTACAGGGACTCCACTTCACCTCCCAACTGTCTCCATCATCCACAATAAGAAGATTTAACAAAGCTACATGTTAGGAAGATTAGACAGCTTAATCTTACAGGAGTGATTCACTCGGATTGGAACTGGGGGGAGTACACAGAGAACGATGCAAAAGAGGCAGCACAGGGTAGGAAAGTTATGGCTTTAACTGGTGACACCTGATAAAGAAAACCAGTTTCTTGGGCATGGTTGGGGTAGATGAGGTTAAAAAAAAAAGTGAATGTGTGATGACAAAATGGCGACCAAAATGCCAACAATTTCACAGAAGGGCTGTCTGAGAAAAAAACAAATGGAAACAAAAAACAAAACAAAAAAAGCATTAAGAGAACAAAAAGTAGGAGTTAGGAGAAGGTTAGGATGGAGGTGAGAATCTCTGTGGTCAACTAGGGATAGTCAATAGAGATCTCTAGACATTGATGAGAAATTAAAGAAGGCATCAAGGTCTTTAAAAAGATTACTTTCAAAGAAAGAGATTCCTTCTCCCCTGAAATCTAGCTATTAAGACCAGAGGGGATGGAAGGGATACTGGATATAGATAACAAAACTGAAACAGTTAATAAATGCTTCTTTCTTTAATTTGAACACTGACTAGAAGAGCAGTTTTAATCAACAATGTGGCATTAGCCTACTACTTTTGTGTTAGTAACAAGAGACACTTTTAAGTGTGTAAAAACATTTACTTTGCTAGGTAAGAAGCATACTCTTTATTTGCCCTAAATTTGTTTAATATACTATCATTACTTGAGAAATTGTATAACTTTGACCACTCTCCATATTATGGCTAAATTAGGAAGTTAGAAGGAAGACTGAGTATTGTATGAAGGTTTTAGATTTCATGTCCTTAAAACTACTTAAAATAAGTTCAACATTGATGAAAAAAGTTGAGAAAGTTAGAAATCTAACTACAAATGTTTGAAATATGTCCACATAAGTTGAGCTTTTCCTTTTGGTTGGAGTTTATCTGAATTCAGAGGAAATTCAGAGGTCAAGAATGATGAATAATAATAATAATAATTTTTTTTTTTTGGAGATGGAATTATTTTCTAATAAAAATAATAAATATTATTCTTTTTCGCTCTGTTGCCCAGGCTGGAGTGCAGTGGCGCAATGTTGGCTCACTGCAACCTCCACCTCCCAGGTTCACGCCATTCTCCTGCCTTAGCCTCCTGAGTAGCTGGGATTACTGTTGCCCGCCACCACGCCCAGCTAATTTTTGTATTTTTAGTAGATACGAGGTTTCACCGTGTTGGCCAGGATGGTCTTGATCTCTTGACCTCATGATCGGCCTGTCTGGACCTCCCAAAGTGCTGGGATTACAGGCATGAGCCACCGTCCCTGGCCTATTAATTAATTAATTAATTTTTTGAGACAGAGTCTTGCTCTGTCTCCCAGGCTGGAGTGCAGTGGTGTGATCTCGGCTCAGTGCCAACCTCTGCCTCCCGGGTTCAAGCGATTCTCCTGCCTCGGCCTCCCGAGTAGCTGAGACTACAGGCACAAGCCACCACGCCCAGCTAATTTTTGTCTTTTTAGTAGAGACAAGCTTTCACCATGTTGGCCAGGATGGTCTCAATCTCTTGACCTCGTGATCTGCCCGCCTGGGCCTCCCAAAGTGTTGGGATCACAGGCGTGAGCCACTGTGCCTGGCCAAATAATAATTTTTTTAAAAAACCATGGCTTAAGTTATTTATTTTTAAAAGGAAGCCAAATAGTACCCCTTTGTTGTTTATTAAAGGAAATATATGACAACATTATAGATGTCCTCTGAGCACATGTGTATATGAGTCTATATAATTAAGAGAAAGATAGAACATGAGCCTATGCATGTTTATGTGTGTGTGTGTGTGTATTTATATTTATGTATGTGTGTGTGTTTGTGTGTGTGCAATGAAACTCTGTCTCTAGGCAAGGCCAGGTACAAAGGTCCATCATTTAAGTCTCAGAACTAAATAAACATGTGAGGTTATAATTATTTTATTGAGCTTTCTTATTTTATGACCCACTAATGGCTGATGGATCAGTTATATTGATAAGCACTGAAAACATACAGCTTCAGAGTTTTTTTATTTTTTCATTTATTGTTTTTATTTTAAAGTGCCAAGAAGAAAATACGCAGTTCCCAGCCTTATTTTTCATTTATAATAAACCATAGAAGAACAATTTATATTATAGGGTAGACACTAAAGTGTATGTAGGGTATATATAACTGGCAATTTGTATGCGACAATAACGTACTTTCAATTTCTGATGAAAATTGTTGAACTTCATTTTTGAATTTAAAATTAAATTTATTTTTTAAATTTTTTTTATTATGAATTTGGGGCATACACATGCAGGTTTGTTACATGGATATACTGTGTAATGGTGAGATTTGGGCTTCTAGTGTACCCATCATTCAAATAGTGCATATTGCACCCAAAAGACCATTTTTCAACACTCAACTTCCCTCCTGTTCTCCAATTTTTTTGGAGTCTCCTGTGTCTATTGTTTCCATCTTTATATCCATGTCCATTGTTCATCTCCCAGTAAAAGTTAGAAGATGTGGTATTTGATTTTCTGTTTCTAAGTTATTTCACTTGGGATTCCAATTCCATACATACAGCTGCAAAATACATGATTTTATTCTTTCTTTATTGCTGTGTAATATTCCATGGCATATATATACCACCCAATGATTTCTTTACCCAATCATTCATTGATGAATACTTGGGTTGATTCCATGACTTTGCTATTGTGAACAGTGCTGCAATAAACATAAGAGTGCACCACCAACAGGGTATAAGCATTCCCTTTTTCCACACCCTTGCCAAAATTGTTGAACTTCTGCATTTGAGTGTATGTCTTGAAATCAACTATTCAATATCAGGTTAATGTTTCTTTTTGCACTTTTTATTATGGCAAAATTAACCCCGTTATGTCATTTAGCATTTGTGAGAAGATAACATACTACAAACATAGTTTTTAAAAGTTGTTGTTATTTTGTTTTTACATATACTGTAGATTATGTATGTCATATTTTATCAAGAGTTGAGATGCTAGAAATTCCTGTCTGTGTAATTTCCTGTGGGAACTACCTGTAGCTTTCTGCCCAAAGAAAGAGGGGCGGGGCAGGGCTATGCATGCCAGTTTAATCTTCCCAAATTTGCCAGCCAGATAAATTCCTTTACCTGCTCTGGAGCAGGTGAATGAATGAGTGCAGTGAGGTCAGGAGTCAGCTCCAGCTGTGCAGAAGGAAACATCAGGAGTGAGGAGTGCCTCCTCCCCTCGCAGTGTTAACATTTCGAATATTCATGGGTAGATTCAATTTGAAAACTAAGTATAAACATTTTGTTTAATGTAGTGCTTGATTATCTGTCTTATCTATTTTCAAGTAAAACTAAAAACTGAGTATCTAGCTTTATAATTATTTAGCTTCTCTCAAACTCTCAGTTTTATCAACATCTTGTCAATTTTAATTGATAGCACCTTTGGCAGAATTTGTAGGAATAAAATAGAAGCATTTGCCAGTTTTGCTTCAAAAGTCTGAAATATTTTGGTTTTTTAAGATTATATTGCAGTTAAAAAGAAAACCATTTGACTTGATATATGTATATGTTCCCTGTGGTCAGAGCCTTCCATTAAATTTTCTGAAGATTCTTAGGTTAATTTTTTAAACTGTGGACTTTTAGTGCTAAAATATTTATTAGAATCACACTATGGGGAATGAGAAATGTTAGACTTTATCAATATCGTTGTCTATTGGATCCTCTACATTTACAGTCATATTCTTCAAGCCTCGTCATATGTACAGAAATTGAAGAACAGTTAATTTCTAGGTGACTAAATTTGGAAACACATGTAAAGAGAGCAGAAGGGCAATGGAAATTTACGCAAGAGAGAGCTACCTATTTTCTGAATTTGTTAATATTTAAAGTAGGACCCCTACCCAAACTAAATGAAACTAAAAATTCAGTTCTTGTTATTCTGCTAGACCTTGCATTTCTTTGTATTACTATTTGCACCATTAAAAATATATATAAATGTATATTTTAAAAAGTTCTCCGCCGGGCGTGGTGGCTCACACCTGTAAACCCAGCACTTTGGGAGGCCGAGGTGGACAGATCACCTGAGGTTGGGAGTTTAAGACCAGTCTGACCGATATGGAGAAACCCCGACTCTACTAAAAATACAAAATTAGCCGGGTATGGTGGCACATGCCTGTAATCCCAGCTACTTGGAAGGCCGAGGCAGGAGAATCGCTTTAACCCAGGAGGCGGAGGTTGTAGTGAGCCGAGATCGCGCTATTGCACTCCAGCCTGGGCAACAAGAGCGAAACTCTGTTCAAAAAAAGAAAAAAGAGAAAAAGAAAAAAAATTATTTTGATGCATTAGCTTACATAAATATACATTGAAATTTAGGCCGGGCGTGGTGGCACATGCCTGTAATCCCAGCAGGTTGGGAGGCCGAGGCAGGCGGATCGCCTGAGCTCAGATCGAGACAAGCCTGGGCAACATGGCGGAACCCCGTATCTACAAAAAATGGAAAAAACTAACCAGGGCGTGGTGGCGGGTGCCTGTGATCCCAACTCCTTGGTAGGTTGAGGTGGGAGGATCGCTTGAGCCCAGGAGGCCGAGGCTGCAGTGAGTTGAGATCCCACCACTGCACTCCAGCCTGAGTGACAATTGGAATTTAAACAGTATTAGGGACAAAAGGATTAATGAACACGGTTTAAAGGAATTCTGCATATTAGAATTCTGGAATACTTCCGCAGGCATTCTAAAGTCGTAAAACCTGTTGTTTTATGGATTCTAAAATTCAGTTTTTTGTACAGCGGATTTTCAAACAATTTTTTTTTTTTACTGAGGACATTGAAATTCATAGCACAGGATCTTGTGAGTCCACCCTGAAAATTAAAGAAAGTGGCTTGTTAGACTCTTCAGTCCCAAAGTATAATGTGAAATGAGAATGCATGTTGATATCAGATAAATTTAGGCTTTGAATCTTGGCTTTGTCAAGCGATATGTGTTCTTGCTCAAGCTAGTGTACCTTTTTGAGTCTTAGTTTGCTCATGTATAAAGCTGGAGATAGCTACGCATCTTTTTTTTTTTTTTTTTTTTGAGATGGAGTTTAGCTCCTGTTGCCCAGACTGGAGTGCAATCGCGCGATCTGATCTTTGCTCACCATGACTTCCGCCTCCCGGGTTCAAGCGATTCTCCTGCCTCAGCCTCCCGAGTAGCTGGGATTGCTGCAGGCACGTGCCACCACGCCTGGCTAATTTTGTATTTTTAGTAGAGACGAGGTTTCTCCATGTTGGTCAGGCTGGTTTCGAACTCCTGACCTCAAGTGATCCGCCCTCCTCTGCCTCCCGAAGTGATGGAATTACAGGCATGGCCACCCCGCTCGGCCGGCAACGCATAATTTTAAAGAGATATGAAAGAGCTTGAAAAATATCTAGCACAGAATTGGCCCTTGTTATTTGTTAAGCACAGTATTATTTCCAACGGAACTCTCCCAAATCATCCCTGACCAAACTACCACCCTTATTAAGAGATAGATTGGCCTCTTAGATTATATATCCCTTAGCTTTGCTCATGAATGGAGGCAAAGGATTCATTTATCTAAAGGAATAAAAAACAATTGCCCTTGAAGTTAGTGGATTCGTGCACCTAAAAAATGGCCTGCATATGGTACCAATCAAACCTTTTATTTCTTGCATATTTTGCAGAAAATACGATTTTCAAATACAGGTTGTATGGAATCAAGTGAATCATCTTTAGGAGAAGGCTGATTTTTAGTAATCTAAAATTTTTAGTAATCAAATCTGGCAGAGCCCAGATTTGAATTGAGGAGACTGTCTTTAGAGCCATACACTTATTCAGGACATAGTAAATATTCAGAGATAAAACCAGTGTAGAAATTAATATCAGGGCTATATCATTAACAAGATTCTATCACTTGATTTGCATTTTTTTTGAAGTGTGTGTCTCTTATATAAAGAAATAGCTATGCTGTGAATGCCTACATATTTGTTGAACAAACATTTTTTAAAATTAGAAACTGGATAACAAGAGAGAATAAGAAAAATGTTCTGCATTTTTTAAACTACCATGGAGGTGAAGGAAGATTTTACAAGCTGAAAAAATATGAAAAAAAAAGAACATTTCTTTATCTTTTGTAGTATTGATAAATAATATATTTCCAGAATATTATCCATCACATCAATGTTATCAAGTTTATTTGTGTCAATTTGAGGAAAGTGGTCTATCATGACACTTTTAATTGATTAGGATATACCATATTACCAAAAATAGCAAAAGCATATCACAAAGGTTTATGATTTATATAACAGGAAAAAAATCCTTAACTTCTTTTTTTTTTGATGTTATAGAAAAAAGTGTTATTTTTTGGAAAAATTCTCCCATAAAATCTGAGAACAATATAATTCTTATTAAATGTATGCTTAATTGCCTATTAGATAATTTGCTTATTTATGTGCTATACCTGGTAACTTTTGGTTTATTAATCTAAATTTTAAAAAGTTCCTCAAGAATTAATAATAACACAAAAGTTTAATAAGATTAACTGCAAAGTACATAATATCTAAGATAAAATTAAATCAAACTTTGGGAAAAATCATTTCCCCTTCTTTGAGAAGCACGCATTTTAATTGTATACAAGCATAGCCATGGCAGAGCATGACATATTGAGTGCCTAAAGTGTCAAAGCTGGCAGCCCAGTCTGAATCCTGTAGCATGGCTGCACTCTCATAAGCGACTACAGGTCTTCTCTCTGATACTTAGTTTTAACTTTAAAAATAATTTTTATCAGTGAAACCAAGAGTGAATGATAAAGATAATAGCTAAAGTAAAACAAAAATCAGGCGGAGGTGAAGTAAGTCCAACTTTATTAATTTTTTGTATTGAAGTATGATACTGAAATAATATTTTACCGTATTTTCTGTGAACCTTGCCAGAAAATATATCTGGGATAATTAATAGTGTTATACATATTACTACAAAGGAAGTAAGGACTCTTCATTTTCAATCCTAATGACCTTGAACAAGTAACTTCGTTTCTCTGGATCTCATTTCTTTTCCTTTTTTTATTGAGACGAGTCTCGCCCAGGCTGGAATGCAGTGGTGTGATCTCGGCTCACTGCAACCTCCGCCTCCTGGGTTCCACTGATTCTCTTGCCTCAGCCTCCCGAGTAACTGGGACTACAGGCGTCAGCCACTACACTCGGCTAATTTTTGTATTTTGTATTTTAATGGAGACGGAGTTTCGCCATGTTGGGCAGGCTGGACTCGAACTCCTGGCCTCAGGTGATCCACCTGCCTCCGGTATCCCAAGGTGCTAGGATTACAGGCATGAGCCACTGGGCCCAGCTAGATCTCATTTTCTCACCAGAGGATGGAATTAGATCACTGGTTTTCTAACAGTGCTCTGCAGAGTCCTACAGATTAGAAATGCTTTTTAGTCTCCCACACAATTTTGACTTTGTATTTTATCCATTAGTTGCATGCTTGGAATTTATTTAGATAATTCTATAAAGTAAAGGTTTGAAAAGCCTCTGGACTATATTACATCTGAGATTTCTTTACTTTTAACATTTTATGAGCCATTTATTTTTTTCCTAATTCCTATACTTGAGTCAGACACAGGAATTACCATACAAATTTTGTGCTTTTCCACTTCTGAAATTGCCTTATACTCCAGACTTCTCATGGAATATCCATCTGCTCTTCTTACTAGTGGAAATTCCATTTGTTTTTCAAGGTCCAACTCTGGCTATCCCTGAGATGAATTGAATTATCAGCCAGGAAAAAACTTTCGTTCCCTGGAATTTTGAAAACAGTAGGTTAGTATTATTTTTGAGACACTTACCTGTTCTCTGTTCTGTTACGGTTGCTATGTACTTGATGAGTTTCTGTCATTCCTACAGGAGCTGGGCAAATCTGATAAGCAAGAGTAGGGCGATGAATAGAAGATAATGGTGGGACCCCAGGGCACTTTCTAGGCTGTACACATTTCATCAAGAGGGGGTGTCACAGCCTTAATGAGATTTCTGTACTGTCCATGGGGAAATTTAAGATCAACATGGTCAAATTCCATTTCAATAAAAATTGTGCATCTAAATTTTTAATGAAATTTTTGACATCTGAAAACTCATTTATAAAAATAAAAACGTAAAATGCCCAAACAAACAAAAAAAATGTGTAATGGCCACTTGTATACACTTGTATACACCTCTGGACTGCATACCCTGTGCCTGTCTTCATCCTCTAACATGAACATAATCTACTTGCACCTTTGTTCAGGAAAATTTTGTGAATTTTGTTGGAAATGTTCGATAGCCTTTGTGTATAAGCTTGAATAAAATCATGATATTGGATTTTTTAAAAATCTAGTGCAAACGACTGTCAAGAGCAATATCACAATATCCTCAAGAAAATCAAGTTGTGAAGTGGATCATCCTCAAATTTAAAATCTTTTGGTCTCACCCTCAGAATATCCCCTACTTGAGGCTTTCCAGTGTAAAAGCCTCCCTGAATAAAAATGAGATTAAGGAACATTTCACAGTTCCTTAAGCAGCAGAAAGATTAGCTAGTTGCCTAGAAAAAATTAAAAGTCTCATCTGGAAATTTGGGAGGATTTTAATGGGACCTCCTTGTATTGATCTTGAAAGACATAGTTTGTATTAAAAGCCTCTCCTCTCCTCTCCCCTCCCCTCCCCTCCCCTCCCTTCTGCTCCTTTTTTAGAAGGAGTCTGTCTCTGTCACCCAGGCTGGAAGTGCAGTTGCACAATCTTTGCTCACTGCAACCTCTGCCTCCCAGGTTCAAGTGATTCTCCTGCCTCAGCCTCCCGAGTAGCTGGGACTACAGGCTCGCGCCACCATGCTCAGCTAATTTTTGTATCTTTTTATAGAGATGGGGTTTCACCATGTTGCCCAGGCTGGTCTTGAACTCCTGACCTCAGGTGACCTGCCTGCCTTGGCCTCCCAAAGTGCTGGGATTACAGGTGTGAGCCACCGCCCCCCGGCTGGTTTTTGTTTCGTTTTGTTTTGGATACTTTCCTGATCGCCTTTTGATGTTTGTCACTAGAACACTAACAAGTTTGTATTCTTTTAAATACCGCTTGCTGGTCGTCATGCTTGCTTTTTCCTTATTAAGAATATGTTTGAATTTTAACCTGTAAAAACAAAATTTGATGCAGTCATATCTTGATTCTATATCTAACAGCAGTAGTGTTTATAATACATTGTTTTACTATTGTTGGCTGAAGTAATTCCTAGTTAACTTTTCATTTTCTGGTTAAAATTGTAATCTAATTCCTTGTTCTGTTTATCACTAAATAACAGAGTATTCAGTAGTGACTGAATATTAGGAGGCACAATTGAACACTTTTAAACTCAGTGACATGTGAACTGAACATGCGCAGGTATCATAAAACAAAGTTTGAAATGATTTGTTTATAATAAAACAATAGCTCTTTAATGAGGAAGTGGACAACAGCATGTTACGTTTTGCTAAAATAAATATAAAATGGATTATATTTCTAAAAATAATGAATGTTGCTATATTAAAATATTTATTGATTTATTTCAAATAAGTCACTTAAATTTTTTTTAAATTTTATCTTAATAAATTAGTCAAGGGATGGTTACTTTCTCTTTTCAATGCAAATGTAATTCCTTAAGTGGTTTTCATGGCCCAGGGCATGACTGCATTTCTCTGCATCTTTTCTCTTTAACAGGGCTATTAACATTAAGCAAGCAGAGGTGTTCTCCTTAAAAAGGAACAATCCACCCATTCCACCCAGAGAAGTTCCCTCTGGTGCTCGGCCCCTCCCTGCACTCACGTCTGCAGTGAGGCCATTTCTTTTCTCAGCTTTTGTTACACTGCCCCCTGCATCTCACCAAGTGGACTCACAGTCTAAATTGTTCAGGTTTCTCATATTTTTTCCTCCCTAAAACGTAAACATACCATTGGTGCAATGGTATGTTGCACCTTGAAGCTTAATGTCTTCCTTGAAGCTTAATGTCGTGTATTTAATGCTGGACTTAGGTAAATGAAAGGTCCACTCTCTTAAAACTGAGAGAAATTATGCATTTAAATAGAATGTATATAATACTTTAAAAACTGTGTATCTAATATCTCTTAAAAATTTATTATAATAACACTTATTAAGGATTAGACAAGGTGATATCTTAGCAAGTGTTATTACTTATAGTTTCTTAGATATATTATCTCTGTATTGGTATGTCTCGATCAATAATAAACAGCACTGATATAACTGACCTTTTAGTACAGTTTGCTATACACATGGACACTTTCACATAAAATACTTCATGAATTATCACAACTTTATTATTAGTAGTATTACAGATTCAAAAGTAAAGTTAAGGAATATTCAAGTTAGGGAAGCCAAGTAGATGGCTGCTTTTCAGAACGTAAATTTTTATTGTTTTAATGAAAGAAAATTTGGCAAAATTGGCAATATATTTTCCTTTTGACCCAATGTGTCATTAAGAAGAATTTTAAGTAAAGTAGAATGTTTAGCTCAGCATTTCTTTAAATAGAAATTGTTAGAAACGAATCACATGACTAAATAGGAGAATGGCTAGTATGGTCCATCTTCATGATGAGCAATAAACAGTCATTACGAATCATGTTTTCAATAAAATGGAAAAATGCTCTCAGGTTAATAATAATTGAAAAGAGTGATATTTAGAAATGTATAGTGCTTCTGATTGCAATTGTGGAAACATATCTTTGAGTTCTGAGCCAGAGTACTCCAGTGCACAAGGCTTCTGCCCATCTCAAGGGCCTCCCTGGAATTCTCTTGGCCATCCTCTTTGCCTGGCTACTTCTTCAGGTTCCAGCTTAAGTGTTTCTTTCTCAGGAAAGCCTCTGCTGATCTCCAGGACCACTTCAGCCACATTATGTTCCCCAGTTACATGTTCTCATAAAACTCTGATTTTCCTTCATGGTATATATTATGATTATAATTAATCACCTTGTGGTATCTTTCAAATGTCTGTCTTCCCCAATAGACTATCAGCTTCACTGAAGCAGTAACTGTGTGCTTGTTTACTCAATGCCTGTCCCAGTGACTGGGACATAGAATGAGCTCAGTAAACATTTGTTGAGGAAATGAACAAATGAGTGAATTGCAAGGCACTCTCTGAGCACTTTTGACATAATTTCATTCAGACTCCACCAAAAACTTATGAAGTAGAAGCCACATTTATTACATTTTATGGATAAGGAAACTAAATTGTAAAGGAAGAAAATTGGCCAGAGTTATACAGTAAGCGGACAGCTCCAATGTAAACCTGACGTCTCTGAATGTTGTGCACAAGCTCTTAGCCACCAATTGTAAGTGGTTGTACTGAATGTAACTAAGATAACTATATTTAAATGGTCAGCTTTGTAGGTCAAATATGCAGAAATATTGCAAATCTTTATATTAATTTGTTAATAAATTTATATTAATTTGTTAATAAATTTAACACGTTTAATAAACGTGTTAAATTCTGAAGAAAATATATAAAAATGGAAATAGTGGTAGAATTGCACTGGTTCTTATTTTTTTCACACAATTCTACGTTTCCCAAATTCCCTATATCAAATACTTATCATTTTCTATAAAAAGGAAGAAAACCATTAGAGCATGTTGGAGCTAGGTTTCAAGTGTAAATATTTTGACATCAAATTCCAAAGAGTTTCCACTCTTCAAAAGAGAAAAGTTGATCACTATCTTGTGAATTGGCACACAATTTACAATTAATTTTTCTGAATAATTTAACCCAAAATCAATGTCATAAATATATTTTAATAATGTTCAATGTAAAATTCTATGTAAAAAACTGCAGAATAGGTAGCTACATTAAGCCTATACCATAGAAACTGTTAAAGTTTTGAGCTGATTGAATATATTTCTTTCTATGTATACCTTTTATGCTTTTTGACATTTTCCTGTTACTAATACTGATTAGCAATCAAATTTATACCATCCAGTTTTAGAGATACCTATTTTATTTATTTCAAACTTCAATATTTAAGATAAACTTGCCTTTCAAAAATTAATTTTGTTCCTCAAACTCACCAAAGTAAAACATCACTTAAAATCTATGTCTATAGGTTTCCTCTTATACTTTTTATTTTGGTTTTCCTTCCAGTGATTGCTGCCTTGACTGTCCCTGCTCTTGAAGTAAGTACAAATGAGCAAGGACCCTGAAAACCTCTGGGCTCAGATTGCCCTAGTTTGTTAGATATTTTTGATGGGACAGGGGCATGTATTTTGAGATACAGCATTTGGTAGTCTTTGGAGTTAAGACATACTGCCGACACAGATTCTAATGGCTGTTGCAGACACTAGCTTCCCCACTAGGTCTGCTCTAGCTGCCAACCATATCCATCATCCAAAGCATCAGATGTGAGGCCTGAATGATTATATAGGGCCCATTTTTATTCAGGCCTTAATGCCAAACTTACGGATGAATGAATGACTAAATGAATTACCATCCCTGCCTTAACTGGATTCTTAATTTCTAGCTCTTCTTTCTTGACCATCACATTTGACTTCTTGACCTTAACCTTACAAATGAAACTAGCTGTCCTTCCTAAGGACATTGTCCCTACGATGAGCCTTGGCCAAATAATTTTCCCGTAAGTTTTCTGCATGTCTTAAAGTATAAGTCTTCATTGTCCCTCTTATAGAGACCTCAACATGCTTTCTGGTTGAACCTTAACAGTACCTTTTGTTGTATTTTAATAACCAGATTTGAGTAACTTGATTTGGCCATCTTTTTTTTTCCTTCATTGATCATACACATGTTGAATCTGTGTTATGTACAAAGTAGTAAGCTAAGCCCTTAGGAAGAAAATAAGATACCTATAAACAATATTCCCTGCCTAAGAGTATTTCACACTTTAGTTAAATTAGTAATAATTACTATAGTTATTTTGCAGTAACCAATTTCAGTTCATCTGTACCTTTGTAGATGGAAGCTGACCAAATTCAGGCAACAAACAAACAAACAAACAAAAATTTTCTACGCTAAAAGTTTATAGTTGATTTTGGAATTTCACTTTCTAAAAGTGAATTTAAAAACTGAGTAGCCAGGCATGGTGGCTCATGCCTGTAATCCCAGTGCTTCGGGAGGTTGAGCCGGGAGGATCTCTTGAGCCCAGGAGTTTGAGACCACCTGGGTAACATAGCAAGAACCCATCTCTACAAAAAATAAAAAATTAGCTGGATGTGGTGGCATGTGCCTGTGGTCTCAGCAATGTGGGAAGCTGAGGCAGGAGGATCACTTGAGTCTGGGAGATTGAGGCGTCAGTGAGCCATGATCACACCACTTGGGCACTCCAGCATGTGTGACAGAGCGAGACCCTGTCTAAAAAAAAAATAAGAAAAAACTGGGCAATGTTAAAATCCCACTTATTTCAACAATTTAAAAATTGGCAAATATTAAAAACCCAGTTGTTTACTCATTTCTGAATAATATAAATGCTTTAAAACTCATTTTGACAACCTTTATATTCCACTATAACAATATTTACCTTGGGACAGGCTCTTTTGCCAACTTGCAGACAGGTTTTTCTTTTACATGTAATTGTATGTGTAGATCAGAGATTCTTTTATTTATTTATTTATTTTATTTATTTATTTGTTTTTAAGTTTAACATGCCGTTGGCTCTAGAAGCTGCCATGTTTAAGAATTTCAGGATAGACACATATTTGATCTTTTATATTTGTTATTTGGTTTGTACACATAATATCACTGATCTGCTCAACAAATCTTTAATGGCTTTAATATTGAGAATAAACAAATCTGAAATTTTCTATCTAGCTCTCTCCAAACCTTCCATAAAATAGTCCCACTCTTACTATCCAATCATACTTCTCACATATCCTTTCAAACACTAATTATTTGCCTTTCTTTGACCCAAAAGTTTTCTTTTCTTTTGCCCACCAATCAAAATCTATCTATTCTTTAAAGCCCAGCTTAGACCCAGTTTCATGATCACTCCAGTTCTCAGTTATGAATTTTCCTCTGAATTTCAGGACTAACTAGAATTAGAACAATTTCTTTTCTCACTTGTTCATGCTAATCAAGATGATCAATATTTCCCTCCACAAATATTGACTCCTTGTATTAGGTCATTTTCACACTGCTATAAGGTCATACCTGAAACTGGGTAGTTATAAAAGAAAGGGATTTGACTCACAGTTCCTCAGGGCTGGGGAGTCCTCAGGAAACTCACAATCATGGTGGAAGGGGAAGCAAACACGACCTTCTTCACTTGGCAGCAGCAAGGAGAAATGCCAAGCAAAAAGGGAAAAGCCCCTTATAAAACCATCAGATCTCTGGAGAACTCACTCACTATCACGAGAACAGCATGAGGGTAACCATCCCTATGATTCAATTACCTCCCACTGGATCCCTCCCATGACATGTGGGGATTATGAAAACTACAATTCAAAATGAGATTTGGGTGGGGACACAGACAAACCATATCATTCCTTGAGGGTAGGAACCATGCTTTATATTTTTCTTTATGTCTTTAGACTCTAGAAACAAGGGCCACTTATTAGGGAGTTTAGAAATCACTGTTGTTAAATATAATTTGACAAAATTGGTCATTGGACATTTTGTTTTGTTTTGTTTTGTTTTTGAGATGGAGTCTCATTCTGTTGCCCAGGCTGGAGTGCGGCGGCCTGTTCTTGGCTCACTGCAACCTTTGCCTCCCAGGATCAAGCAATTCTTCTGCCTCAGCCTCCTGAGTAGCTGGGACTACAGGCGTGTGCCACCATGCCAGGCTATTTTTTTTTGTATTTTTAGTAGAGACAGGGTTTCACCGTGTTGGCCAGGCTGGTCTTGAACTTCTGACCTCAAGTGATCTGCCCACCTCAGCCTCCCAAAGTGCTGGGATTTCAGGCATGAGCCACTGTGCTTAGAACCATACAATCTTTCTTAGGACTTTAAAGCATTAGAGACTTTAGGGATTAATATAGCAAATTCTTCATTTTACAGATGAGAAAACTGCTATTTACATGGGGACAGTATGGGTCAGCCATTCTTAATAGCCTTTATCTCAGTATCTTTGATAGCCTTTCTCATTCTATTTCCTCAAATTTAAAAAATGGAATATAAGGAGTATGATGTTTTCCGTCTATTAAAAAGTATGAAAAGGCACTGTTTCATCCTTGGTTTGGTCAGAAAAGCAGAAAACACTTCAGGAGTTTGAAGTAGGAGGGATTTAATTCCAGGAACAAAATGCTCACAAAACTAGTGGAAGACCTGGAGAAACAGAATTCAGGAAAGACCACTGTTAGCTTTTAGGCTCACCGCTCACTTTGGTGAGTCAAGAAGCTCCCAGCACTGATCAAAGAAAAGGCCTCCAATATGGAGGTGGCTGAATTCCAGAAAAATAACCCAGAAGCCACAGTAGCATCTCATATTTGGTGGAGCCACGTATTTATTCACCTGTAGTTACTGGAGGAATGGTAAAGTTCCTGCCTTTCTTCCACCTTCCAAATTTTACCGAGTGCTTCTAAATGGCAGAATCTGTGCTGTGAAGGAAACTTATTTTTAAATGTATTAGCATCTTAGTTCTTTATCTCAATGGCTTGGTGCCTTTCAATTTAAGGACAAATATTCCTACACATGTCAATAGCTCACAAATTATTTATCTGCTCTAACACTAAACAGTAATTGATGTTTATAATAATAGAATTATTAATGCTGGAAGAGACCAGAGATAAACTGAACCTTATCTTCTCATTTAAAAAACTGAAGTCACATAGCAATAGTGTTGAAGAGCCAACGTTTTTGACCTACCTCCATGGCTCAGATGGAGTGTTTTCCTGTTATACTTGTCTCTGAATTTGCCTACTGCTTTATAGTTACATTCAATTGAACTCTATAACTTTCTGATTTAATAAAGATTTAAACTACCTAATTATTTAGTGCTAAGACCATGGTTGAGTTTTATAAGACACTTCAAAAAATTGTACATGGGGACATACCTACAGGTGCAAACTAAAAGGGAGTTTAGATTGCTCATTGCTCTTCCAAGGTGAAATCACCATTTTATCTGATGACTTACAAATGAGAAATCTGGCCAATAAATCTATTTAGTCAGATTTCTCAACATTGTGAATGATCCTCCTGGTTGCCAGATATTATGTCTATCATGACATGACCACTTATTTCATGTTGACTTGTTGTTCTGTATGGAACTTCCTGTGGCACTAGAGTTTTCTTAAGTATAAACCATTCCAAAATCACACTGTTATTATGGGTTGCTTTGTCCTCAGGCTCTCTAGTACTCCTTTTGGGCCATTGGTCTTTCAACGTGCAGTTAGGGGATTAAAGTAAATCATTTAATCTATGCAGCATGTCACTCAATAGTATACTTTTGGAAATTGTTTCCACAGGAGCACCAGCGAAAGCAGCCAGTCTGAGATATTGACACTACAGAAAAAACTGACAGCTTACTCCTTGTATTGATTCTACTCTTCTCTACAAATATAGACTCCGTTCCCTACCACAGCCTTGTAAGTGGTGCCTGCTGAGGCTGCTAAATTGCTTTGTAAATTATTTATTACTTGGACACCTTGCGAAGATCTCTTTTCTTCTTGTCTGACTTGCTTGTGCTTTTGTATATACTAAAAGGTCTCAAAGTGTACATTGACCACAACCTTCTTATGAAATCCTTTCCTTCCTATCTTTTATTGCAAATATGATCTTCCTTGCCGATATTATGACTATGCCTTTTGTCATTGGTTTTTATTTCTGATCTATTGCTTATAAAATATCATAAATGTTTATATGCACGTTTGGAGCCTGGCACTGGGCACTTAATTAGCATATTCTTAAATTAGAAAGTTTGAAGTATTTAAAGAACATTTATTTAATGATGGGAAAGAGTTTCTATTAATAAAAACTGTTTATCAGAGCAAATGCACATCTTTAATTTATTCACACTTATGTGGTAGAGTCAATGTTCTGAAAAAAGATGGCAAGTGTTTTCTCTCTTTTCTTGATTATTTCTTCTTACTTAGGTTTTATTTTATGATTTTCTGAAGAATTTTAAAAATGTTCATAATGTAGATAATGAAAACAATGTTTTTTGTCCAGTAAACAAAACAATTTGAGCAGATTGTGATTGTTCACTTTTAGCTAACTGAAACCGTATACTCACATATAAAATACTCAATAGAAAACGTCTTTGCTTAATAATTTGCATTTTCCTCTCTCCCTCTCTTAGCTTCCTATATTAGTCGGCTCAGCACTAGTATAAATTTGCTGATTCAGGTCCAGAGTTATTTCAGTGCCTCTTATAGTTTGGAAATCCAAGAAGCTACTCCTCTCATCCATCCCTCAAAATTCATTAGTTTGTGTTTGGAAAGTACAGGATTTTCAATCTTGTCTCTGTCATTTATGAGTTCTGTGACTTTAAGCAAGTAAATTAGCCCTCATAAACATCAACTTCTACTATGAAATGAAGTAGTAATAATAATAGTAATAATATCTATCCCAAGGATTATTGGAAGAATAAATGTGGTATATTTGGAGTGTTAGAATGGGCATGTATTAGGTATCAGTGATGTTTACAACATGTTACTGATACATAATTTTTTTACTTAAGGATTTAATTTTATGATAATTATATTTTATATAATACCAATAAATACATGTTGAGAATAAAAAATGTAGTGAGTAATTATACACTAAAATCATATTATCTTATAGGCAACTTTTTTAGGTCATAGAAATTTGAGAAGCACAAAAACACACTTCTAAAATCACTATAATTCTTTTTCTTTTCTTTCCTTTTTTTTTTTTTTAAGACAGGATCTGGCTCTGTTGCCCAGGCTGGAGGGCAGTGGTGCGATCTCCGCTCACTGCAACCTCTGCCTCCCAGGGATTCAAGCAATTCTCGTGCCTCAGCCTCCCAAGTAGCTGGGATTACAGGCACATGCCACCACAGCCAGCTAATTTTTGTATTTTTAGTAAAGAAGGAGTTTCTCCATATTGTCCAGGCTGGTCTCAAATACCTGACCTCAGGTGATCCACCCGTCTTGGCCTCCCAAAGTGCTAAGATTACAGGCGTGAGCCACCGCGTCCGGCCAGATCACTGTAATTCTCATTGAAATGGGAAATGCAAGTCGCTTAGAGGACTAAGGATTAGACCATGAAGATTTATAAGCAGAAGAGTCCAGCTATGTCTAGACAGGCCACTGTGGTTAAGAGACGGGCACACAAAGAACAATGCTTGACCCAAACGAGTGGTTTTAGACAGTGAGGCCCTTAGCCATAAGCTTGAAGTCTGTTTCAATAATATCCTCTCCAGGCCAGGTTTACTCCAGAGCTGTGCTGGTTTTCTTGTAGACTGCTTTGTGCCAGCACATATTGCTATGACTTCATTTCATTTTTTCCTTACATACTGAAGGTAATCGCCTTTAAGATGAGTTTTCTACACCTGTTTTCATACTCAATTCCTGGCTTGAAATGCTTGTTTCTTTACATTATTCCAATGTTTCAAGGCCCAATTCAAATGCCACCTCCCCACACTGATCTAGTCACTCTTCCTACCACCTACGTGTTTCCTCCTCTTCTAAATTCTTTCAGTTTTGATAGTATAAATTACCCTAAGTAGTGTCTGAGATCAGATAGAGTGCTCTCTGGTTTAATAATTGTTTAATGTAAAACTATTCAGCTAGAAACCTGTAGGAGAGGGAAGACTCTTAATGAAAAATTAAAGGAGAAGTCAAAGGCTGGTTAAAGCAGAGTATTTTCAGATAAAATGCACAGTCTAGCACCAGATGGGAGCATTAATGTGACCCCCCTATGTTTGCACATTTCACATATGTGTCCCATTCTCACCAATAATGATGGCCTTCACCACAACTACTTTATAGATTACATAACACTTGCACATAATTTATCTCATTTATTCCTGAAAGCAATTTTATGAGATGGGTCTCTTTATCCTCATTTTGTAGAGAAGAACCAAAGCCTAGAAGGGGTTACAATGATTTGTCCTGAGTCACACTGAAGTCCATTACTTTTATTTTCTATCCATCCCACCTGACCTTACACAGTGGCTCATCCTACCCTCGCAGAAACCACTCGAGGAAGGCCAGAAAGATATTTCTGGCTTTGAATTATAAGCAAGGAGGCTGATTTCTCTTGAGAAAAAGTGAAAGAAAAACTTCTCATCCAAGCACTCTCTGCCTTTTCCCTTTTTGGAGCAGGGAGAGTGCAGTTCTCTGAACAATAAGATTGGTTTGACACAAGGAGCAAGTGGAAGTCTGCACACCACTTTGTGCAAGAAATGCATGAGGGAACAGAGTTGGAATATGACTGAAATATATATATATATATATATATATATATATATACACACACTCACACACATAAATATGTATGTAGTCATATACACATGAATCATAAAATACTTAAATATGTGTGAAAATATGTATTGAAAACATGTAGATCTATCTTATTTTATATACATTTAGTAAAATTTGGGAAGAAGGGAAAATCTCATCATTGGAGTGGACCAAATTTGTGTTAAACAATTTTAGAAAAGACAGCAAGGTATATATCTGGAGAGAAAGGAACTATTAGACTGAACTGTACTGAGCAGACTGAGTTTCATGTCCTGGGAAGAAATGGAGGCTGATTGGACACATGCTTCCCCATCCTGAAGAGTGCTTAGAAAAAGGCGTGCTTTCTTTCTCACAGAATGAATCATTGAGGCAAAAGCTATAAAGGTATATACAGCAAAATAGCTTTGCCAAATGTTTATACCATGGATATTTCCAACAAAAGTGTAAGAGATTGTCCATTTGACTGCATTCTTATCAATACTTGGTATTGTAATTGAAAAATAATAAAAAGCTAGTTAGAAAAGTTAAAAAATTATTGTTTATAATGTTGTTTAGGATGAAAATTTTCTATATATTTGTTTACTAATTGCATTTCTTTTTTTTAAAAAAGTATATTTTTAAATTTTCTGTTTTATCTATTTTTACAACAGTCTTTTAAAATCAGCTTATGTAAGCTTCATAGTGTTTTTTACCTGTTTAAACAATGTTGATAAGCATATATAATTCCTCCTGATGATGATATATAAGAATTAGAAAACTTTTTTGCTGAACCTGTTAATTTTATTAAGCCTGATTATGTTTTTATTGTTATTCTTTTTCAAAAAGAATGTTTAAAGATTTGTCCCAAGCAATTGGGGGTACATTTTCTTTAATTTTCTCTGTTGTTACATTTTCCACTCAAAGCAAATTTGCAGACATATACATCAATGCCAAATAATAGAATCTACCCTCCATATATTAATATTTTTCCAATGTGATATCTCTGAGCAGCATTGTATTGCTATTTTAAATAGTAATAGTATATATTAGGAAAGCCGAATGATTATAAACTTATAGTTCATTCACAAAATTTACTAAGTTCATACTGTGTTGAAACAATTGTAGAGAAATCAAAGTTGTCTAAAACATCAAACCTTCCTGCAAAGAGAAGACAGTTAATGAGATTATAAACATGTATTCAATACATTCACAAGCAGCATGAAATAAATGACAATAAAATTAGACAAGTATTATTTTTACACAGAGTAAGGAAAAAAGCTACTGCTCTCCCATGCAACACACACACACACACACACACACACACACACACACACACACACAGGTTGACAATACACAAGGAGACCAAGGAAAAATCATGTGATAGATACGTGAAAATTGAAGTCATTTTTATTGCCTGAAATAATGAGATGAACATTAATAAGGTCTTTTATTACAGTTGCATAAATTGGGCTTTAATTTGTGACCATTGAGAATTCTGCTCCAGACTAAGGATTAAATTTGTTTTTATTGAATGTAATAAATAAAGATTACACATTAAAATATTATGAATCATGCGCATTTAGAAACAATCTTATCAAGGACCAGTATTGTGGTTTATTAGTTCTTGAAATTATTGCCTAGATTACTGCCTTGAACATAATAAGTGGTCATTATTTTTTTTTGAATGAATGAATGGTGGCAAAATGTAATATTTGAAAGGATTAATTTTTAGATAATACTAGTAATAGCATATGTAGAAATAAACTTGCACTAAAATGTACAATTATAGAAAAATATATTTATTTAACAATAACCATCTCTACTTTAAAAAGGTAACAAAAACAGTGCTTGTTTAAATTGACTTTGAATTATGACCTGCTATCTATAAGCAAGGTGATGTTTTTGGTGTTAAGGAAACTATATAGTTTCATAGTTTGGTCTCCATCAATTAGTAAGTGATGCCAGTAGTACACTGGTATATCTCATCAAACAACAAAACATTGAAGACAGAATAAGATGAATATAATAGGAGAGAAAAAATGGCAGAGATTTTGGAACAAAATGACTTTTGCTTATTCTATTTATGCTTTTGCAACTGATTCACAGTTTATGTTCCTAAAACTTAAACTAGTATCCTCCTACTCTTCTCATTGTGCCATGTTTGAAATCACCAACAATGGTATTTCATATCATGCAGAGTCATATAGAAAACTTTAATACAGGTGTAATATCTCTGAAGTTTCCATTTTTAATATCCTCATGTGATGGCATTCACTGTTATCACGTTTATTATAGTTGTTAAGGATGGGAAGTTATTATTATATTAAAGAAGACTTTGGATTACTAACTTGTAATGTTTCTGTAGGCCTCAGAATTCACTGTTCTGTGGAGCTAACAAGATCCTGACATTAAATTGTCTCTGCCTGAGCATTCTGTCAACTTTGGAACTTGTATACGGCAAGTGTGATAACATACATAAAGACAGAACAATTTTAATTTTTTTTTTTTTTTTTTTAATACAGAGTCTCCTCTGTCACCCAGGCTGGAGTGCAATGGTGCGGTCTTGGCTCACTGCAGCCTCAACCTCCCGAGTTCATGCAATTCTTGTGCCTCAGCCTCCCAAGTAGCTAAGCCCACAGGCCTGTGCCACCAGGCCTGGCTAAGTTTTGTAGTTTTAGTAGAGACGAAGTTTCACCATGTTGGCCAGGCTGGTCTCGAACTCCTGGCCTCAAGTGACCTGCCCACCTTGGCACTTTTAACTTTGTATAATAAAATATTTGGTACAAACACACACACTACATATGCAGTATAAAGAATAATACTGAAATAGGCACAATATAGCCCTTACCTTAATAAAGAAATAGAACAATATCAATATTTCTACATTTTTTGTCCCTATTATTGACCAATTATTTATTCTCTCCTTCTTCAACAAAGTCTTTAAATTTTGTGAGCTATTGTATTATAGTTATGAGCAGGTACTACTAATAACTAATAACTGAATGACAAACTATCCATGGCAAAAAATGTAATATCAAAACTAATATTTAAAAATCTGTTACTTCTTTAAAAGTAGTGTATATTTAAATCCAATTTTAATATAAGTAATATACAAAAAATTTGAGAGATCCAGAAAATTATTCTGCAAGAAGAGTAAACAAAATATACCATAAAATTTACTTCTTAAACATAATTGGTTTTCTAAAATACTATTCTAGTCACGGTTATCCTTTATTCTTTTTTTCTTGTCATGAGCTCTTCCTGATACCTACTGGCAGGGTTCTAGTAGCTTCCTGAATATATCTTAATATAATAATTTTTTTTTTCAACTCAGTGGATGTTACATTAACTTCACAGCACTGGAGGTCTTTTTGTTTATGTTTCCTGAGTCCGTCAACCCTTAAATACTCACTTAAAAGCTTGACGTTACCAGTTTTTCTCAGGGCATTTTCAAACTCCTAGTTATTTTAAACAGCCACCAGAATTCTCCATCTCATAACTTTCAGAGGGGATTTACTCCAAAATGTTGGATTTCTTAAAGAATCTTGCATCTCTTCTTATCACTTAATTTATAAAAAAAAGAATCCCTCTATAAAGCTCAAGAACATAACTGGTTGTCATGAAGGAGCTCGTATAATATTTGGTTTTTATTCCATGAAAATTAATAAGACTATAACCAGAAAAGTGGAAAAAAAGACATAGAAAACATAGAAGCATATGTAGAAATTATAATGAAGCAAGATCAAATACATTTTTACTATATATAAGTGTAAATGGCATTAAAATATGTAAAGAAAGGTTTTGCTATGTCTCTGATGACTGTCTAAAGTTTTGTGACTATGAGAAACTCAGTTTTTAGAAAAATGAAGAGCAGCAGTGTCTACTAGATTTAGAAACATTATCTTAACAACAAAATGCAAATTTTGTTGCAGAAAAGATATTTCCTCAGTTCCAATGCCATATGATTCAGAAAAACCTAGTTGATAAGGGGCTACAGTCCTTTGCTTGTTTCTCACTAGCTTTGATGGGGTATATAAATGCTGTGTAGATGAGAAGGGCTGGAGGACTGAGAACCAAACAGGGTTGTGTGTTATCTCTGTTTTAAAACAAAGTCTGTTTTCTCTATTGGCAGAAAAGGTGTGTGTTTCTGTTTGTGTTTTTGGGTCATTAAAATACATTTAATTTTGTCAGGCAGAGGACACCACATCTGATTCCTTGTAAAAGGAAGTCATAACTGCTGGACACATAGAGACCAGGAGAGGGCTAGATACTGTAGAGAAATTAAAAAAGGTATAAAGTACAATATATAATACATGTAATAAATAATTTGTTGCAGAAAAGGTAAAATGGTTTTGGCCAGGTGTGGTGGCTCACGCCTGTAATCCCAACACTTTGGGAGGCCTAGGTGGGCAGATCACGAAGTCAGGAGTTCGAGGTCAGTGTGGCCAACATGGTGAAACCCCGTCTCTACTAAAAATACAAAAATTAGCCAGGTGTAGTGGTGGGCGCCTGTAATCCCAGCTACTCGGGAGGCTGAGGCAGGAGAATTGCTTGAACCCGGGAGGCAGAGGTTGCAGTCAGCCAAGATCATGCCACCGCACTGCAGCCTGGGTGACAAAGCAAGACTCCATTTCAGGAAAAAAAAAAAAAAAAGATAAAATGGTTTCATGTAGCTACTGAAGATGAGCAAATCATTATAAATTCAAGGCAGAAAAGCTTCATTTCATCTTAACTCATATTATCAAATGTCTTTCTTCCTAGTTGTTCACTGGTCTTTCCTAGATATCATGGATTTCTTTATAGTGCTGAAAAAAGAATCTCCCCAGATATTTCTGTGTTCTCAGCTTTTGTTACTGTAAGTTAAGGGTTTATTTATAAGATTCCTAGAATTTTTTTAATTAAAAGAACATTCTTATGCTATGATATGGTAAGTCAGTTTAGAAACTAAACTTAAATTGCATTTAATATTATCCTGATGTCTTTGATTTTGTTATAAAATGTTTCAAAAAATGTACAAACACTACTTAAAATTAATTGGAATATGATTAATATAGTATAGATATTAATAGAGACCCTACTGAAAATTTTAAAAGAAATTTGAAGTATTCATACCACAGGCAAATGCTAGGACATTTGGGAACCACATAGAATTTTTAAGTTCCACCATAGAATCCCTATCAGCACACAAGACAAAAAAAGACATGCTTAATGCAAAAGATACATATATTTTTGTTTCAGCAATGTTATACATAAATCAAATTTCTCTAAATGAATAATATTTTTCTAATTATGACTCTTCATTTTCAGGTATGTTATTCAAAACCCATATCCAATTTTTGGGTCTTCTATTAACTTGTTTGAAGTTAACAAGCAACAAAAAAGCAATGAAAGTCCACTAGGAACAGTGAAGTTTCATAACAAATTTGATAACCTAGATGAAATGGACAAATTTCTAGGAAGACACAAAGTATCAAATCTCCCTCAAGTAAAAATAGCAACTCTGAATAGGCTTATAATATGTAAAATAATTAAATTAGGGATAAAAAAAATTCCCACAAAAAAAGCCCAGGATTGTATGACTTCACTGGTGAATTCGAGCAAATAGTTAAAGACAAATTATCACAACTCCTTTGAAAACACTTCCAAAAATTGAAGAGAAGGAAACACAACTTTTTATATGAGGCCAATATTACTCTGCTAACAAAACCAGATGGAGACATCAAAAGAGAAAAAATTGACAGACCAGCAATCTTATGAATGTAAGTGCAAAAAGTCCTCAACAAAATACTGTACTAGCAAGCCAAATACAACAACATAAAAAAGGATTATCTATTATAATCAAGTGGGCTTTATCTCACAAATGAAAAGGTGGTTCAACATTAAAAAATCAATGCGCACTAAAAGAATAAAGAACAAAAACCACATGATCATCTCAGTAGAAACAGAAAAAGCATTTTACAAAATACAACACACTTTTAAGAAAAAATACTTAAAAAGCCAGAAATACAAGTGAATTTTAGCAACCAAATAAAGTACATTTATGGCAAACTCACATCAAACATCAAACAAATGCTGAAATATTTGGAGTCAGGGACAAGATAAAAATGTCTGTTTTTGCTACTTCTATTTAGCATCTTACTGGAGGTTCAAGCCAGGGCAACTAGGCAAGAAAAAGAAAAGGTGTCCAAATTGGAAAGGAAGAAGTAAAACTATGTAATTTGCGATGACATGATGTTTTATATAGAAAGCCCCAATCATTCTCAGCAAACTATAGCAAGGAAAAAAAAACAAACACTGCATGTTCTCACTCGTAGGTGGGAATTTAACAATGAGAACACATGGACACAGGAAGGGGAACATCACACACCAGGGATGGTTGTGAGGTGGGGGTAGCGGGGAGGGATAGCATTAGCAGATATACCTAACGCTAAATGATGAGTTAATGGGTGCAGCACACCAACATGACACATGTATACATATGTAACAAACCTGCATGTTGTGCACATGTACCCTAAAACTTAAAGTATAATAAAAAAAAAGAAGAAATTCCTCAATAGCTATTCAAACTACTAAATGGGTTCAACAGGTTATAGGATAGATACAAGGTTAATATACAAAAATTAGTTTAATTTCTATACATTAGCAATCAATCAGAAAGTGAAATAAGAAAATAGTTTCATTAACAATGGCCTTAAAATAATAAAGTTCTAAGAAACACATTTAACAAAAGAAATACAAGACTGTACACTAAAAACTACAAACATTATTGAGAGAAATGGAAGAATTCCTTAATAATTGGAAAAACATCCCATGTTCATGGATTGAAAGATTTAATACATATGTAAGATGTCAATACTCCACAAATTGATGTACATATTTAACAAAGTCCTAACAAAATTTCAGTTGTCTTTTTTTTTGCAGACCTTGACAAGCTGATAATAAAGTTCATATGAAAATTCAAGAGACCCAAAATATGCAAAAAAGAAAATTTAACAACAACAAAAAGAACACAGCTGAATGACCCACACTTTCCAATTTCAAAACTTACTACAAAGGTACAGTAATTAAAGCTGTACAGTACTAATATAAGAATAGATATATAGATTAATGAAATAGAATTGAGAGTCCAGTGGGGGAAAAAACCTCATATATTTATGATCAATTGATTTTGACAAGGGCACCAAGATAATTCAGTTGAGAAACAATAGTCTCTTCAAAAAATGGAGCCAGGACAACTGGAAATTTACATGCAAAAGAATAATATTGAATGCCTACCTGACATAATATACAAAAATTAACTAAAAGTGATCAATGACACAAATGTAACTGCTAAAACTATCAAACCCTTAAAAGAAAACATATTCATGAGCTTGTATTAGGCAATGGATTATTAGATATCACACTAAAAGCACAAACTACAAAAGAAAAAATAAATTAGACTTCACCAAAATTAACCACTGTGCTTCAAAAGACATTATCAAGAAAGTGAAGAGACAATTAATCGAATGGGAGATAATGTTTACAAATCATATGTCAGATAAGAGTCTTGTATCCAGAATATATAAAGAATTCTTACACTGCAGCAATAATACGATGAAAACTCGTGTTTTCATCGTATTTGCCCAAAAATGGGCAAAGGATTTTAATAGATGTTACTTTAAAGACGATATATAAACGAACAATAAGCACATGAAAAGATGTCCAACATCATTAGTCATTAGGAAAATACAATTTAAAACAATAAGACAATGCTTTACATCCCTCCAATGGCTATAATGAAAAAGGCAGAAAGTAACAAGTGTTGGTGAGGATGTGGAGAAACTGAAATCTCATATATTGCTGGTTGGAATCTAAAATGGCCAACTGCTCTGAGAAAATGTTTAGCAGTTTTTCATAAAGACAAACATAGAGTTACCATATTATCTAGCAATTTCTCTCTAGAACATGTACCCAAGAGCATTTAAAATATATGTTCATATGAAAAATTATATAACAATGTCTATAGCATTGTTCATAAAAACTGAATAGTGGAAATAATTTGTATTTCCATCAGCTAACATATGGATATGAAAATGGGTTATATTCATATAACAGAATATCATTCAGCCATAAAAAAATGAAGTGTTGATACCTATTACAACATGGATTAGCCTTGAAAACATCACACTAAGTGAAACAAGACACACATGCACACAAAATATTGTACAATTCCCTTCAGATGAAATGTCCAGAATGAGAAAATTTAATAGAGAAAGAATATTGATTAGTATTTTTCAGGGGCAAGAGGAGGGAGGATGGGCATGACTGTTAATGTATATCGGTTTTTTGAGGAATGATGAAAATGTTCTGAAATTAGAGACTGGTAATGCTTGTCCAACCTTTTGAATACACTTAAAGCCACCAAATTAGAAATGAATATAATAAACATGCATCTATATATAAAATGTGTTTATAGTTTATTATATATAATTATATTAGAATTTATCCTGGGAAATTGTAATAAAGAAGACTAACAAGGGAAGAATAATGAATACCACCAGATTTTAAAACATATTATAAAACTACAGGAATTTTAAAAGTTTACAGCTGGCCAAGGTGGCTGTAATCCCAGCACATTGGAAGGCCAATGTGGGGGGATCACTTGACGCCGGGGGTTTGAGACCAGCCTGGGCAAGCAAGGAAGATCATATCTCTACAAAAAATTAAAAAAAAAAATGATCCAAGCATGGTATGCACACCTGTAGTCGCACCTACTTGGGAGGCTGAGGCCAGAGACTCAGCCCAGGAGTTGAAGGCTGCAGTGAGCTATGATTATGCCACTGCACTCCAGCCCGGCTGACATAGTGAGATCCTGTCTCAGAAAACGAAATGTTTGGTAATATTTGGTACATAATAGACAGATCGATACGTTGAAACAGAATCCAAATATACTCCTAAACACACACATACAGTTTTGTTATTTTTTTCACATGAAAAATTATTGTTGAAGAGATTTTGTTCAGTAATGGTGTGTAGACATTTGGTTCGCATTCCATCAAAGAAAAAAATTACGTCGCTTACCAACCTCACATATTATGCCAAAACATATCCCAGATAAAACAAAATTTTTAAAGGAATGTTTTTTAAATTGACAAATTAAAATGGTATATATTTATGGTATACAACATTGGTGTTTTGAAATATGTATCTATCTTGGAATGACTGAATCGAGCTAATTGACATATGCATTATCTCACATAATTATCTTTTTTTCATGATGAGAATACCTAAAGTATTTTTTTTTTTTTTTTGAGATGGAGTCTTGCTTTGTCACCCAGGCTGGAGTGCAGTGGCGCAATCTCGGCTCACTGCAACCTCTGCCTCCCGGGTTCAAGCGATTCTCCTGCCTTAGCCTCCTGAGTAGGTGGTACTACAGGCATGCACCATCAAGCCCAGCTAATTTTTGTATTTTTAGTAGAGACGAGGTTTCGCCATGTTAGCCAGGATGGTCTTCATCTCCTGACCTTGTGATCCACCTGCCTCGGCCTCTCAAAGTGTTGGGATTACAGGCGTGAGCCACCACGCCTGGCCCTAAAGTCTATGTTCTTAGTGATTTGCAAGTATTATTAACTATAGTCAGCATTTATATAATAGATTTCTCAAATTTAAAAGAAAAATTTTAAACATAAAATAATGTATATATAAAAGTTCAGTGAAAGAGAGAGAATTGAGAGAACATGTTTTCCCTAATCCTCATGAGGATACCCTGTATAAACACAGTAAAACATAGAGATAACAAATAATAAAATTTGACTTGATGAATTTTATAAACCTGCATTACAAAAACAGCAGTTTATAGCATATTTTAAGTAAATGTTAATTTTAATATGTAAAGAGCTTTTATCAAGTGACAAGAAAATAGCAAACAGCCTAATGGGCAAAGGACAAAAACATGTAGCTCAAAAGAAAAAGTAAGCTTTTAAACATATACTAAAATGCCTCATCCTGTACAAATAATTAAAGAAGCACAAGGGTAATACTACTCTTACCATTCAGTTTTTAAACATGTCTTTTAATATTTGGTATAGAAGAGGTTGTGGAAAACCAGGCATTCTATTATGATATATTGTTGGAGTGTGTGTAATTATTATAATTGCTTTGAAGTAATTTGACCTAAAAAAAGTAGAGTCTATACCTTTCACTCAGAAATTCTTCCTTTAGAACGACACCCATTGTTAGCAATTATGTTTGTAGGCTATTCATGATATTGTCTGTAATAGCAAAAGTCTGAAATTGTCTATTAGTAGGGGAGTAGTCCAATATATGATGATATGGATATATTTTCAAACAAAATATGCAAAACAAAATGCATATTGTAATATATTTGTACTTTGAAAGTACACAAACTCTTATACCCATGCAGTTTTTACTTGCATACACTTTTTCTGGACAGATAAGTAGTATCTACAAAATTGTGAGATATTATTAGGAAGGGCAGCAGGGGGTTCTGGAAGGAAAAAGACATTACTTTTCATATAGAAAACTTCATAGGTAAATAATTCTCAAATATTAAAAACAATTTTCTGTGGTAAAGGAAAGCACTGGTTGAGAGAGCAGACTTTGACATTAGATAGCCCTGTGTTTGTGTTTGGTTTTGTTGCTTACTAAGCCTTGGGCAATTACTAAACTCTCTAAGCCTCAATTTCCTCTCTGTAAAATAAAGAGAAAAATGGCGATCACCTACAGAGCTGTAAGTATTAAATAAGTTAAAACATGTAAAGTAACGCAGAGATGTCACAGACTGATCAGTTAATTAATGCCATATTATTTTTATTACTAATAGTAAGAGTGATAGTTCAAGAAAGTTGGGTGTGCACTGTCTTTGGCTTCCAATGATAGATGTTGTCAAGATATTCTTACAACAGCCTCTGGTCTAGATCAGAGCTTTTTATCCATAGTGCTGTGATGAGCTAATGTGTCACAATCATTGTTGTTTGTGTTCTGAATAATTTGTTACTTATAATACTGTACTGAAGTTTGAGGCTTGTTGTATGTTAGAGCTGAATCAGTGTTGTACCTATAAATACCCTTACTCTCTTGAATTATAAAATGATTTTTTGAGTCGGACAAAAAGAAGTGGAGTCCTTATAGTACTTATAGGAGTGGAGAACTTACAGAGTTCTGAAAACTGCTAATAACTCTGGGTGTGCCAGTGAGAATGTGTCATGTATGAGAAAATCACATGGTCACAAGCTGTAATCTTTTGCTGTGGTTGGGAACTAGTTTAAAGTTAGTAAAGAGGAAGTTCCAGGTAATCTAAAGGCCTAGGAGTCATTGTGGATTATTTTTAGAATACATGAGTCTAAGTTGTCTCCATAATCCTAAAAGCTAATAAAATTCTGGGTGTGTTGGGAGGCCGAGGCAGGTGGATAATTTGAGGTCAGGAGCTCCAGACCAGCCTGGCCAACATGGTGAAACCCTGTCTCTACTAAAAATACAAAAATTAGCCAGGTGTGGTGGCACACATCTGTGGTCCCAGCTACTCAGGAGGCTGAGGCAGGAGAATCCCTTGAACCAGGAGGCACAGGTTGCAGTGAGCTGAGACTGTGCCACTGCACTCCAGCCTGGGTGACAGAGTAAGACTTTGTCCAAAACACACACACACACACACACACACACCCCCCCCAAAAACAACAACAACAAAAATCTGGATATGATCAGGGAAGAAGACAAAACATATTTTTACCTTTTATATTAACAAGTGTTTCTCCCTTTAAAATACCAAAGATAGTTCCGGTTATTAAATCTCAAGAAAGACATGCTCTTAGAACTGGGATTACTAGGTCAAAAGTTACAAGTATTTTAATAACTCTTGATATATACATATATATTATATACTTAGACACATATATACACATATACATATACTTTTTGGGGGAGGGCAATTTACATTGCTATTAGTGTTGCATGAGTGATATTAATTATCTGCAACACATAATGTCATTTACAAAAAGCTCATTTTCTAGGCACAATATATTTTGAGGTTAATGCACTGTAATTATTATCAAATTTGGACATTTTCCAATGTTAGTTTTCTATTTATATTTCCCTTTGTCCAAATTGCATATTTATATTGTACTGATGATGATTTGTTTATTAGGGTCTTTCTATTAGGTCTTTTTATTAGGATATTTTCATTACAAATTAAAATTATCTCTTATTACTTATTTGTAAGTAACCCTGGGATTTTATACAGTGAATTGTGAATTGTGGAAACTACTGTGAATATCTAATCTGTTTCACTTTATAATGTTGTACTTTTGAATTATACCTATTATATTTGGTGGGACAAGAGAGGAAAGATGAGTGAATATTTCTTAATTCCACTCATTAATATAGGTGGTTATAGAAACTTCTACCAGAATCTGGGATATGCTCAATTCTTAACACTCATGATTATCACTGAGAAATTTTCTTTTCAGAGGGTTTTATGGATAATTTACTAGGGTTTCGAGGGAAGGTCTCTGTTTCTCCATGCCTATCTTTTCTGAAAATGTTAGTTTTCAGTACAAGTACTGATTTTACCCACTAAATGTTGGTAGTTACTGATTTCTAAACTCAACTCTTCTGCTAACTTGTTGGTGGACCTTTGACAAGTCACTTAACTTCTTTGTCTCCTCAACCGCAAAATGAAACATTAGTCTGAGATGTCCTTAAGCTCCTTGTTAGCTGTGCTTCTTTCCTGATTCATTTGTACTGTGCATTTCTTGCCTCTAGATACACCTTTGGAATATGCAAATGAATTTGGAATTGACTGTATTCTAACCTGAGTTGGCTTCTCTTTCTACATCATTCTTTAACCCTTATTCCAGCACAAGACAAACAGTACAAAGGTCTCAAAAGTTTGGGACCTCAGATCCAGAATGTTTTGAAACAATATTCATTCACTAAAATATGAACAAAGTTAAAGCAAAATATTTAACAACATTGTTTTACCTCTCAATTTTTTTGTTTGAGTTTCACTGGCTTGTCGTTTACAAACAAATATAAACATACCTTATGATACAGTTATTCTGTAAACTCCGTAAAGCAAGAGTTCCAAAAAAAGAACATAATACAAGAGCTGCAAATCTACGTATTCGGGAATTCTTGACACTTTTGTCATCTAGTTTAAAAATCATCTGAGAAAAAATGTAATGAATTCATTTAACTGTGAGTTACATTTTAAATATTTTGTAGAGACACAAACTCTGAATAATTAACTCTGTTACTGCTCAATAATTTAAGTGGAATGACCCTTGACAGTCTGTTTGTAATAACTAACAGTGCATTGTAATTATTTTTTTTAATTAGAAATGGCATCTCTAGAGTTTAAGATTCTTGGGAGAAAAATTGAACTTTTAAAATTGGTTAGTATAGAGGGTTATTTTTCTTAATGCAAATAAAACTGATTTGCATTTTAAAAATCTGGGTACACTTTTTAAAATGATTATGTCAGTAATTTAACATTAGGCATATATTAGAGAGAATTATACCTTTTCTTTCTATCTCTTCATACCAATCTTCTGGTATATTAGAAACTAGGTAGTATAAAAGCTAAATAATTGTAAGCCTGAAAAATCGAAGATTTAGTGATTTTAAGAATCTGAAATTTCTGTCAAAAACTGTAAAGCTAATTTTATAAAAATGAAAGTTCAGTTTATAAGATAGCAAGAATAAGACCTATCATAAAATTTACAAGCAGCTTTAGTAATTATTAAATACTAGGTTTAATAAGCAGGAAGCTTATCTTCCACGTTGCCTGGCTGTTTATCTTATTCTTGAACTCTTCCCTCATTTTATCCTTTTGAATAATACTGTACTAAAGTGAATCTCTGATTAATATTTAAATGTACATGGGGAGAAATGGGTAACCTAATCAGAGAAAATAATTAACAAACTACCTCATTCTCGTATCCCTGAATTCTTACAAGGAGGCATATATTTTGATTACAACAATGTAATTCCCTTTGACCTCCTTTCTAATTCAAAGCTTATTAGATTTCAGGATTGAATTGGTTCACTAATATTTAATCACAGTTCTTAAATATTTTCCGAATGTGTTCTTATGTCCTGGATTTTTCTAAATTCCACTTTTCTTCTCCCTTAGAGTAGCAAAAGTTAACTGGTAAGGATTATTTTCCTCTTCGGACAATTTTGTGATAGAGTGCAAAGACAAATTCTTGTGGGCTAGGTAAAATGCTTTTTTGGCAGATCAACAACAACAACAACATCAACATCAGCAAAAGCTTTTTATGCAGTGGCTGAAAGATGAGATAGGTCTTTATGTGTTAATGTAGAATGATATTCATGTTTTGATGGTTGAGCATTACAATTTTATTTGGGCCTAAAAATGTTATTGGTTTACGAAAAGAACATCTATAATAGATGATAGATAGATAGACAGATATAAATTCTACATGTGCATTTGTATGTTTATATGTGAGTGTGTTTGTGAAATATACATTTTGCATATACATATAGATTATATGTAAGAATTATAAATGGACAGATAATTGTCTATTTTTATATGTAATCTATCTACTTAATTTCTATTTTATTACAATCTCTATCTCTACATAAAGATTTGCCATTGAAGAGGAAACTACTGACTTTTAAAATTCTTTTTTTTTTTTTTTTTGAGATGGAGTCTCGCTCTCTCACCCAGGCTGGAGTGCAGCAATGTGATCTTGGCTCACTGCAACCTCCACCTCATGGGTTCAAGCAAATTCTCCTGCCACAGCCTCCCGAGTTGCTGGGATTACAGGTGCCCGCCACCATGTCCAGCTAATTTTTGTATTTTTAATAGAGATGGGATTTCACCATCATGGCCAGGCTGGTCTTGAACTCTTGACCTCATGATCCACCTGCCTTGGCCTCCCAATGGGCTGGGATTACAGGCGTTAGCCACTGTGCCCGGCTCACTTTTAAAATTCTAACTGACATAAATTTTAAAGTTTACTATTATTTTTCATTTGCAATCAAAGCTTATGTAACTTTTATAATTAAAAACATGAAAAGGTAGTGATGAGCATTGCTATGTTCTTTTCAAATAGTGCATTTTATAAAACTATTTGATATATATATAATAAAGTTATAAAACTTGTTCAAAACGTATTAATTAATTCATCAAAATTTAACTAGTTACATGTTTTTAAAGTACATGGTGTTTCAGAATAATTCTAAGCAGAGATGTGCAAAGTTTAAGACAATTTTAAACTTATTGACTTAAAACATAAAATAAATAAATAGAATTCTCAGGTTTCTATGTAAGAAAACTAAAATATGTGGAGAATTTAGGAGTTTTAAAATTAATTTATAGTTTGAACAAAGCTTGTGAAAAGGATTCCAAAGTTAATTTTCATATAATAAACAGAATAAAATAATAATTTTGAAAAAAAGGTAAGAGCGAGAAGGAAAGGGAGAATAACCATATCAATGGCTAAACAACATTATAAGAATACAATGATGGTGTTGGAACAGGAATAGACAAACAGAATATTTTAACAAATAGACTAAATGACCATTTTCTGTATACAGAAAAATCCATCCTTCCAGGACAGGCAGGGAGATTGGGCCGGGAGCTCCTTTCCTCTACTCTCTGGCTCCAAAAAGAACTTTTCCATGCCCTATTTGAGAAAAGGGGCTGGGCACAAGCCTTGAACAATTTGCTAATCTTGTAATATCCAAATAAAATATGTTTCTGTGAAGATTGACATGTGGGTACAAAAGCGTTTACTTAAAAAAAAAAAAAAGGAAGTTAGATCTCCATCTTATACCGTGGTCCCAAATAAATTCTAAATATATTAAACAGTTAAATAAAATATTGGGCCTTAATAACTGCATGAAAAATGTATTAAAACTCTTAAAAAAGAACTTTCTAGGTTTAAAATTATTCATTTATTCAAAAGCTATTGAAACCTCATTTTTTCAGCTAGTAGGTATACAGCTTTAAGACAAAAGAACTACTTTTCAAAGAGCTTAGAATCTAGCTGAAAGCACAACTCAAGTATTGACAATAACAATTGATCTTTATATTAGGGGAAGAACAGATTGTAGTAAGGGGAAAGACAGGAGCTGTAACCACGTAGGCAAACACGGAGGCAAGAGAAAACATGAGCTGAGAAGTTCATTAATATTGAAGGTTAGAGGGAAAGAGACGAGTGACAAAAGATGAAGCTGAAGACGAAGGCCAGAACTGAGTTTGAAGTGTCTTGTAATCCATGTGGAGGAATTTACCCTCTATCCTAAGAGCAGTGGAAAGCTATTGAAGAGTTTTGAGTGAAGGATGTCATGAATGAATTTTAGAAAATTCAATTTTACTGACTTATAAGAAAGACGAACTGGAAGTGACTATAGGCCTGAGAGTCTGGTTAGGGAGACACACAAACAGAAAATTACAGAAATGTATGCTAAGATGAGTTTAAGGTATGGAGGATGACATACCCATAGGACTCCACTCATTTATAAGTCAGCTGAGGTCTGTAAGTGAGAAATCAGAAGAGGATTGGCTGGAGCAAGCTGAGATATTTGTAGTTAGGCTTAGGTTCAAATTCCCAGTTCTAGTGTGCTCTAGATGGCTGGAACACATCCATGGGAAGTGTAAGGGGAAGTTTTCATTGTGAAGAGTTAAGAACTGAGCCAACATGACAAAGAAGTAGAAGGTGGAAACCCCTGGGAGTCAAAAAGATTCATATTTGGTGTCCTGGGTCTAAGATTTGTCTGAAGAGACCACATGCCAAGAGGAGGTGTATATAAAGACTGGGGAGACTAACAGGAATTCTGCAATTAGGGTTGGGTGTGAGAAGCCTGAACGTTCTATTGCCTATTATATAGTGCATTATGGGACACATGTATTTTAATAGGCATTGTCATGATTCATTTGGAAATCGTGGCAAAGTAAGACTTTTAGATAAGGCTCATCAATGGAACTTCATCTTCTGTCTCTCATATACTGCATAATATGCCGCATAATGATGTTCTGGGCAACAAAACACAGTTACGTGATGTAAAATGATGTTTTGGTCAACAGCGGACCACATATAAGGATGGTGGTCCATAGGATTTTTATAATGGAGCCAAAAAGTTCCTATGGTTAATGATGTCATAGCTGTTATAATGTCATGGGGCAATGCATTATTCACTTGTTTGTGGTGATGCTGGTGTAAACAAACCTACTGCACTGCCAATCATATGGAAGTACTGCACATACAATTAGGTACAGTGTATAACACTTAGTAATAAATGACTATGTTGCTGGTTTATGTATTTACTATACTTTTTAATCCTTATTTTAGACTGTACTTCTATTTATTAAAGAAAAATTACTATAAAAGAGCCTCAGGCGGGTCCTTCAGGAGGTATTCCAGAGAAAGGCATTATTATCCTAGGTGATGACAGCTCCATGCATGTTTTTGTCCCTGAAAACCTTCCAATGGGACAAGATATGGGGGTGGAAGGCAGTGATATTGATTATCCTAACCCTGTGTAGACCTAGACTAAGGTGTGTGTATTTGTCTTAATATTTTAGCAAAAGTTTAAAAAGTAAAAAAAAAAAAATTAGAAACAGAAAATGTTTATAGAATATGGATATCAAGAAAAAATATTTTTGTACAGTTGACAATGTGTATATGTTTTAAGCTGTTATAAGAGTCAAGAAGTTAAAAAACTTAAAGATGTAGAAAGTTAAAATGTTATAGTAAGTTAAGGTTAATTTATTTTTGAAAAACATTTTTAAATAAATTCAGTGTAGCCTACATAAAGTCTGCAATAGTGTATAATAATGCATTCTAAGACTTCACATTCACTCACCACACACTCACTGACTTACCCAGAGCAACTTCTACTGTTGCCAAGTTCCCTTCATGGTAGGTGCCCTTGACAGGAGTACCAATGTTTTATTTTTTTATACTGTATTTTTACTGTACTTTTTCTATATTTAGATACACAAATGGTTACCATTGTGTTATAATTGCCTATTGTATTTAGTATAGTGATACACTATACAGACTTGTAGCCTAACAGTAATAGATTATCACATATAGCCTAGGTGTACAGTAGGTTATACCATCTAGGTTTGTGTAATTACACTGTATGATGTTTGCACAACAATGAAATTGCCTAACAATGCATTTCTCAGAATATATCCCCAGAGTTAACATATATCTCTTGTGTGTGTATATGTATATGTATTTATATATTTTATATGGTTGGATTCTATGTAATTAAAAATAATCCTGAAATTAAAATTTAACATGGTATTTCTTCATATTTCTCAATCATTTTAAATTGCTGCCTAATGGTTCATCCAGTTAGCACTTTATCTTTTTATTTTGGTATCTTTTGATGCACAAAAGTTTTCTTTTTAATTTAATGTAAGGAGATGTGTCAATATATTCTTTACGGTTTGTGCTTTTTGCATCTTTTAGTATTATTCATTTTTCTGTTCTGAAACAATAAATATATTTGACATTATAATTATTATTATATTCTAAAAGCCTTGCTTTTTACATGTAAGTCATTAATCTACATATGATTGTATTCGGGATTTCATTTTATGATCTCTATAGGTATAGTTAGTTAGGATTATATAATTAATCATTTACCCATTAGACTGCAATGCCATTTGGATATCAACTTTTGTCTAGGCATAGCTCTATTTTGAGCTCTTTATTCTGTTCTACTTATAACCCTATAACAATAGCACACTCTCTTTATAACGGTACGTTTGCCTTAATATGTAATTGGGAAGTCTTTCCCTGTTCTTCAGAATTATCCTGGCCTCCTTGGGCCTTTTTCTCTTCTATTATATATCAATTACAGAATCACTTCTTAAAATACAATTAAAACAGTACTTACTGTGGGTCAAAGTTGAATTAAAGCTGTAGATTAACTTAAGCAGTGTTGACATCCATGAGTATGGTATATGTCTGCATGTATTTAGCTTGACTTTATTATTATTATTATTTTTTGAGACAGAGTCTCACTCTGTCGCCCAGGCTGGAGTGCAGTGGCGCGATCTCGGCTCACTGCAAGCTCTGCCTCCCGGATTCACGCCATTCTCCTGCCTCAGCCTCCCGAGTAGCTGGGACTACAGGCGTCCGCCACTGCGCCTGGCTAATTTTTTGTGTTTTTAGTAGAGACGGGGTTTCACCGTGGTCTCGATCTCCTGACCTCGTGATCCACCCGCCTCGGCCTCCCAAAGTGCTGGGATTACAGGCGTGAGCCACCGCGCCTGGCCTAGCTTGACTTTAATAAGGTTTTATAATAGTCTTCATGATTACTAAGTACCCTAGTGTTTTTGTTCCTTTGGTGCAAGGAAGTATTTTATTTCCTTCAAATCTCATTATTTTTTATTAGTTTATTGGCCAGTGCAGAGGAATACAATAGATAATTGTTTTTTGAGTCCATATCTAGGAAATTTGTGGAATGATTTTGTTAATATTATATTGTAAATTCTTTTGAGTTTTCTATTTGGACAAATAAATTGATTGAAAATAATAATACCTTTCTTCTTTTCAAATCTTTATGTTTCTAAATTTATTTGTTCTTAAAATTTCTCTCTTGTTAGGGCCTCTAGTAAAATATTTAAGAAAAGCAATGCTAGCAGCCATTTTATGTCTTTCATGACACTAAAGGCATGATTCTAATTGCTTTAATAAATAATTATTAATGTTTGGTTTAAGTTATATTAAAGAAGTTCACTTTTATTTGCAGTTTGCTAAGTTTTCATAGTGGATGGATATTGAATATTACCAAACGACTCTCTTACTTCATTTTAGATAAACATCTTTATTATTATTATTATTATTATTTGAGATGGAGTCTTACTCTGTCGCCCAAGCTGGAGTGCAGTGGTGCGATCTCAGCTCACTGCAAGCTCCGCCTTCCGGGTTCACGCCATTCTCCTGCCTCAGCCTCCCGAGTAGCTGGGACTACAGGTGCCCACCACCAAGCCCGGCTAATTTTTTGTATTTTTAGTAGAGACGGGGTTTCACTGTGTTAGCCAGGATGGTCTCGATATCCTGACCTCATTATCCACCCGCCTCCACCTCCCAAAGTGCTGGGATTACAGGTGTGAGCCACCGCACCCGGTCAACATCTTTATTATTTTAATCTTTGAATGTAGTGAATCACGTGAATAGATTTGCAAATATTGTCATTCTAATGTTCTTACAATACATTCAGTTTTGTCCTGTTGTATTTTATTTTTATACATTGCTAACTTAGCATGACTTTTGGTTTATGTTCTGAAAGAGTGTATAGATGATTGTTTATGTGTTTTTTGAATGTCTAACACAATTTGATTATAAAACTTGTTTAGCTTGGAGTTTTATTATTAGGTAGATTTTAATGAACTGATAGAGTTTTTCTTTTTTCTTTTTTGAGAAAGAGTCTCGCTCTTGTCCCACAGGCTGGAATGCAATGGCGTGATCTTGGCTCACTGCAACTTCCGCCTCCTGGCTTCAAGCGATTCTCCTGCCTCAGCCTCCTGAGTAGCTGGGACTACAGGCTCCTACCACCACGCCCAGCTAATTTTTGTATTTTTAGTAGAGATGGGGTTTCACCATGTTGGCCAGGCTGGTCTTGAACTCCTGACCTCAGGTGATCTGCCTGCCTTGGCCTCCCAGAGTGCTGGGATTACAGGCCTGAGCCACCGCACCTGGCCATGGTTTTAAAATAGTGATGACTTTATTCAGATTTTCTATGTCTTGTGATTAAATTTGTTAAATTTGTTTAGAAAAATGCCCATTTTGTGATCAAATTTGAGTTCAATTTGTTTAGGAAAATTGCCATAAAATTGTTCAGAATATTCACAGATTATTTTTGAGTATCTACTATAATTCTTATGTTTTGTTTTTTAATGTCTAACATTCCTTGTCTTTGCAAATAATAAATTTTACCATGTTAAGACTCTACTTAATCTTTGCTTTTTTATTTCAATAATTGACACATTTTTACTATTTTATATCTATTGTATTGTTTTTCCCTGTTGCTTGTTTTCTGACTTTTTAAATTATACTTGAGACTCTAAATTTTTCTCCAACTATAGTTGTTTTATGCAAAAGTAGATTTTTTTCTTATTTTGCTTTTTAATTTCTAATTCAATTCATATTATTTATATTTTTCTTAATTTTTGAAAGCAAGTGGACTTTTTACTATTTTATTTTTTTATTTCTGATTTTATTATATTTTATTTAGAGAATGTGATCTATATAATACTTTCTTTCATTTTTAGGTTAAGACTTTCTCTATAGTCAGTTTTTTAAATGTTCATGAATCATTGACAAAAAAACACTTTCTAATTGTCAGATGAAGGCTTCTGTATATGTGCATTCTATTAGTTTGCTATTTTTTCCTCCTTTATCTATCAGTTGCAAAAAGATATGTATTGAAGGTTTGAATTAATATTGATTTTCCACTTTTCTAATTTTGCCCATTCTTGCTTTATATATTTCTAGTCTATATTAATAGCTAAATAAGCTAAATATAAGCTGAGTAGTTTTACTTTCCATTATAGTATTTTACCATTACATAGTGATTCTTTTTCTTTTATAATGCTTTTTTTTGGTCTTGAAATTTCTTTTTTGTCTAATATTGACATAAATCTCTCTTCTGTTTGCATGCTGGGTTTATTTTTTCCATCTTTTTGCTTTCTTTTCTTTTTCTTTTTCTTTTTCTTTTTTTTCCTTTTCTTTCTTTCTTTCTCTCTTTTTTTTCTTCTTTCTTTCTTTTTTTTTTTTTTGGTTGTTGTCCAGGTTAGAGTGTAATGGTGCAACCTTGGCTCACTGCAACCTCCACCTCCCGGGTTCAAGCAATTCTCCTGCCTCAGCATCCCAAGTAGCTGAGACTACAGGCGCACTCTACCACGCCTGGCTAATTTTTGTATTTTCAGTAGAGATGGGGTTTCACCATGTTGGCCAGGCTGGTCTTGAACTCCTGACCTTGGGATTTGCCTGCTTTGGCCTCTCAAAGTGCTGGGATTACAGGTGTGAGCCACTGCACCCGGCCCATCTTTTTACTTTCAAATTTTGTACAATAGGTTTTCATTTTTTAAATAAATAAAGCACGGTTTTGTTACTGCTGTTTACATTGTTTTCGAAAATTTGTAAATTTGTTTTCAAGTGACATTTATAATGATTGCTTATATATGTCATTTTATTTTGTGATTTCTTTAGTTATTCTTTTTCAAAATTATTTTTTGCCTTCACATTGATTAACCTTCTCTTTCAACCTCCCTCCATTTTTAGCCTTTCTTTTCTGTTATAAATATCATTTTACTTACTAAACTATAATGTAACTTGCATATTTGATTCAAATTTAAAATTAATAAATATACTTGTTATTTAAATAATATAAACCCTTAAGAAGTTTTAAGGATTACCTCCTGTTTAACTTAAATATTATATTTGTCAACTAGTACTCTAGTTATTTTAGTTCATGCTCAACAATGTCTATGTATTGCTTTGTTTACTAGTCTTTCCAGTGTTATATTGCTAGTTAAGCACCCAGAATTCAGAGCTGTAACACCTGATTGATATCCTCAACTGGACAATTTATAAGCTATTTGTCTTTGTGCATATTTTTTGTATTTTTTTAAATTACTTTGTTTATTTTACGTTTAATTTGCTCTCCTTCCTGTAGTTTCTTCAGTTTTTCAGTAATCTGAGATTTTAGGTTATTGATTTGAGATCTTTCTTCTTTTCTAATATAAGCACTTTGAATTAGGCACCATTCTCCAGAGAAACAACCAATAGGACACACACACACAGAGACACACAGACACATGCATATATATTCATTATAGAAATTGGCTCACATGATTGTTAAGGCTGAGAAGTCCCACAACATGCTATTCACATCCACAAACTGAAGACTCAGGAAAACTAGTGTGATTTAGTCCAGTCTAAAGGCCTGAGAACTGTGAAGGGGAGGGGAAGAAGCAGGAGGACAGTGGTGTAAGCTCTGTTTGGAGTCAAAGGGCCAAAACCTGGAGCACCGATGACCAAAAGCAGAGGAAAATGAATGTCCTGGCTCAAACACAGAGAATAAATTCACCTTTTCTCTGACTTTTTCTTCTATTTGGGGCCCTCAAAGGATTGGATAGTGCCCACTGACATTCATGAGGGCCACCATGTTTTTTGTTTCTTTGTTTTTTTTTTTTTTTGAGATGGAGTTTCATTCTTGTTGCCCAGGCTGGAGTGTAATGGTGCGATCTCGGCTCACGGCAACCTCCCCCTCCTGGGTTTAAGCGATTCTCCTGCCTCAGCCTCCCGAGTAGCTGGGATTACAGGCATGTGCCCCCATGCTCAGCTAATTTTGTATTTTTAGTAAAGACAGGGTTTCTCCATCTTAGTCAGGCTGGTCTCAAACTCCTGACCTCAGGTGATCTGCCTGTCTCGGCCTCCCAAAGTGCTGGGATTACAGGTGCAAGCTACTGCGCCCTGCCCAAGGACCACCATCTTTTGCTAAGCAATTCAAATGTTAATCTAATCTGGAAACACCCTCAGAGACAAACCCAGAAATATTGTTTACCAGCTGTCTGGGCATCACTTAGCCCAGTCAAGTTGAAACATAAATTAATCTTTACACATTTAATATTATACATTTTCCTCTAAGCACTGCTTTAGCTTCAACCCAGAATTTAAAAATGTTGCATTTTCAGTTAGTTCAAAATATTTTTTTTTTCAATAAGGCTTCCTCTTTTACCTATGGGTTATTTGTTGTTGTTGTTGATTTAATATCCCAACATTAGAGGACTTTTTCCAGGTATTTTTTTATTATTTCTAGTTTAATTTTGTCGTGGTCCAAAATTATACTTTATGTGATTTTTATTGCTTTATATTTTTCAGTGTTTATTTTATGAACCAGAATAGGGTTCATCTTCTTGAATGTTCCCTGTGCACTTGAATAGAATGTTTATGCTGCTAGTATTGAGTGAAATCTTCTATAAATGTCAACTAGATAAAGTTGATTGATTGTGTTGGTCATCTACATCCTTACTGAGTTTCTGTTTCTCGTTCTATCAATTACTGAGAGATAAGTGCCGAAGAATTCAACTGTTATTGTGAATTTGCATATTTCAGATTTATGAATTTTTGCTTCATGTATTTTGTAGCTCTTTTGTTAAGTCCATATATATTTAAGATTGTTATGTCTTCTTGAAGAATTGACCCCTTTATCATTTTATAAGGTCACTATTATTACTCCTGACAATATTCCTTTTTGTTGTCTTTTTTGTCAGAAATTAATATAGCTACTCCAACTTCATTTTACTTAATGATTATATGATTGTATCATGCTGCTAATAACGACATACCCAAGACTGGGTAACTTATAAAGAAAAGGGGTTTAATGGAATCACAGTTCCACATGGCCAGGGAGGCCTCGCAATCATGAGAGAAGGCAAAGGAGAAGCAAAGGCACATCTTACATTGTGTCAGGCAAGAGAGCATGTGTAAGGGAACTCCCCTTTATAAAACCATCGCATATTGTGAGACTTATTCACTATCACGAGAATAGCATGGGAAAGACCCACCCCATGTATCAATTACCTCCCATCGGGTACCTCCCATTACATATGGGAATTATGGGAGCTATCTTTTAAGATGAAATTTTGGTGGAGACACAGCCAAACCATATCATTCTGCCCTGGCCCCTCCCAAATCTCATATCCTTACATTTCAAAACCAATCATGCCTTTCTGACAGTCCCCCAAAGTGTTATCTCATTTCAGCATTAACTCAAAAGTCCACAGTCCAAAGTCTCATCAGAGACAAGGCAAGTCCCTTCCACTTATGAGCCTGCAAAATCAAAAACAAGTTAGTTACTTCCAACATACGATGGGGGTACAGGCATTGGGTAAATACACCTATTCCAAATGGGAAAAATTGGCCAAAATAAAGGGGCTACAGGCCCTATTCAAGTTCAAAATTCAAAGGGGCAGTCAAATCTTAAAGCTCCAAAGTGATCCCCTTTGACTACATATCTCACATCCAGGTCATGCTCATACAAGTGGTGGGCTTCCCATGGCCTTGGGCAGCTCCACCCCTTTGGCTTTGCAGGGTACAGCCCCCCTCCTGGCTGCTTTCATGGGCTGGAGCTAAGTTCTGCAGCTTTTCCAGGTGCACAGTGCAAGTCTACAATTCTGGGGTCTGGAAGACGGTGGCCCTCTTCTTACAGCTCTACTAGGCAGTGCCCCAGTAGGGACCTTGTGTGGGGGTTCTGACCTCACATTCTCCTTCCACACTGCCTTAGCAGAAGTTCTCCATGAGGGTTCCTTCCGTGCACCACACCTCTGCCTGGACATCCAGGCATTTCCATACATCCGCTGAAATCTAGGCAGTTTCTAAACCTCAATTCTTTTTTTTTTTTTAATTATACTTTAAGTTTTAGGGTACATGTGCACAACATGCAGGTTTGTTACATGTGTATACATGTGCCATGTTGGTGTGCTGCACCCATTAACTCATCATTTAGCATTAGTTATATCTCCTAATGCTATCCCTCCCCCCTTCCCCCACCCCACAACAGTCCCCAGTGTGTGATGTTTCCCTTCCTGTGTCCATGTGTTCTCATTGTTCAATTTCCACTTATGAGCGAGAACATGCGGTGTTTGGTTTTTTGTCCTTGTGATAGTTTGCTGAGAATGATGGTTTCCAGCTTCATCCATGTCTCTACAAAGGACATGAACTCATCATTTTTTATGGCTGCATAGTATTCCATGGAGAAATAGGAACACTTTTACACTGTTGGTGGGACTGTAAACTAGTTCAACCATTGTGGAAGTTGGTGTGGCGATTCCTCAGGGATCTAGAACTAGAAATACCATTTGACCCAGCCATCCCATTACTGGGTATATATCCAAAGGATTATAAATCATGCTGCTATAAAGACACATGCACACTTATGTTTACTGCGGCACTAAACCTCAATTCTTGACTTCTGTGCACCTGCAGGCCCAATACCACCTGCAAGCTGCCAAAGTTTGGGGCTGGCACACTCTGAGTCAATGGCCTGAGCTCTATGTTGGCCACGTTTAGCCACAGCTGGGACACAGAGCACCAAGTCCCAAGACTGCACAAAGCCGCAAGGCCCTGGACCTGGCCCATGAAATCTTTTTCTTTTTTTTCCTCCTAGACCTCCGGGCTTGTGATGGGAGGCGCTGCCACAAAGATCTCTGATATGCCCCAGATACATTTTCCCCATTGTCTTAGTGATTAACATTTGGCTTCTCATTACTCATGCAAATTTCTGCAGCTGGCTTGAATTTCTCCTCAGAAAATGGGTTTTTCTTTTCTGTTGCATCTTCATGCTGAAAATTTCTGAACTTTTATGGTCTGCTTCCTCTTTAAACATAAGTTCCAATTCCAAACCATATCTTTGTGAATACATAAAACTGAAAGATTTTAGCAATACCTAAGTTACCTCTTGAACGCTTTGCTGCTTAGAAATTTCTTATACCGGGTGCCATAGATCATTTCTCTCAAGTTCAAAGTTCCACAGATCTCTAGGGCAGGGGCAAAATGCCACCAGTCTCTTTGCTAAAGCATAACAAGAGTCACCTTTGCTTCAGTTCCCAACAAATTCCTCATCTCCATCTGAGACCACCTCAGCCTGAACTTCATTGTCCCTATCACTATCAGCATTTTGGTCAAAACCATTCAACAAATCTCTAGGAAGTTCCAAACTTTCCCACATCTTCCTATCTTCTTCTGAGTCCTCGAAACTGTTCCAGCCTCTGCCTGTTTCCCAGTTCCCAAGTCACTTCTACATTTCAGGTGTCTTTAAAGCAGCATCCCACTCTTCCAGTCCCAATTTACTGTATTAATCTGTTCTCATACTGCTAATAAAGACATACCTGAGACTAGGTAATTTATAAAAGAAAAGAGGTTTAATGGACTCACAGTTCCACATGGCTGAGGAGGCCTCACATTCATGGAGAATGGCAAATGAGGAGCAAAGTCATGTCTTACTTATTCACTATCATGAGAACAGCATGGGAAAGACCGACCCCTATGATTCAATTGCCTCCCACTGGGTCCCTCTCATGACACATGGGAATTATGGGAGCTACAATTTAATATGAGATTTGGGTAGGGACACAGCCAAACCATATAAATGATACAACTTTTTTCTTGTTTAAACTTTTAATCTGTTTATGTCTTTGTATTTAGAGTGTGGTTTTGTAGGCAGCATATAATTGTGCATCTGAGCGTGTGTGTGTGTGTTTATTCAATCTCATAGTCTCTGTATTTCAACTGGTGTATTTAGACCATTGACATTTAAATTGATGATTAACATGTTGGATTGAAGTTGACTGTTTTGCTAGTTGTTTTTTATTTGTTCCATTTGTTTTCTGTTTCTTTTTTTTCTCTCTTCCAGCCTTCTCTATGTTAAATTGAATGTCTTTCATGACTTCATTTTACTTCTTTTGTTTACTTATTTTTTATATCTACCTTAGATATTATAAGTGCTTTTTAGTTTTTTGTTGAATCAATGAATTAATAATATAATTTCTCTATAAACCATTGTAAAAGGTGGAAAACACTTTTACCTCAACCATATAATTGTTGGTATAACTAAAAGATATAGTAAATAGCATAATAAAGAATTTAACAGTGTCTTGAATATAGAAAGAGCTCAATAGTAGTTATAAGAAACTTTTTCTTTCACTATTATTATTTTATTTCATATTATCTGCTCTTTTAATGAAAGTCACTCCAATATGACCAGCAATGTCTATACTACTTTGTAAATTTTTAAATTATGATTTTACTTTCTTTGTCATTCTTTTTATGTTTTTTTAAAATTTTTGTTCTTTGAGACAGGGTCTTACTCTGTTGCTCAGGCTGGAGTGCAGCAGCCTAGACCTCTTGGGCTCACGCAATATTCCTACCTCAGCCTCCTGAGTAGCTGGGACTGCAGGTGGATGCCACCATGCCCGGCTAATTTTTATATTTTTTGTAGAGACAGGGTTTTGCCATGATGCCCAGGCTGGTCTCAAACTCCCGAGTTCAAATGATCCATGCCCCTCAGTCTCCCAAAGTGCTGGGATTACAAGTGTGCACCACCACGCCCAGCCTATGATTTTACTTTTACTTAGTGAATTAAATTCATGTTTCTTTTTTTCTTCTACTATCTCTTTTTGCTTATTCTGGCTGCCAAATAGCTCTTCTTGCTTATTTTTCTGACAAAATTTATTTTTCTATAAAGGTAGCTTACTTTCACAAGTAACCTAAAATTAATATTTTTAATAAACAGATTGTAAATATTTTTAATATTTTGATAGTATCTTAAGTTAATTATTGTGTGAATATATTTGAAATGAAAGAAAGTACTAATATACGTAATATTAAATAAAAAAATGCCAAGTTTTCTGCATTTGCATTTACTGTTGCTCAATTCTTAATTAAAGTATTATCTCAAGTGGATGTAATATAAAGTATTTTAAACACGGATATTTTTAATGAAAAATAACAAAAGAACTATTGTTAAAAGCTACTCAAGTCTAAAACAACATGTATTTGGAGATTAATCAGATCAGGTTTAAAACTGTTAAAAAGTAACAAATATTCCTTAAGTTTTCCCAGATAGAATGAGAAGAAGACAAATAAATTCAAGTCATCGAGCCCAAGCTAAAATTCCCTGGTTAAAAGAAGACCAGTGAAATATATTTTTAGGGGAAGACTGAAGAAAGATATTTTACAGTGTGACACAAGGAAATTATTTGCTTGATAGCAGCTGCACAATTTTATGTAGATAGTATGTATAAAAATCTATTGATAATCTTTTAACATAAATTTTACTTGCTTTTCATGTAATAAGTAGGTGAATGATTTCTTTTTCCAACAGTCATTTAATAATGGTGGTCATTTATTTAATTTAGTGAGGATTCTTACTACTCTTTTTAGGATTTGGATGTGTGTGGATGTTCTAATTTTCCTGAATTCTGGTTCCAGCAGTTTCAGCCAGTTGAAGCTACGATCCGAGATAAATGTGTACAGTTACTACAGAAAACTAATTTGATACCATCTTTTACTTCATACATCTTTTTTACTTTTGAACTTCTTCTTAGACTAGCTGGTCTTTAAGTACAATAGTTTAAGAGTTCTGCAGTTACATTAAAAATATAATCCTTATCTTTTGGATAAAAAGGCTTTTAACATTAAGTCCATCACATGTCTCTTTTAAAGTTACAGTCACTCCACATCTTACATTTTGGTATGTCTCCATTCCCCACACACACAGTCCTTGACTAACAATGGTCCGATTTAGGATTTTTGGCTTTATTATGATGGTGCAAAAGCAGTACACATTCAATACATTCAGACTTAAAATGGGGTTACTTTGAAAACACACTTTTACACTTAGGATGTTTTCAACTTATGATGAGTTTATTGGGACACGTTTCCTTTGCAAGTCAAGGAACATTAGTACTTTGTTATTAAAATTAGCTTTGGAGGCTATAAAGCTTTTTCAATGAAAGACAAAAGCTGTATTCAGTAGACTTCTGTGTAGAAGATTCTGCCCAGGAATCACAATTGTTATGCTAGTATATTAGTTCCTTAATTAAACAAATGTTTTTTATATGCCTATTACTGTTTGACTGTGGAGATAGTGGGATTATGATGATCTATAAGAGGCAGTGTTTATATCGCTTGGAATATACCAGAATATACTCACATGAATATTAATGCTATGAAAGTAATAACATGATGGATTAAATAGTTCTTTATAATTTTCAAAAGGCTCAATCATACACTCATGTCCATCATTACAGCTTTCAAACACTGAAACACATTATCACAATCCCATTTGAAATACGTTAAATATTTTGCCCAAGAGCCCATGAGTGGTAAACGCAGACATAGATCTACTATATTGTAGGTCAAGTTTTCTCAACCTGAGCATTATTAACATTTGACTTAGATCATTTTTTGTTGTAGACAACTCTTCCATCATTTTACGATGTTTGCAGCATTCTTGGTCTCTAGCCACTACATGCAGTAGCATCTTTCTCCCTCAGTTATCACAGCCAAAAATGTCTCTAGATACTGTCGAATATTCCTGGGGAGCAGGCAAAAGCACCTGCCACTGGAAACCACTAATGTAGCCTGATGATTTCTCTAACATGTTACCTAAATTTTGGTAGAGCGATATTTCATATAAGTTAATATGAAGCTGGAGTTATAGCGTGTCTATATAATGGAAATGCTTTCACTAGAATTTATTTACTTTAAATAGCTTGACAAAGAGATGGCATCAAAGAAACAAAGCCTTTGCAATCAGACCATTTTTGAGGATGGGCGTGGTGGTTCATGCCTGTAATCCCAGCACTTTGGGAGGTCGAGCAGGGCGGATCATGAGGTCAGGAGATCGAGACCAGCCTGGGCAGAATGGTGAATCCCATCTCTACTAAAAATACAGAAAATTAGCTGAGCGTGGTGGCAGGCACCTGTAATCGCAGCTACTTGGGAGGCTGAGGCAGGAGAATTGCTTGAGCCTGGGAAGCGGAGGTTGCAGTGAGCCGAGATCACGCCACTGCACTCCAGCCTGGGAACAGAGTGAGACTCTGTCTGGAAAAAAAAAAAAAAAGAAAAGAAAAAAAAGAAACAATTTTTGAATCCCAGCTCTATGTAAATAATGCAAAGAAATAGTAATGTTCTCAAATCCACAGAATAATTAATTCATTTTCTCTAAATCTTCTCCCAAATACTAATTCAACTTCTTGAATCAATTGAATTTCACAGGCTCTCTAATTGTCATCTAGGTCTCATGACTGCAATGGCTCCTTTTCATAGAAAATATTTTAATCATTTATTTTATTTTCTGCTTTTCCCAGTCATACACACAAAACACTCCTAGATATACATAATAAACTAATGTTTCCAATATTTTGAACCATAGTGATGAACAATAAATATAGAAGAGAGGTATCTATGTGAGTCTTTTTAGTGTATGTTAAATGTATGGGGAAACTGGTATGTGTAATAGTGCTATCTAAGCATCCAGGTATGACTAGTGAAAAATCAAACATTTTTCTAAAGTAGAAAGATGCAATGAATTTTTAAAAACTTCTCCCTACTGTATAAAATAGTATTCTATTTTATAATACTAAATGGAGTATTAAATTACAAAAGGATAACCATGTCATTGCAGTAACACACTGATTATAACTGATGAGAAAAAAATAATTTTGTATACTTCCATATTTTTAATAGAAGTATTGATAATTGTCTTATCTTTATCAAATAATATTCTTAGTGTAATAATATAAGAAGTATAATGAAAGTATTGACTAGAAGACACCTTATATGGGGTACCTTTTAATTTTAATTAAAAATTAATCTGCTGTGAGATATCTCAAGGAAGTATGAGTATACTTATACACTTATTATATAGATACAGAAAAGTGCACAGATTATCCACCTATAGCTTGATAACGTTTACAACTATACATGCCTATGTATCCACAGATTAGGATTTAAGCACAGAGACATGAGGATTTTTAAAAGACCTATAGTGGACACACATTTTACATGGTTTGACTTCTTATTAATGTAGTTATTAAATAAAAATGAATGATGTAAATATTATACATAGTATTTTATTGGGTACCATAAGATATATGAATAACTATGCATAGTTATAACGTAAGGAATTTCTTTGAATTTGGGAGGCATATAAATGGAAAGTTTAGCCAACAATTCAAAACATTCTATAGCTGTGTGCCCAACCTCATCTTCCTTAGAAAGGAACGAAGACTCAAGAAATCACATGATCACTCTGTCTGATTAAAATGATAATCTTGAGAAATATTTCATCATTTAGTATTGTATCATGCATAGTTTCGAAAACCTACTTTATGTATTTATGTCCATATGTTAGATATTTTTATTATAGTAGCCATTAATTTGTGTATCAGAATTATGACATTTAAAATAAGTATTTTAAGACCAATAGCCTGTATACAGTCCACAGAATGAAATGGATGAGGGAAAAGATGGAGGCAGTAAATGTACTAAAAGGCAATATTGCAACACCCTACACAGGAAGTGTTTTCACCTTGAATTAGGAAGACAAGAGGAATGAATAGTTAGAGATAAATAAGAAAAGTGTTATTTAGGATGAATCAACATAACTTGGTTATTGAATTGATAAAAATATTAAAGTAGACAGAATTTGTTATGTTTGTTAAGAATATAAGTGTATGTATTTAGCATATGGGTTATTTGAAGAATAATTATGCCAAAATAAAATTAGGGAAATTATAAAGGCAAACTTTTACATTTGCAGCAGGTAAATGGGTTCCAGTGTATGTATATTAAAACTTGTATTAACCTGTTTCATAAATATGACAGTTTGGGCACAATGTCAGTTTTTGGCAGCTGGTTCTCATTCTCCCTAAAGCCCCAGTTCTCAAAGTGTTAGAGAAGATAAGAGGACAGATGAGGTCATAGCAGTAAACCCACACTGGGAACTAATGAGACAAAGAGTTATCATTGTCTTGGCAATTTTAACCAATCATACTTTCCAACATCTTTTCTGTGTTTTTTTTTTTGTTGTTGTTGTTGTTGTTGTTGTTGTTGTTTTCGAGACTGGGTCTTGCTCTGTCTCCCAGGCTGGAGTGCAGTGGTGCGATCTTGGCTTACCGCAACCTCTGCTTCCGGATTCAAGCAATTATCCTGCCTCAGCCTCCTGAGTAGCTGGGATTACAGGCACGCACCACCATGCCTGGCTAATTTTTTGTATTTTTAGTGGACACAGTGTTTCACCACGTTAGCCAGGATGGTCTTGATCTCCTGGCCTCATGATCCGGCTGCCTTGGCCTCCCAAAGTTCTGGAATTACAGGCGTGAGCCACCGCGCCCGGCCTCCAACGTCTTTTCTAATAACATTTCAGCTTTAATGAGCAATTATTACCCTGTGAAAACTACCTCTGGGACCTGAAAAGACATGGATTGTGCTACCTGACACCTCACGTCTAAGCCAGCTAGCTCCACAGGTTCACTTATGATATTCTGTTAACCTCATAGTGATGAGATTGAATATTTTGGTCCACACTTACATTGTTGTGGCGGAGTTTTACCGTATGTGACACAAAAAGCACTCTAAGAAAAAAAGGGTTATTCAACCAATTAAGATATAAGATTATATTTTGCAATGGCACAATCTGTAAGAAACATTTGAACTCATATTTCTAAATAGGAATGGTAATTTTAAATGCCTGAGATTCCAAAGGAAAATTATATCAGTAAACTAAAGAATGAACCTTAGAGAAAGTTTGTATTTATGAGGTAAATGAGGAAACAAACAAACAAAAAAGGGAGTTGTCACAAATGTAGGGGATGAATCAGAAGAATATAATTTTAAATAAAAATATTTACAGCATTTTGTAAGTTGGAGGGAGATTTCAAATGAGGCTAGAAACTGAAATGTCAGGACTCATGTAAATAGAACCGATCTTCATTATTTGCAGATTCCATATTTATGAATTTTCTACTTGCTCAAGTTTATTTATTTATTTATTTATTTAGAGACAGGGCCTCACTCTGTCACCCAGGCTGGAGTGCAGTGACATGATCATGGCTCACTGAAACCTCGATCTCCCAGGCTCAACAGATCCTCTCACCTCAACCTCCCCAGTAGCTGTGACCACAGGTGCACGTCACCACACTGGGCTAAGTTCTGGGTTTATAGGCCTGAGCCACGGCACCTGGCTTCAAATTTATGTTTAACCTCCAAATCAATACTTGGACACTTTGGCATTCATTCTTGGACATATGCAGAGTGGTGGAAATGTTCGAGTAACTCAGTGCGCATATTCCCAGTTGAAGTACAAGGCAATGAACAATGCTCTTCCTTCTTGTTTCAGTTCTCGTGCCAAAAGCAAGTCTCCTTCTCCTTTCTCCTTTCTCCTTTCTTCTTTCTTCTTCTTCTTTTTTTTTTTTTCTTTTTTTTTTTTGAGATAGGGTCTTGCTCTATTGCCCAGGCTGGAGTACAGTGGCACCATCATAGCTCACTGCAGCCTTGACCTCCCAGGATCAAGCAATGCTTCCACCTCAAGCCTCCCAAGTAACTGGAACTATAAGCATGCCACCCACCAGGCTAATTAAAAAAAAAATTTTTTTTTAGTAGAGACAGGGACTCACTCTTCTGCTGGCCAGCTTTTTTTTTTTTTTTTTTTTTTTTTTTTTTTGAGACGGAGGCTTGCTCTGTCGCCCTGGCTGGAGTGCAGCGGCGCGATCTCCGCTCACTGCAAGCTCCGCCTCCCGTGTTCACGCCATTCTCCTGCCTCAGCCTCCCGAGTAGCTGGGACTACAGGCGCCCGCCACCACCCCTGGCTAATTTTTTTTTGTATTTTTAGTAGAGACGGGTTTTCACCGTTTTAGACAGGATGGTCTTGATCTCCAGACCTCGTGATCCTCCCGCCTCGGCCTCCCAAAGTGCTGGGATTACAGGTGTGAGCCACCGCGCCCGGTCCAACAAGCATTCTTTTCACAACATATTTAGTGCCCTGTTTTCCTCATTTTTGTGCTTTTTTTTGGTGTTTAAAATGGTCCTCAAGCATATTGTTGAACTACTATCTAGGGTTCATTGGAGCAAAAGGGCTATGATGTGCCTTATAGAGAAAATATGTGCCTTATAGAGAAAATATGTGTTAGATAAGCTTTCATATATGAGTTATGTTATTGTTGGATGTGAGTTTAATGTTAATCAATCAACAATATACATTAAATCAGTGTCTTTAAACAGAAACACACACAAAAGGAAGGTTATATATTGATCGGTTCATGAAAATGTTGTGACCAAAGGCTTGCAGGAGCATAGCCCTATGTCTCCCAGGAGCAGTGGTTCAGTATTTGCTAATTCAGTGTTCACAATGACTTTGTAAAAAGTGATTACCATGGATAGTGAGAATCTGTATACAAACATATATATATACAGACACACACACATCCTTTTTGTGTTTAAGAAGTTAAAGTAGAAAATTATAGTATACCAGTATTAGTTACAGTCTCCAAGAATACAACTATAAAAACATATTTAGGCCATTAGTAAATTTCATTATATTACAATCAGAATTCAAATTATTTTGTTTAATATTTGCTTCTGAAACTGGTGCACTATTTAGCTGTTTTGATACTATAAACAAGTAAATTTTATAAATGTAGATATATGAGATCTTTCAGTTACTGTGATTGACTCATTTATAAAATGTATCTTTGAGTGAGTCTATATTAGGATTTCTCCTTTTCTGTGTAAATTAAGTAAAATTCGATACTTTCTCTGCTAACTTTATTTAAACAATGCTTCTTGAGCTCTCTGTTATTTGATAGGAATTTAGTAGTTCAGAGAAATCAATTGACTCTTCTACTTCAACACTTTTTGTCTTTCTGAAATCTTGAATAAAGGCTTTAAATCTGATAGCAATACCTTTATCTCTAACCCTGTTCATGTGAGAGTGCATAATTGTGCATTTTGCAATTTCCTTGTCTCATTTGTTCTCTGTTGTTTATCTGCTTACTCCTAAGGCTGGGAAAAGTGATAATATAGGAGTGGCCCATGTAGTAGGTAGAAAATGAGGGCAAGTCCATGGATATCTTATCCATGTCTTGGTACTAGTGGCATGCAATAATATAGGCCTACCAAGGCTCCTAGAAGATTTTTTCAGCTTTAAGATTTTTTGTTAGATACACTGCCAATATATAGAAGAGACTATAACATCGGAAAATATGAGTGGTTAGTTACATTCAGGCCTTGCTGTTTGCAACCTTAAACTTCATGTAAAACCTCAATGAAACATATTTTCTCTACTTTTAAGATAAAGGATTTGAACAATTGATCTAATTCTCTCACAGCATTACTGTGATTATCAGATAAATAAAAGGCATTTTTAGTACTCTATCTTTTCTTCTGTAAAATACTTCAATTTCTCTGTGTTTGAAAAATGAGGTCCCTTATAGAACAAGGTCAGTATTATGGGAGAATGACTCATTTAATTCTAAGCTGTAACATGTTACAATAATTTGTCTTAAAATGGTTCAATGCAGATGTCATAGAATGAGTTCAGATGGGTCTGCAGAGGCAAATTCATAGGAAACTTTGTTACCTCTCTGTTTGGATTTATGAAACTGGTTCTCTAGTTTCATTGTATAGTAATGCCCAAAAAGTGAAAAGCCTAAACTTCTACTTTTTTCATGTTTTTCTTATGTATTAGTCTGTTCTCACGCTGCTATAAAGATACTACCTGAGACTGGGTAATTATGAATAAAAGAGGTTTAATTGACACAGTTCTGCGTGGCTGGGGAGGCCTCAGGAAACTTACAATCATGGCAGAAGGCGGAGCAGGACACCTCCTGCATGGCAGCAGGAGAGAAAGAGGGGAAACTGCCACTTTAAAAACCTCAGATCTTGGCTGGGCGCTGTGGCTAACGCCTGTAATCCCAGCACTTTGGGAGGCCGAGACGGGCAGTTCAAGAGGTCATGAGATCGAGACCATCCTGGCTAACACGGTGAAACCCCGTCTCTACTAAAAATACAAAAAAAATTAGCTGGGTGTGGTGGCGGGCGCCTGTAGTCCCAGCTACTCGGGAGGCTGAGGCAGGAAAATGGCGTGAACCTGGGAGGCAGAGCTTGCAGTGAGCTGAGATCGCGCCACTGCACTCCAGCCTGGGCAACGGAGCGAGGTTCTGTCTAAAAAAAAAAAACAAAAAAAACAAACCTCAGATCTCTTGAGAATTCCCTCAGTACCATCAGAACAGCATGGGAGAAACCACATTCATGACCCAGTCACCTCTCTCGACACGTGGGTATTACAATTTGAGATGAGATTTGGGTGGGGACACAAAGCCAAACCATATCATCTTAGCTGTAGGCAAAAAATGGATATATCTTTATTCTTTGACTTTCTAGAAATGCCACTGTCTCAAAAATATAAGCCTAGGAGACAGAGGGTGAAGGTAGGGTACCATTTTCTACCATAGTGGGGATGAGTGATGCTTTTTTAATCCTATTAGTTTAATACAGGAAATAGACAATGATCAGGTAAATGAAATTAGTTACATAACTACCAAATGAACCAAAAAGAAACAGAAAAGGGTTCTGTGAGAGAGAACTATGGGGAAGATTCACCTTAAATTAGATGTGAATTTCCTTTCACTAATTTCTACTTGAATTATTTAGGCATACTCAGGACTCCTGTTGTATTTTTTAAGATTTTGAATTTGGATCACCTTTCTTATCACCACATTTATCTTATTTTTAATTTTTTAAAAATATTTAATTTTTAAACACTTAATTTTGTTGTCCTCTCCTCCAAACTTTTATCCAACCACCATCCACCTTTCTCAAGAAGAGGAGCTACCAAAATAAGCTGGAGGTAAGGCAAGGAGGGTAATAACAAAGCAGAACAGAGTGTGTGTGCAGAGGCTACCGTTCCCTGCTCTAGATGTGAACCTGGGGACCTGTGCCACAGGGCCCTGGAGCAAGAATCAGAGTTCCAACCAAGATATCCGGACCTGTCCCACTCACCCTCAAGGATAGATTGTGCCAGCCTAAATACATCATATCTGGAGAGCTGCTGGTGTTCTAGGCCTCTGGGAAAATAGCAGAGCTGTGATATTAAGCTGAGTTCCCCTATCCTTGATCCTCAGGGCACCAGACTTTGTAGTTGAAGGAATCACAAGCAGAGAGGTTCTACTTGTCACCTTGCAACAAAACGGGCAATTTTTTAGCTGTTCTAGCAGCTGCCCACAAGGTTACTGTGCCTTACGCTGCTGTGTGACTCCTTCATTTATTATACTCAGGCAGGCAGATCTGGATATGAAGGTGAATAGATCCACCAGCAATAAAAAAAAAATACTACCTAAGGAAACCCAGCAGCCAGAGGAAGGAAATATAAGTAGAACACTTAGGTACCAAACTGACATTTAGGCAGAATTTCTGCAGCTGATTGATGACAATTAGAATAAAAATAATAAAGATTTAAGGTAACTTTAGGTTTAAATCATTTCCTAAGACTAAAATGTATTATTTTGAGTTCAAAAATTTAGAAGGATTCAGTGAGAATATGGTCCCTATGGAGATCTAAATTAGTGGTCCAGAAGGTGCACTAGAATACACATGTGAACAAGAGCAAAGCTACCAAGAGATGGTAATCATAAAGGAAAGCATACGAGACAGAAGATAGTGGCAGTCCTTGTTCAATGTGCTTTTTTTTTTTTGAGACAGGGTCTCACTCTGTCGCCCAGGCTGGAGTGCAGTTGTGCGATCTCGGCTCACTGCAGCCTCTGCCTCCTGGGTTCGAGTGATTCTCCCACCTCAGCCTCCCCAGTAGCTGGGACTATGGGCATGCACCACCACACCCAGCTAATTTTGGTATTTTTTGGTAGAGACAGGGTTTCACTATGTTGACCAGGCTGGTCTTGAACTCCTGACCTCAGGTGATTCATCCGCCTTGGCCTCCCAAGGTGCTGGGATTACAGGTGTGAGCCACCATGCCCGGCCTCAATGTGCTTTTTGTTTTTAACTAGTTAATCCTTACAAGAACCCTTTGAGATAGAAATTCTAGAGAAATACAACATTTGAATAATGAAAAATTTTGTAATAAAAGAATAAAGAAAGAACAAACTGTAAAAATGTAATAGAAGAATTCTCTCTTGATGAAGAAATGTTAAGTACAGATAGAAAGAGCTCATCAAGTTCCATGAAGGATTATGAAAAAATAAAATTAAAAGATGCACTCCTAGACACACAGTAAAACTCAATTCCAAATATCAGCAGTCAAATTTAGCATTTCAATACAAGAGGTTAGAATTGATAAAAATTACATTTACAAAATATAGAGGTTAAAGGACTTTGACATCTTATCTTTCCACTATCTAAGTATTTTTCTATGTGGTGCAGTATGTGTCCAACTTACCTTTATCTAGGATGATAAAATATCGAAATAATTATTTGGATGAAATATCCCTTTTTCACACTGAACTTAAACACTTTTATATTATACAGTCAGCCCTTCTTATCTATGGATTTCATAATCACAGATTTCAACAATCACAGACTGAAGATATTTTCAAAAATAAATAAATGAAAAATAATAAAATAATACAAATAAATAATTATGATGACTATGTAGCATCTACATTGTATTAGGTATTATAAGTACTCTAAAGATATTTAAAGTATACAAAAGGATGTGCATAGATTATATGCAAATACTATGCCATTTTATACAAAATGAGCATCTGAGGATTTTGGTATCCACAGGGTTACTGAAACTGCCCCATATGGATACTAAAAGACAACTGTATTCATTTGCCATATACACCAAATAAATTGGAATTTCTCTTTTATCTCCAGATACTATTTATTCTTAAACACAACTATTCTGTTTTTATTATAATGGCTTTATATTATGTTTGCATATCAGATAAGATCATCTTCACTATTCTTTCATTTATAACTTTTGGCTATTTTAAAATTTTTATTCTTTAATATGAGTTTGAAGTCATAACATCTAAAAACCCTTTTATCTCATCAAAAATAGATAAATAAATTCCTCCTGTAGCTGGCTTTGTATTTGGAACCGCATATGTTATTTTGAGAGAAGAGTTATTTTTATAATACTAGTTTTTACATATAAGAAATTGAATCTTAATTATTGTTTTCATTTCTGGCTGATTATTTTCTAAAATGTTATTTTCATATCATTTTCGAAGATTTATACCAATTATTTTTTCTTTCCCTATTGTAAATACTAGAACATAAAAAATAATAATGATTAGTACTGGTGAGATTGCATACTCTTGTAGTATTTCTAGATTAAGGGAAATGATCTTAATACATCGCCATTTAGAAATATGTTCAATGTTGAGTTTTGATATATTTTTAAAATTATATTTATGTGGGCACGTTCTAGGTCCAGTGCTTGCTTTTTATACCACATTGAATCATGCCTCCCAAACATTACCCCTTAAATTTACCCCTAGAGTGGAAGTGAATGGGGCGAGAGAAGAATGTTCTTTTTGCTCTGGAAAGTCAGCATTGGTATCATGAGGTAGATATGCAATCATATACAGGAAACTGTATCAAAAAAGGAGTAAGTTTTTCTTCCTGTTTAGACTAGCCCCAGGCTAGTAATCCTATATGTATATTTTGCAACTTCCCACTGAAATACCCATGACTAAACTACAGTGCAAATTATGACAGGCATTCAAGAGTCAGACAGTATCAAGGCTACACCTCTAGCTGCAAACCAATAAATTTGTTCTGTTGCAGAAGTCTAAATGTATAGGATAATAACTCTATTTCTCAATCCAGCTTCATGGATCCTGTAGAAAAACAATGGTTCAGCTATTTGTCTCTTTATACAGATATAAATCATCATCATTATCATCATGATCATTATTTTGTCATGATTACTTCATTATAAGCTCCATGAGGGCAGGGATTTTCTCTATTTTTTCATGTAGAAATACCCAGTCACTAGAAAAGCATTTGACACATAAAATGTACTCATGTACTCAGTGTAAATGCTATACATTTCAAAGTTTATTATTTGCATATGTATTTTATTCACACTTTCAGTAAGTATTTATGGAGCATTTCCTGTGTGACATACAGTATTCTATGAACTGCAGACAAAATAGTAAATAGAAAATAGAAGGTCTTTGCCTTCATAGAACTTTCTTCTTAAAGCAGTAGTTCTCAGATTTTGCTGCACATTGGAATCACCTAAAGAGTTTTTAAAACATTGATACCAGCTTCTACCTCCAGGCTTTCTGATCTAATTCGTGTCTGATGCAACTTGAACCTGGGGGGGGTCTTCAAAATTTCTCCAGATCATTGTAATGTGCACCAGAATTTTTGAATCATTGGCCTAATATACAAGTTGGCATTAAACAATTCCAGGTTTCTTACTTGAGAGTGATAATAGATTGTGTTACAAAAGCCGCCACTTTACCCGCTGTGTTTGGTTCGTATTATATTCATACATTTACTATTAATATGATTTTAATTATGTCCTATATTCTTGAACCAAAAAAAAGTTCTTTATGGTATTTTTGAGAAACCAACCAACACTATTTTCTAAAATACATTTATCAAAAAGGAGGTGAAATATTTAAAATTTCAGTTGAGCAAGTTATACATCTACCTCTATTAAACAGAGATGCAAATATTGTTTACTTTTATCCCAATCAAATATCACATTAAAATGTTGTTCTCCATATGTATCTAAGAAAGCTTTAAAGAGGAATTTTGAGCAGTTCTTGACTACCTGACTGAACATATAATCTATTATTGTATTTTATATGGAGAAACTGTAACTCATATTTATATATTTATTTATTCATCTGGTTTCCAGATGCTAAAGTGTATGTTCATTATAGTACGTTATAGTTCATTAAAATGTTCAAGTCTAAATTGCACTCAGCATAGTGAAACTGTTGCTATTTTTCTTAAACATTATACCTCTTCAGAACATATTTGCAATAGGTACGGGCCCAAACTGATAACTTCCTTCCCTTCATTTTGCATAATACAGCAATTTTGGTTTCAAAATGCCAACACAATCTTAAATATTCTGACTAACTTTGCTGAGTTTGCAGTAGCAACAATGATAATACCCATTGTAAAAAGGAAATGCAGAGATAGTGACTGTCAAATCCTAACATGTTCCTTATATCCACACTTCAGTTTCCTTACCAGTATAATCTATATTCCAGTTAATAATTTAGTGCTAATCAGCTCCTTATCTTCTGAAAAGGAGAGTCTGCTTTGAATCATAAGGCAGCTGACCTTGAAGGTAGGTTTAATGTATGCAGATTTCTTATATCACCTCTAAGCTTTTTTCACTCAGAGCATTTTCTTGGTTACACTTAGCTCTGAGCTGTGCAATCATCATTTTGTCTATCCTAACAGTAACTGATTTAATAACAGTAGTTTTTACTCTTCCTTAGTTTTGAACTTTACATTTATTTGTATAACTAGTTTTAAATAAGGTTGTGTTTTAATGTGCAAGTAAAATAAATATAAATAGTTCAGGTAAACCATAAATACTAGAAAGAATATAGTAGCATCTTTCTAAACAAATTCAGCTATTTCACAAGGTGCTTATGTATCTCTGTCAACTGTCTTTAGATTTTACTGTCAAATGGCATTTTTTAGTAGTGATATGATAAAGATTTAAAATTGGTTCCTTGGACTACATTTTGTGAATTGAAAATCAATATGAATTGAGAAATAAGCTATAGAATTTTATTATATATAAAACTGTAAGCAAAGCTATATTATTATTATAAAACTATGTAAGCAAAGCTATAGAAGTTCAGTTTAAATTTTAAAAATTTTCAACAAATCGAGGACAGGAACACGTTTCAAAAATAATATCAAAATTATAATTTTTACATGTTATAATAACTTTGGTTTAAATGTGTTAACGAGTTAATGCGATTGCGTAGATCTAAACTGAACAACAAAGGAAAAATATAAGAAAAAATAATTTTTGTTTATCTAAAAATTACACATAATCTGGGCTTTAGGAAAAAAATGTATAAAGCTCTTTGGAAATAGAATCCCATCATAAGAGGCAATTTCAAACTTCTTTGTATGTAAATAGTAGTGACTTGCCTTAAATATTAAAATACCCATCTTTGTTTGTTGTAATTTGTGAATTTACTTGTTTTCCCCCAGCAAAATTACGAAGAAGAAAATACAAGATTTCTATTTCAAAAGAGGAAGAATGGTTAGATTAGGACAGTGGCAGCAAGGAAATATGATGATTTTTTTTTAATTGAGATCCTTTTTGAGAAACAAAAGGTGGCTTTGCTTTGAATTAAAAAGTCATTTATGTTGGGTAGTGTTCTTCACTTAATGGTTTCCTGCTTACACTGAAAAATACACTGGGTTGATTTAGATTGTTATTCTTCTTCATTTAGCTTTTAGTGATCTCATTTGTGTAATCTTCGTACTGGAAAAGTAGAATATGAAAACAACAAGAACTATAGATGTGCTTTGGAGATTGATATGTAGTGCTTTTGCTAGTGAAAAATAATCTCAAAGAAATAAGTTTAAAAAACAAATTTTGTTAACTCTATTTTACAATAAAATGTTTTTATATTGTTATTAGCATTCAAAATTATTTTCATGAAAATTATTTTATGGAAATAACTCATTTTATTAGCCTGCTTTCGGTTTTAAATCACGCTGTGTAAGAATGATTAAATCAAATATAAAGTATGGAACAATTTAAATGGCTTAATGGTCTTCCAGATAAGATAGAAATGTTTCTGCTATTATCTTGAAGAATCAATAATGAATTGGGTTGTCTTCTTTAAACACCATGCTGTTTTCACTGCTTGTTATGTTGCTCTAAAGAAATTTAAATATTTCACATGCCAGTTGCTTGGGAGAAACATTTTTCAAGATAATTAGTTGTGCTATTTAAAATTAACCTTTTATCTACAAATAATGTTGTCATTCTCTCTGGAGTGTTTGACCTAACTAGAGCTAAGACGGCACATCTTAGCCTACAAAACATGAGATTTCACTAAGTAAAAGTAATGTTTTGCTCAGTTTAGAGAATAGATACTGGAAAGCAATGTTAAGAGAGATTTTCAGTAGTTCATAGTTTATCATATATTTATATTTTTTGATACGGATTAAATTTATATATCTTTAGAAAATGTGTACTACTTATTATAAATTACTGTTTTATGTATTACTATGTATAAATGATGTGCTTCCCAATTTAACCTTTAGAAGTAAACTTAAAAGCACTCATAAATTTCTGTTGAATGTAGGGTTTAATAACATAGGTCTTATTTATTTAAGGATAATTTTTTTCTACTATCACTTAGGCATAAAATTAATACAGTTTTATTTTTAACTACTTAAGCTCTTAATCTAATGTAGCCTTAATGAATTTACCCATGTGAAGTACTTGATGAAGCCATCATGAAAGGCTGCTTGGCTAATATCCATCAGTCCCCTTGCTGAAAAGAACTGAATTTTAATGTGAATATATATAAAAAAACACCATAACTGTTTCATGTATCTAAGGTTTATGCCACTTAATTTAATAATTTCATTTTTTAATTGTGCCATAGACATGTTTATTGAGTTATAAAAACACCACAATCACGAATGAATGGGAAACACAAAGAATTAGTATTAAGAGTATGCTGTTTGTTTTGATTATGATGCATAACTAAAAACCTAAAATTAACTGTAACTTAAATTGTTTCTTTGTGACTTTTTTTCTTTCTCATCCTCCCTCTTCATTCTCCCCTTCTCCTCTTCAAATAAATAAAAATATTCTGAATGTAGCTTAGTTTTAGAAGTAGAGAGGAAGATTGGTTATAAAGAGGAATATAAGTTAATTTATAAACACAAGTTATCTCAAGTTAAAATCAATATAAGAGAGCCTCTAATCTCCATGTAGCCAAAACCTGGGATTAACTCAAGTTCTCAATTTCCTTTGTAGATCATACTAATTAGTTTTCAGGGTAGGCACATCTTACCAACTTTATACACTTATCAAGAGTCATTTGGATTTGTTACCTAGTGTATGATTGCCATTTGTTCTTGTTATTTCATTTCACAATTTCGTTAAAAATTGTGCAATCTAATGCAACATGAACATTAAAAGCTTTTATTTTATTTTATTTTTTTGAAACAAAATCTCACTCTGTCACCCTGGCTGGAGTGCAGTGGCATGATCTTGGCTCACTGCAACCTCCACCTTCCAGGTTCAAACGATTCTCCTGCCTCAGCCTCCTGAGTAGTTGGAATTATAAGCGCACGCCACCACGCCCGTCTAGTTTTTTTGTATTTTTAGTAGAGATAGCATTTTGCCATGTCGTGGAGGCTGGTCTCAAACTCCTGGGCTCAAGCAATTTAACTGCCTTGGCCTCCCAAAGTGCTGGGATTACAGGCGTGAGCCACCGTGCCTGGCCAAAAGACTTTTTTTTTTCCTCTACTATAAAAACCAAGGGAAATACTGTGGAAGCAGATAAAAGCAAATTGACTAAAGTTTAGACAATATTTTGAAAAACTAAAATTCTAGAAGGGTTCTAGAATTTTTGCTTTGGATTGCCTTATGGGTGGCTTTAACTTTTTTCTCCATTAAAAAATAAAAAACTAGAAATCAAAGGCAATGTATGAGACTTATGAAAAAAACATTTAGTAAAGAACCCCAATCCGTGCATTCTTACTCAATGAAAAGGTCTTGGTTTTACAAACAGTAGCATCCATATCCCCCTATGTAAAGTAAGATGAAGTAAAGATATATCTTTTTATGACTTTCTGTTTCAATTATTTCATTTGCTTAATCAGTTGGGTAAATTATGAGTCCTAGAATTTAAGAAAAGAGGGCTTCCACTGTACTTCGTACTCTCCTTCAGAGAAAAGCTAAAGAAACCCCTTCTTTTGCTAAGCTGAGGCTGACTGAATTCCATGGGTGTTTCTACATCTGAATATCATTACAAAGACTACCCACTTGAGGAGATATGCTTGCTATTCAAATCTACCATATCTTCTGGAAATTCTTGAGTTATTACTCTATGAAATGAAGAAAATAACGTAAACTAACATGAATGGGGCACAGGTTTCTTCTTGAATGCCAGCTCTGATTAGTTGCTAATTGCTACTTGAAGATCTGTGCTTAGATCCATCTGTAGCCCCTTTCACCGTAGAGTCAGATGCCTGGATCCGGTACTGTCACCGGCGGGAACAGACTAGGGTAGAAGGATAAAACTATGACAGCATTGTTCTCCTGAGCTACAGCCACATTTCTTTTAGTGTTTTCCAGATGTATAAATGAGCTTTTCCTATCTTTTTCTTTTTTACTTTTTCTTCTGTTGGGACACTCCCATCAGTGACATTCCTCTGTATTGGTGAATTATTTCACAGATTAGAAAGTTTGTGGGCTCTGCATAATTCATCCCTTTGGTTCCTATAGAAAACAAATGTTTGTTAACTCATTTAAAATAAGGACTACTTCACGCAAATAAAAACCACAGAATAAAAACCACTTCTGTCTACTTCTCTAAAAACTGACTAACCTATGTCTAGTCTTCATTAAAGAAAGTCAAAAAAGAAAGTTTATTCCAACATATTATCCTCACAATTAAGAGTATACAGAACATGAGGGCAAGAGGACTATTCCAACGATCACTGTTTGATTTACTGAATCTGGCTGCTAAATTGACTCTAAGCTATTTTCTTTACAGTTTGTCACATGGTTTAGAGTACTTTAAGAGGCCAGCCTTCCCAGGTGAAAAGTACAATAGTTTCTAAGACAGAGTATTCATAAGGTTTGTGGTGTTAAGAAATTGGTTAAGAAATATTACTTTTCTACAATCTTTAACAAATGTGGAAAAGGACGTTCTGAATTTATAATGTAAATAAGGCTGGAATTCTTTCTTGGAAAATAGAATCAATAAACATATTTTCAGAAGTAAAATATATTGATTGAGTACTATTGTCTAAATATTCCCCAAACCCTAGATGTTCCTTGTCAAATATACACACAGAAGATGTACTGTGCTATATAGATGAGAGTTGATGATAGGAATATGTAGATCTACACATGTTAGGGATAATTTTATTTCAGTTTAATGACATCAGAATTCAAAAGAAATGAAACATTATACATGTAACAATTATTTAAATGCCTCCCATGTACTAGCAGCTGTACTGGTTCTGCCCTTAGGAAGTTTATTAACATAGTTGGGACACAAGCCCATAAATACATAATTAAAGAGAATATTGTTAAAGGCCATATTAGGGTTACGCCTAGGGGGCTATCAGGGTATGTCATAACTCCCCACATTTCAAATTACAAAATTTGCTTTACTCCAAAATAAAGGTAGTTTTATTGTACATTTAAGAAAACTTGAAATTGTAAAGTGTTTATGTGAAATGTTAACTTACAGACTTGATTTATCAAATTTATAACACTAAAGTAAGTCCCGTTTTTCAGAATATGAGGTATGTGATTTCAGCTCCTTAAATGGGATACCTTACATTATTATTACAGTTTAAAACCTATGAGATTTTCTTTTCTATTTTTAATACTTCTCTTAATGATCTCATTTATTGTCTACTGGAAATCAATTTAGGAAATCACGTTAGTTCACTAAGCACTTCAGATAAGGCTATTCCACGAAGCATTCCAAGATTATCACAAGGAATTGCTTTCATATGCCATAAAAGAAGAAATAAGCAGAATATGGCCTGCCGAAGAAGGTTACAGTTTTACAGCCCCTCCCACTGCAGCTCTTAAGTCACTCAGTTACAGTTAACTTTGGATTAGCACTCACAGATTGAAAGCAAAACACATCAAAACACTCATCACACACTCTGGGCTTGTGGTGCCAGTTGTATGTGTGTTTCTAAATCAATGATGAGGGTATCAGAACCAATACTGGACATGGACATGGCAAATTACAGTGAAGTTTTGGATCCAACTTACACAACTTTGGAGTTTGAAACTATGCAGATTCTATATAATTCAAATGGTGAGTTATTGTCTGTTTATAGATGTAAAGAAAAGTAAGTATAATTGGAGAAGGTAGAAGACTGAGCTTCCAAAGGTGGTGGCTCAATGTTTTTTTGCTGGAGAATTTAGGGCTTGCTTTTAAGGCCACAAATCTGAGCTTTTGCACTTCATTACAAAATTTAAGTTAATAATGCTGTGGCTATTTTGTGTTAGAGGTAGAAAAAGCCTGGTTTTGTGTAATAATGTCAGAATTCTGTCATGGGCCAGTTAGACAGGTAAAAAGAGTAAGTTTCAGTTGTTATTTTATGTGCTGTAAATCATAGTAATACGTAATATTGGCAGATTGGCTGTGAAAGAATATTTTCTATGTAATATTTAAAATGACTTATGGAACAAAGTTTCCACAGAACATTAGGGAGTTTCACTGATTGTCTACCCTTTTCATTATAATTCCAGTTCTCAATTGCTGGTGATGAGAAACCGCATTTAAAATTACTATCAGGTTTTTGCATTGAACGCAAATATGAAAGGCAATAAGGCTTGTATTATAACCTCACTTGACAGGCTAATGTTTAGCCGCACAAAGCTGTTGGTATTTAATTACTGTAACATTTTAACTTTAAATAAGACATGAGTTGTTTAGGGGTTGTGTCTTTATGTAATACAGCTTACTATTGACTTTGAATTTAGACTTAATACCCAGTAAAAAAATCTTGTTTAAAATATGTTATAACTGTTAGAACTCCTATGATCGAGTAATTATGTATACTTTGGAAAATGTGTGTGTATGTGTATGTGTGTGTGTTTAATGCAAGATTGAGAATATATCTTGTACTGAGGATATCTTACTATTATACTGTATTGTATAATTTGTATGACTGGTGTTCTGGTTCTGTTTTTAATAAGCAGTTCCTTATTAGTGGGGATTTTAAAAAATAGTCAAAAGGTGAATTCTGAAAATTTAGCACAACTATAGTTAAAATAAACCTGTAGTGCAACTTTCAGGAAGTCACTGTGTTGTGTCCTTATGTTTAGACTTGACTAGAGATATTTAATAGAGTATTTCATCAGAATCCTGAATTTAAAAAAACACTCATGATTAAGAAATGGTAGGGACATATTTGCCACAATCATAACACTTATTTACTATAAGTGTTTAACAAATATACTGAAATAACGAATTTGTATGGCTATATCCAAAGTGTGGTGTAACTTGTTTGTTTGTAATAATGTTGTCAGCAACGTGTAAGTATGGCACTAAACTTGAAGCAAGAGTTGAATTTTTCATATTTCTATGTAGTCTCTCAGAATACAATCAATTCCAAACAGTTCTAACTTTCATATTGTTAATATCTGTTTTGTTAATGTTACTAAAAGAAAAATGTTTAGCATTTTAATCCTATGTCACATGACTAACCCTAAGCATATTCTCATTAAAATTTTTTTCTACTTCATGAAATTATATATGACAATATTTGTCTACTCAGAAATATTAGTAAGTAGAATATATGTAAGTTACAAAATGTAATCAGGACATGACAACCTTTAGTATTATCCTTTTGTTAGTTATACAATAATCAGTTGTTAATATATAATTTTATAATACAGTTTTACTACATATATTTAATATCTTTTGAATGCATATAGATTTTTAAAGATGTAATCCACAATATTAACTCATTTAAGAAATATTCTTTTTATTATAAATATCTACATTTTAAAAATAATTATTCCTTCAGAATTGTGTATTAGATGGCCCACAATATACTGGGCATAATCCTAAAAGCTGGAAAACAGAGGACTAAATAAGACAGATAAATTCTCTACCAACATGGAGCTTATATTCTGTGTGTAAAGATGGGTAATAAATGAGCAGACCAATGCAGAATATACTTTTCACTAATAAAGTTATATAAAAAACTAAGGCCATTTAAAAAACTAAGGCCAGGTGTGGTGGCTCATACCTGTAGTCCCAGCACTTTGGGAGGCTGAGGCAGGAGGATCACTTGAGCCCAAAAGTTTAAGACCAACCTGGGCAACATAGTGAGACCTTGTCTCTACAATAAAAAAAATTAAAAACTAGCTGGATGTGGTGATATACTCCTGTAGCCCCAACTACTCGGGAGGCTGAGGTGGGAGGATTGCTTGAGCTCAGGAGGTCCAGGCTGCAGTCAGCTAGGATTGCACCACTGCACTCCAGCCTGGGTGACAAAGCAAGTCCCTGACTCAAAAAATAATAATAATACTTAAAATAAGCAGAGGTTTAGGTTCTACTTGAAGGACAGATGGGAGGTGACATTTTTAAATGTGTGTTCAGAGAAGGTTTCACACAAAATGTGAGACTTTAACAGAAACCTGGTAGCTAGCTCAAAGAAAGGTTTAGGGAAGAACTTTCCTTCCAGACAGAAGGAACAGCAGGTGAACAAGTTCTGAGATGAGAGTAGCCTTCAATGAAGACAAAAAAAAAAAAAAAAAAAGACGGTGTTGCTGGAGAATAGTGAACTGAATGAAAAGTGGTACCAGATACTGGGATCAGAAATTTGGGGGAGTTTTAGGGGGGTTTGACATGCAGGTTTACAGGCTGTGGGAAGATGCCTAGACATTATTCTGTATCTAGTTATGACAGGGTTGGATGCAGAGGGTGACATGATATGAATTACTTACAGCAATATCACTTAGGTGGCTTTGGGGTAACAAACAGTAGGGCAGCAAGAATGGAAGGAAAGAATTTAGATAGCAGGCTGTTGCCATAATCTAGAGGAAAGATGATGGTTGATTGAATAAGGATGTCCGTGGTGAACAGTTGTAGATTAAATATGTATTTCAGGCCAGGCACAGTGGCTCACGCCTATAATCCCAGCACTTTGGGAGGCTGAGGTGGGCAGACCGCCTGAGGTCAGGGGTTCAAGAACAGCCTGGCCAACATGGTGAAACCCTGTCTCTACTAAAAATACAAAAATAAGCCTGGCATGGTGGCACACGCCTGTAATCTCAGCTACTCGGGAGGCTGAGGTGTGGGAATCACTTGAACCTGGGAGGCAGAGGTTGCAGTGAGCCGAGATCGCACCACTACACTCCAGCCTGAGCAAAAGGGGGAACTCAGTCTCAAAAAATTAAATAAATAAATAAATAAAAAGTCTTGTAAACATGGACTTACCAAGGGATTGGTTATAAAAGATAAAGGAGAGAATACAATAAAGACTCACAGATTATTGGCCCTGGGAAACTGGATGGAGCCATTGACTGATATAGGGGAGAATGAAGGAAGGAAGAACAAGTTCTAGGGGAAAAATGAAAGACTTTTGTTTTTGATATGTTAATTTACAATTCTGATTAGATTTCACAATGAAGTTCCTCAATAGGTGCTTGGGCATTTCAGGCTGATGCCCATGGGAGACATCGGGGCTAGAGATAAAATATTGGAATTATTCATCCAACAGCTAATATTTATTGTCATGGAACTGATAAACTTCCCTTGGGAAAGAGCACAGTTGGAGAACTAAGCCCTATGGTGTCCCAAAGTTAAATTTTCAGAAATAAACGGAAGCAGCCAGCCAGGGGTTAAAAGGAAAGCACCAGTGTGGGGTCTCCAAGAAGTCAAAGAATGGAGTGTTATGAGCCTATAAATAATTAGTAGGACAATTTAGTCAGGAAATAGTACTAACTCTAACTGTAATCTTCCTTTTTTATTGACAGATAGTTCTGCCCCAGAGACAAGTATGAATACCACAGACAACGGTGTCAACTGTCTGTGTGCTATCTGTGGGGACAGAGCAACAGGAAAACACTATGGGGCATCGAGCTGTGATGGGTGCAAGGGTTTCTTCAGACGCAGCATTCGTAAGAGTCACGTTTATTCCTGCAGGTATTTGAAATACCCTTTTAGGCAAGTTATCTTTACAGATGTTTCAGTTTGGCACGCAAAAAGTAAGAGAAGAAAATTCAGTTTTTGTATATCTGTAAGTCTATAAATACAATCTCTAAACTGAGGTACAAGTAAGAACGTGTGGGTATGTACACAGGATATAGTCACATAGGTGGTTCTTTTTTATGAAACATTTTAGACTTATAGAAGGTATATAAAAAATCCACCTACCTACCACCCAGCTTAGACCAATATAGTGGAAGCCTTTAATGGACACCTCCTCTGTCACTTTTTCTCCCTCGTCTCCTAGAGGTAACTACCATTGCCATTTCATGTTATCTTTTCCTTGTGTTTCTTTATTGTTTTACCACGTGTTCATATACCTCTAAACATTTTAAAATCTGCATTTAAAAGCTTTTTCAATATGAGTATTTTTCTTCATGTTTATTTTTTAAGTGCCATTACATCCTAGGTCTAAAAACAAAATTATGAAAGTGCAGATGATTTTGGTAGTTTGTTGATATCAATGAGTGAAATTTAATTTTCAGTCCTAAAATTTAGAATGTATTTCTCATGCCATATTTTTTGTCATTAAATTTAAATATTTTGTCAGAAGCTTATTTAGCTATATTATACTTGTCACGCATTTCCAGTAGGCTGTTTTTTGGGTTTATTTTTAGGTTAATACCTAGTTAACATCATAACATGATTTAAGTATACATATTGCATCTTGATTCATCTGTATGACTGTCCTTGAATGCATATTACATTTAGATTGAATATAGGCTATTAACAAAAATGGTTAAATTTAACAGAAAAATAACTATGTTGGTTCTGTCAATAAAAGGCACGTGTAGAATTATGTTCTTTTAAGAACAGATTGGACATTTGGGAAGAGGTTAACTTTCTCAAAGTCTTGCCACGTGATTTCCTAGGGTGCAATACAAGTTAATATATAACTCCTCAAATATCTATCTAGTTCTCTGGTAATTATTTAGTAATTTTTCCAAGATGGTTTGAAGCAGGTTAAGAGAAATATAAATTTCACACTTTAAAAACTTTCTGGGTAAACAAAAAAAAGTGTATTTAGATGAGTTTTGCTTTTATTTACATTAAAACTCTAAAGGTAAAAGGTAGATCAATGTCCTTCATTCCTTCATCAAAAGTAGTTTTGTATGAATGCTTCTAAACTAAAACAAATACAGAATAACCTGTAAACCATACCTTCTGGAGTCAGGTGCTCTGTTATAATTGAAATACATGTGTGTGTGTGTGTGTGTGTGTGTGTGTGTGTGTGTGTGTGTAAAATGATGATCCAAACAACTAAATCCTACAACTTGTGAGAATCAGAGAATCACAAAGGCTATCAGGACTTCTGTCCTTTCTGTATGGGAAGAGTGGAAAATGGATGCTCTCAGAGCAGGTTTTAGAGGTTTAAAAAATATTCTAACAACAGATACAGTTTAACTCCTGCACCTTCCTATTAAGAATGCTACTGCCAACCTAGCTTTCTTTACATATTTTAGTATTCAGCAAATGTTATGATTTTTTCATTTGGAAAATGGTTAGTATATTGATGCAAGTTTAAGGGCATGGAGACTTTTTGAAGCTCAAGTTGTGTAGGTCTGAAATGTATCTATTTCCTTAGATTACAAAGTTCCATTTCTACTGTAACTGCTCCATCAAACTGAGGTTGGGATTTCCTTCAAAAGCACTTTTAATTGCTGTTTCAATACTTTTCATGTTATGTTTTTCACATTACGTACAATTTGTATGCATACTCTACTAGATTATAATTTCCTTGAGTGGAGGAAACAAGTAGCATTAGTCTGTTTAATCCCTACACCAGGATCTTGTATGTTGTAGGTGCTTAATAATATGTTTATTCAATTTTCGTTATTAATTTAATGTTAATTGAATACATTCGCCTTGTGTTTTTTGTCAATCTGGTCCTCTCTCCTGAGTCTCATCAGCCATTTGTTCCCAAATGGGCAATGCCTTGTTCCTCACTCTGAAAGCACATTTCTCTTCTAGCTCAATTTGTTGATGATAGGCTTTGCTTCTCATTCAATTTTAAGTGGACACCGATAGTTTTTAGAAGAAATACATTTTATAGGTCACAAAATATATACCTTTATTCTTATCATTAATCATCGACTACAAATAAACAGGTACATATCAATATGTATGGAAAATTTTGTGCCAGAATTTGGAAGAAATGTTAGTGTTTACTGTATGCTTAATATTTGCCCCCAACTATTTGAAGTGCATTCACACAACAACCTTTTGGGCAAGTCCTTCTCTTTATTTTAAAATTGTAAATTAATGTTACTTAACATCCCCAAGTTCTGCTGAGAGTCAATGGTGGAATCAAGCTTAGATTTAATTTCAGAGACTGTACTCTTTTTTATTTGTTTGTTTGTTTGTTTGGTTAAGCATACAAGTCCGTTTTTTAGTGTATCCACAGAGTGGTGCAACGATCACTACAGTCAAATTTGACCATTTTCATCACCTTATAAAGAAATCTTTAGTAGTTACTCCCCCATTTCCTCCCAACTCCCTCCCCAACAATATGAGGCAACTATGAATCTATTTTCTGTTTCTACAGATTTGCCTTTTCAGGACATTTTGTATAAACAAAATCATACGATATGTGATCTCTTGTGACTTACTTCTTTTGTTTAGAATAGAATAGGCTGCCAAGGTTTATCCATGTTGTAGCGTTTATCAGTACTTCATTCCTATTTACTGACAAATAATAATATTCCACTGTGCAGTCATGACTCATTTTGTTTTTCTATTATCAGTTGATAGGCATTTGGATATTCTCCACTTTTGGGCTATGATGAATAATGCTGCTGTGTACATTTATGAAGAAGTTTTTATGTGTACATCTGTTTCATTTCTCTGCATACAGACCTAGCATGGCATTGCTGGGTTATACTATAACTTTATGTTTAGCTTTTAAGACAGTGCCAAACTTCCTTCCAAAGCAGCTGCATCATTTAACATTTTAACCAGCAGTGTATGAGGTCTCCAATTTTTCCACATCCTCACCAACACTTGTTTTTTCTTTATTTCATTTACATGTGTGTGAAGTCTTACCCCATGATGCCAACTGTACTCTCAATGTTGTCCTCAATGACCTCTTAATAGATAATTTGCCATTTAGGGTAAACTTCAGTGGGTTGTGGGGTACACTTAAAATTAATAGAAGAATATTTGAAAAGAGAAAAGCATGAAAATACAGGGCCATGAAGTTCTGATAATAGCCTCCTTCATACTGAAATCATTTAGCAATAAGCAACAAAAACTTGAATGCCAAAGATATTCAAAACTAGGTTTGGCTTTCATGACTCATGAAAGAAGTGGTTATGCACAGCAGCCAAAATGAAGATAGTCATTCAGTTTTATTTTACTATAAAGACTAAGTGAGAGGTGAGGCTCATGTTTCCATGCACATGCTGATTGTGAGACTGGAAAGGTCATAGCTGATTGTTCCTATACCTTCTTTTTATCGAACCAAATGTGACAATACATATTTAAAATCCATTTGTCTGTTTATTTGCTTTTTTTGTAAATTGTAGTTTTCTGCAAACTAATATATCTTTGACGTTATAGGTTCAGTCGGCAATGTGTTGTTGACAAGGACAAAAGGAATCAATGTAGATATTGTCGATTAAGAAAGTGTTTTAGAGCGGGAATGAAAAAAGAAGGTAATAATAATGATGATGATAATTAACATTATTGATGAAACGTGATAAACATACACACACATTCTCATTGATCAGTATAACCTTTTTACATGAGTTCTAATTTTCCTCAATATAATAAGGAGGAATCTATGATTCCTCAAGTTAAAAACTTTAGCCCAAGGACATCCAGTTATTAAGTGGTATAGCCAGTATTTATCTGGTGACTATCTGATTATGGATATCATTCTCTCCACCACTACATTGTCCAAGGCAACAAAATTATTGACTAAATAGTATACCAATACTCTGTTAGTGGGTTGAAATTACAGATTTCTTTTTTTTTTTTTTTTCGAGATGGAGTCTCGCTCTGTCAACCAGGCTGGAGTGCAGAGTGTCATGATCCTGGCTCACTGCAACCTACCAGGTTCAAGTGATTCTCCTGCCTCAGCCTCCCCAGTAGCTGGGACTACAGGTGTGCGTCACCACGCCTGGCTAATTTTTGTATTTTTAGTAGAACCAGAGTTTCACCATGTTAGCCAGGCTGGTCTTGAACTCCTGACCTCAAGTGTTCCACCCCCCTCAGCCTCCCAAAGTGCTGGGATTACAGGCTTGAACCACCACGCCTGACACAAATGTATTTTTTGTTGTTGTTCTCAATAACAAGTGAATATCTTTTTTCTTTTGATGAACATTAACTGAACATCTACTTTTCATGCATTCATTTATTTACTAAATACTTATTGAACACTGCAATTTTCCAAACACTGTTTTAGGTGCTGAAGCTTCAATAGTGAACATAGCAGACAAAATAATCTTCCTTTTCAGGAAGCTTGTATTATATCGAGGGACCGAGACAAGAGACTAGATGTGCTATTTTAGTGTGTACTAATTTCATCTTGAATATATTAAGTAATTTGATTATATTCTCCTACACTTTAAATACGGTTAATTTAGAAACAAATGTATTAAACACATTGTAAACATTTGACAGTGTGTAACAGCTACAAAATTTTCTACTTGTCAGTTTTGCTGTTTGGTCATGCCTATCATATACGAAGAGATGTTTTTCACAACTATTTCACAACTATTTCACAGATGAAATCACTATACTAAAGAAGTGTAAAATATATCAAGCCCATCTTTAACATAGTTAGATTTTTCTTTGCCATTCAATATTTTAAGGATACAGAAATACCATTAGTTTTACTCAGGTTGGTAGTGTTGAAGACAACAAAAAATAAAGTTCACAAAATTAAAGGAGAAGCACTTTCTCATTTAAAAAGTGATTTATTTCTAATTTCATAGGAAGCTCTATTTGGCAGTTTACGAGATTAACTACATACTTGGTCAATTGCCTTCCTCCATTTTTACTTGAGCTCCATGTTTATCCCCACAAAAGTGTAAACAAATAACAATCCTACGTTTCCTTTATGAGTTTTACAATTTGTGAAATACAATTATATTTTAAAGTAGGTAAATTTTACCTTTTGTTCATAAAAGAATGTGTTATTTTCTTAAATAGATTGGAAAGTAATTTTGAGTTTTAAAGTTGATATATTTCTCTTTTTTACACTAACAGCATAGTAGCAAGATTAATTAGATGGAAACAAATAGAAACATAGTTTTATGTCAAAAATGATAACACTGAGATTATAAATGTTTACAATATCTTTTAGCATTTTTCTAAGAATAATCATGTAAGTGAAATTCATAAAAGCATAGCTAACATCTTAATTTTTTATCTCTGCATATGCATTTCCAAATGAGTCAGTTTAGGTTAAAAATCAATAACAATTTCTGTAAAACAAAAAGAGCAAGCTACCAGTAAGTATGATTTTAAAATAAAATATTACTGATTCACTCCAACTTACAGACAACTCACTCTTTCTTAAAGGCAAAAAGTCCTGTAATTCCTCCTTCAACTTAATGAAGTGGATATTTAATAGTAAGTTTTAGGTCTCTAGAAATTGGTGGATTTCTTTAACAAAAGCATACTTGCAGAAAAAAAATGATATTTTAATGCCTTATTGTTCCAGCAGAACAAATTACAGCCTTAACCAAAATAATTTAGGGGCTACATTCCTTGTTTCCCTTCTCTTTGGTTAATGAAAGATAATTTTATCTCCAAATTTTTGAAATTCAACTTTGATATCTGACTGATTTTATTCTCTCTCTCTCTCTCTCTTTTTTTTTTTAATTTTATTTTGAGATGGAGTCTCACTCTGTCACTCAGGCTGGTATGCAGTGGTGCGATCTCATCTCACTGCGACCTCCGCCTCTTGGGTTCAGGCGATTCTCCTGCCTCAGCCTCCCAAGTAGCTGGGACTACAAGCGTGTGCCACCACGCCTGGCTAATTTTTGTATTTTTAGTAGAGATGAGGTTTCACCATGTTGGCCAGGTTGGTCTCGAACTTTTGACCTCGGCCTCGCAAAGTGCTGGGATTACAGACTTGAACCACACTTGGCCTGATTTTATTCTCTCTATGGTAAAAATGTGAGTTAATATTTTCCCTGTCACTCTTCCTTATATTTAAAAATGCAGTTTTCAGTAAGGGATTTGGGGAATTACATTACTCTTTTTTTTTTTTTTTTTTTTTTTTAATCCTGAAGTAAAGACGCAGATCTAGCTTTCTCTTAGAAACCTGTATAATATATAGGATTTCTTCATCTTTCCAAAATGCTGATATTCAAACCTCAATTTTCTCAGGAGAGACTGCTCCATGGTACAACTTTTGCTTTATTAATGTTGGTAAACTGTCTCATGGACAGTGTTTTATAAGAGATCATAATATTGTAATCCTAAAATCATCGTAACTAAGTTTACTTTCCATTTTTGCTAGTGTTTTATAGAGAAAAGAAAATGGAAGTTTCAAAATCTGTGACTCATATTTTCTGATAGTGAATACACTCTTATCTTTGACCTGGTCAATCTTATAGGCAATGCTCTTCCTCTAGTTATCTTATAGTTTTATTAACTTTGAGAGAATAGAAAACCACCCTATTAAAAATACAGCGTGGCGGAACTGGCTGACCCAACACTTTCTAACACGCATGCTGTCATGAAGTCTCAAACAGCAATGTTTTATGAGCTCTAGTGACAAGCCTGTCTATTGCTATTTTTGAAAGTAGTGGAGAATGAAAATATCTTTCTTCCAAGGTCTTTTAGAAAGACCTTTTCTCACTTTTTTTACTTAAAAAGAACTCCTCAAAATCTATATTCTAACATACACTAAAGAGAAGTGCTCAATAAATACTGTGTTTTTCCCCCCTAGCTGTACAAAATGAACGCGATAGAATAAGCACCAGAAGAAGCACATTTGATGGCAGCAACATCCCCTCCATTAACACACTGGCACAAGCTGAAGTTCGGTCTCGCCAGGTACCTGTGGCACGGCAGCATCAAACCTTATTTAATAAAATCAAATGTCCATTTAGGCATCATGCTAAAATAATCTAAGTTTTTTCAAAGGTGCTCATTACTAAAATAAGTTACATCTACACACATTTAAGAGTTTTACTTTGAAAGTTTGAGTGGGACTGCTGACTTAATTTTGACTATTCTTGAACAAGACTAGTTTTAAATGGAAAAATAAAATGAATTTCAGTCTAAGATTTTTTTAGAAAAAGTTTGCTTATAAGTTTGCTTAAAAATAATGAATAGCACAAAGCTCTGTAGGCAGTATTTTACTTTATTGATTGAATCTGTACAACCAGCTACCACAACTTTTGGGGAGTTTGGTTGAGATTTGTTATCAGAGCTTCTTTCCTTGAAAATGACTTCTGGATTATTGGGACCTGCTTTGGAAACAGACATTTAAATGAAGAGTCAGAATTCAGAAAACACAGAAGAAAGAAAACTTTATTATTTTAAATTTCTCAAATAACAGTTCTACAGTTAAAAAAATAAGTCATTAGTTATATACATAAAAATAAATTATTTAGTGTCATATAAAGAAATCCTTAAATCAAACTTATTTTAGCATTGCCCTTATTAGAAATGTTAATATTATTTTTCTATTATAAAGCAGATTATAAAATTGCCAAGTAGTTAATCAGGTCCTATAATGAGTCAGTGCAACTACTTTCATTTCTGATAACACAAGGGTAATATGATGAGGTTAACATCACCGTTATCATTATTACTTGAAGATTGCTTGATGGGCAATAAAGCTTTTAGAGAATGACCTAAAGGGGAGCTATGAGAAAATACTCAAATACAGATAAAGATACACTCACACGCATGTTCAAAAATAAGTTTATAAAAACTTTTAGACTGTGTTTTCTTTCAGCAGAAAAGCTTTATTACTTATATTTTTATATAGTCTAAAATTACAAATTTACAAATCTTACAAATTTATTATATGTTAAGCTCTTCAACATTGCTGAGTCACACATTGGTTTCTTAATTTAATTTTGATGGGCTTCCTTTTAATGCAGCAAGACAAATAGTTCTTGCTTTTTGTCTCCCCAACTGGGTAAACTTTATGAAAACATTTTCTTCATAAACTTCCACAAATTAAAGAAAATATCACCTTTAATTAAAAATAAAATCAAAGAGCATATTACATATGGATGCTATCTATATAGCCATTTTGAATTGTGAAATTCCTCAAAAGTTGGGGTAAAACTTAGTGTACAGATCTGACCACTAACATAAGATACTGCTCCCAGAGGATGGTGCTACATACATGAAATGTTTCTAAATTAACTTGTAAACTGGTAGGTATTTTATTTTTCAATTTAAATCAGTATTTTATTTTTCAATTTAAAATGTTTAGTATTTGCCAAGATACTGTAACAACAATATTGCCTACTTCTATGGCCTTTACTTATCATAGTCAAAAGAAAAAAGGGGAATGTTGGCCATCTATTATCTTAAATGATAATGTAATGTTTTTCTTAATACTAGATCTCAGTCTCAAGCCCTGGGTCAAGCACTGACATAAACATTAAGAAAATTGCAAGTATTGGTGATGTCTGTGAATCTATGAAACAGCAGCTCTTAGTCTTGGTGGAATGGGCTAAATATATTCCTGCCTTCTGTGAATTACCATTGGATGATCAGGTATACATTTAAAACTTTATAAATGCTTTAAAAATGCTTCTTGAACTTTGCTAAGTTTATGTTCTTTCCATTTTATTTGTAATGCATATGCTATATTACTGTATTTGACAAAAGATAAATTATGAGAAAGGATTGGGTTTTCTTACCCATTCACCTTGTTCTATCAAGAGGCACAACTGTTTGACTTCTATTTCAGGGGTGTAGCAAATTTATGGATTGGACAAGAACTGAACAAAACACTCCTCTGCCCTTTTGGAATTTTAAAAGGGTCATGTGAGGTAGAAAGGCAGATAGCATGTAACTATCATTGTGAGACAAAGTATTAGAAGAGTGAATGTCTGTGAAGCAAATGGTGGATGTTGTGTATTGGCGTTTACTGAAGCTGCTATATAAAACTCCTCAGAAATACCAGGTCACTCCTAGACAGAAACCAGAAACTTGGTGGGTAGTTCATGCAATTAACATAAAGTTTTACCTTTCATGCTGTCCATTTTATTCTAGAATTTATTGTATAAAAGTAACATGTCTGGCAAAAAGAAAAAAGAGTCTGTAGAAGCATGATCAGAAATTTATAGAGAAATAAAATTTACAGAACAAAAGATAGAGTGATCTTTTACTAATACTTATATTTTCATATTTTGTCATATGTCCATTAGGATATTTTAATAAATACTTAGGAACGTGAATTTCCTAATTGTATTATAAAGATAAGTATTTTGGTTTCAGATTCATTTTGAACCATTCTTACTAAGTAGGGTACAATTTTTTGTAGATGAAAATAATTTGAAAAATTCCTCTCACTTTAATTTAACCATGGTAAGTGTTATAACCAGTGTATATTTATTTTTAAGAGAGCATTTCACCTGGTGACAGGAAAAAAAAATACAGTGAGATCTGAAATAATTCTTAAAATGCTCTGTAACTGCCTTCCTGGTATGAGTCATGAATATTGACATATCATAAAGATAGCATGGCTCAGAAGGTTATGCCAGTGAATAATGCTAAATTGCTAAAACCTACCAGTCTCACCCCAAGCAATATAAGTAGGGTTATGTTATTTATCAGTTTTATATTTTTATTATCATTCTTCTTTAGAAGTTGCTGACTTATATATTCAGTGATTTAAAAATTGAGAAATTAAAATCCAGTAACCAGTGAAAAACAGTTTTAATTTGCCAACTGATTCTTTAATATTAACAGTATAACATTTATTAATTAGCCACAAATTAGTAAATGTCTGTTATGAATAAGGCAGCTTTCAGTTGCACTATAAATTACATCGTTTCATTTAATTCTCTCAGGAGCTCGGTGACAGGTGTTATTATCTCCATTTTACAGTTTCTAAAACTGAACCCTAGATCAGTAAAATACATTCAATAAATTCATCAAATGAATATTTATTAAGAGATTACTGTTCAGTTTTAGGAATTGTGGGTATTTAGCAGTAAAAATACAGATTTCTTCACTATTTTCATAAATGTACACTCTATTTGAGAGAGGTGGATAACTTAAAGAATGCAAAAATTATGAGAAAGTTCATTCCAAGTGGAGATAAGCTCTATAAAATGCTATAAAATGGAATAGGATGAGTTGTCAGAGAATGGGGATAAAATGAGAAGAGATACTTTAAACTGAGGACCAGAGAAGTTATTGCCTGAGACCCTGAAAGACAAGGGGCCAAGTGCAGGAGAATCTGAGAAGAAAGCACTCCAGATACAGGAACAGCATGTCCAAGGTTCTGAGTCAGGCAGGAACAATGTGAACAAGGGGTGTTGCAAGATGAAGTCAGAGACATGAGGGCTGGGAGGCAAAGCACTGACCCCTCTCACGCCTCCCATCACCTGTGAGGCCATGTTTGACGAGTTTGGATTTTAGTCTAGGGACAATAAGAAACCATTAAAAGAGTTTTCAGCCTGGACTGGGGTGGTAGCAATGGAGATGAAAAGAAGTGGATCACTTTGGCTTGTATTTTGAGAAGCAGCACTAGAATTTACTGCTGAGTTAGAGAGGACTCAAAATAGTCTCTTGTCTTGATGTGGACAAGCACTTTGGATTACGGTGTCATTTACTAGATGAAGATAATGGAGAAGCGTTACATTGGTGGGTGTTAAATTTGTAATGCTTCCTATACTTCCTAGTGGTGATGCCCAGCAGGTAATTGAGTATATGAATGAAGCTCAGTTGAGAGCTTACTGAGAAGAGTAATCTAGAAAGTGGCAGAACCCAGACCTCCCATCTTTTCTTTACAAGAAGTCTTTGCTTTGCTTTTGTTTATTTACTTTATGACATGCAGGAGATTATGTTTTATATATGTTTTATCATTTAGTACTCATGACCACATGATGAGTTTTTTTATCTCTACTCCCATTTTATAGATGAAAACAAATGAGTAAGTTCAAACATACTGGTTAACTTACACAAGGTTAAACAGGTAGTAAGTGGCCATGCTGGGATTTGAACTCTGGTCTGATTCTGTTTCCCTTGCAAACAGTTAACTTGTCTGCTTTTTTTTTTCTGCTGCCATTGTATTGACTTGCTAGATAGTTTTAAAGTTTTTGAAAAGTAAATTCTATTGACATGCTATGATAGAAAACTGGAAGGCTTAATGATGGCATGTATCTGTGAATACCATAGTTTGTTAAACAAACAAAAAGTCCCAGGCTTAAAGAACACTGTAAGTTAACAAGACTCATGTCATCTTTTAATCATTATATATTATAATTAATTGTTAAACTTAGAATTTTTCATTAAGGTGGCACTGTTGAGAGCTCACGCAGGGGAGCACTTACTGCTTGGAGCTACAAAGAGATCCATGATGTATAAAGATATTTTGCTTTTGGGTAAGTTTTTTTTTTAATTTAAGAAGAAATTATGCATATTTTATTCTTGCAATATTATACAGGGTCTGTTCTGTATGTACCAAGTATTTACAGACACTGTCAAATGGTGCTGTCACTTCACAGGTTTAATTTAATCGTGTCCTCACTTGGCCTTATTTTTCCTTGCCTTAACTGTATGTAAGTTCAGAGTCCGTGAGATGATCAGGGAGCATTAAGATTTAAAAATAAAAAAGAGGTGTTGCTCAATAAACATAATATTGAGGTATGTTTAAATTATATCAGAATGAATAATTAGTGAATTATATGGCTGCCTTATGGAGTCTCAATGTGTTTTCATATTTCCTCAGAGTCTGCTTTTTATTTTACGCACTTTAAAAAAACATGTTTACGTCCTATGATCTTATTGCCCATGATAGCCCACGATATGCTACAAAATGATCAAGTAAAAAAGTATTAATGGTAATGACTGAACAATTTCGATAGACAGGAATGCTAGAAGAGGCTAAAGAAGGATAATAGGTGTGGGGTGGTGGGGTAGAGAAGACATAAAGAAAAAACGTTTGTCTTCATTAATTGCTCCAATCCCACTACCTTACTTAACTTAAACAGTTAGGTTTTGAGGGTTGAGATCCTTCTGACACTTACTAGCTCTACCTCTCTCTGACGTGTGAAAATATGACTAGATTATTTTATTTTTGTGCTAGATGTTTTAGCCCCAAATATAAATAAATTGAAGACAATATAACAATATCTAATATTATTGCAGGTTTACTATGTAAATGCACTGGTCTAAGTACATTACATGTATATGTATATATATTCTCTCATTTAATCCTTGAAATGGCCCTAAGGGATTAGTACTATTATTTTCAGCCCATTTTGCAGGTGAAGAAATGGAGGCAGAGAAAGTTTACCAAAGGTCACAAAGCTAGAAAAGAATATAGCCAAGATTCTAAACCACATAATGTGATTGTGGAGACTATGCCCTGAAATGCTATTAAATACCTCTCTTGAATTTCTAGTAAACATCTAGAATGCTGTTCTTGTTATAGACTTAAATGCAATATACCTAGAAAACAAAATGCCTACTGTATACATTCTAGTTCTAAATTGATTTACCCAGAATAGTTAGGTAAGCTAACCTTTCATAAAGAAAGAGTGAAACTCAAAAAAAAGTAACTATGTGAGGTGAAATATATGTTAATTAGTTTTACTATGGTCATTATTTCACAATGTAGATATAAATTAAAACATTACATTGGGCCAGGCGTGGTGGCTTATGCCTGTAATCCCAGCACTTTGGGAGACAGAGGCAGGAGGATCACTTAAGGTCAGGAGTTCGAGACCAGCCTGGCCAACATGGTGAAACCTCGTCTCTACTAAAAATACAAAAAATTAACTGGGCGTGGTGGCGGGAGCCTGTAATCTCAGCTACTCTGGAAGCTGAGACACGAGAATCACTTGAACCTGAGCAGCAGAGGTTGCAGCAAGCTGAGATCGTGCCACTGCACTCCAGCCTGGGAGATAAAGAGAGACTCCATCTAAAAACAAACAAACAAACAAAAAATCACATTGTACACCTTAAATATATACAATTCTGTTTGCTTGTCATACCTCCATAAAGCTGGAGAAAAAAGAAAGGTGAGGCTACCATTGAACATGCTGTTACCCTGAGGATTGTCTTTGCCTGCAGTGAAACAATTTAGAATATTTGTCTTTTTATAAAACCAGAAAATAACAATTTAGCTGTTATTTTTGGAAGCTATAAAAATTGTCATCATATTATAGCCAGAGAATTTCTAAGTCAGAAAGATCTTTAGGGAATAGGTGGTCCAGCTCACTACCCAATCTCTGAACTCCCTTAAAGTCAGCCTTATAAAGTGGTTATCCCACCTCTATTTAAAGAAGTCCTGGAAGAGAAAACATACTATCAGAGGCAACTCATTAGAATTCACATGCTAATTTAAAAAAAAAATCAACCTCCTTTACTTAGGTTGTTAAAACTGTTTCAATAGTGTATGCCTAGAATGCCTAGAGTATCAAAGTGCTGTTTTTAATCCGCTGTAAACAAGAAAGATTCTTTAGGGTTTGTATTATAGTCATTAGTGAATAAAACTCTAATAGATGACTGACAGAGAAAAACTAATCATTATATTTAGATTTTGTCAAATATTAGCATGTTATTAGTCTGCACTTTTGTGTTATCACCAGTGACTGATCCCGTTAAAATGCATGTGATCACATTATCAATGTTCTTGGTCCTTCAAGCATGCTTAAGTTTTTCTAGCATAACTAACACCACCACTGAGAGAGGAAGTACATCACTATTCCTTCAAGGGTAGACTATTTTAAACACAGGTTAGTTAAATTTTAAACAGTGTTGACAATTTGGGGAGACACTTGGTTATTTTTGTTTTGTTTTGTTTTCTCTCTCATAGGAAACAACTATGTTATTCACCGCAACAGCTGTGAAGTTGAGATTAGCCGTGTGGCCAATCGTGTTCTAGATGAGCTGGTTAGACCATTTCAAGAAATCCAGATTGATGACAATGAGTATGCTTGTTTAAAGGCAATTGTATTTTTTGATCCAGGTTGGTTTTCAAAATTCCACTAGAGAATTAATATAATAAACATTGAACTACTTTTCAATATTAGAATATTTGTTGTCTCACACTCTAATTAGGTTAAATCTGTACACTGCCTCTCTTATTCCTTTGTCAGATGCAAAAGGGCTAAGTGATCCAGTAAAAATTAAGAACATGAGGTTCCAAGTGCAGATTGGTTTGGAGGACTACATCAATGATCGGCAGTATGACTCCCGGGGGAGGTTTGGAGAGTTGCTTCTGCTCCTGCCCACACTGCAGAGCATCACGTGGCAAATGATTGAGCAAATACAGTTCGTTAAACTTTTTGGGATGGTTAAAATTGACAACCTACTTCAGGAAATGCTACTAGGTGGTGAGTACATTGAATAATTTCTACTTTATTGATTAGAATCACACAAAATATAAGTTTGACCTATTGATTTTTTTGTCCATATTTAATTCATCTATTGAAGTTGCTGTGATGCTCCTGAATTTTTTTCCTTCTGCTATGACATAATGAACTCAAGTTTTTACATTTAGAAAATTTGCAAGACCCATCAGAGAGACAAAAATACTTAAACAGATTCAAACCCCCATTCTTTTTTTTTTTTCTTAGACAGAGTCTCGCTCAGTCACCAGGCTGGAGCACAGTGGTGCAATCTCGGCTCACTGCAACCTCCGACTCCGTAGTTCAAGTGATTCTCCTGCTTCAGCCTCCGGAGTAGCTGGGACTACAGGCACATGCCACCAAGCCTGGCTAATTTTTGTATTTTTAGTAGAGACGGGGTTTCACCGTGTTGATTAGGATGGTCTCGATCTCCTGACCTTGTGATCACCCAGCCTCGGCCTCCCAAAGTGCTGGGAATACAGGCGTGAGCCACTGTGCCCAGCCTCAAACCCCCATTCTTATTATCCTCCACTACCTCTACTCCACAGTCCCTCTGACTTAAATTTTCAGATCCTTCCAAACATGGCAAAGAGAAACAAATTTCCTGGTTTTATGACCTCTTTAAATATATCATGGTTTTTCATGCCCTGATTCATTTAAAACCTCAAGGATACTGGAATTGCAATACAACCTAATACATATATATATATAATATCTTAAAAATGAACATTGTGCTCCTGAAATAATTAATTGACACAAAATAGTAGAAAGGGAAAATGATATTTCATTGTTGCAATAAATGTCAGGAATAAGTTAAGAAATCATTTATTTTGCATTCCAATCTAGATTAAATTTCCTTGTAAAATCATCATATTTAATTTTAGTTTTCTGGTGCATAATTTGTTCCTAATGATCTCTTTCTGAAATGAAAGTTGTTCATGCTATTACGGTGATCCCAAATACTATAAACTTGAGGTAAGTGATTCTTGGAATTGCCTTAACAACAGGCAGCGAACCTAATGATTCCAGGAAACGGCACACAAGGTCCATTATTAATACACAGCATAATATGATGCAACATTAATCTAGCCAATGTACAGTGAAAGCTGACATTGTTCTTAATATGCCAGTGGTTCTGTCCATTTATTTTTGAATTCCCAAAAAGCACTTGGCAAAAATAGCAATATTTAAGCTGTCAATCAAAACATTTGTTTCAAGGTAAACTTGCTGTTCCTGATTAAATATCACTAACACAGCATCTTTTTATCTTTTGTAGGGGCTTCCAATGATGGCAGTCATCTCCATCATCCAGTGCATCCACATTTGTCTCAAGATCCATTAACTGGACAAACTATACTTTTAGGTCCCATGTCAACACTGGTTCATGCAGACCAGATCTGTAAGTATATAGGCTACTTTTCAACCATGATATTTCTTAATTACCCAAGAAAAAGTGGAATTGTGGGAAAGAATCTATTAGTAACCAGAAATGGCAAAAACTTGGTGTAATTTCCCATCTGGGACTCAGCAGTAGAAGATTGTTATTCAGCTTATCACTTACTCTCCCTAGACATGTTTGCTTCCTAAAATGAAAATATAAGAAAAATCTTTCTACTTCATAGGTCTGGGGAGCACAAAAGAGTATACAAGTAGTCCTTGCTTTGCATGGTAGTGTGAGACCATAAAAACGACAATGCAAGCTGAAACCATGCAAGGGAATCTTAATAATCAATGGGAAAATTATTTCCTGCTTGGGACCTTCAAAAATGTTTGTCAAAACATTAAGAACTCTCTTAATGTTTGTAGAGACTAAATAAATATAATCTTTATACTTATTTTGTAGAATTCAATATAAAACATTTCAGTTGATACACTGTAATTAAAACATTGGGAATATTGACAATCGAAGTGTTTTATTTCTTTATAAAAAAAATTGTGAAACGCAGTTTGACCAGTTCTTGTCACCTTCTGAAACTTACATTAGGAAGTGAGGATCTTTTCTACGCCCTGATGAGTTTTACTCGTTGGGAAGTTTGGATCAGCTTTCAACATTTTATCCCTTGCATTCTCAATGTCCTGGCATGTTTCTGAGAATTCATTTAATGTGAAATTTTCTTGCTGGTTTCACTTATTTTGGGATACCTTCTCCCCTTTTGACACATCCAGCTTTCTCATTTATGTGGACACATTTTCCTTCGCTAGGTTCCTGGCTGCATATTTAGAGACTCAAACAACAGCAGCGGCAACATTCCCGTGGTCAGCTACTTCTTCTGTGACTGCATTTATGTTCTATTTGTATGTCACTTCCAGCATTATCACTTTTTATTCCTTTCTGCACTTTCACTGTTGTTGGTCAATTCTAATTCAATTATTCAATTTTGTAAAATGTGATGTGAATTTACCACTAGGAAACAAGGAGGCAACACAGCCACTGTATGCAGTTTGTTTTCCATGCCTGAACTGAATAGAAGGTGCTCAATGACCAATCATGGACAGACTAAAAGTTCTGACATGATCAGTCACTGATCATAAAGCACATCTGTTATTTAGGTAGCTGTTTGCAGACTGAAGAGTTGGCAGTGGAGTCTGTATTTATGAAATTACTCACTCTTAATTGTGAGTTACCGTGGTAACTGAAACTTGAACCATGTTGTTGCCAGACTGGTGGTGTTTAACTAAGCCTTGGTAACCAGAATTCATTCACATCAGAATTGTGCAGTGAGGGCTGCTTATGAAAACTCCTTGGAACGCAAATGACCATATAAATACTATGGAGATTGTTAGTAGCTAAGTTAATCTATTATTGTAGGCTTCATGCTAATTCTATTTTTTCTAAGCTACTCTGGTGATACAAATCTCTAATTATTTGATTAAATATCTAGATTAACTGCTCAATTGCTTCTGAATTTACTCTAATTAATTCCAGATTTACCTTTGATCTATTGCCTCTGAACACTAAACCTACTACTCACTGAGATGACTTGAGTTATTGTGATGTAACTATTATGCATACACTTATTGCCTACTGAATTTACAATAGTCTTTAATAGCTAGCTACAACATTTTTTTTTTTTTTTTTTTCCAAATGTTGTATGCAATGCAACAACAATTTACCAGTACCACCTGACTTCTAGGCATTGGTAGGGAACGTAGAGGCCATGGGACTGCATGCTATCGTGCCATCTTTTAGATACAAGCACAGGTAGATCTTTGTGTAAATAGTATTTGAAACCAAAATTATTTGAGTATATGAGAGAGAGAAAGAAATGAAATTGTTAGGAAAAAATATAAATTATAGAAAAATATGGCACAATCTTGGATTTCCAATGTACTTGAAAGACATTACTTGGAACCATCCTTGCAGAATAGATCTTACCATTTTCATTTAATAGATAATCAAGAGCAGAAAGAGAGGGGCAAGCCTAATACCAAACTAGAGAGTTTATGGAGTTGTGTCTCTTAAAGATCAATTATTCATAAACTCACAAAACAAAACACATTAACAACACAATAAACATTGTAGGAATCAACTGACAAGAGAGTTGGACAGTTCTGCTGGTGGTTGAATACTTTTTAAAGGCTAGTATTCTAGTATTTTAAAAACATATTTGCTGACTCTAGTCTTTTAAAAATCACATTGTTACATTCATTTTTATTCTTGTTCTTTCTACATACTATTTGTGGGATTTGTTTGTAAAAGAAAACTTGGCTTTACTATGCTCATTTGAAATAATTTATATTTTATGCAAAGCAGGATATTAAACATAACCAAAATTTAAGTTCATGCATATTTTCTTGGTCTTTTTGAGAAGGCTACTGCAGTCTTAGATCTAGTCTAAATAGCCAGAAATAATTGTAAAAGCAGATTTTGACATTGATTTGTCATTTAAACTTCACTTAAAAATTTTGCTTCTAAGTAATTGCTAATCCATACTTAACAATAATATAAAGCTAATGTATTAATGAACACCAGGTAAAAGGAGACTGTTCTTGTTTTGTACATAATGTTTTAAAACTGTTGAGACATAAGCTATAAAGTTTACAAAGCCTCAGTCTGATCATCAAACATTTTCTGTTAGTTTTGTTTACTATGTGGAATAATACAATAATAATAAGCATGAGTACTAAAATATTTCAAGTTTCTAAAAATTACAGAATAACTCCTGGATTATTTTATAATATGGCTAGATTTTACAATAGAAAGAACTACTATTCTAGACAATGAAGTTTTGAAACTGTAACTTTTTACATTCAATTCAATTTTTTATATTCAGTTACTTTCTATTCAATTACTCAGGCTTGCTCTTTGCATCAAAGGGGACAGGACAGGCAAGCTCGATTGTAATAGGATAATTTTGAAGCAAAAAAAAAGCCAGTATTTTTCAGATGCTTTTGACTACAACTTAGATTTCAGAACATTTATAAAGTATCTTAACCTTAATTTTTTATGTCATCTAATATGTCTGAATTAGTGGAATCCAAACCAAATATATTTTTATTTTATGTGAATTTTGATTGTAAAAAATATAAACATTGCTTTCTAATATTTGAGAAAACTGTCCTTCTGTTAATTCTTTTCATGGCCTTTTTTCCTGCTAGGTTTATTAGAGAATCAAATGCTTATAAATTCTATTAGGAAAGGCAGAAAACACCTTAAAGTAACTATGAAAAAAATTTTTAACATGACCTCTTTCTATTTAATGTTATTTGGGAAGTAAGGTGAGAGTACTCTCTAACAGTATGTCGTGGACCAATAATGCATTCTACAAATCACTATTCTGTGTAGGATCTTCTAAAAACATTTCCAAATTACGCTAATGTGTATTGGTGTTATGTAGGGTTTAATGGGGTGGGGAAGACTGACTGCCACCATCAGACTCAATTCTCTGATTCTTTTTCAGCAACTCCTGAAACCCCACTCCCTTCCCCACCACAAGGCTCTGGGCAAGAACAGTACAAAATAGCTGCAAACCAAGCATCAGTCATTTCACACCAGCATCTCTCCAAACAAAAGCAATTGTGAAAATGTGTTTACTTCAGAACGGCACTATATAAATGTGAAAAGTTGTTGATCTTGAAATATCTCAGGATAGCACTTTTGGCAAACTCTTAGCCAAGGCTTCTTCATGGTGCTGTTATAAAATGGTGTCCTATTTTCTTGTTCATACGTTCATTCTGTTTGTTATTGCTACTATGTAAAACTTTCACATTCAACCAATGTATATCTGAGTTTGAAGATGTTTATATAGGGTATTTTTTTCCAGCTGCCCCTGCATTGTGCCTGAACCAATTGAATCTTATGTGTGAGTTTCATTTGTTTTATTAATGTTAATTTAAATCTGTAAATAATTGCTTTATTGTGATGTGATGCAGAACAAAGTGTTCGTTTTTGCCTGAAAATAGTAGACCAGAAATCTCGGTTTAATATAAAATGAGCTAAGTTTTTAAAAATAAATTACAAACTTGCAGATTAGAAAAATAAAGCAGTTGCTGTAGAATAGGCTGTATCTTTTTCAAGAAGAATCTCTTATGGACAGTCTGTGGTAAAGAAGCAACTCTTTGCTTTAGAGTTAAATATTCCTATCTTAAGTTTAGAAAAATACAAAAAACTATTCCAAGGATGACTGGATACTTTTTGAAATCTGACTTTATTTGAAGATGTATGTTAAGCAAAAACATGTTGGTTTTATCAGTTAGGATACAGGGTGAAATGTAACAAAGAAACCCCTAAAACAGTGACTAAATCAAGAGAGGAATCCATTTCTCTCTCCTGAAACAATTTAGAAAATAGTTATCCATTGACAAGAAATTAGCACATGCCCACAGCTGGCTCCCACAGTAGCCAGTAGAATTATCTATAGGTGGAAAGTCTGTTTCAGCCAAAGCCATGCCACTCAGAGAACTGATTCTGAGGACAAGTTAGCTATCTACCACCCATGTCCCTTATTTGGTCCTCATAATAACACTTTAGGAGAGATATCATTATCGCTGTTTTATAAATAAGGGAAACTTTAGCTTGAGGGTTTAAGGAACATAACCAAAGTTCACAAACATAACTAGTGAGAGAACCACATTCAAGCCCGGGTCTAGTTGACTTTAATGAATCTTTGGTGTGGAATGAAAAATGTGAACTTCTTACTCATAGTGTGGTTTTTAAACATATGCAGTAGAGTGATGATTGGATACTATTCATCATGTTGCCTATAATATATATTTACCGATAAGCAGTGAGTGTAAAATTGTTGCGGCTTGAATAAGAAACCACTTTTGTAGTTTTAACAAGACTTTCTCTTAAAAACATTGGATAAAATAAAAGATTCACCAGATAGATTTTGATGAAAACAAAAACAAAGTAAAATGACTGGCTTAGCAGATTCTTTGAAATGTAGCAGCCCAGGGATGTACCAAATGTCGAATTCTAGACTGAGGAGTACAGTTCATTGGAGCCTTAAACTCTCTGATATCACTTAAAGCTGGAATTTGTTTTAAAGCAAATGAAGCATGGGCCACCTCATGATGCAGTGGCTCCTCTCTGGTTGAGGAGAGGGAAAATTGGAAAAACTGGTTGAGTAATTATCAATAATATTTTTTTAAAAAAGAGGGTCCCAAACTGTAAAAGATTGAAATAATCTTTCTCAGGATTTTTTAAATGTCTAAGATTATGATGTCATATCTCCCACTTACCTTATAAGTAAAAAGGTTATAGTAATATTAAGTAACTTATTAGCTCTTAAAGTAAAATTGAACTCTTAAAGTAGAAAAATGATTATTAAAAGCTACCTATGATTTAATAGATTTAATAAAATTCCTTCAAGACCTGGTACCCTTGTGAAACTGTAAAATGTATCATATGGGGGGAGTTTTTTAACTCTTATTTTTTGAAAATTTACTGTAGCTTCTATTTCGTGAATAAGAATGTTTTGATTTTTATCATACAAATAACTTTTGTAGATTTTTGTTTACTTTTGGGGGGGTTCCCTTAGAAGACATTAAAAAAAAAATACTGCCTTGGTCTGTGCAGGCTGCTGTAACGAAATACTATGAACTTGGCAGCTTATAAACAACAGAAATTTATTTCTCACTGTTCTCAATGGTGGGAAGTCCAAGATTAAGGGATCAACAAATTAGGCCTCTGGATCATACATGGCATTTTCTAGCTGTGTCCTTATACATAAAAGGAACAAGGTAGCTCTCTCGGGTCTCTTTAATAAAGGTACTAATTCTCATGACTGAATCACCCTCCAAAGGCCCCACCTCCTAATACCATCACTCTGGGGACTAGGTGTCAGCATGTGAATTTTGGAAAACACAAAAATTCAGAACATAGCAAATACCTTTGAAGTATAAAAGATAAAATTCATTTTTAGTGAACCCTGTAATTTATTCATGTATATTTACTAAACAGCTGTATCTTTGAAATTATTAGTAATGATTCTGCTTCAATAACTATGGTCAGGGAATTTATAATATTTTATTTTTATATACTGAACTGCCAAAGATGCTGGAAAAAAGGAACTGAGGTTTTCAGCATATTTTCAAAATATTGATAAGGGAAGTTATTACTTTTATATAGTATTCAACTTTTTTCAGGTAATAGAAATGAATAATTTATTGTGAAATAATTCATTTTATAAATGTAAAATTATTTTTATAAATTTTATTGTTGGAAATCAAAAATTAGTAGATTTTTTACAATGTTAAATTATAGTGAGATTAAAGTATTACTAAACTGTGATGCTATGTTTGTTTCACTAAACTTTCTAAATAAAAACTGAGAAAAAAAAATCACTGAAACCAGGTGCTTCGTTAGTGTTCAAAAATGATTTCATATTTTTACAGATACTGATAATATATTTTATATAGTCATTTGTATTAGTCCATTTTCACACTACTATAAAGAACTATCTGAGACTGGGTAATTTGTAAAGAAAGGAGGTTTAATTGACTCACAGTTTTGCATAGCTAGGGAGGCTTCAGGAAACTTATAATCATGGTGAAAGGAGAAGCAAACACCTTCTTCACAGGCAGCAGGAGAGAGAGAAAGCCAGAGGGGAACTGTCAAATGCTTTTAAACCATCAGCTCTTGTGAGAACTCACTATTACAAGAACAGCATGGGGAAAATTGCCCCCCATGATCCAACCACCTCCCACCAGGTCCCTCCCTAGACATATGGGGATTACAATTTGATTTGAGATTTGGGTGGGGACATAGAGCCAAACCATATCATTCTACACTTGGCCCCTCCCAAATCTCATGTCCTTCTTACATTTCAAAACCAATTATGCCTTCACAACAATTCCCCAAAATCTTAACTTAGTTACTTCCAAGATACAATGGGGATATAGGCATTGGGTAAACGTTCTCATTCCAAATGGGAGAAATTGGCCATAACAAAGGGGCCCCATGCAAGTCCAAAACCAGGCAGGGTACTCATTAAATCTTGAAGCTCCAAAATAATCTCCTTTAACTCCATGTCTCATGACCAGGGCACACTGATGCAAGATGTGGGCCCCCAAGGCCTTGGGCAGCTCTGCCCCTGTGGCTCTGCAGGGTACAGCCCCTACACAGCTGCTTTCAAGGACTGGCTCCGAGTGTTTGTGGCTTTTCCAGGTGCACAGTACAAACTGTCAGTGGATCTGTTATTCTGGGGTCTGGAGAACAGTGGCCCTCTTCTCACAGCCCCACTAGGCAGGGCCCCAGTGGGAACTCTGTGTGGGGCTCCAACCCCACATTCCTTCTCTGCATTGCCCTAGTAGAAGTTCTCCATGCAGGCTCTGCTCCTGCAGCAGATTTCTTCTTGGACATTCAGGTGTTTCCAGACATCCTCTGAAATCTAGGCAGAGGCTCCCAAAGCTCAGCTATTGTCTTCTGTGCACCCACAGGCCCAACACCACATGGAAACCACTAAGCCTTGAGGCTTGCACCCCCTGAAGCAATGGCTTGAGCTGTGAGCTGTACCTTTTAGCCATGGCTGGAGCTGGAGTGGATGGGACACAGGGCACCATGTTCTAAGCCTGAACAGAGCAGTGGGACCCTGGGCCTGGTCCACAAAACCATTTATTTTTCCCCCTAGGCCTCCAGGCCTGTGATGAGAGGTGCTGCTGTGAAGGTCTCTGAAATGCCCTGGAGACATTTTCCCCATAGTCTTGGCTACTAACATTCAACTTCTCTTTATTTATGCTAATTTCTGCAGTCAATCACTTGAATTTGTCTCAAGAAATTTTTTTTTCTACCACATGGCCAGGCTGCAAATTTTCCAAGCTTTTATGCTCTGCTTCACTTTTAAACAAAAGTTTCAGTTTCAGATAATCTCTTTGTGAATGTGTATCACTGTATGCATTCGGAAAAAAAAAAAGGTCACATCTTGAACATTTTGCTGCCTAGAAATTTCTTCTGTCAGATATCCTCAATCATTTCTCTCAAGTTCAAAGTTCCACAGATCTCTAAGGCAGAGACAAAATGCTGCCAGTCTTTTTGCTAAAGCATAGCAAGAACTTTGCTCCAGTTCCCAACAAGTTCCTCATCTCCTTCTGAGACCACCTCAGCCTGGACTTCATTTTCCATATCTCTATCAGCATTTTGGCCAAAATCATTCAACGTCTTTCGGAAGTGCCAAACTTTTCCACATCTTCCTGTCTTCTTCTGATCCCTCCTAACTGTTCCAACCTCTGCCTGTTACCCAGTTCTAAAGTCCATTCCACCTTTTCAGGTTATCTTTATAGCAGTGCCCCACTCCCAGTACCAAATTTTCTGTATTAGCCCATTTTCACGTTGCTATAGAGAACTACCTGAAACTGGGTAATTTATCAAGAAATGAGTTGTAACTGACTCACAGTTTTGCATGACTGGGAGGGCTCAGGAAACTTACAATTATGGCAGAAGGTGAAGGAGAAGCAAGCACTTTCTTCACAGGGCAGCAAGAGAGAGAGAGAGCACAAGGCAGGGGAACTTCCAAACACTTTCAAGCCATCAGATCTTGTGAGAACTGTGAAAGGAAAATATCTTGGGCCCCCAAAATCTCTAAGGAAAACTCAAGCTGGAAACTGCTTATGGCAAACCTGCCTCCCATTTTATTCAAATTTATCCCTCTGTTCACCAAAATGGATGCATATCTGATTGCCTTTTTGGAAAGGCTAATCAAAAACTCAAAAGAATGCAACTGCTTGTGTCTCACCTGTCTGTGACCTGAAAGCTCCCTTTCCCCTTCTAGTCTTCCTGCCGTTGCTTCAAGATGTCCCACTTTTCAAAACTGAACCAAGGTACTTCTTACATGTTGATTGATGTCTCATGTCTCCCTAAAATGTATAAAACCAAACTGTGCCCCGACCACCTTGGGCACATGTCATCACACGGACGTGTCCTCAACCTTGGCAAAATAAACTTCCTAAATTAACTGAGACCTGTCTCAGATTTTCTGGGTTCACAGAACTCAATCACTATCACAAGAGTACCGTGGAGGAAGCTGTCCCTATGATCCAATCACCTCCCACCAGGTCCTCCCCTCGACATGTGGGGATTACAATTAAGAGATGAGATTTGGGTGGGGATACAGAGCCAAATCATATCATAATTTAATTAAATTTATATGTTAACGCTTGTCTTTAGAGTCCAAAGCAAAATTAATTAGTACATCTCCAAATAAACCACTGGACACTGATTGTAAAGGGAATCCTTACATTTGCACTTTAGTTATGTAGTTTTTCTTGCTACCTAGTGTTGTCATAGTAATAAAAATATATGCGTTGTTGGCTTAAACATTATATGAATGTACTTTTGATATATAAATATTTAACCTAGATGCTTCAATTGCTGGTATCCTCTGTTGATGTTTAAAGTTTCTTTGTAAAATGTCTTAAATTATAAGGACCTGTTAATCTTATATTTATGAAATTCTAGGTTTAATTTTGTTTTTACTCATATTAAGGTAATACATGTACATCATTTAAAAAGACAAATTACACTTAAGTCTTACAATGAAACCTGGAGCTCTGCTTCCTACCATTCATCTCTTATCCAAGTTCACTTCTGCAGCAACAACATTCAAATACTATATCGGGTTTTTTTTCTCTATAATCTGAAAACATATTTAAATCGCATTTATTTATTTATTTTAGTTTTAGACATTACTTGCTGTCTTTCTACTATGAAAGAAGATGTTTTTAGCACATTTACTTTCATACAGGTAACCCCCATGTTTTCCCAATTTCTTAATGAATCAGTATTTTTATTACATTAGCAGGCACTATTTAAATAATTTCAAACAATTTTTAAAAATATTTAACAGATAATTTTTATATTTCAGTGGAGAGTAGAAGAGATATAACCTAATTTTACAGAGAAAAATGAGAAGGAAGGCTTTGCTCTGGGTCATAGGAGGAATATGACACAGACTTTTAGAAAAGAATGTATTAATAATATGGTTTATTATAACACTATATGTGAGTGTAATTTGACATCTTTTTCAATGTGGCTGTTGGAGCAGATAGGTTTTTTGTTTTTTGAGACAGTCTTGCTCTGTTGCCCAGACTGGAGTGCAGTGGTGCAATCAGGGCTCTTTGTAGTCTCGATCTTCCAGGCTCAAGGAATCCTCTCCCCTCAGCCTCCTGAGTAGCTGGCACTGCAGGCATAAGCCATCCCACCTGGCTATTTTTGAATTTTTTGTAGAGACAGGATCTCCCTACTTTGGCCATGCTTCAGCTGATACTTGAGCTTATACTTGAGGTGATGCACTGATTTTCCTTGAGGCAGACAAGCTGATAGGGGCAGGGGAGGGACAGGGCCACGGCAATTTCCCTGCTTTATTGGACTGTGAAACAGGATTACCCAACAGCCAGCTCTCAACGGGAGCCTTGTCACTGGTAATTATTGGACAATGGATAGCTCCTGGCACAAAGTAGTAGTGAAATTATTTAAATTTTCACCTATAAAGAACTGTAATGGTATATTGGTGAAAGAAAATGTACTAGTGGGTGCAATATATCAGGTGTTAAGAAAAATGAGGGAAATGATAAATGCAAGAACAACGAAATTCGACAGCTGTGTCTGGGGGCAACTGTGTTTAGAAAAATATAATAAAATGCTCTTCTCAATCAGAATAAGAATATCACATTTTGAGTGTGTGTTGGGGGAGCAAATATTATGATCTCGTAAAGAACTATAAAATGCAAGAATAGTGGTATTCATTAAATCTCTGCTTAATTCATCAAAATGTCTTAAAAGGGCAGATAGATGTTGAAGACTGATACTAGACTCCCACCAAATAGTAACCCTAATCATAGTAATTAGCATGGCTGCAATTGTGAGGTATGTGCCTATTAATCTGTATGAATGCATGCTCTTTTGCATTCTTACCAGAAAGAAGGATCAGAAACAGTCTATATTTACAATCTCAATCCAAGGGTATGCTGACTCCCCTATCGTCTGCCATCATCTAGTCTAAAGACACTAGATAAAATGTTTTACAGAATGTTGTATTGGTTCCTATTCAGCCAGCAGTGTTGGCTTCATAGAGAGATGTAATGGTGAATCTGAGGAGCCAGACCTGGACCTCTTGCCTCAACTCCGAAAAACTCTGAAAGCCATCTCAATTTCAACTCTCACTGTGGGACTGGCTGACCCTCTTGTTGAGTCACCATCACAACTTAGCTTCTTCTACCAAAGTTTGCCTCCATCTCCCTTCTGGGTGTGCATTTTTAGAGCATTTCTTAATAAATATCCTACACACAAATCTCAGAGTCCTATTCCTAGGGAAGCCAACCTAAAATGACATGCAGAATGTATTTATATATTAGCAAAGAGAGTTATAAAATGAAATTAATCACAATATAGATTACAATATCTTCAAAAATCAAATTTGTAAAACCCAAATTTGTAAAAATCAGATTTGTAGACTACAATACCACCAGAATTCAAATTTATAAAATAATCTAATGAAAAATACACTGAAACAAGAAAAACTATGAAACATGAATGATTCTAATTTATTTCCAGGTAAAATAGAACATCAAAGATAAATGGATTGGGAGAAAAGGGAGATGTTAAAAAGTGTGGAGGACATTGAACCAGAGATGTTTAGAAATAACAAATAAAATGGAAAGGCTGGCAAGATCTGAGTTTGGATTAGAAAAAGATACTGTAGTTAACAATTTCATAATGGATGAGTTCCAGATGACAAATTTCTAGCTTCACCCTTTCACAGGCTATTTCTTCTGACTGGTGTTTTCTTCTTTTCTTTGATCTCTTAGCTTACTCTTACTAGTTCTTAAAGATTTAGATTAAAAATTTAGTTAGCATACTACCCTCACCCTTGAGTGAACATTTTTACAACCTTCATGGGTAAAATTAAGGAATTCCTTCATGTGTCTCACTACTTGTTGTATATCCTTCTATTTATAGCATTTATTTTAATATTTAAATTGCTATTTATTACCCTTTACAATGAACCCCAGCAGAGCAAAGACCATGTTGGCTACATTTTTGGATTTCCAAGATTCAACAGAATTCCCAGCAATTATTAGGTGATCAATAGCGATTTGTAAATTAGACAAGAGATTAGTCACATTATTCATTATTTTTGGTTAGTAAAGTTTGAGAAAGAAATGTGCTGAAGAAAAAATAATATATATACTTCTTCAATGGGTTATTTTAAAGTAATTATTAGTTATCTAAAATTATAATTAAATCATCACAAATTATAATTCAGATAATCATGATTTAATATGAGAATCTATTTGTTGTATTAATTTTTGAAAATAAAAATGGGAAAAAATGATTCAACTTTTTAGTAAGTGAAACATTATCATCTGTCTATATTTTTAACTTATAGTTTTTTCTCATGGATATTTTTAATTCTGATTTTGGCTTATATTCTTTATTTTAAAATATACACTGTGTAAAAATATTTCCCAAAACACAATGTATTATATTTTTATATGGCCAAAATGGCATCAAAACACAAAGGTTTTTACTCTTATAATAGGTTAGGCTTTTTGTGTTCATTTAATCTGAATTGTTAGTCACACAATTATTCTCCTAGTCATATTAGATATTAGGTCACAGGCAGTTTAGTAGGTACATTTACAATATAACCTATTTATTTTATTTTTTTAGCTATAAAATAACATGACTTTAGTACAATCATAATTTGGAGAAAAAATGTGAAGCCCATTCACCCTAAGATAATGACTGTAAAAGACAGGATTTAAATAAGTTTAAATAATTGATTATTTTATTTATAAATCATCACTGCCCTTGCACTATGTAATAATTGAGTCTAAATATAAATGTAAAGATTTAATGAGTAGTTAGCTGCAAATCAAAACCCATAGTGACATTTGTTTAGCAAAACAATGACCTTAGTCTGGAGTTAGAGTTTTGTCTAAAGAAGGAAATTCTGAAATGATTTCTAATGGCATCATCGACACACAATTTGATGATATTTCAGCAGCATAATTAAGTAATGTACTACTGAATAGCCACAGAATTACCTCTACATTTCTCTACCAATATATAGAAAAGAATATTTCATAAAAAATATCCTGGTAATTCTAGAATAAAAATGGAATTAGGAATTTTAATATAAGCATATTTAAAAGTTGAAAAATATTTATTTTGTCCAGACTAGGGTCAAGAAATGCACTAAGTAGGATGTGGCCAGAAACAAAGATGAATGATGTGTATGTATCTTTGCTCTCAAGGAGTTTGAAATTTAGTGAGGAAGATTGATAACTTATTAATACTTATAACAGAGAATGCAATAAGTATTAGGATACAATGCATCATGGAGACTGAGAGTTTAGGATCAGCCTAGATACAAATATAGATTCTACTGTGTAATCTCTTTAAAATTACTTGCAAATTCTTCTTGAGTATTATTTTCCAAAACAAAACAAAACAAAACAAAACAAACGAAAGAATATTTATAATACTAACATGAGTTACATTATTATTTAAGTGAATCAAGATGGTTTATAAAATGTGCTTATCATGAAATCTGGGAATTAGGAAGCACTAAAAATAAATGTTAGCAACCATCATCAAAGATACAAAGAATGGAGCCTGAGAACACAGATAAAATGTCAATTATTTCTGCGTATGAGTACTGGGGATACTTAACAGAGGACATACTTTCGAGGTGAGCTTGTAAGCAGGATTTGAATACAGAACAATATGGGATGGGGTTGTGAAGTACATTTTTAGCTGAGGGACCAAAGACATGAAGAACATAAAAGCTGAGGAAAACTATAGTCATTGTAGTCAAATCACGGAATGAATGTAACTGAAATGAAACCATTAGCTAAGAGGCAAGTTGCAAAACCCAGAGAATGGAGGTGAAATAGTTAAGGATGCACATCACAAACGCGAAAAAAAAAAAAAAATTCCCGTTTAAGGAAAAACCCAGGAAGATGCTGAAATTACTTTAAATCTGGAAAATCTCTTGAAAGAATAGGCAAATCAATTGTAAAAATAATCTCCGAATATTTATTTTAATATTTCATTGGCAGGACTATCTTCAACAAAACATGATTAAATTACGGTTTGGAAATCATGATTTGATGGCGATACTAGATATCTGTCTTAAGTGTATTTTAACTGTTACATATCCCTTTCATTCATTTCTTAGAACATTTTTTGGAAAAATTTATCTTTAAAATATGATTTAGAAAGATAATGTGGTTATTTTTTAGGCTATTTATGATAAATCATCAATAATTCTGTTATGTGAATTTTAAGAGCTAATTTTAAGAGCTTAGATAAATAAACCAATTTTTAACCTAAATTTGCAAACTATAGTCTTTATTTGAAAAGTCATGGACATAATAAAATATTGATCATAACTCTAAGATATACAAAGCATCCTTAAATACGTTGTGTATTACTTTTTGTATGGGACTCTGATATGACAATGCTGTTTTTTAAATTCTGGTAAAGCATTGCAATAGTTACCAAAGGACCTACTCACTAACAGCTTATAAACATGACTAAAAATATTATAATTATTTAACTATGAAATGAAAAATATCTGTACATGGTACAGCATAAGGCTTTTTGAACTCGTAAATAATCATTTTAAAAGGAAATGAAATATCTATTTTCACACATTTATTGATTATATAAGAAATGCCTGGCTGTAAAAGGAATGACAGAGATGCAAGAAATGTGGTTAATCCTTGTCCAGGAACTGGTGGTGTATCTGAAACATGTAGCTAGAATGATCTCAAGGACATAACCTAGGGGTTGAAGTTTTATGTGGCAATACTCAAGATTTAGACAGCCTGAGTGACATAATCTGTGCTCTTGCTGGTCTAAGTGCCGTAAATAATTACACAGGTGCAATTGCAAGAGTGCTATAAATTAGAACAACTCAAATTCCTGTAGGTTGAGAATTTTCTGTAATTACAGAAGGCTCAAAGTACTCATCTCACATGGATTTGAGATCTGGCCAACTAATCATAACAATTTACTCCGGGGCCAAGATTGTCTCCTGACTCCAAGGTAGATTCAGATAAGATCAGATACAGAGAATGGCCTTCCTTAGTTTTTCTTTTCTTTTCTTTTCTTTTTTAATTTAAGTTTTGGGATAAATGTGCAGGACGTGCAGGTTTGTTACATGGATATAAACGTGTCATGGTGGTTTGCTGCCCCTATTGACTCCTCCTGTAAGTTCCCTCCCCTCATGCCTCACCCTCTAACATGCCCTGGTGTGTGTTGTTCCCCACCCTGGGTCCATGTGTTCTTATTGTTCAATTACTACTTATGAGTGAGAGCATGTGGTATTTGGTTTTCTGTTCTTGTGTTAGTTTGTTGAGGATGATGGCTTCCAGCTTCATCCATGTCCCTGCAAAGGACATGATCTCATTTCTTTTCATGGCTGCATAGTATTCCATGGTGTATATGTACCACATTTTCTTTATCCAGTCTACCATTGATGGACATTTAGGTTAATTCCATGTCTTTACTATGATGAATACCACTGCAATGAACATACGCTCACATGTATCTTTATAGAATGATTTATATTCCTTTCGGTATATACCCAGTAATGGGATTGCTGGGTCAAATGGTACTTCTGGTCCTAAATCTTTGAGAATTTGCCACACTGTCTTCCACAATGGTTGAACTAATTTACATTCCCACCAAAAGTGTAAAAGTATTCCTATTTCTCTGCAACCTCACCAGCGTCTGTTGTTTCTTGACTTTTTAATAATCGCCATTCTGACTGGCATAAGATGGTTTCTCATTGTGGTTTTGATTGCATTTCTCTGGTGATCAATGATGTTGAGAAAACCCTCCAAAGTATGGTGTATTGTGATGGGAGTATCAGGAGTTCAATTACTTATTTATAGTTGTGGAATATTAATGAAAGAAAAATAAAATGTGATTATAATTTGGGAAATGCAGCTCAAAATTATCCTATTTGAAATGGCAGAAGGTGAAAAGCAGGTCTTACATGGCGGCAGGCAAGAGAGGAAATGAGAACCAAGCAAAAGGGGTTTCCCCCTATAAAACCATCAAATCTTGTGAGATATATTCCCTATGATGAGAACAGTATGGGGGAAACTGTCCCCATGATTCAATTATCTCCCACCAGTCTCTCCTACAACATGTGGGAATTATGGGAACTACAATTCAAGATGAGATTTGGATGGGGACACAGCCAAACCATATCACAGGCTAACTAGAAGACTGAGACCTAATCTTAAAACTATAGAAAGCTTCTTCTACCCCCAACACCTTATCACTACCTGCAGTTTCTTCTACCCAGTAAAGTATGTCCCCCTTTCAATGAAAAATTATAAGACATAGTAGAAAAACACACACACACACACACACAGACAATTTGAGAAGACAGAGCAAGCAAGCATCAGAACCAGAACCAGATGTTTCAGAGATGTTGGAAGTAACAGAGTGTGAATTTAAAACAACTATGATTATATGGTAAAGGCTCTAGTGAAAAAATTAGACCATATACAGGAACAGATGGATAATGTGGGAATACAGCTGGAAATTCTAAGAAGGAACCAAAAATAAATTCTGAAGGTAAAAAACAAAGAAAGCCTTTTATGAGTTCCTTAGTAGACAGAACATGGCTGAGAAAAATCTTTGAGCTTGAAAGTATGTCAGTAACAGCCTCCCAAACTGAAAAACAAAGAAAAGAAAGACAGAAAAACAAAACAGATATCATAACATAATATTGAAGACCTGTGGGAAAACTACAAATAGTGTGATGTGCATGTAATAGAAATACCAGAAAGAGAAGAAAGACAGAAAAGAACAGAAGAAATATTTGAAGTAATAATAACAGAATTCTCTCAAATTAATATCAGACATCAAACCATAGACTTAGGAAGCTCAGAGAACACCAACCAGGTTAAACACTGAAAGAACTGCAAGTAGCTATATCATATTTAAACTACACAAAATCAAATGTAAAGAAAAAGATCTTGATAGAAGCCAGAGGAAAAAGAAAACACTTTACTTATACAGAAACAAGGATAAGAATTACAACAGACTTCTCAGAAACCATAAAAGCAAGAAGAGCATAGAGTGACATTTTAAATGTTGACAGAATAAAAAAACACACTCCAAGCTATAACTCTGTATCATGCAAAATTACCCTTCAAACGTGAGGACCCTCAGACAAACAAATTTTGAGAGAATTTGTTGCCAGTAGACTTGTCTTGAAAGAGATGTTAAAAGTTTTTTTTGAGAGAGAAAATGATGAAGTTCAGAAAGTGGGCTTTTTATAAAGAAAAAAAAAGAATGTTAGAGAAGGAATAAGTGAAGGTAACATTTAAAAAGTTTTCTTCTTCTAAATTGTGAAACTGGATCATAGCCAAATTTAATTTAACCTTTAACATTTTGTTCAGAAAATAAAAAAGGAAATACCAATTTTAGTAGAGGAGATTTCTCCTGCTTCTCACGAGGTATTACTCTTGGAGATAGCATGAGAGAATAGTTACTGATTTGCTCTTCTCTGTTTCAATAACGTCTTTTTTTTTTTTTTTTTTTTTTTTTTTTTTGAGAGAATCTCATTCTGTCGCCCAGGCTTGGGTGGGGTGCAGTGGCGCAATCTTGGCTCACTGCAACCTCTGCCTCCCAGGTTCAAGTGATTCTCGTGCCTCAGCCACGTGAGTAGCTGCGATTACAGGCGTGTAGCACCATGCTCGGCTAACTTTTGTATTTTTAGTAGAGACGCGGTTTCACCATGTTGCCCAGGCTGGTCTGTAACTCCTGGCCTAAGTGATCCACCCACCTCGGCTTTCCAGAGTGTTGGAATTACAGGCATGAGCCACCTTGCGCAGCTGAACACCATGATGTCTTTGAGAGTGTGAGTATCTGACAGTTCTTGATGTGATTCCAAAGCTTAAAGGGTAATCTTTTACAATTCACTTCTCACATTAACTCTGATTTTAGAACTCAATCTTTAAGCAAGATGCAACTGCACTATATAATTTATAAAATATTCAATATTAAGTTTTTCTTTTTTCATAATATCTATTCAATTTTATATAACTTCCAAAAATAGGCTCCTGTTTTTTTAAAAAAAGATATTTAAGTCAAACTCCCTGTGGGCAGAAATGGTTTCTTGTTCACTCTTGCATAATTATTACTTAGCATAGTGCTTGACGCATAGTAGGTGTTCAATAAATATTTGCTGATCAAGTAATACGGCTGCCAGCAGTTGCATTAACTTTGCTTTTTCTTAGTAGATACCTTAAAGTTTACAATATACATTTGCAATTAGTCCACATCCACTTTGAAACAGCATTATAGCATTTCACAACTAGTACCTTACAGTAACAAAATATTCTTAATTTCTTCCTCCTGTTTCTTGTTTCATTGCTTTATTCATTCCACTTATCAATAAACTATGTTGCTGGAATACATTGTTGTTATTATTTTGAACAAATTATTATCTATTAGGTCAACCTATGAATAAGAAAAAAGGTGAAGTAAAAAATGCAAATGAAAAAGCATAGAAAAAAATGCATAAAAAGAAGTAACAGACATGGTAGATTATTATTTTTTTTTTTTGAGACGGAGTCTCACTCTGTCGCCCAGGCTGGAGTGCAGTGGTGCCATCTCGGCTCACTGCCAGCTCCGCCTCCCGGGTTCATGCCGTTCTTCTGCCTCAGCCTCCCGAGTAGCTGAGACTACAGGCGCCCGCCACCGCACCCAGCTAATTTGTATTTTTAGTAGAGATGGGGTTTCACCGTGTTAGCCAGGATGGTCTCGATCTCCTGACCTCGTGATCCACCTGCCTTGGCCTCCCAAAGTGCTGAGATTACAGGCATGAGCCGCCGCGCCCGGCCCAGACATGGTAGATATTAATCCGACTATACCAATGATTTAATTTGAACATTTGTCTCCTCGAAATCTCATGTTAAAATTTGATTCCCAGAGTTGGAGGTGGGGTCTAGTGGGAGGTGTTTGGGCAGATCCTTCATGAATGGCTTGTGTCATTCTCATTCTCTTGAGATTCAGTGCGTTCTCATTCTTAGTTCCTGCAATATATTGTTAAAAAGAGTATGGCACCTCTCTCCCATCTCTCTTTCCTCCTTTCTTACCATGTGAGACCTACTCCCCTTCCCCTTCCACCATAAGTGGAAACTTCCCGAAGCCCTTACCAGAAGCAAATGTTAGCATATACCATGCTTCTTGTACAGCCTGCACAACCATGATACAAATAAACATCTTTTCTCTATAAATCATCTATACTAAGGTATTTCTTTAGAGCAATGCAAACACACTAAGACAATCAATCAATAACTCTTTTAAACATGAATGGTCTAAATATACTAATTAAAAGGCAGAGATTGCCAAGCTAGACTGAAAAAAAAAAAAACAGAAACAAGACTCAGGTATGTCTTGTTTATAAGAAACCCACTTCAAATACAAAGAATCATATAAAACAAAAGTAAACGGATGAGAAAGATATGTTATGCTAACATTAATCAAAATAAAAAGGAGAAACTATATTAATTTCAGACAGAGCAGTCTTCAGAGTAAGGAATATTATCAGCAATAAAGTGGGGCATTTCATAATGATAAAGTGGTCAGTGTTTTCACCTAATAACAGAGCATCAAAATAGATGAAGCGAAAACTGATCAAACTGCAAAGGGAAACAGATGAACTTACTATTACATGTGGATACTTTAATACCCTTCTTTCAGAAGTAGACAGATCTAGCAGGCAGAAAATCAATAAGGACATAGATGAACTCAACAGTACCGTTAATCAACAGGATATCAGATACATCCATTGACAACATCATCCAACAACAGCAGAACACACATTCTTTTCAAGCTCACATGGAACATTCACTAAGATAGACCACATTTCAGACCATAAAATTGCACCTGAACAAATTTGAATAAATAAAAATTTTATAATGTCTGCTCTAAGCCCACAATGAAATTAAGCTGGAAATCAATAACAGAATAATAGTTAAAAAATACCACAATACTTGGAGATTTAAAAATATAGCTCTAAAAATACATGGGTCAAAGAAAAAATATTAGATAAATTTTAAAACATTTTAAACTATACGAGAGTGAAAATACAAGTTACCAAATGTGGGAGGCAGTGAAAACTGTGCTTAGATGAAAATTTATAGCATTGAATGCATATATTAGAAAGAAAAAATATCTAAAATCAACAATATAAATGTCCACCTTAGAAAACCAGTAAAAGAAGAGAAAAATTAAATCCAAAGTAAGCATAAGAACAAAAATAATAAAAACAAGACCAGAAATCAATGAACCTGAAAACAAGAAATCAAAAGAGAAAATTAACAAAATCAAATGGTAGTTTTTTGAAAAGATCAATAAAATTGATGACCCTTTAGCTATGCTAACAGAAAAAGAGAGAAAACACAAATTACTAATATCATCTTTACAGATTCCATAAAAATTAAAAGAATAATACATAAATACTATGGAGAACTCTATGCCTACACATTTCATCATCTCAATAAAATGAATGAATTTCTTGAAAGACATAATCTGCCAAAACTCACAGAAGAAGAAATAGACAATCTGAATAGGCTTATACCTTTTAAATAAATTGAGTTAATAATTAAGCTTCTTAAAACAGGAATAACAGGCCCAGAGTTGTTTAATGATGAATTCTGCAAAACATTTAGGCAGGAAATTATCCCAATTCTTTACTATTTCTTCCAGAAAATGAAAAAATGAGAAAATACTTTCTCATTTTATGAGTCCAGCATTTCCCTAGTACCAATATCAGGTAAAGACATCACAAGAGGGGGAGGAGCCAAGATGGCCGAATAGGAACAGCTCCGGTCGGTCTACAGCTCCCAGCACCAGCGACGCAGAAGATGGGTGATTTCTGCATTTCCATCTGAGGTACCGTGTTCATCTCACTAGGGAGTGCCAGACAGTGGGCGCAGGTCAGTGGGTGAGTGCACCGTGCACCAGCCAAAGCAGGGGCAAGGCATTGCCTCACTCAGGAAGCACAAGGGATCAGGGAGTTCCCTTTCCAGGGGTGACAGACAGCACCTGGAAAATCGGGCCACTCCCACCCGAATACTGTGCTTTTCCCACGGGCTTCGGAAACAGTGCCCCAGGAGAGTATAGCCTGCACCTGGCTCAGAGGGTCCTACGCCCACGGAGTCTCGCTGATTGCTAGCACAGCAGTCTGAGATCAAACAGCAAGTCGGCAGCGAGCCTGGGGGAGGGGCGCCCGCCATTGCCCAGGCTCGCTTAGGTAAACAAAGCAGCCTGGAAGCTCAAATGGGTGGAGCCCACCACAGCTCAAGGAGGCCTGCCTCCCTCTGTAGGCTCCACCTCTGGGGGCAGGGCACAGACAAACAAAAAGACAGCAGTAACCTCTGCAGACTTAAATGTCCCTGTCTGACAGCTTTGAGGAGAGCAGTGGTTCTCCCAGCACGCAGCTGGAGATCTGAAAATGGGCTGACTGCCTCCTCAAGTGGGTCCCTGACCCCTGACCCCCGAGCAGCCTAACTGAGAGGCACCCCCCAGCAGGGGCAGACTGACACCTCACATGGCCGGCCAGGTATTCCAACAGACCTGCAGCTGAGGGTCCTGTCTGTTAGAAGGAAAACTAACAGAAAGGACATCCACACCAAAAACCCATCTGTAAATCACCATCATCAAAGACCAAAAGTAGATAAAACCACAAAGATGGGGAAAAAACAGAGCAGAAAAACTGGAAACTCTAAAAAGCAGAGTACCTCTCCTCCTCCAAAGGAACGCAGTTCCTCACCAGCAATGGAACAAAGCTGGATGGAGAATGACTTTGACGAGCTGAGAGAAGAAGGCTTCAGACGATCAAATTACTCTGAGCTATGGGAGGATATTCAAACCAAAGGCAAAGAAGTTGAAAACTTTGAAAAAAATTTAGAAGAATGTATAACTAGAATAACCAATACAGAGAAGTGCTTAAAGGAGCTGATGGAGCTGAAAACCAAGGCTCGAGAACTACGTGAAGAATGCAGAAGCCTCAGGAGCCGATGTGATCAAATGGAAGAAAGGGTATCAGCCCTGGAAGGTGAAATGAATGAAATGAAGCGAGAAGGGAAGTTTAGAGAAAAAAGAATAAAAAGAAATGAGCAAAGCCTCCAAGAAATGTGGGACTATGTGAAAAGACCAAATCTACGTCTGATTGGTGTACCTGAAAGTGATGGGGAGAATGGAAACAAGTTGGAAAACACTCTGCAGGATATTATCCAGGAGAACTTCCCCAATCTAGCAAGGCAGGCCAACATTCAGATTCAGGAAATCCAGAGAACACCACAAAGATACTCCTTGAGAAGAGCAACTCCAAGACACATAATTGTCAGATTCACCAAAGTTGAAATGAAGGAAAAAATGTTAAGGGCAGCCAGAGAGGAAGGTCGGGTTACCATCAAAGGGAAGCCCATCAGACTAACAGCGGATCTCTCGGCAGAAACCCTATAAGCCAGAAGAGAGTGGGGGCCAATATTCAACATTCTTAAAGACAAGAATTTTCAACCCAGAATTTCATATCCTGCCAAACTAAGCTTCATAAGGGAAGAAGAAATAAAATACTTTACAGACAAGCAAATGCTGAGAGATTTTGTCACCATCAGACCTGCCCTAAAAGAGCTCCTGAAGGAAGTGCTAAACATGGAAAGGCACAACCGGTACCAGCCACTGCAAAATCATACTGAAATGTAAAGACCATCGAGACTAGGAAGAGACTGCATCAACTAACGAGCAAAATAACCAGCTAACATCATAATGACAGGATCAGATTCACACATAACAATATTAACTTTAAATGTAAATGGACTAAATGCTCCAATTAAAAGACACAGACTGGCAAATTGGATAAAGACACAAGACCCATCAGTGTGCTGTATTCAGGAAACCCATCTCGCGTGCAGAGACACACATAGGCTCAGAATAAAAGGATGGAGGAAGATCTACCAAGCAAATGGAAAACAAAAAAAGGCAGGGGTTGCAATCCTAGTCTCTGATAAAACAGACTTTAAACCAACAAAGATCAAAAGAGACAAAGAAGGCCATTACATAATGGTAAAGGGATTAATTCAACAAGAAGAGCTAACTATCCTAAATATATATGCACCCAATACAGGAGCACCCAGATTCATAAAGCAAGTCCTGAGTGACCTACAAAGAGACTTAGACTCCCACGCATTAATAATGGGAGACTTTAACACCCCACTGTCAACATTAGACAGATCAACGAGACAGAAAGGCAACAAGGATACCCAGGAATTGAACTCAGCTCTGCACCAAGCGGACCTAATAGACATCTACAGAACTCTCTATCCCAAATCTACAGAATATACATTTTTTTCAGCACCACACCACACCTATTCCAAAATTGACCATATACTTGGAAGTAAAGCTCTCCTCAATAAATGTAAAAGAACAGAAATTATAACAAACTATCTCTCAGATCACAGTGCAATCAAGCTAGAACTCAGGATTAAGAATCTCACTCAAAACCGCTCAACTACGTGGAAACTGAACAACCTGCTCCTGAATGACTACTGGGTACATAACGAAATGAAGGCAGAAATAAAGATGTTCTTTGAAACCAACGAGAACCAAGACACAACATACCAGAATCTCTGGGATGCAATCAAAGCAGTGTGTAGAGGGAAATTTATAGCACTAAATGCCCACAAGAGAAAGCAGGAAAGATTCAAAATTGAAACCCTAACATCACAATTAAAAGAACTAGAAAAGCAAGAGCAAACACATTCAAAAGCTAGCAGAAGGTAAGAAATAACTAAAATCAGAGCAGAACTGAAGGAAATAGAGACACAAAAAACCCTTCAAAAATCAATGAATCCAGGAGCTGGTTTTTTGAAAGGATCAAGAAAATTGATAGACCGCTAGCAAGATTAATAAAGAAAAAAAGAGAGAAGAATCAAATAGATGCAATAAAAAATGATAAAGGGGATATCACCACCGATCCCACAGAAATACAAACTACCATCAGAGAATATTACAAACACCTCTACGCAAATAAACTAGAAAATCTAGAAGAAATGGATAAATTCCTCAACACATACACCCCTCCCAAGACTAAACCAGGAAGAAGTTGAATCTCTGAATAGACCAATAACAGGAGCTGAAATTGTGGCAATAATCAATAGCTTACCAACCAAAAAAGTCCAGGACCAGATGGGTTCACAGCCTAATTCTACCAGAGGTACAAGGAGGAGCTGGTACCATTCCTTCTGAAACTATTCCAATCAATAGAAAAAGAGGGAATCCTCCCTAACTCATTTTATGAGGCCAGCATCATCCTGATACCAAAGCCTGGCAGAGACACAACAAAAAAAGAGAATTTTAGACCAATATCCTTGATGAACATTGATGCAAAAATCCTCAATAAAATACTGGCAAACTGAATCCAGCAGCACATCAAAAAGCTTATCCACCATGATCAAGTGGGCTTCATCCCTGGGATGCAAGGCTGGTTCAATATACGCAAATCAATTAATGTAATCCAACATATAAACAGAACCAAAGACAAAAACCACATGATTATCTCAATAGATGCAGAAAAGGCCTTTGACAAAATTCAACAACGCTTCATGCTAAAAACTCTCAATCAATTAGGTATTGATGGGACGTATCTCAAAATAATAAGAGCTATCTATGACAAACCCACAGCCAATATCATATTGAATGGGCAAGAATTGGAAGCATTCCCTTTGAAAACTGGCACAAGACAGGGATGCCCTCTCTCACCACTTCTATTCAACATAGTGTTGGAAGTTCTGGCCAGGGCAATTAGGCAAGAGAAGGAAATCAAGGGTATTCAATTAGGAAAAGAGGAAGTCAAATTGTCCCTGTTTGCAGATGACATGATAATATATCTAGAAAACCCCATTGTCTCAGCCCAAAATCTCCTTAAGCTGATAAGCAACTTCAGCAAAGTTTCAGGATACAAAATCAATCTACAAAAATCACAAGCATTCTTATACATCAATAACAGACAAACAGAGAGCCAAATCATGAGTGAACTCCCATTCACAATTGCTTCAAAGAGAATAAAATACCTAGGAATCCAACTTACAAGGGATGTGAAGGACCTCTTCAAGGAGAACTACAAACCACTGCTCAAGGAAATAAAAGAGGATACAAACAAATGGAAGAACATTCCATGCTCATGGGTAGGAAGAATCAATATCATGAAGATGGCCATCCTTCCCAAGGTAATTTACAGATTCAATGCCATCCCCATCAAGTTACCAATGACTTTCTTCACAGAATTGGAAAAACCTACTTTAAAGTTCATATGGAACCAAAAAAGAGCCCGCATTGCCAAGTCAATCCTAAGCCAAAAGAACAAAGCTGGAGGCATCACACTACCTGACTTCAAACTATACTACAAGGCTACAGTAACCAAAACAGCATGGTACTGGTACCAAAACAGAGATATAGATCAATGGAACAGAACAGAGCCGTCAGAAATAATGCCACATATCTACAACTATCCGATCTTTGACAAACCTGAGAAAAACAAGCAATGGGGAAAGGATTCCCTATTTAATAAATGGTGCTGGGAAAACTGGCTAGCCATATGTAGAAAGCTGAAACTGGATCCCTTCCTTACACCTTATACAAAAATCAATTCAAGATGGATTAAAGACTTAAATGTTAGACCTAAAACCATAAAAACCCTAGAAGAAAACCTAGGCATTACCATTCAGGACATAGGCATGGGCAAGGACTTCATGTCTAAAACACCAAAAGCAATGGCAACAAAAGCCAAAATTGACAAATGGGATCTAATTAAACTAAAGAGCTTCTGCACAGCAAAGGAAACTACCATCAGAGTGAACAGGCAACCTACAAAATGGGAGAAAATTTTCGCAACCTACTCATCTGACAAAGGGCTAATATCCAGAATCTACAATGAACACCAACAAATTTACAAGAAAAAAACAAACAACCCCATCAAAAAGTGGGCGAAGGACATGAACAGACACTTCTCAAAAGAAGACATTTATGCAGCCAAAAAACACATGAAAAAATGCTCACCATCACTGGCCATCAGAGAAATGCAAATCAAAACCACAATGAGATACCATCTCACACCAGTTAGAATGGCAATCATTAAAAAGTCAGGAAACAACAGGTGCTGGAGAGGATGTGGAGAAATAGGAACACTTTTACACTGTTGGTGGGACTGTAAACTAGTTCAACCATTGTGGAAGTCAGTGTGGCAATTCCTCAGGGATCTAGAACTAGAAATTCCATTTGACCCAGCCATCCCATTACTGGGTATATACCCAAAGGACTATAAATCATGCTGCTATAAAGACACATGCACACGTATGTTTATTGCGGCATTATTCACAATAGCAAAGACTTGGAACCAACCCAAATGTCCAACAATGATAGACTGGATTAAGAAAATGTGGCACATATACACCATGGAATACTATGCAGCCATAAAAAATGATGAGTTCATGTCCTTTGTAGGGACATGGATGAAATTGGAAATAATCATTCTCAGTAAACAATCACAAGAACAAAAAACCAAACACTGTATATTCTCACTCATAGGTGGGAATTGAACAATGAGAACACATGGACACAGGAAGGGGAACATCACACTTCGGGGACTGTTGTGGGGTGGGGGTAGGGGGGAAGGATAGCATTGAGAGATATACCTAATGCTAGATGACGAGTTGGTGGGTGCAGCACACCAGCATGGCACATGTATACATATGTAACTTACCTGCACGTTGCGCACATGTACCATAGAGCCTAAAGTATAATAATAATAATAATAATAATAATAACAAAAAGAAAAAAAAAGAAAATTAAAAAAAAAAATGAAACTAGGAGACAATATACCCTAATGCTTAAAATAACCCCAAACCTTAAACCATATCTGACTGGTAAAACTAGGCATGTTACAACAACGAAAGGAAAATTCTTAATAGTGTGTTTTAAAATATAAATCCTGAATTTCTTAGCAGAAGTTCTTTAATTAAGAATTTGCTTAATATTATTCTTTTGTTTTATCATGTCTCTTTCTCAGATCTTCTATAAATTTCTTTCATTTACTGTTTTCACATTCAGATTTATCTTGTAATTTCATCAGTGAGTGAAACATAGTCATGCAATTGGATCCTACTGCCAAAATATATTCTCAATCTTCTGTAAGTCCAGAGAGATGTTTCTAAGCTGTTCAAAGAGAACTTTTATAAGATTTCAAGGTATTATGTGTATATAAAATTACTCTCTTTTTGTTGTGCTTGAGGCACATAGCAATAGTCTGATCCAACTAGTTGTCAAGGTTTGGTTTTAGAATACTTAGTATTGAAAGAATTCCCATCAGAACTTAATTCACAAAAGGAGATTTCCAATCTGGGGAGCAATATGTAAGTATAGTAGAAACCATGAACAGGAAAGATAATGGTCTGAGACAGATGGGGAGAGTCCTGAGTAGGGATTGAATAGCTAATTGAAGAACCAATTAATTAAAGTACAAAATTAAGATAATCACTACAGCAGTTCAACCTCAAAATTGACTTGTGAAAATCTTTACACAAATAAATCAAAAGTATCTTTCCTTTATTAGCCAGGTATCTTCCATAGTTTATTAAATATGTAGACACAATCATCTTCACAAGTGAATTTAGTATTTAAGAATAAAAATAGGAGCACTATCTTGTTTATGAATAACCTTCCAATGATATGACTTGATGCTCACTTGTGACTCATTTGTCTGATTTGGACTTTGGGCGTCCAATAATGGGAGTATGCAATAATGAAATCTTTGGATTACACAGTGTTCAATTAAGATTGTATCTACAACACTAGATATCTGTAATTTCTATAACCTGAGCATATATGATATAAATACTTGTGTTTATATAATGTTAGTATAATTTTATAAGTATTATTTCATCTAATATATAAAATATGTATGATATATATTTATATCAACATATCCATTTGATTATTTATATAATTAATCTACAGGCAGTGCTCTAAACACTGAGGTCACGTACATACATGAAAAACAAAGTAAAAGAGAGAATTAAAGCCAGGTCCTGGATAGTGTGGAGTAAAGGGAGTTTATGGAGTAGAAGTTATCTCCAAATAGAAAACTTGATTTCTCAAATTCAGCTTTCTAACATTTTCATCCATAACCCCTATTAAGCAGTTAGATTCCACTGGTAAAATCCTGCCATGTAGTTAGTCTTTGAACTTTGTACCAGTGTTTTCAATAAATCTGTTCCTTTGAGTATGTGGAGTAGAAAAATATGCAAAAATCACCTGCGTATTTATCACACTTTCAAAATCACTGTGTGATACAACCTTGCCTATTTTTGTGTATCAAAAATTAACCATGGCTGTGTTACAACTTTGTGAGATTCCTCATCATTGTAGTGACATACCTATCTTATTATTGTCTTCCTAATCATGACTTCAACAATATTTTAAATTTGCATCCTTGAAGCAAGAGTAGAAGTTAATAAGCCTTACCAGCTTGAAACCAAGCAGATAAAGAAATATAGTTTTATATTGTAATATAAATTTGAAAACTTAAAATGGCCTCAAAGTTTATGAAAAATAAAACTTTATATATACAATTCATTTAAAAAAATCACTATAATAAATTACTGTAAAAATGTTACCACATATTTCTAATATTATTAAAGATTTTAGTGTTTTTCTATAGATCTATTTTTTATTATTTTAATTATTATTATTATTTTTTTGAGAAGGAGTCTCACTCTGTCACTCAGGCTGTAGTGCAGTGGTGCAGTCTTGGCTCATTGCAGCCTCCACCTCCTGGGTTCAAGCAATTCTCCTGCCTCAGCCTCCCAAGTAGCTGGGATTACAGGCTTGCACCACCATGCCCGGATAACTTTTGTATTTTTAGTAGAGATGGGGTTTCACCATGTTGGCCAGGCTGGTCTTGAACTCCTGACCTAGTGATCTGCCTGCTTCAGCCTTATCAGATACATGGTTTGTAAATATTTTCTCTCAACCTGTGGGATGTATCTTCACTCTGTTAATTGTGGTTTTTTTTTTTTTGATGTGCAAATGCTTTTTAGTTTGATACGATCCTATTTGTCTATTTTTGCTTTTGTTGCCTGTGCTTTAGGGTTCCAGTCAAGAAATCATTGCCCAGACTAATGTTGTTGAGCTTTTCTGTAAGTTTTCCTTTCATAGATTTACAAATTTAAGTCTCACATCTAAGGTTTTAAACCTATTTTTGAGTTGATTTTTGTATGTGGTATAAGAAAAGAGTACAATTTTATTGTTCTGCATGTGGATATCCAGTTTTCTCAACACCATTTATTGAAGAGATTGTCCTTTCCCCATTGTGTGTTCTTGACATATTTGTTGAAAATCAGTTGACCATAACTGGAATTATTTTTAGGCTTTTTATTCTGTTCCATTGATTGATGTGTATGTTTTTACATTAATATCATAGTGTTTTGATTACAATAGCTCTATAATATATCCTGAAATTAGAATATATGATGCCTCTAGCATTGATCTTTTTGTTCAAAATTGTTTGTGCTATTTGGAGTCTTCTCTGACTGTATAAGAATTTGAAGATTTCTATTTCTGTGAAAAATGACATTGGAATTTTGAAAGAAATCGCATTTAATCTTTTTAGATCAGTTTTATGTAGTATGGATATTTAAACAATATTAATTCTTCTAATCCATGAACATGGGATATCCCTTTTTTTATTCATGTCTTCTTCAATTTCTTTCATTAATGTTTTATAGTTTTCAAAGTATAGATCTTTCACCTTCTTAGTTAAATTTACTCCTAAGTATTTTATTATTTTTTAATGTTATTGTAAAGGGGATTGCTTTCTTAATTTCCTTTTCAGATAGTTTACTCTTAGTGTAGAGAAACACTAGTAGTTTTTGTACGTTAATTTTGCAACCTGCAACTTCGTTGAATTCATTTATCAATTCTAGCAGGTTTTTGGTTAAGTCTTTAGGACTTTCTATATACACGATTATGTTATCAGCAAGGAGAGACAATTTCACTTCTTTTTTCAGATAAATTTTTAAATTTATTTTCCTAATTTGTCTAGATGTTCAGTACTAATTAAATAGTAGTGGGGAGAGGTGGCATTTTTGTCTTGTTTCTAATCTTACAGAAAAAGTTTTCAACTTTTTACCATTTAGCATGATGTTAGCTGTGGGCTTTTCATATATGGCTTTTATTGCATTGAGGTACATTCCTTCTATACCTATTTTTTGAGAGTTTTTAACATTAATCGATGCTGAATTGAATTTTCAATTGCTTTTTCTATATCTACTGAGATGATTATATCACTTTTACACTTCATTTGGTTAATATTTTGATCACATTTATTGATTTATATATATTAAATCATCCTTCCATCCTTGGGATAAATACTACTTGATTATGGTGAATAATCTTTTCAATGTGCTATTAAATTTGGTTTGCAATTATCTTGTTAAGGATTTTTGCATCTGTGTTCATCTAAGATCTTGGCATACATACCTACATACATGTATATTGATATACATATATATGTATGTGTGTAGAGAGGCCAGTATCCTTGATGAACACAGATGAGTTGTTCATAGTGATGAGTTGTTCATAGCAGTCTCTTATGATACTTTGTGTTTCTGTGATATTAGCTGTAATGTCTCCTCCTTCACTTCTGATTTTGTTTGAGTCCTCTCTTTTTCTCTTTGTTAATCTAGATAACATTTGCCAATTTTACCTTTGAAAAAACTGTTTTAGTTTTGTTGATCTTTTATGTTGTTTTTCTAGTCTCTGTTTTGTTTATTGCCACTCTGATCTTTGTTATTTCTTTCTTTCTGGTAAATTCAGGCTTACTTTGCTTTTCTTTTTCTAGTTTCTTGAAGTGTAACATTAGATTGTTTATTTGAGATCTTTCTCTTTTCGACACAGGTATTTATTGTTATAAACTTCCATGTCAAGACTGCTTTTGCTACATCCTACAAGTTTTAGTAAGTTTTACTTAACTTTGGTAAGTTGCACAAACTTTTACTACTTCCCTCCACAATTTGTTTTTGTTGACACATTAAAAAAAACTTTTATTTTAGGTTCAGGGGTACATGTATAGGTTTGTTATACAGGTAACTTACGTGTCATGGGGGTTTAGTACAGATTATTTCATCACCCAGGAAATAAATATAGTACTCTATAGGTAGTTTTCTGATCCTTATCATTCTCCCACCCTCCACCCTCAAGTAGGCCCAGTGTCTGTTGTTTCCTTCTTTGTGTCCATGTGTACTTAATGTTTAGTTTCCACTTATAAGTGAAAACATGTGGTATTTGGTTTTCTGTTGCTGCATTAGTTTGCTTAGGATACTGACCTCCAGCTTCACTCATGCTGCTGCAAACAGTGTAATCTTGTTCTTTTTTATGGCTTCATAATGTTCCATGATATGTATGTACTGCATTTTCTTGAACTAATCTATCATTGGCTGACAATTAGGTTGATTCTATATATTTGCAATTGTGAACAGTGCTGTGATGAATATACACACGCATGTGTCTTTATGTTAGAATGATTTATATTCCTTTTGGTATATACCCAATATTGGGATTGCTGGGTCAAATGGTAGTTCTTTTTATTTATTTATTTTATTTTGTATTTTTTGGTTCTTTTTTGAGAGAGAGTCTCGCTCTGTGGCCAGGCTGGAGTAAAGTGGCGTCATCTCGGCTCACTGCAACCTCCACCTCCCATGTTCAAATGATTCTCCAGCTTCAGCCTCCCAAGTAGCTGGGACTACAGGCATGCACCACCACACCCAGCTAATTTTTGTATTTTTAGTTGAGATGGGGTTTCACCATGTTGGCCAGGATGGTCTCTATCTCTTGACCTCCTGATCTGCCAGCATTGGCCTCCCAAAGTGCTGGGATTAAAGACATGAGCCATCACACTTGGCCTAGTTCTGTTTTAAGTTCTTTGTGAAATTGTCAAACTGCTTTCTTCAATGGCTGAACTAATTTTCATTCCCACCAGCATTGTATAAGCATTCTGTTTTCTTTGCAACCTTGCCAGCATGTGCTATATTTTGACTTTTTAATAATAGCCATTCTAAATCATGTGAGATGGTATCTAATTGTGGTTTTGATTTGCATTTCTCTAATGATTAGTGATGTTAAACATTTTCTTCCTATGCCTATTGGCTATGTATCTGTCTTCTTTTGAAAAGTGTCTGTTCATGCTCATTGTTTTTTTTTATTTTACTTTAAGTTCTGGGATACTTGTGCAGAACGCACAGGTTTGTTCCATAGGTTTACATGTGCCATGGTGGTTTGTTGCACCTATCAATTTGTTGCATCTAGGTTTTAAGCCCCACATCTTCATCTACTTTTTAATGAGTTTGTTTGTTTTTTGCTTGTTGATGTGTTTCTTATAGATTCTGTATACTAAACCTTTGTCAGTGCATACTTTGCAAATATTTTCTCCTATTCTGCAGGTTGTCTTACTCTGTTGATAGTGTCTTTTGCTGTGCTGAAGCTCTTTAATTTAATTGGCCTCATTTGTCAATTTTTGTTTTTGTTGCAATTGCTTTTAGCATCTTTGTCATGAAATATTTGCCAAAGCCTATGTTGAGAATGGTATTTCTTAGTTTATCTTCCAGGGCTTTTATAGTTTTACATTTAAGTTGCTAATCCATCTTGAGTTAATTTTTGTTATGATGTAAAGAAGGGGTCCAGTTTCAATCTTCTACATATGGTTAGCCAGTATTTCCAATACCTTTTTTTTTTTTAATAAGGAATCTTTTTCCATTTCTTGTTTTTGCTGACTGTGACACTGATCAGATGGTTATAGGTAGGAAGCATTATTTCTGGGCTCTCTATTGTGTTCCGTTGCTCTATGTGTCTGTTTTTCTAACAGTATCATGTTGTTTTTGTTACTATAGTCTTATAGTATAGTTTGAAGTCAGGTAATGTACCACCTCCAGTTTTGTTCTTTTTGCTTAGGATTGTTGGGGCTATTCAGACTCTTTTTTGGTTCCATATTAATTTTAGAGTAGTCTTTTCTAATTTTATAAAGAATGTCATTGATAGCTTGATAAGAATGACATTGAATCTACAAATTTCTCTGGACAGTATGGCCACTTTAACAATATTGATTCTATCCATGGAATGTTTTTCTATTCATCTGTATCGTGTCTGATTTCTTTGAGCAGTGTTTTGTAATGTTTATTGTAGAGATCTTTCACTTTCTTGGTTAGCTGTATTCCTAAGTATTTTATTCTTTTTGTAGCTATTGTGAATGGGATTGAGTTCTTCATTTGGTTCTCAGCCTAGATGTTGCTGGTATATAGAAATGCTACTGATTGTGTACATTGATTTTGGATTTCTATCCTAAAACTTTGCTGAAGTTCTTTATCAGATCCAGGAGCTCTGGGGTATAGAGCCTATGAGGTTTTCTAGATATAGAATCATATTATCTGCAAACAGAGATAGTTTGACTTCTTTCTTATTTGATTGTCTTTTATTTCTTTCTCTTGCCTGATTGCCCTGGCCAGAACAATGTTGAATAGGAGTGGTGAGAGTGGGCATCTATGTCTTGTGCCAGTTTTCAAGGAAAATGCTTTCACCTTTTGCCCATTCAGTATCACACTGGCTCTGGGTTTGCATGGATGGCTTTTATTATTTTGAGGAACATTACTTCAATGCCTAGTATACTGAGGGTTTTTTTGTTTTGTTTTTTTGTTTTTTTGAGATGGAGTCTTGCTCTGTCGCCTAGGCTGGAGTGCAGTGGCACAATCTCGGCTCACAGCAAGTTCCACCTCATGGGTTCATGCCATTCTCCTGCCTCAGCCTCCTGAGTAGCTGGGACTAGAGGCACCCCCCACCACGCCCAGCTAATTTTTTCTATTTTTAGTAGAGACAGGGTTTCACTGTGTTAGCCAGGATGATCTCGATCTCCTGATCTCATGATCCGCTTGCCTTGGCCTCCCAAAGTGCTGGGATTACAGGCGTGAGCCACAGCACCTGGCCTCCTGAGGGGTTTTAACATTAAGGAATGTTGACTTTTTTCAAAAGCCTTTTCTGACCATGTGGATTTTGTTTTTAGTTCTGTTTATGTGATTAATCCATTTATTGATTTGTGTGTGTTGAATCAACTTTGCATCCCAGGGATAGTGTCTACTTGATTGTGATGGATTCGCTTTTTGATGTGCTGTTTGACTTGACTTGCTAGTATTTTGTTGAGGATTTTTCCATTTATATTTATCACAGATATTGCCTGAAGTTTCCTGTCTTTTGGTTGTGTTGACACATTTGGTACTTTTATACCTTGTGTCTCTTAACAAATTCCTGTAGTTTTTAATAGTTTTGTCTTTGATTTTCATACTAAAGATACACTTAATTTTTGCACGACCATCACAGTATAAAAATGTTTTGAGGTTGACTACATACTTACTTCTATCAGTGAGTTTCATATTTTTATATATTTTTATTTTGCTGCTTAGTGATCTTATTTTTCTGCTTGAAAGACTCCTTTTAGCATTTCTTGTAAGGCAAGTGTGCTGCTGATAAATACCTTCAACTTTTGTTTGTGTCAGAAAGTTTTCTATCTCCATTCAATTTTTGAGGACAGGATTACTGGCTATAGTATTCTTAGTTAGCATTGTTTTTTTCTTTCAGCTTTTTGAATATATCATTGCATTCTCTGGTAGCCTGTTGTTTCTGTTGCAAAATCCACTGATAGTCTTATAGATGTCCCCTTGTATGTGACAACTTGCTTTTCCAATGCAGCTTTCCATATTCTGTCTTTTTAACTTTTGATAATTGGATTGTATTTTGCCTTGGCATAGTTCTTATTAGATTAATACTATTAGATGTCTATTGAGCTTCTTGGATCTGATTTCTACTTTCTGTCCCAGACTTGGGAAGTTTTCTGCCACTATTTTTTTGGCATAGGTATTGTGTTACTTTCTGTTTTCTCCTTCTGGTACATCAACAATATGTATATACTTTTTCAATTGATGATTTCTTGTAAGTCCTTTAGGCTGTCTTCACTCTTTTTTATTCATTTATTTTTTGCTCCTCATCTTGAATGATTTCCAATAGTCTGTCTTCAAGTTCATTAATTTTTTTCTTCTGCTTGATCTAGTTTTCTGTTGAATGACTCTATTAAATTTCTTAGTCCAGTTATTAAATCCTTCAGCTTGATTTATATTTGGTACTTTTAAATATTTTCTCTTTATTGAAGTTCAATTTGTTTATGCATTGTTCTCATTACCTTGATGAGCATCTTTCTGATGGTCTTTTTGAATTCTCTGCCAGGTAAATAACATGTATCAATCTTATTAGTGTTGGATTCTGGAGATTTATTTTGTTCTGTTATTTGGAACATATTTCCTGTTTGTTTATTTATTTTTTACTATCTTGGTGGTTTCTGCACAGTAGAGAGAAGAAACACCTTTCACAATCTTGTCGGATCAGTCTTGTATAGGAGATATTTCTCCCTATTTATCCCATTCAGAGATGAGTTTAGGTGCCTCTAAGGTCTTTGTGCCTCAAGAACAAGCCAGGAATGAAGGTTCAGGGAGTGCTGTCCCTCCTGTTCTTTCAGGCAGAGGCCTCCAGCCTTTTATCATGTAGAGGTTGTAGAGGTAGAATTACTGCTACAGCAAGCTGAAGAAGAAGGTGTGGGAATATTGTGATTTCCATTTAAGCTCAAATAAATTTATTTTTTATTTGCTACACAGGTTCTCAGATACTAGCTTGTTAGAAGCCAGGCCACATAAAGCTGCTGGCAAAGCATGCATCCAAACACTTTCCAGGAGGAATTTGGAAGCTGAGCTAATCCTGGGGGCTACCACTGCTAGAAGTGTTCATATGGTTCAAAGCGCTCCCTTATTCTTTGTGATTGAAGGAAATCCTCTGATGTCCTGTACCTGCTTTTTGTCAAGTATAGTGATTTAAAAATCAAGTTCTCTGTCAGGGACTGTAAAATTTGGATGCTACATGTGTGATACAAGCCCTTCACCCCTCAGAAAAAGCTAGGAATTGGAGTTTTCTTCTTGATTATAAGGTATTATGAATAGGGTGGGATTCATGTAAATATTTACCTTTGCCTTTCCTCCCCATTTTAATGTGGATATTTTCTCAGTAGTCTGATGTGTAGGAACTTTTCAACTGGATTTTGGCTATACCTTGAAGACAATTGATCCACGTGTAGGTGTTTATTTGACATGCCTGTGGAAGGAGGGATAGTCAGGAGCCTCCTATTTGCCCACGTTGCTGATGTCACTCTTATGATACTTCTAATGACAAATGAAAACTCTAAAATTCTGCTACAATTGATCTAATGTCCCTATACAACATCTAGATCAATTTTGTCTTTCTACAAGAGAGTTAGATTCAATGACCAATTTATAAGAATATTAACCTTTTGTGTTTTCTTATTAAAGAAATGTAGCATATTGACTGAGTATATGATAACATCTTATAAAAGGGCTTTGTGTCAAATGATGCAGCACCTGGAAATCATCCAAAACACAGTCGATGTTAGAAAAAAATGTGAGGTTTCTGCTCCATAGAAATGATATAGTGTAATGTAGTTCTTTGTGGCAGACTGTTATTCTGACTATGAAAGTTAAAAAAATCCAGATACATTTTTAAAAGTCATGTTTTTATAAGCATAGGAAAAGCCAATAAAGCAAAGGAAGTACTAAGTGTTATGATTTTGGAGAGAAAATATTTTGGGAGAAAAGCTGATGATCTATGGCTTCTTTTTCTCTGGGACAACTATCAACTCTAGACACTGGAAAAAGACTAGAAATTCAGATTTGGACCAGACAAAGTTCATTACTGGGGAAGAGATATTTGTAAAGTTTTTGATGATCTTGCTAGGGTAGAATAGAAGATTTATAGTCTTAAACACCTCCAAAACAAAGCCAAATTTGTTTCAAGATATTTGATGAATTTTGAAGTTATGCATGGAAGGTGACTAAAGGCCAACTGGAAAGACTCTGAAAGTGAGAATGGAGTTTCCAGAAATCTTGTGGTACCAAAGAGAAATCTTTGTGAGAGAAGAATTGTGATGAATAAACCAATTATTCAGTTGAAGTTGCTTAGTAACCAACTTACCCTCTATATGACTAGGAAATAAATGGAAAAACTCTCTGGAATACTATAATATTATTTAGAGACTCTAAAATTATTTTATCATGCTGTGTGATAAATATTGTGACCAATGACCACAGATATATTAAGGAAATCAAGAAAAATAAGAAGATATAAGTTATGATCTGGATTTTGGAGTTATCAGAGGAAGAGTTTAAAATAATCATGGTTAATATTATAAGAAAATATTGGAAAAAATGGAAAAATATTGACAGGCTGTAAACTTTACTATAAAATAGAATTTTTTTAAAAAAATTAAACGAACATTCTATTACTGATTTTTAGAAATCTGAAATAAACAACTTTATGAATCAGTTTAAGAAACATGAGAAATGCTTAAGTCTAACATATGTGTAAGTGGAAGAGGAGGAGTGGAGTAATATTTGAAGAAATAGTGGCTGAGAATTTTCCAAAACCATTAAAACTGTTACCCCAGAGACAACAATCTATGAAAGCTGGAAACAATAAATACAAAACAGAACAAAAGGATAGGACAATACCAGTGACATCTAGGTATATCATAACAAGAGTTTAGAAATGAAAGACAAAAATAAATCTTAAAAGTTCCAAGAGGAAATTAATATATTGCATTCCAAAAGTAAAAATAACACCACAACTAATTTTTCAAAAAATTATGGAAGGTAGATGGTGATAAAATGTTATCTTTAAACACATAAACACACACAAATGCACACACCTGCTAACTCTAAATTTTATACCTAGCAAAAATCCTGCAAATATGTCAGCAATGTAAAGATGTTTGGCTGCAAATAAAACTAAAAAATTTTAATGCAAACACATTTGCATTAACACACACACACACACTCAGATATATAATAAGTAGTAATAGAAATACTTTGCATTACACTATAAAATTAATAATACATTTTTAATATGGGTAACGTATGTATAACTAAGTAGTTAATGGAAAAAGAGTACTCAAATTATTTGATTGATCTAAACTAATAAAAGAAGTGTTTACCAAAGAGATGGTATAGTATGAAAACAAATAGTAAAATGATTGCTCTAAAACCAAATGTACAAATATGTACACTATATATCGATGGAAAATATCCTCTAATTAAAAGACTAAGGCTTTGAAGCTGGGGAAAAAGAACAAAAAACAAAAAAGCAAACAGACAAAACTATATACTGCTTACAAGAGACATATTTTATGTAAAAGATGTAGAACTGGAAAAAGAATGCATGGGAGATACACTATGCAAATATTAAGGCAAAGACTTCTAGTTTGTTATGAGGCAATTAACCACTTCAAATATGTAAAACAAAATTTGGCAGGATTAATGGATTAAAGAGATGAATCCATCCCAGCACTTTAGAAGGCCAAGGTGGGCGGATCACGAGGTCAGGGGATTGAGACCGTCCTGGCCAACATAGTGAAACCTCATCTCTACTAAAATACAAAAAATTAGCCAGGCAGGGTGGCGTGTGCCTGTAGTTCCAGCTACTTGGGAGGCTGTGGCAGGGGAATTGCTTGAACCTAGGAGCTGGAGGTTGCAGTGAGCTAAGACTGCACCACTGCATTCCAGCCTGGTAACAGAGCAAGACTCTGTCTTAAAAAAAAAAAAAAAGAGAGATTAATCCACATTCATGCTGGGGGACTTTAGCACTTTTGTGTGAATAGTTTATAGAACAAAGTAAAAAAAAGAAAGTCTGATTCCCAAATCTAAAAAAAAATCTTATTGACATATAAAGAACAATGAATCCTGCTATAAGACAATAATTTTTTTTTTCAAGTACACATGAAACATTTAGTAAAATATACTCTCTGGGTCATAAAGATAGGTTCAAAAAATTTTAAAAGACTTTAAATGACTCAAAGTATCCTTGAATTCCCTTAGAAATCAATAATCAAAAATATACAGCTGCCTGAAAATTAAGAAACATACTTGTATATAATCATGAGTAAAATAAGAATTTATATATGAAATTATTTGTGATGTTTAATTGAATGGAATTGTACATGTGATCTACCTAAATTTATGGGATGTAGATAAACAGTTCTTGGTAGAAAATGTATATTTTAATGTATATTTGCAAAAAAAAGTGGTGGAAAATAAATGACCTATGTTTTTACTCCAATAAGTTCAAAAAGAATATGAACCTGAAAAAGTGTAACATGTGGATAATAAGAGCAGAAGTACCTCAGAAAAATACATGAAAGCTAAAAGTTATTTCTTTTAAAAGATTAGTAAAATTGTGCAAACAGTTTATTTAAAAATTCATCCTCACAACTAAACAGAGGGACATCACTAGAGACCTTATAGACATTGGAATGAACACAAAGATACTCATGTTCACGCCTTAGAAATGTTTAATATTGTAAATATATTAATTCAGTGCAATCCAAAGTCAAAATTCCAGCATTTATCTGGTAGAAACTGATAATCTAATTCTAAAAATTAAAGTCCCAAAAATAGCCAGTGAATTCTTAAATAAGAAAATAAAGATGGAGGAGGTACACTGCCATATAACCAACCTATTTGAAGGTCAAAAATTAAGAGTACATAAATGGTACAAAGATAGAAAATAAAGCAATTGGACAGAATAGTGAGTCTAGAAACAGATACACCCATATATCACAAGATGACACTTCGGCACAGTGGAGAAAAGTTGATATTTCCAGTAAGTTGTGGTGTCAATTAAATATTCATATCTACAAAACAAATAAAGAAATTTACTTCAGCCATGTTAAGAATCAAATTCAGAATGTTAAAAAGCATAGCAACAAAGCTTTTTGGGACAAAAAAGTGATAATGTCAATGTTGACTTGGATTAGCAAAGCTTAAAAAAGATACAAAAAAAGGAAGAAAAAATATGCCAAAATAAAATTTAAAATTTTGTATTAAAATGTTATTGAAATAGTGAAAAAACAGGCCATATAGTAGAAGATATTTTCAACATGAATATCTGATGAATGAGGCTTATCAAAATATATAAGAAATTTCAACAAATTAATATCAAATACAAAATACATGCCAATATAAAATGTGCAAGACTTATATAGTTACCTCACAAAAGAGAATATCCACATAATCAATAAACATGTGAAAATGGTGCTACAGCTAAAGCAGTGTTTAGAGGAAAATTTATAGCACTAAATGCCCACATGAGAAAGCAGGAAAGATCTAAAATTGACTCTCTAACATAATAATTAAAACAACTAGAAGCAAGAGCAAATAAATTCAAAAGCTAGCAGAAGACAAGAAATAACTAAGATCAGAGAAGAACTGAAGGAAATGGAGACACAAAAAACCCTTCAAAAAATCAATGAATCAAGGAGCTGTTTTTTTTAAAATGATTAACAAAATAGATAGACTGCTAGTCAGGTTAATAAAGAAGAAAAGAGAGAAGAACCAAATAGACACAATAAAAAATGATAAAGGGAAGATTAGCACTGCTCTCACAGAAATACAAACTACCATCAGAGAATACCATAGACACCTCTACACAAATAAACTAGAAAATCTTGAAGAAATGGATAAATTCCTGGACACATAAAGCCTCCCAAGACTAAACCAGGAAGAAGTCGAATCCCTGAATAGACCAATAACAAGTTCTAAAATTGAGGCAGTAATTAGTAGCCTACCAAGCAATAAAAACCCAGGACCAGACAGATTCACAGACAAATTCTACCAGAGGTACAAAGAGGACCTGGTACCATTCCTTCTAAAACTATTCCAAACAATAGAAAAAGAAGGACTCCTCCCTAACTCATTTTATGAGGCCAGCATCATCCTGACACCAAAACCTGGCAGAGACACAACAAAAAAAAGAAATTTCAGGCCAATATCCCTGATGAACATTGATGGGAAAATCCTCAATAAAATATGGGCAAACTGAATCCAGCAGCACATCAAAAAGCTTACCTACCACGATCAAGTTGGCTTCATCCCTGGGATGCAAGACTGGTTCAACATATGCAAATCAATAAATGTAATCCATCACAGAGATAGAACCAATGACAAAACCCACATGATTATCTCAATAGATGCAGAAAAGGCCTTTGATAAAATTCAACATCAATTCATGCTAAAAACACTCAAAAAACTAGGTATTGATGGAACATATCTCAAAATAGTAAGAGCTATTTATGACAAACCCACAGCCAATATCTTACTGAATGGGCAAAAGCTGGAAGCATTCCCTTTGAAAACTGGCACAAGACAAGGATGTCCTCTCTCTCCACTCGTATTCAACATAGTATTGGAAGTTTTCACCAGGGAAATCAGGCAAGAGAAAGAAATAAAGGGTACACAAATAGGAAGAGGGGAAGTCAAATTGTCTCTGTTTGCAGATGACATGATTGTATACTTAGAAAACCCCAATGTCTCAGCCCAAAACTCCTTACTCTGATAAGCAAATTCAGCAGAGTCTCAGGATACAAAATCAATGTGCAAAAATCACAAGCATTCCTATACACCAATAATAGACAAACAGAGAGCCAAATCATGAGTGAACTCCCATTCACAATTGCTGCAAAGAGAATAATATCCCTAGGACTAACACTTATAAGGGATATGAAAGACCTCTTCAAGGAGAAGTACAAACCACTGCTAAAGGAAATAAGAGAAACAAATGGGAAAACATTCCATGCACATGAATAGGAAAAATCAATATCATAAAAATAGCCATACTGCTCAAAGTAATTTATAGATTCAATGCTATTCCCATCAAGCTACCATTGACTTTCTTCAGAGAATTAGAAAAAAACTACCTTAAATTTCATATGGAACCTAAGAAGAGCCCTTATAGCCAAGACAATCCTAAGCAAAAAGAACAAAGCTGGAGGCATCACGCTACCTGACTTCAAACTATACAAGTATACAGTAACCAAAACAACATGGTACTGGTACCAAAACAGATATATAGACCAATGGAACAGAACAGAGTCCTCAGAAATAACACCACACATCTACAACCATCTGATCTTCAACAAACCTGACAAAAACAAGCAATGGGGAAAGGATTCCCTATTTAATAAATGGTATTGGGAAAACTTTCTTCCATATGCAGAAAACTGAAACTGGACACCTTCCTTACACCTTATACAAAATTAACTCAAGACGGATTAAAGACTTAAATGTAAGACCTAAAACCATAAAAACCCTATAGAAAACCTGGGCAGTACCATTCAGGACATAGACATGAGCAAAGACTTCATGACTAAAACACCAAAAGCAATTCTAACAAAAGCCGAAATTGACAAATGGGATCTAGTTAAACTAAAGAGATTCTGCACAACAAAAGAAACTATCATCAGAGTGAACAGGAAACTTAAAGAATGGGAGAAAATTTTTGCAATCTATCCATCTGACAAAATGCTAATATTCAGAATCTACAAGGAACTTAAATTTACAAGAAAAAAACAACCCCATCCAAAAGTGGGTGAAGGATATGAACAGACACTTCTCAAAAGAAGACATTTATGTGGCCAACAAATATATGAAAAAAAGCTCATCATCACTGGTCATTAGAGAAATGCAAATCAAAACCACAATGAGATATTATCTCATGCCAGTTAGAATGGCAATCATTAAAAAATCAGGAAACAACAGATACTGGAGAGGATGTGGAGAAACAGGAACATTTTTACATTGTTGGTGGGAGTGTAAATTAGTTCAACCATTGTGGAAGACAGTGTGGCAATTCCTCAAGGATCTAGAACCAGAAATACCATTTGACTCAGCAATACCATTACTGGGTATATACCCAAAGGATTATAAATCATGCTACTCTAAAGAAACATGCACACGTATGTTTATTGCAGACCTATTTACAATAGCAAAGACTTGGAACCAACACAAATGCTCATCAATGACAGATTGGATAAATAAAATGTGGCCCATATACACTACAGAATACTATGCAGCCATAAAAAAGAATGAGTTCATGTCTTTTGCAGGGACATGGATGAAGCTGGAAACCATCATTCTCAGCAAACTGACACAGAAACAGAAAAAAAACACAGCATGTTCTCACTCATAAGTGGGAGTTGAACAATGAAAACACATGGACACGAGGAGGGGTACATCACATACTGGGGCCTGTCGGGGGTGGGGTGCAAGGGGAGGGTTGGCATTAGGAGAAATACCTAATGTAGATGATGGGTTGATGGGTGCAGCAAACCACCATGGCACATGTATACCTACGTAACAAACCTGCACGTACTGCTCATGTTTCCCAGAACTTAAAGTATAATTTTAAAAAAAGAAAATGATGTTAAACTTTAATCATCATCAGGAAAATGGAATTTAACACAACCCTACAATGCTAACACACATTTACCCAAATATCTAACAATTGAAAAAAACTGAAAATACCTTGTGTTAATGAGGATGTGGATCAAATGGAAATATAATACATTGTTAGCGGACTTACAGAAAAATTACTCTGTATAATTATTTTGCAGTATGAATTTGTTAAATGAACAGGTAACTCAACAATTTAATTTCTAGATATATACCTAGAATATGAATATATGTTTTTGAAGAAGCATACAGGAATGTTTGTAGGCACACAATTAGTAATAGCTCTCAACTAAAAACTGCTCAATTTTTGTGGTGTATATCTAAAATTGAATAGAGAAGTATATTCTACAACAAGTCATATGCAACAACATAGTTAACACAGAAACCTAATGCTGAGCAAAAGAAGTCAGGCCCAAAAGAGTGTGAACCGTCTATAAAGTTAAAAAACAGGCAAAACTCATTAATGGGATTAGAAGTCAGCACAGTGTTTACAATGGTTAAAGAAAGGGGCATACATGGGCTTTGGGGTGTTGTTAATAAATTTTATTTCTTAGTCTGGGTGCTATATACATGAGTTTGTTTCTTTTATGAAAATTAATCTTTGAGTTTATGATTTGTGTACTTTTTTATATGAGATTATTTATGTATTTATTTATTTAGAGACAGAGTCTCACTCTGTCACCCAGGCTGGAGTGCAGTGGCACTGTCTCAGCACACTGCCACCTCTGCCTACCAGGTTGAAGTGATTCTCCTGCCTCAGCCTCCTGAGTACCTGGGATAACAGGCACAGGCCACCATGCCCAGCTAATTTTTGTATTTTTAGTAGGGGTAGGGTTTCGCCACATTGGTCAGGCTGGTCTCAAACTCCTGACCTCAGGTGACCCGCCAGCCTTGGCCTCCCAAAGTGCTGGGATTACAGGTGTGAGCCACCATGCTCGGCCATGTAATTCAATTTAAACTTTTCCAATCCAAAAATGAAGGTAGGGATTTATGCTTCTTTTCATGAGAGAGTAGATGGGAATGGATTTATTTTCCCGATGTAAATACGTAGAAAACTAAACAAAATATGTGAAAATACTCTTTTTAGACATTGGAGAGCAGGAAATGCAAAAGTGGGAAAGTGTTCCTTTCAAGTACTGTGAGTCTTACAATCACCCCAGCTTTTTGCCTGGAGGATCAGTCCAACCTGGTCACCCATGATGTAGTCAGGGAAATCCAATGCAGAGCAGAGTGGTCTCAATGAGTTGAGGTCAGGAGACAGAGATCAGAGTTCAGGGTGGCTGAGGTGGATGAGATCTGCTGATGTGTCTACCCTATTTTCTCATTCATCTGAGAAAAAATGTTGATTTATTTTTTAGATTACTTCATCCACTGTACATGTTGGAGCTGAGCACTCAAATTATTCTAGCTCATCTAATGTTTGCAAATTATGTATAATAAACAAAAATTTTGTCAAGAAATACGTAAAATAATTTAATATTAAAAACAGAATACATTTGAGACTAAAAAAAAATGTATTTTAAGATATCTGAAACTGGCATTGAGTTTCAATAAGCTTTTTCTCTTTAGTTCTACAAAGCCCATAGACCAAACAATCTCTCCCCATCCCGTCTCCCACCTTCACTTCCCCCACATACAGCGGGCATTAGAAAGCAGTGGCTTTTCATTTAGTCTGAAGGGATCAGTGTCCTAGAACATATGAATTAGCAGAGCCTCTGAGAAGCCCTATATTGACCTCAGTCATTTTGTTCAGTAATTCTTCAAAAGCAGGCCAGAGGCTCACTGGTGAACATGCTTGCAATACTGATGTTTGTGCAATGGAAAATTTTAGGAAGGGAATTCTATTTCCCTGAGCAAGTTTCCAAGCACTAAACTCTCTTTCAAATAATAAAAGAGGTTAGAGACTAACTTAGGGAACAGATTCAATTTTTCAATGTGGCATTAATAGGGGCAAAGCAAAGAGACAGATTGCATTGACAGAGAAACAAAAATGGATAATGGATTTAATAGCTTGAGTTCTAATGGAAAAAATAACATTCTCCCTGAGATTGTCATATTTTTTTAAAAATGTTGCTACCATTAATAGTACATACATGAACAAAAAAAGCTTATATGGTGGTATATAAATCATTAAAAAGTTTTCAGCAAAATTAAGTAGACAAGTATTTCTGTTTCCTTCTGTATATTATCTCCTTCATTATTCATATCCTCAATAATTTATTGTATACTTGCATTGAAGATTAACCTGTAGTTTTCAACTTTTTGCTGGTTATAACAACAACAAAAAAGACCAATAAGAAGTAACATGAAGCTATTTGGGATGCTAGAATAATTATCTGTATGCTTTCTTTTTGTAAGTGTATGTAATGAAAATTATTAGATTCAGTATGTGATTACTTGGCCAATTGAGGGATATTCCAGTTTATAATTTTGTTAACAGTCCCTACCTGTTATGTAAGCTAGTCATAAAAGTTCAACCAACCAAAAGCTTTGAAAATTTTGTGAGACTGATGGAACTTATAATAATGCACATATAACCACACCAACATTTTGCACACAATTTAAATGAGTAGAGGAAACTTTAAAATATCATATTAAACCCCTTATTTAAACTATAAGGTAATAATTAAGGAACTACATGAGATAAGAATATAATAAAATGTAGAATTAACATTTTATTTTGGTCAAAATGAAAAGAGAAAAATACCTTGAATATCATAATTGATCCTAATGCACAAAAATTCATGAGGACCCAAAAAGATAAGATCTAATAAAAAGCTGATATTTGGGAAAAAATTCAGTTTTGTCAATGTGTAAACAGTAATTGTGATTATTTTACAAATGAGAAATGTGTGTGAGAGAGAGAAAGATAGAGAGAGAGATAAAGAAATGTGCGGGAGAAAATAGCAGATCTTGACAAACAGAAAGGGAAGCAAAAAAGTAATGTTAAAAATGTCGAATAAGAAGAGACAATAAAAAATTACAAATTAGCAAATTACTTCCTATCTCACTTCATACATCAGATACTTGATGAGATATGTATCAACTCTTTAGTGTTCTATTAACTGGTTTCAATGACTTTGTCATAGTGTTATTGTTCTTTCAGAAACAATGAAATAAATTAATGAGCATATCAATAAAAACAGTTAATTATGGCAACAATTCAAGCATAAGAAATAGGACAGAAGAAACATCTCAGGTGTTAGCTATCTCAAATCTCAATGAGTGAATGTTACTGTACCTGATTCTAATTTTCCATTGTTAGAGTTTGTGTCAGTTCAGTATCAGATCTTATTAAACATTCATTAAAGACCTGCCCTATGCCAGGCAGTATCCAAATACATTTTATAAATGATTGGAACTTAACTTTTAGAATACTCTGAGAAAAAAAGAATTTAATTACTTAGTCATAGAAGCCTATTGTGTTCTAAGGCACCATTTACTTAAGCGTTAAATGTGGGCCACATGAAACCTTAAAGATGCAGCTGCTATGTTTATTAGGTTACAAGAATAGGTGCTTTTCTCTCTATAAATACCTTACAAATGTTTCAAACCTTGGCAAAACAAATGAACAAAATTCTCTTAGTAGCTGCGTTTCTACAGAGGAGTAAATGTACTAAGACTATTAAATAAATTATTGACACCTTAACTTAGGTGGAAACAAAAAGACTAGTTAGAAAAAATGTGAAGCTAATTTGGATGTTAGAATTTTTTTGTGTGTTATTTTATTGGTAGAGTGTGTATGACTAAAATTATTAGATTCAATATGTGATCAATTGGCTAACTAAGGGACTTTTCAGACATAATCATGTTAAAAGTCTCTTCCTGATATGTGAGATATGAATTCATAAGATATCAACCAGTTTAAAGGCTTTTTTTTAAGTGACCAACTTTATCCCCATCTTTACTATTAAAAATCACCCATCAGGATAATTTTTTCTTTTCTCTGCAGTCTGTGCCAGTCATATTTTAGTACATAACTCTATCAAATACACATGTAATTACTTGTATATTTTCATTGTGTTCTCTCATTGCTTTAATTGGGGACATTCCTTCAGTATAGTTTTCTATCACAAACGCTAATTTTTATTAGTCCCACATTCATGTGTGGATGTATATAAACCTTTTAGCTAATTTTTAAAAAAGCAAATTCTTGACGAATCAGAACTAATGAAAGAAGCTTAGTGTGACATGAAATAAATGCAGGTCATGTTGCTGAATGGAAACTTTCAGGAAGGACAAATGAACTCAATGTTGAGATGGAAGCAGACTGTCAAGCATTATACTGGTGGCCTCCTGTGAGTTTCATAGAGGCAGCAGAAGGATTTGAGACAGTAATTTTGATTAAAAACATCAAAAGCTATAGTTTCCACTCAATAGATGACCAACCATGGCAGCTAGGTGCTTCTTTTCCAGCCTCGCTTAGGACAAACCATGTAGAGGAAACTGCTAATAATTGAAACTCCCATGACAAATGGCTTAGTGAGCTCTACAGCTTTTCACTCCACACTGGACATGCTCTCTGTTCCACCTGGTAGCTATGCTGCTGTTTTCTCTAGGCCGATGTGCTGACCTTGGTTGTCAAGCATTTCCTCAAGCACAGTTCGTAAGCGTTGGGAATTCACGTTCATCGTCTTGTAGTTCTTGGCTACTGCCCGAACAGAAAACAGCCCAGCTTCAACCCATCTATTCTCTCCTAAAAGATACAAAACTCCCCTGTACCCTCTTACCAATTCCTCTTCTGGATTCCTGCCTATACCACACCAGCAGGTAACTCTGAAGAGAATTTTCGAATTTTTGCTCCAGTTTTTAATTCTTTATGCTAGTCGACTTCTGCTTCTTTTGGCTTAGTATTTTGCACAGCTTCAAAAAGTGCAATTTGTCTTTTCAAGTGAAATAAATGAGAACTGCTGCAGGGCACCCACGCAGTTGAGCAGATTGTAGGTTCTTCCATAACCTATTTATAAAGCAAACTTCCCAGATATATGCTCATATACCATGTTGGAATTAACGATGGGAGAGTAGTATGAGGAGTTGTATAGTTTTCCACCTAGTCATTTGCAAAAATGAAGTTTGTCTCAAAAGATTAGACAGCTAAATAATTAGGAGTTATAGACACTGTCAAAGCTATTTTTTATATCTCTATCTGGCTATCTATACATATGTGTGTGTATATTTTTATTTTTAAAACAATACCCATGCTGCTGATCTAAAGTGAGAGAGAGAGTGGGGTGGAAAACTGAGAGCAGGTAGTTATGAAGAACAAAGTACATTTTACTCAGCAAAGCTCTTTGAAACCAGTGTGTATTATCTGAGTTTGAGATGCTGAGTATTTTGGATATTTGCTCTGTGCGGCAAAAAAAAAAAAAAGCTCATTTTATAGTGTCACAGTATCCCCTAATAATCTGATAGAATAAACTGATTGATAGACATTAGGGTATATGCATCATATGTTATATTTCTATCAATGTAAATGTTGAGCTATAGACTACATATTTCAAATTATGCTGCTGGGCATAGAATAAATATTAAGCAACTATTCTTCCTTTGTTCTGTCTCTTCTATTTCTTTTCTGAGATGATGGGTCAAAAGTAGCCAAAGAGGTTCTGGAGAATTTCTTGAAAGGGCTACTGTTGTCACTAATTCATGCCAAATCATCAGAATATAGCAAAACCTTTTTTTTCAATCTAAATAATAACATATACCTCAGCAACTTGTATAAAGGCAAATCATCTTATTCAATTTTCATTTAAAATTGTTATATATTCCATAATGTTTTTATTTGAACTGACACATTTTAATTAGAATAATCATATTATCATTCAATATCAAACAAGCTATAGAGTACATCATTCAGGCACCTGAATAAAAATGACAGAAAGTATTAATATGGTAACCACATAGCACTCCAGATAATTTTTTTTTTCTATCACTACATTTTATTGCCAGTGGCCACAGTGTGAAGTTGTAGAATTTTGGAGAGACATCTGCATACTTAAAAGAGAGAGGAAGAGTATAAAAGTATAGAGCTCATGATCTTCAAACAAAATTTGGAAGAACTTTAAAGTTGAGAATTAACACAGAAATGATATGAGGGAAGGACTCACACAAAGAACAAAAATGAAACTTCCTAAGGACAATTTTTGCCTTCTCTCTTATTTTTCTGCATATGTTTGTATGTATGTATTTGCATGTATATCCACATATGCAAATATATAAAAATAGTAACACTGTGGAACTTCTACCAGCTGAATGTGTATTTGAGGTTAAAATAAAGAAGGTTACGCCTACCAAAATTCAACTCCCCACTGTTAAAGTACAAAATATTTTCCTTTTCAGTTTTATCTTTTCTACCACATTTACCACCAAAATTACTTAAATGAAAATCATATTTGAACACTAATTTTTTTCTACAGTCATTTTTTAATCTTAGAGAAAAAAAGTTTCAGATTGGAGATTTGTTTTGAATTGTCGTTCTATTATTTGTGAAACATTTTAAAATGTAGGGAGAGGGTTAGAAAAGTGGTAATTGGTGAATGATTAATAGAACTCTTCTCTGTTAACTTCATTGTTGTGTACACCAGCTTGGGTTGACAAAGTTGGAATTAATAAATGATTGGGCACTGAGCGCAGTGGCTCATGCCTGTAATCCCAGTACACTGGGAGGCTGAGATGGGTGGATCACTTGAGGCAAGGAGTTTGAGACCAGCCTGCCCAACATGGCAAAACACTGCCTTTGTTAAAAATACAAATATTAGCTGGGCATGCTGGTGCACACCTGTAATTACAGCTACTCACGAGGCTGAGGCACGAGAAACACTTGAACCTGGAAGGCAGAGGTTGCAGTGGGCCCAGACTGCACCATTGCACTAGCCTGGGCAACAGAGCGAGATGCTGTCTCTAAATAAATAAATAAACATATGTTAGCATGAACTAATGGCAAATCATCAGAACTGGGGATCAGGATAATGATGGCTTTGATGCTATAGCTATGACTATGGGTAAGTTAACTCTTCATTGGTACAGTATCCTCATAGCTGTATAATGAGATAATTATCCTATATATTCTCTAAAATGCACTTCTAGAAGTGCAAATCTACCTGATATCCTATTTAAAAAAGATTTATTTTTAAGCAAACATTTAGCCACATATATGGCAGCTTGACTTGCTCTGTTTAATTTATATCTAGGATACCTATAAATTACTTGAATTCTAGGGCTATTAGTAATTGATCATTATACAAAATTTACATTTGGGACAGAATATAAGAAACCGTATATATATACACACACATATATATCCATATATATCCATAGATATAGGTATATGGATATCCATATATATCCATATATATATATATATTCCCTGTGTGTGTATATTCACACACACTATATATTTGCCAGCAAAATAAAATGTCAAAAATGTGTAAAAGAATTACTATTCTGTTTTTTTAAGAAAAGAATGTATTCCAAAAGATTCCTCTGTTTAGAAAGCTACTACAACTTATTAATATAATCTGTAAAACAATTTGCAATATTCATAGTGATTTGAAACAAAATATTTAAATTTGACATAAAATAAAATTAAAGACCAGGTTTCTTTTATCTGTACTTATTCCACCAAGAACTCTCTAGACATTTATTATTCTGAGCCAAGTGAATATTATGTCCAAATATGACATATACTCCATATGAGAGGTGAAAATTAGTGAATTGTCATAATTCTGGCGGAGCCATGTTTTCATTGCCATTTTACAAATAAGCTTTTCTTGGTAATAGAGAAGCTTGACAATTCTCAGAAACCCAGACTACTTGAGTGAAAATTCAATAAGTAAGTTAAGGATAGCAAATGGTAACCAGGCCTTGGGGAGGCTATACGATTTAAACACAACTTTTTTTGACAGTTTGTAGTATAGCTCTGGTGGTGTGTTTCAAAATCTGTCAAAAAGATATAGCTGGACTTAGGAGTTTAGTTTGATTCTTAAACCAAATAATCGGACAGCAGTGTGGCATTACTGCCTTTGGCCATTTAGAAAAAAAATCTGAGTTTTGAAAGAGCAAAAGCATTAACATCATCAAATTGCTGCTGTGTACTGGCAGAAAAACTTTCTAAGTTTCACTGCATGAACATTCGGTCAGGGCAATCAGATAATGAAGGCTTCTTCGCTGATGTCAATAGGACTCGACAATAAACACATCCCCAAAGAAACGATGTTTAACAATTATGTCATATAATGTGATGGGGGAGTCATCAACTTCCATTTGTTTCAATGGTGATTTTACTTTCATTTTCTCAACATCAGTAAAACAGTTGCACCCACATTTGTTATATTGATACTCAAGTAAAACTAAGGAAATTGACACTGGAGTCTCATTGTTTTCTAGTGCCACCAGGTTGCTGCTATGAATCTATTTTTTAAAAAGGTAAAATTGAACCGGGTGCGGTGGCTCACGCCTGTAATCCCAGCACTTTGGGAGGCCGAGGCGGGTGGATCACGAAGTCAGGAGATCGAGACCATCCTGGCTAACATGGTGAAACCCCGTCTCTACTAAAAATACAAAAAAAAATTAGCCAGGCGTAGTGGCGGGCGCCTGTAGTCCCAGCTACTCGGCAGGCTGAGGCAGGAGAATGGCATGAACCTGGGAGGTGGAGCTCGCAATGAGCGGAGATTGTGCCACTGCACTCCAGCCTGGGCAACAGAGTGAGACTCTGTCTTGAAAAAAAAAAAAAAAAAAGGTAAAATTGAAAAATATATTAGCATTGTGGTTAGAATTGTTTGTGACTGGATACATATTAAAAAATATAATTTATAATTGTATAACTCAGTCACTAGACTCCAGAGTTTGTGGATGTAATAGAAGTTACATATTTTTTATTCTGCTGTTTGTACTCTGTAATATTTAGTACCGAACATGTTAGATTTAGCCACTAAATCAATAGGATCCTAATTATTTTCGTGTTTATTTGGAGCAAATAACATTAATAGTAAGAAATATTTATTTTCCACACACTGTACTAAGTACTGTATGTGCATTTTTCATTTGACTCTAAAAACCCTTGCATAAAGTAGGTACTACTAATATCTACATTTTACAGCAAGGAGATAGAGGTTTAGAGAAGCTTCATGACTTTTCCAGAGGACAAAGGCAGTAAATGGCTTTCATAGGTGACTCTGAATCATGGCCTACCTGGATTTATATAGAGATCTTTCTGCAGGTATTTGATTTCATTACCTAAGTAAATAAATACATAAATAAATATTTGTAAGTCTCCTACTAGATGTTATGTAAGGGATTTGAGACAGCCATCCCATTGGAAAAAACATATTATTGGTTCAGTCTAAATTTTATAGCAATTAATTCAATGGTGCAAACAAATTATCAAGGAACTCACCTGCCTCCCATTGTGTCATAATTCATTGCACCCATGGATATTATTTTGAAGACGTATGACCCCAAAAGGTTACATTATAAGGGACTAGGTAAGATTGTGACAAATCTCAGTTGAAGGGATTAGCATGTGGAAATGAAGCCAGGAAAAGCAGTTCTGATCCAGGGCTTTGGGTGAAAAAAAGAGGAGTACTGAAAGAATGTTTAGGGTATCACTTATATAATATCTTCTATTGGTCTCTGTTTTCCAAATGACCATTTGTATATTGAGCAAATGAAGAATTTTTTGAAAGCATCATATGTATAATGCTTACAAGACAAAGAAGTAATCATTTCCTCAGAATTCACACTTAAAAGATTAATGCTGAAAATGTCAGAGCTGGGTTAAGGGGAAGACCAGAATGAAAATTGCTCAATGTTCTCTAAGCAGTTAAACACCACCAGAAATGTAAGAAGATTAAAAAAAAAAAATATTCCCTAGAACTCTTGTGGAAAGTTCTGTGAGTAGTTTGAAGACGGAATGTTTAAGGTGAAATTTGGCTCCCAACCCCATCTATTTATATAAACTCTCTTCTGAGGAAATTGCAGTCTTCTGCTGTATTAGTCCATTTTTCACACTGCTATAAAGACATACCTGAGAGTTGGTAATTTGTAAAGAAAAGAGGTTTAATTGACTCACAGTTCTGCAAGGCTGGGGAGACCTCAGGAAACTGGCATGGTGGAAGGGGAAGAGGCACATCTTAAATGGTGGAATGCAAGAGATAGGGAGCAAGAGCAGGGAAAACTGCCTTATAAAACCATCAGGTCTCCTGAGAACTCACTCACTATCACAAGAACAGCATGGGGGAAAACGTCCCCATGATCCAATCACCTCCCACCTGGTCCCTCCCTCAACATGTGGGCATTATGGGGATTACAATTCAAGATGAGATTTGGGTGGGGACACAGCAAAACCGTATCATTTGCTAAGTGGAAAATGCAAGTTTGGAGCTTGGAGTTTGGAGATGGCTTCTTCAAGACAATATAGTATTAACACAGCAATTCTTTATTTTCCTTTCTTCCTCTGGTGCACCCTAGCATCCTCCTTATCAAAATGTGCTTACGAGTAGTTTGACAATATATGTTTGAAGGGGTATCAGTTTATGAGACTTCTTAGGGTGCCCATGTGTCTAGCCTAGCCCTGATTATTGAAGACTGGAGGAGACAAAAATATGCCACAGTTTTACATAATTACTTATAATAAAATGAAGGAAATCATGAAACCCACAAATCAACAATAACAAACCAACAAGAAAAATTTATAATACATTTCTCTTTCCCTCTTTATATTATTTCATCACTTTCATCCTTTGGTACCAGATAAACATTCACTAAATAAATCATCACAGTGACTCCACCAGGCTAGATCTAGAAAAATTTTGTCATCTTCTTATAGTGAACTAGATATCTGAGAGAAGACTGACTGCTGTTCAGTTCATATGTTACTGCTTCTAATATTTTCTGGATAATCGTGGGGATATTTACATAGTCTGGGAAATAAATTATATTTATATTTGTGCTGTGCACTATAAAGAAGATTAAGTTTAATTTATATTCATTGTTAATTAATGTTTTATGTTTATTAATTTATATTAATTAATTATGTTTTAACTACTTGTAGTTAAAACATAAATCCCCAGGTAATAATTGGACTGTTTTCAAGAATCATTATAGCCACTGGGAAGAATGTTGGTGATGCAACACAAAATGTATATCCTCTAAACTACAGGATATCCAAATTAAAGAAACAAAAACATTTTTCCAGATGGCACCAGTATAAAAGATGTTTATATCCCATCAAGTGACATGGAGGGCTCTGAAATTCTGTCACTGTAACAGCAGTTTATAAAAAGGCTTTCCCTAGTCACCTGCACCCCTAGTCACCTGCAATAGGCACATTGGAATTTTTGAACTCCTCAAATGTGTACAGTTGCAAGTAGAGACAGAAACAGCCAGAGCTTTGCAAACACTGTGGAAACAATATTTTAACAGTAGAAGACAAATGCTCTACTTTTAAACATTTGCAAACTTGAAAAATAATCCTCTGCAAATCCATTTTACTTGTATCATTAATGGGTGACACTGGCAGAAATCAGTTTGTAGATGATTGAGAGCCAGAATAACAGAATACACAAACCTGGCTTAGAATAAGAACAGAGACATTCTCCAGACCCATAATTGATGGAAGAGTTTATCAATTTTCATGAGAAAATTTAGCAGTTAACATCAGAGCACTGGTCGATTCCACAGTTCATATGTTCATATGTGTGTTGTATGTATAAAATTCTTTCCTATATTTATGCTCAGATTTTCATATTGGCAGTGTTTTATGTTGCAATTAAATTTTTCATTAAGGACCTAAGTTAAATAAAAAGAATACCTTTACAAGTAAGTAATGGAATATTCAGATATTTAAAGGGGTTATTTTTAGAAATAGGAAAATGCTTTTCAATGTGGCATAAAGAATAACGTTGCAAGTTTCATGTGTGAAAAGATAGAAAATGTTAAATACGTCTAACTAAAATATTAAAAGATATGATATTGCTAATTTTTGAAGGGTTATTATTATTACTTTTTTTAAAACAGTTTTCAGTTTTTTTAGATGAAAATGCATTTGAAACTTTGAAAACTTAAAAAAGGTTTTCACTTTTGTGAGGAACTGGTTTAGATATTATATTACTATGAGCCAGTGGACCAGACAACTGTGTGAGTCCCTGTTCTAGTGTGGAGAGTGAGAATCCAGGTCAACAGCACCATCTAAAGAATAGTGACAAAATGGAATTTGTTTCATTTTACCGTATTTAGTCCTTGATTAAGAAAACTACAGCAACAACATGAAAGTTTTTTTTTATATTTAAATATAATGTGCTTTTTTTGTTCTTACTGTTACGGAAAAAAATTGGCATTGATAGTGATTGTGGGCTAAGTTATAAAATTTCTCTTATCCTTTTCCTTCCATCCTGTTCCATGGGCTTCCAATTATCATTGGCATTGTAAATTTGTACTTGCCAAAGACAGAGACAATCATTTATTTAAGTTAGAGATTGTGTTTACAAAAATCAGTGAGGTATTACGTTGGTTCAACCGATATTGTCCCAAATAAAAAGCATTGCCTCTGAATTTCTAGATGGGTATAGATGGTATAATCTATTTTTTAAAATAGTGCTTGAAATAGAATTGCTTTTAGGACTACCTGCGCTCCTGTAGCAACATTAAGCATATTTGGTAGTTTTTGGAAATCATCCCATTTTACTCTAGTCCAATCAGACCTTATTAAGTTAGTCCAAGAAGTTTCCAGAAGAAAAATATATTGCCTTCAATAACTCTCCAGTCTTTATTTTTCTTACCCCCAGTTTTTCTCATCCTACACATTTGTGTGTGCGTGTGCATATGCACACACACACACAGTCATGATCACACATTCACATGCATACACACCTAGCAGTAAATTATTTTCATCCATTTATCCATATTTACACCTCAGTGGGTAATTGATTTATCTTTCTGAAAATCTGCCTTCTACTTCTCTCAATCCTATTCAGCTTATTCTTATTTTTTTCTAGGTTTACCTTCAATCAATCCCTTACAGCCATTTTTCAGGGTAGAAGGATTCTTTACATACCACTGTCAATCACTCCCGACCCCTGTGAAATGATATGATTGTTTTTTTCTCTCTTTTTATTCCTCAGTTTTAATTTGCAGTTCTCTTGAATATATTACTTCCAGTTAGTATTGCAGCCTTTGCTTCTTCAGTCCTTCCTAATCCTCAGGATCAGGAGGAAAACATACCCCACCCTCTACTCCCACTTTCAGACCTTTGGCTGCACCATATCTCAAATGCTTAGCTCTGTTGGTATTTATAAAACATCTGCTTAACATGTATCTTCATAATTGCTTACTCTTAATCTTTAAATGAATTTATTTGGAGACTTCAGAAAAAATATTTGACTACCAATACAGTTAACTTAATGGTTAAATGTTTATTTAGGATTACTGTATCTTATTAGATGAGTTTTTGAAAGTTATACTTTCATAGATAATTATCTACTTAACATTGACTAACATAATATACTTTGATGCCTTCTCAAAAATATTTTACTTTTACTGTTATGTTACTTTTTATATTTTTAATGTTTTTAATTTTATTTGCATAACCACTTCAGTCTTTTGTCTGTTTAATTACAGATAAATAATAAAGAACTAGCTTTAGATTTAGATAACCTTTTTGCTTCTTTATTTTATATTTTGTCTTATAGTATTTCTTTTTATACTTTCTTCTATTTCATTATTTTAAAAATATTTTGAATAAAATGCTTTAACTGTTAATTTTTAATTTTTTATTAGTTTTTAATAAATATTTCAACCTGTAAATTTTTAATTTTAGCTATGTACACATGCATATAATATGTAGTGATATTATTGTCTTTTAGTCATAAATATTTTGTAATTTTCATTATGGTTTTCTTTTACTCAAATGTTAATTAGAACTATGTTTTAAAAGTTTAGATTTTTTTTAATTAAGCTTTCTAAAATGCTACATTTTAGTTTTAAATCAGTATGATCTGAAAAAATTTTGGAATAATATTTGGTATTTGTAAAATTTGCTTTGTGGGCTAATCTTAATTTGTGTAATTATCCATATAACTAGAAAAGCATATGTACTCTTTAAGTAGTGTGTTCAGAATTCTCTCTCTCTCTTTCTTTATATCTGTCTATCTATCTATCTAATGATGCAGGATTTTTTGCTCCATAGTTCAACTAAAATCCAGGTTCTTGTCACATGACCAGAAAAAATTAGGCACATGGTCATATTGAAAGATGAGGAGAGCAGAATTTATTAAAAGAAAGCTCTCAGTGAATAAAAGAGGTCCTGCCAACAGGCTTCCACCTCACATATTGAATACCAGGCCACCACACACGAGCTGAGAGGCCAGGCTCCTCCCCCCTGCATAAGGCGTGAATTCCCAGTGGCTCCACCTCACTCTATCAATATTGCAGGTGGGCCCCCAGCCTGTTGGGGGCATGCTCAGACACCCTGGACAGGTTTCCTCATCTACACAAAAGTATCTGATGTAAACACTTGTGGGGCATGTTGGAGATTCTCCGGGTAGCTTCCTTTATCTGCCTGCTGCATCTAATACACACACATACATATGTATATACACCCATATCCATGCACAAACGCACACATTCAACTTTAACCCCAATTTATTATTCAACTCTGTCATTTATTTTACTTTTACTTCTAGTTCTTTGAATCTTGTTTTTTACTAATTATAGGCAACATGTTAAATGTATGTAGATTGAGAATTAGTTGTATCTTTATGGTAATTTTTTTACTTTATTATTATGCAACAATCCATGATCCTAACATTGCTTTGACCCTTAAGGTACATTCATTCTGGTGGTAATGTTGCTCACCAGTTAGTCCTTGCTTTCTTTTTACCTCTCTCAGTGTGTGTGTATTGAAAATATTGTTAAACTTTTTTTTGAGTAAATTATGCTTTCTGTGTGTTTCCCCCAATGTGGCAATTGCTGTTGTTTAAGAGAGGTATATATATATATATAGTTATAGTTATTATGACATTGACTATATTTTAATTATTTGATTAGTTACTCTTATATTTTAATTTTCATCCTACATTAACTAAATTATAAATTATAAACATTGCTACCATCACTCTGAACAACACAAAGTCACATAATATCTGAAGTCAAAACAACTTCCTGATGAATTCTTTCATTTTATTGTTGTCTAGTACTTTAGTCCTACTTTGATTTTTACCTCTGCTAAAACAATCATTCCTGTTTTTGTAGTTAGTATTTATTTAGAATTTCCAATAGCCTTTCTCAAGACTTCAATTTCCTTCTTAACAAATATTTAAGAATATTAACATTTGTTTCAAGGCATGAAAGTTATGTATTGGCTCTGTTTGAAAATGTTTATTTTCTCATTTTTCTATGATAAGCATGTGGCTGGGTATTGAATTCTAGGTTGAGAGTTTTTTCCCCAGCATTTGAAATATTAATTTGTCTTTTGACATCTTTTTGTTTATAAGAACTATGCTTTCATCTAAATTTTAATGAGCCCTAGGCATAAAATTGGGCCTTTTTTTTCTGGTTGTATTAATCTTTGGTGTTACTATAATATACCTAAAGGTGCATTTATTTATATTTATTTCCCTTAGAATTATGTCACTTTTAAGATAGATACCACCAATTCAAAATTAGCTTATTTTCTATATGTTTATGTATTTTCACTTTTGCATTGCCTATTATGCACTTTTTTTTTTTTAAGGTAGAACTTCTTTTTAAAAGTGGTTGCTCTAAGAGCTAGATATATGTCTTCCACTTTCAACAGGCAACATAGTGTTAAACTTGTACCACTTCATGTACAGTGCAAAAGCTTTACAACTGTATAGGTAAATTTACATTTCCTGACTGTCCCTGCCCCTGCAACGACTGTTTCTGTTGTAGCTGTTACAGGAAAGGGGTCCTGATCCAGACCCCAAGAGAGAGTTCCTGGATCTCACGCAATAAAGAATTCAGTGCAACTCCACAGTGCAAAGTGAAAACAAGTTTATTAAGAAAGTAAAGGAATAAAAGAATGGCTACTCCATAGAGAAGCCCTGAGGGCTGCTGTTTGCCCACTTTAATGGTTATTTCTTGCTGATATGCTAAACAAGGGGTGGATTATTTATGCCTACCCTTTTTAGACCACATAGGGTAATTTCCTGACATTGCCATGGCATTTGTAACCTGCCATGGTTCTGGTGGGAGTGTAGCAGTGAGGATGACCAGAGGTCACTCCTGTTGCCATTTTGGTTTTGGTGGGTTTTGGCTGGCTCCTTTACTGCAACCTGTTTAATCAGGAAGCCCTTTATAACCTGTATTTTGTGCTGACCTCCTATCTCATCCTGTGACTTAGAATGCCTTAACCATCTGGGAATGCAGCCCAGTAGGCTTCAGCCTCATTTTACCCAGCTCCTATTTAAGATGGAGTTGCTTTGATACATACACTTCTGACATTTCCCCCCTCCCTTTCACAAGGGAACCCTTAATCCTAAGGGTTGCAGAGGGACAAAGATTCATCTTCTGTAACTTCTTCAGGCTGAATAGGGGCAATGATATACCTGCCTAACTATGAGGGTCTCTTGCATTCAGAGTAGAGAGAACCTCAGTCAGAAACCATCAGTATAGTAAGGTCCATTTATAACTCTTGAGTTTTGACAAAGGGTGATATCTGGAAGATTAATAAGTGTTTAAGAAAACATTCAGTAAGTTTGCCCTGTATTCCTACACAAAGAGTATAACAGCAATATATTCCATAAGAGTAAAGCAAAATAAATAAAGTTATTCCAAGTAAACTAAATTAGAAAGCTTTCCACGAACTGGGCATCTGTTGGAACCAAACTGATACGGGGTGGCTAGATGATTCCAATACATGCCCAGGATTAGCATATTGATTCAGATTTTTACATTACCCAACCCTCTTATTTCTTCTGAGTAGCCATCAGAGTTTACTAGTTGTTTCACAGGAGTAAGCAGGGTTTGCCTAAGTTGCAGAAACAAACTTAAAAACAACTAATGAGACAATAATTTAATGACAAGTATACCATAGTTCTTGAGACATATATTTCTCTCTCCAGTTTCCCATTTTTACTTAAAACAAGTCATGGTAAGACTGATTTGCTTTATTACACTTGGCCTAATTATTTGTATAAAGTGCAGCAAAAATAGTTTTCATATAGGCTGTGTGTGTGTGTGTGTGTGTGTGTGAAATACTGGTTTTTATTGGTTGGCACAAGATTACAACCTACAATTTCAATGTCCTTCCCTCCCACACAGCTCAAGTGGAAGGAAACTGATCAATGCATAGAAAGGAATGGCAGACTCACAGGTTTAAGCATTTGTTTTTACAAAAAGGAGTGGGATATGGGGGTGGTCAAGTTTTACAGATAGTAACAATATTCTCCCTAGATTGCAGGGCGTAAGTCTGCCTGTCCCCCATTGCTGGTATGGCATAAGAGACACATTAGTAAAGTAGGGAAAGGGTTATATGTGTGGCTGGCCTGTTCTTAAGAGAGGAAGGTGGGATGGTATCTGGTGTGTACCTGTCTCGGACCAAACCTGGGGCTGGACCACTGTCCCTTTTTTCTCAGCCCTCCTCCACAACCTGACTGTACTATCAGCCACACCCATGGGAAGGAGGTATGAAGGAAGCCCGAGAACATCCACCTTGAGAAAAGGAAACAGGAAAACTATTTCCTTCCACCTTCTCTGGACCAAATTCCACTCCCCTCAGCTCCAGAAAGCACTGTGAAAATCTTCCTTAGGTACTCCGTGAAGACACAGGGAAGAGGCCCACCCAGACAGGTGGTCCTGAGTGGGCAAGAAGAAAAGCTTGACTTTCCATGCAGTACCAAGCAAGGTTGTTTTGGAAACAAGCAAACAAACAAAAAATGGAAACCAAGACCATATACCCACAGGTTGGGTAGCTCCTAAATCCTGGAGAGCATTTGAATTGGGGGTAAGGGCAATTTTACTCCAGCTCCTTGTTTTATAACCCACACCAGGTGCCAAGAGGTTTAAGGACCACAACTGACCTCTCTTTCCCTACAAGCACCATTTCTTGGATTCCCAGTTTTGTTGAGCTCATTTGGGGTCATCCTTGCCATTCTCTTCAAAAATGACTCTGCTTGTTGGTTGTTCCATTTTCTACCACTTTCTACAATTATGAACACTCTGTCTAAACAGGAGATCTATATATGCTGTCATCCTGCAGTCCAAGGGATTAGGTGACCTAATGATGAGAAGGCTAACTTATTTGCTTTCCTGGATGCTCCTGATGGAAATAAACAGCAGCAGAGTTCTGGTGGGATACAGTAGTCTAGTCTGAGCCACTGTGTGATTCCCCAGAGGTCTGGTCCCTGGGTACATGGGTCCCTGGCTCTCTGTTTCAGTTCCAGGGACATTACTCAACTTGGCCATTTAAGCCTCAGCTAAAACATATGAGCATGAGGGAAAAGGGACAAGAAATACTTTTGCCCTCTGGAAAAACTTAAACTCAATACATCTTGGCTATTTTGCCTCAACCTAGAGGGTTCCCTGGAAACACTTGTTGAACTTGGCCAAGAGGAGACTGTATATGGATGGCACACCTGTAAAAGGGGATAAAGCACACTAGTTCATCTCTTTTAAAACTGGAATGGTCCCAGGGATGTTAACCTTTCTGATGCTGATAGTAGATGAGTGGAGTGGAGGTGACCATGTGAGAAAACTCCTTAAAAACCCTTAAGCTGTTTGGAGACTGCACACCACAGCTGAGCAAACCAAGGTGGAGCCTCACTGCATATAGGCTCTTTTTAACTGCCTTTGATGGAACTCTGTTCCATAGAAGGAATCTTAGGTTAGACTTTTTAAAGCCAAGCTGAACCATGAGTTTGTACCCTCAAATATCTGTGAGTTGAGTAAATTCCTGTCTTCTTGGTGTCCCAAGATAACTTGGGGCTCCTGGACCTGTCAGAAAGTGACAGTCTTTACTTATCACAGGTCAGAAACCCTGTACAGGGACTGTTGCAGGCAAGGTCTGAGGCCAATTCTCCAAGGAGTTTTTATTGGCTTTACAAGTCAAATTTGATTCCTTAAATGAAAGCACACCATTTCAGTTAAAGCCTTGGTGAAATAATCAATTTCCCCAATTGTGTCTTGTTACAAAGGAAAACAAATTCTTATTGCACTTATGCAATTAACTATATTGCCATTAATTTAAGAATACTTACAAATAGTTTCCAAATGTTGGAGAAATCAGAGAGAGAGAAACGAACATGGTCCAAATTTTGTTCACAGGAGTATTCTTTACTCAATTGCTAAAAGGTGTAAATAGCTCAAAAGAAGAGTTTCCTTGACTCTGAAAAACAAAACAAAGGATCAGCAGCATTTTAAGCAAAATTAAAAAAGATTACTTCCATTTTCTATTGGTTCAGTTAATTCAGTTAACTCCTGTTCTATTTAATATCCATGAACATTCCAGCTATTCATGAGAACTCTGAAAGTTGTTTCCTCTATTCTAATGTTACAATTTCCAAAGTTATTGGAAACCTGCATTTCAGAACACCTGCTAGATTTCTATAGTTGATTATAAACCACCTTCTAAAGAGGATTTAAAAAAGACAGTAATTGTCTGTGGATGATAAAAAGTTTTAGGACAGCTACTATTAAAGCCATAATTGATAAGGAAATTTGGTTACTTCTGTGGCACACAAAATGTTATATAGCAATTATAATTATTAATAACGTACACTGTGTCATGTTACAATTACAGGAGTTTCCCATAACTTTGGAACATATACCAATAATAAATTTATGCAAATACAGTCCAAAAAAAGCAAAATACCATTTGACATTTGATAATGCTTCCTGTATGATCTTTATACCAAATAGGCCAAATTACACGTTTACATTAATGTATTATTAATGTTGAATCCAATTTTTAATAAAACTTTATAGACATATTTATCCAATTTTAATGTTTAAACATAAGGTAGGATTCTTATAAATCTTTTATAATCCTTTACATTTTTGTGTGTGAAAGAGCAGATCAATGCTTTAAGAAAAACCTGTTGTGCTTTTATTCCAATGTTTAATTTATGGAAAAATTGAATAATACCCCTTTAACTTTAGCCAATATGTTCACACACAGAATCTCTTACAATTAATTTTTATAAGCCTTCCACAACTTGTTTAAATCTTTAGATTTTTCTCTTACTTAAAACAATCCTTTAACACTTTAGGCAGAAAAAATCCACATTCCTATGTCTTCTTATAATCTTTCACAAAAAACACATTTTACTTTCTTTACACACCTTGCTTGTAAAATTGTTTCTTTAGTAGTGTCAGTTACATGTTATATTTTATTTTTTATTTTTGGTGAAAACCTTGGTAACTTTGAGATTTTAGTTATGTACTAGGTGTGGAGCCTAGCCTAGGACACACCAGGCTGAAGCGCAGATAAGAGCTGACTCTCCAGCATAGCTAGGGGGCATGGCTAACTCCACATGTCCCCAGACCTTGTCTAGCTGTAAAGCAGGCAAGTTGTATAGTAAAAGTCATAGTGGCATTTTATGAAGCACTTAGGAGACCTAACAGCTTTTGAATTGTACAACATTTCTTGCATAATTTCCCTTTCACAAATCCTTTCACAACTTACACAGACCATCTGAGACATTCTGGGACTTTCTGACTTGCCCTAAACATCCCTCCTTTTAAACAACCAGTCATTTTACTTTAGGACAAGAATTTATCACACAACATCCTTTCTTATATAAAATATTTTTCTTTATAATTGTCTTTGTATAGCTAGGGGGCATGGCTAATTCCACATGTCCCCAGGCCTTACCTAGAATCTAATAGCTTTAAGGTCGGTAAATTGAACAGTTTTTAAAAGTTAAAAAAGCAGTTTATGACCTTAAAGCATGGGTGAATCTCCATTTCCTTTCCTAGGAGTCTAGAGTAGTTAATTTTGAGCTTGCAAAGGCTTGTATTTAATATGATTTTTAGAGCTAACTATGACATGAACCCTAAAATTCCCATTCCCTGAAAGGTGGAGACCAAGATAAAGTATGCCACCTGGTTAAAAGGTCAAGCCCCCAAGGACATAAAACAAGGTGGAGACTTCATCCAGTTTTTCTGGTTGCTTCAGAGACTTGCAGCCAAGTTCATTACTGACCAGCTTGCTGGGTCAGCTTGAAAAGTCGGTTTACAGGTGTTCTAAGCCCATGTTTTATCCTGAAGTACCCCTTGACACAGAAAAACAAATTCATAGCACAAAAGACACCACCTTAAGACTAGCTTTAGGATCCTTTTTTGCATTAATCAAAACTTTACAGAAGAGATAAACACTTTTTTTCCCCCATTCATTCAACCATTTGCACAGAGAGAGAAAAGCCAGAAATCTGACTGGTAAGAAATTCTTACCATTTTGCCAGCATGCCAGGCTTCTGGGTTCCCTTTCCTTGAGTAGCCCTAATGATCTGGCTTGTGGCACCATCATCTTGGGGGCTGAGCCACACCATAAAGGAAAATTATTATTTTTTGTTCTGCCTGGGGAAGAATATGTGTGATAAAACATAGACATTAGCCACTCTGCTCAGCACCCAATATCAAACTGGCAAGGCTTAAATTTGCCCCCAGATGAACCCCGTCATCTTAATCAAACCTCCAACATGGAGTTTCAACCCATAGTCTCTGGGCAAGATGGTTGCCCTGAGTAATCAAAAGAATAAGAAAGGAAAAGTAGAGAAGGAAAGTATTGCCTGTGGCAGGGTGGGAAAGATGAAGAGCTTAGGGAGGCCAGAGAAAAGACCCACTCATTGTAGCCAACAATGAAAAGTTCAAGTGGCTGCTTGTTGGTAGCAAAGGGATCTTTTCCAGCAGTCCCATCAGCTCTCAAGTTTCCACTTTTAGGGAGGAAAAAGCTCCCTATGTCCCATGATCCTGTACATGCCTAACCCTGTCATCCACAGCCATCATCAAATAGCACAAGGCAGATTAATCCAAAGAGAACAGCAGTTAAAATCCCACAGTGCCAAACCTGTTCTTAGCCAAGAGGGACTTTACTGAGAGGGGCCTCTAACCCCGTAAATCTTAGAAGTGACTCTAACCCTCCTAAGTTGGGCCTCTAACCCAAGGTTAGTCGAATGTCCTTGGCTTTTATTAAGAGGGGTTTCTAACCCACCCTGTCTTAGGAGAGGCTCTAACTCCCCTATGTTGGGCCTCTAACCTAATCCCACTCTTTACCCAGGTATATGCACCACACTTACCCAAAGTAAGCCAATTGGTGCCCGCAGATGATTTTCCTTTGGGCTGGAGGTCTCTTCAGTATCATTCCTTCCATGGTCCACCAGAAATATGTTACAGGACAGCAGTCCCGATCCAGACCCCAAGAGAGGGTTTTTGGATCTTCAGCAATAAAGAATTCAGTAAGACTCTGCAGGGCAAAGTGAAAGCAAGTTCATTAAGAAAGTAGAGGAATAAAAGAATGGCTACTCCACAGACAGGAAGCCCCAAGGGGCTGCTGGTTGCCCATTTTTTATGGTTATTTCTTGATGATATGCTAAAAAAATGCATGGATTATTGATACCTCCCCTTTTTGGACCATATAGGGTAAATTCTTGACATTGTCATGGCATTTGTAAACTGTCATGGCACTGGTGGGAGTGTAGCAGTGAGGACTACCAGAGGTCACTCTCATTGCCATTTTGGTTTTGGTGGGTTTAGGCCAGCTCCTTTACTGCAAACTGTTTAATCAGCAAGGTCTTTATCACCTGTATTTTATGCTGACCTCCTATCTCATCCTGTGACTTAGAATGCATTAACCATCTGGGAATGCAGCCCAGTAGGTTTCAGCCTCATTTTATCCAGTTCCTATGTAAGATGGAGTTGCTGTGGTTCACACGCCTCTGACATAGCTGCCTTATGTATTATATCTCCATATGTTATAAACCCAAGAAGATTATGCTGTAATTTTTGTTCTAAATAATCACTGGGATACTTTTCCTTTATTCCAGAAGACTTAAGTTGTTTTTCAGCCTGAAAAACAACCTTTTATAGTACAGGTTTGCTGGAGACAGATTCTCTTAGTTTTCTTTATTCTTTCTTTTCTTTTTTTTGAAAGGGTTTTTTTTTTCATATTATTGGTTGTGAATATTTTATTTTATGTTAAATTCTTTGTTGGATTTTTTAAATTTTATTACTAATTTTTGGCCTTCATAGTTAGTGATGAACAGTCCATGATTAATTTAATTGTAGTTTCCTTGTATGTCATCTTTCACTTTTCTCTGGCTGCTTTCGAGATTTTTTTTTTTTTCACCTTTGGTTACCAGCAGTTTGACTATAATATGCCTAGGCATGGTTTCTTTCTATTTATGGTGTTAGGGATATCTTGATGTTTTAAAAATTGTCAAATTATGTCTTTCACCAAATTTGAGACATTTGGAATCATTATCTATTCAAATATAATTTTCTGTCCCATTATCTCTCTTCTCTTTTGGAAAGTCTAATTTTATTGATCTCTACCTACATATCATCTATCTATGTATCTATTTATGTTTGTATGTATGTCTCTATCTGTCTCTATTGTGAAAGAAAAATATCTTGGGCCCTTTCAAGTTGGGAACCACTCAGGGCAAATCCACCTCCTATTCTATTCGAGTCATCCCTTTGCTCACACAGATAGATGCATATTCTGATTGCCTCCTTTGGAAAGACCTATCAGAAACTCAAAAGAATGCAACCATCTGTCTCTCACCTACCTGTGACCTGGAAGCCCCCAATGGTGGGGACTTGTTTTTAGCTGTCTCCACCTTTCTGGACAGAACTAATGTACTTCTTACATGTCGCCTGATGTTTCATGTCTCCCTAAAATGTATAAAATCAAGCCGTGCCTGACCACTTTGGGCACATGTGGTTAGGACTTCTTGAGGCTGTGTCATGGGTGTGTCCTCAACCTCGGCAAAATAAACTTTCTAAATTAACTGAGACCTGTCTCAAATATTGGGGGTTCACACTATCTACCTATCAGATGTTTTGATATTGTCCCACAGTCCCTGAGGCTGTTCTTTTTAATTTTCTCTTCCTTATTCTTCAGTTTAGATTATTTCTTGTGATTTGTCTTCAAATATACTAAACTTTTGCTCTATCATCTCCACTTTGCTATTAATCCTATACAGTTAATTTAAAAAATGCTCTGTATTGTGTTTTGCCGTTTAAAATTTTCCATTTTATTCTTGTATTAATTTCCTAGGGCTGCTGTGACACAAACTGGCTGGCTTCAAACAACAGAAAGTTATTATTTCCTAGTTTTAGAGGCTAGAAGTGTGTCATCATAGATTGGTAGGGCCATGTTCCCTCCAAAGTCTCTAGGGAAGAATGCTTCTTTGCCTTTTGTAGCTTCTGGTGATTGCAGATGTTCTTTGATTGTGGCAACATAACCATAATCTCTACCTCCATCTTCCCATGACATTCTTCTTTCTGTCTCTTCTGTATCTCTGAGTCTCTTCCTATGAGGACACCAGTGACTGCAGTTAGAGCCCACCCTATTCCAGTCTGACCTTGTGAATGAATCATGGTTTCCTAGTTCTTGGCACGTTGAGAAACTTTGGATTGAATTTTTTGGAGTTTGAATATTAGACTGTGGAGTCCCTGGATTCTGCTGTTTTCTTTTGAAGCATGTGATACTTTTGTTCTAGCACATAATTAACACGATTAGATTCAAACTGAAAACTCTGTTCTACCTACTGTGGGTGGCAGTTCAGATCTAAGTTTATTTTGAAGTGTTTTTCATTTGCTGGTTTAGTTATAGACTGCTTCTTGCATGATAGGTTCAGTGGTAAGCTGGGACTTGGAAACTGTTTGTATATAGAATGGGATACCCTCTTTCATCAATCTCTTTTGTCCAAGTTGTTCTCTCACTTTCTTGCTTCTCTGGCTGACCTGCCTTGTTTCTTTTATTATCTTTTTTTATCCCTCACCCTCTGCCAAGCTTACACCCAAGTCCCAAAATCCACTGTATCATTCTTATGCCTTTGCATCTTCATAGCTTACCTTCCACATCTCAGTGAGAACACACAATGTTTCATTTTCCATTCTTGAGTTACTTTACCTAGAATAATAGTCTCCAATCTCATCCAAGTCGCTGCAAATTCCATTAATTCATTTCTTTTAGTGGCTGAGTAGTATTCCATCATATATATATACATGATGATATATGTGATAGATATGTATCAATCACATATATATGTGATATATATCAACATATATATATATATATCTCACAGTTTGTTTATCCACTTGTTGATTAATGAGCATTTGGATTGGTTCCACGATTTTGCAATTGCCAATTATGCCACTATAAACATGCGTGTGTAGTATCTTTTTCATATAATGACGTATTTTCCTCTGGGTAGATACCCAGTAGTGGGATTGCTGAATCAAACGATAGTTCTACTTTTAATTATTTAAGGAATCTCCACATTGTTTTCCATAGTGGTTATACTAGTTTACATTCCTACCAGCAGTGTAGAAGTGTTCCCTGATCACCGCATCCACACCAACATCTACTGTTTTTTGATTTTTTGATTGTGGCCATTATTATTATTATTATTATTATACTTTAAGTTCTAGGGTACATGGGTACAATGTGCAGGTTTGTTACATATGTATATATGTGCCATGTTGGTGTGCTGCACCCATTAACTCATCATTTGCATTAGGTATATCTCCTAATGCTATCCCTACCCCCTGCCCCCACATCATGACAGGCCCCTGTGTGTGATGTTCCCCTTTCTGTGTCCAAGTGCTCTCATTGTTCAATTCCCACCTATGAGTGAGAATATGCGGTGTTTGGTTTTCTGTCCTTGTGATAGTTTGCTCAGAATGATGGTTTCCAGCTTCATCCATGTCCCTACAAAGGACATGAACTCACCTTTTTTATGGCTGTAGAGTATTCCATGGTGTAAATGTGCCACATTTTCTTAATCCAGTCTATCACTGATGGACATTTGGGTTGGTTCCAAGTCTTTGTTATTGTGAATAGTGCCACAATAAACATACTTGTGCATATGTCATTATAGCAGCATGATTTATAATCCTTTGGATATATACCCAGTAATGGGACGGCTGGGTCAAATGGTATTTCTAGTTCTAGATCCTTGAGGAATCTCCACACTGACTTCCACAATGGTTGAACTAGTTTACAGTCCCACCAACAGTGTAAAAATGTTCCTATTTCTCCACATCCTCTCTAGCATCTGTTGTTTCCTGACTTTTTAATGATCACCATTCTAACTGGTGTGAGATGGTATCTCACTGTGGTTTTGATTTGCATTTCTCTGATGGCCAGTGATGATGAGCATTTCTTCCTGTGTCTGTTGGCTGCATAAGTGTCTTCTTTTGAGAAGTGTCTGTTCATATCCTTTGCCCACTTTTTGATGGGGTTGTTTGATTTTTTCTTGTAAATTTGTTTAAGTTCTTTGTGGATTCTGGATATTAGCCCTTTGTCAGATGGGTAGATTGCAAAAAATTTCTCCCATTCTGTAGGTTGCCTGTTCACTCTGATGGTAGTTTCTTTTGCTGTGCAGAAGCTCTTTAGTTTAATTAGATCCCATTTGTCAATTTTGGCTTTTGTTGCCATTGCTTTTGGTGTTTTAGTCATTAAGTCCTTGCCCATGCCTATGTCCTGAATGGTATTGCCTAGATTTTCTTCTAGGGTTTTTATGGTTTTAGGTCTAACATTTAAGTCTTTAATCCATACTGAATTAATTTTTGTTTAAGGTGTAAGGAAGGGATCCAGTTTCAGCTTTCTACATATGGCTAGCCAGTTTTCCCAGCACCATTTATTAAATAGGGAATCCTTTCCCCATTTCTTTTTTTTTCAGGTTTGTCAAAGATCAGATGGTTGTAGATGTGTGGTATTACTTCTGAAGGCTCTGTTCTGTTCCATTGGTCTATATCTCTGTTTTGGTACTAGAACCATGCTGTTTTGGTTACTATAGCCTTGCGGTATAGTTTGAAGTCAGGTAGTGTGATGCCTCCAGCTTTCTTCTTTTGGCTTAGGATTTTCTTGGCAATGTGTGCTCTTTTTTTGGTTCCATATGAGCTTGAAAGTAGTTTTTTCCAATTCTGTGAAGAAAGTCTTTTGTAGCTTGATGGGGATGGCATTGAATCTATAAATTACCTTGGGCAGTATGGCCATTTTCACAATATTGATTCTTCCTATCCATGAGCATGGAATGTTCTTCCATTTGTTTGTGTCCTCTTTTATTTCATTGAGCAGTGGCTTGTAGTTCTCCTTGAAGAGGTCCTTCACATCCCTTGTAAGTTGGATTCCTAGGTATTTTATTTTCTTTGAAGCAATTGTGAATGGGAGTTCACTCATGATTTGTCTCTCTGTTTGTCTGTTATTGGTGTATAGGAATGCTTGTGATTTTTGCACATTGATTTTGTATCCTGAGACTTTGCTGAAGTTGCTTGTCAGCTTAAGGATATTTTGGGCTGAGACGATGGGGTTTTCTAAATATGCAATCGTGTCTTCTGCAAACAGGGACCATTTGACTTCCTCTTTTCCTAATTGAATACAATTTATTTGTTTTTCCTGCCTGATTGCCCTGGCCAGAACTTCCAACACTATGTTGAATAGGAGTGGTGAGAGAGGGCATCCCTGTCTTGTGCCAGTTTGCAAAGAGAGAGCTTCCAGTTTTTGTCCATTCAGTATGATATGGCTATGGGTTTGTCATAATTAGTTCTTATTATTTTGAGATACGTCCCATCAATACCTAGTTTATTGAGAGTTTTTAGCATGAAGGGCTGTTGAATTTTGTCAAAGGCCTTTTTTGCATCTATTGAGATAATCATGCGGTTTTTGTCTTTGGTTCTGTTTATATGATGGATTACATTTATTGATTTGTGTATATTGAAACAGTTTGCGTACCAGGGATGAAGCCCACTTGATCATGGTGGATAAGCTTTTTAATGTGCTGCTGGATTCAGTTTGCCAGAATTTTAATGAAGGTTTTTGCATTGTTGTTCATCAGGGATATTGGTCTAAAATTCTATTTTTTAATTGTGTCTCTGCCAGGCTCTGATATCAGGAAAATGCTGGCCTCATAAAATGAGTCAGGGAGGATTCCCTCTTTTTGTATTGATTGGAAAAGTTTCAGAAGGAATGGTACCAGCTCCTCTTTGTACCTCTGGTAGAATTTGGCTATGAATCCTTCTGGTCCTGGACTTTTTTTGGTTGGTAGGCTATTAATTATTTCCTCAATTTCAAAGCCTGTTATTGGTCTATTCAGGGATTCAACTTCTTCCTAGTTTAGTCTTGGGAGGGTGTATGTGTCCAGGAATTTATCCATTTCTTCTAGGTTTTCTAGTTTATTTGCATAAAGGTGTTTATAATATTCTCTGATGGTAGTTTGTATTTCTATGCGATTGGTGATGATATCTCCTTCATCATTTTTTATTGCATCTATTTGATTCTTCTCTCTTTTCTTCTTTATTCATCTTGCTAGCGGTCTATCAATTTTTTGGACATTTTTCAAAAAAACCGGCTCCTGGATTCATTGATTTTTTGAAGGGATTTTTGTGTCTCTAGCTCCTTCAGTTCTGCTGTGATCTTAGTTATTTCTTGCCTTCTGCTAGCTTTTGAATGTGTTTGCTCTTGCTTCTCTAGTTCTTTGAATTGTGATGTTAGGGTGTCAATTTTAGATCTTTCCTGCTTTCTCTTGTGGGCATTTAGTGCTATAAATTTCCCTCTACACACTGCTTTAAATGTGTCTCAGAGATTCTGATATGTTGTGTCTTAGTTCTCATTGGTTTCAAAGAACATCTTTATTTCTGCGTTCATTTCGTTACGTACAGAGTAGTCATTCAGGAGCAGGTTGTTCAGTTTCCATGTAGTTGAGCAGTTTTGAGTGAGTTTCTTAATCCTGAGTTCTAGTTTGATTGCACTGTGGTCTGAGAGATAGTTCGTTATAATTTCTGTTCTTTTACATTTGCTGAGGAGTGCTTTACTTCCAACTATGTGGTCAATTTTGGAATAAGTGTAATGTGGTGCTGAGAAGAATGTATATTCTGTTGATTTCGGGTGGAGAGTTCTGTAGATGTCTATTAGGTCCACTTGGTGCAGAGTTGAGTTCAAAAGCACAGTATTAGGGTGGGAGTGTCCCGATTTTCCAGGTACCGTCTGTCATGGCTTCTCTTGTCTAGGAAAGGGAATTTCCTGACCCCTTGCACTTCCTGGGTGAGACAATGCCCCGCCCTGCTTTGGCTCACACTCTGTGGGCTGCACCCACTGTCCGACAAGACCCAGTGAGATGAACCTGGTACCTCAGTTGGAAATGCAGAAATCACCCATCTTCTGCATCACTCACACTGGGAGCTGTAGATTGGAGCTGTTCCTATATGGCCATCTTGGAATCTTCGACTATGGCCATTCTTGTGGGTGTAAGGTGATATCACATTGTGGTTTTGTTTTGTATTCCCTTGATTGTTAGTGAAGTTGAGCATTTTTTATATTTTTTTGTCATTTGTATATCTTCTTTAGATAATAATCTATTCATATCCTTAGCCTGGTTTTTGATGGGATTGTTAATCTTTTTCTTATTGATTTGTTAGTTTGTTGTAGATTCTGGATATTAGTCCTTTGCTAGATGTACAGATTGTGAAGATTTTCTCCCACTCTGTGGGTTGTCTGTTTACTCTGCTGATTGTTCCTTTTGTTGTGCAAAAGCTCTTTAGTTTATTTAAGTCCCACCTATTTATTTTTGTTTTTATTGCATTTACTTTTGAGTTCTTGGTCATGAAATCCTTTCCTAAGCCAATGTCTAGAAGGGTTTTTCCAATGTTATCTTCTAGAGTTTTTATAGTTTTGGATCTTATATTTAAGTCCTTAATCCATCTTGAGTTGATTTTTGTATAAGGTGAGAGAGGAGGATTCAGTTTCATTCTGCTACATGTCACTAGCCAATTGTCTTAGTACCATTTGTTGAAAAGGGTGTTCTTTCCCCACTTTATGTTTTTGTTTGCTTTGTCAAAGATCAGTTGGCTGCAAGTATTTGGGTTTATTTCTGGGTTCTCTATTCTATTCTGTTGGTCTATATGCCTATTTTTATACCAGTATCATGCTGTTTTGGTGACTATGGTCTTATAATTTAGTTTGAAATTGGGTAATGTGATGCCTTCAGATTTGTTCTTTTTGCTTAGTCTTGCTTTGGCTATGCAGGCTCTTTTTTGGTTCCATATGAATTTTACAATTGTTTTTTCTAATTCTGTGAAGAACGATGGTGGTATTTTGATTGGAATTGCATTGAATTTTTTGATAGCTTTTGGCAGTATGGTCATTTTCACAATATGAATTCTACCCATCCAAAAGAATGGGAGTATTTCCATTTGTTTGTGTCATTTATGATTTTTTTTTCCCAGTGGTGTTTTGTAGTTTTCCTTGTAGAGAGGTCTTTCAACTCCTTGGTTAGGTATATTCCTAAGTATTTTTTATTTTTATTTTTATTTTTGCACCTATTGTGAAAGGGTTTGAGTTCTTCATTTGATTCTTTACTTGGTCACTGTTGGTATATAGAATAGCTGCTGATTTGTGTACATTAATTCTGTATCCAGAAACTTTGCTGAATTATTTTATCAGATCTGGGAGCTTTCTGAAGGAGTCTTTAGGGTTTTCAAGGTAAATGATCATATTGTCAACAAACAGTGATAGTTTTACTTTCTCTTTGCCAATTTGGATGCCCTTTATTTCTTTCTCTTGTCTAATTGTTCTGGCTAGGATTCCCAGTACTATGTTGAAGAGGAGTGGTGAGAGTAAGCATCTTTGTCTTGTTCCAGTTCTCAGAGGGAATGCTTTCTATTTTTCCCCATTCAGTATTATGTTGGCTGTGGGTTTGTCACAGATGACTTTTATTACATTGAAGTGTGTCCCTTGTATGCTGATTTTGCTGAGAGTTTTAATAATGTAGGGATGTTGGATTTTGTTGAATGTGTTTTCTGCATTTATTGAGATGATCATGTGATTTTTATTTTAAATTCTGTTTATGTGGTGTATCACATTTATTGACTTGCATATGTCAAACCATCTCTGTATCTGTGGTATGAAACCCACTTGATCATGTTGGATTATCCTTTTGATATGTTGTTGGATTCATTTAGCTAGTATTTTGTTAAGGATTTTAGCATCTATGTTCATCAGGAATATCAGTCTGTAGTTTTCTTTTTTGGTTGTGTCCTTTTCTGGTTTTGGTATTAGGGTGATGCTGGCTTCATAAAAACTTTTAGGGAGGGTTCCCTCCTTCTCTATCCTGTGGAATATTGTAATAGGATTGGTACCAATTCTTCTTTGAATGTCTGGTAGAATTCTGTTGTGAATCGACTTGCCCTGGACTTTCTTTGGTGGTAATTTTTAAATTACCATTTCAATCTCATTGTTTGTTATTATTCTGTTCAGCGTATCTGATTCTTCCTGATTTAAGCTAGGAGGATTGTATCTTTCCAGGTATTTATCCATCTCTTCTAGGTTTTCTAGTTCATGTATGTAAAGGTGTTCATAGTAGCCTTGACTGATCTTTTGTATTTCTGTGGTGTCAGTTGTAATGTCTCCTGTTTCATTTCTTATTGAGCTTATTTGGATTTTCTCTATTCTTTTCTTGGTTAATCTTGCTAATGGTCTATCAATTTTATTTACCTTTTCAAAGAACCAGCTTTGTGTTTCATTAGCTTTTGTATTTTTTTTTGTTTCATTTTGATTTAGTTCCACTCTGATCTTGGTTATTTCCTTTCTTCTGCTGGGTTTGGGTTTGGTTTTTTCTTGTTTCTCTAATCCTTTGAGGTTGGACCTTAGATTTACTGTTGGTGATCTTTCAGTCTTGTTGATGTAGGAGTTTAGGGTTATAAACTTTCCTCTTACCACTGCCTTTGTTGTATCCCAGAGGTTTGGATAGGGCATGTCACTATTGTTGTTCAGTTCAAATAATTTTTTAGTTTCCATCTTGATTTCATTTTTGACCCAATGATCATTCAGGAGCACATTATTTAATTTCCATGTATTTGCATGGTTTTGAAGGTTACTTTTGGAGTTGGTTTTCAGTTTTACTCCACTGTGGTCTGAGAGAGTGCTTGACATAATGTCAATTTTCTTAAATTTATTGAGGCTCATTTTGTGGTCTATCATATGGTCTGTCCCGGAGAAAGTTCCATGCAATGTTGAATAGAATGTGTATTCTGCAGTTGTTGGATAGAATGTTCTATATATATCTGTTAAGTCCATTTGTTCCAAGGTATGGTTTATATCCATTGTTTCTTTGTTGACTTTCTGTCTTGTTGACTTGTCTAGTGCTGTCAGTGGAGTATTGAATTCCCCCACTATTATTGTGCTGCTATTTATCTTATTTCTTAGGTCTGTTAGTAATTGTTTTATAAATTTGGGATCTCCAGTGTTAGGTGCATATATGTTTATGATTGTAATATTTTCCTGTTTGACAGGGCCTTTTACCATTATATAACATTTCTCTTTGTCTTTTTAAACTACAGTTGCCTTAAAATTTGTTTTGTCTGATATAAGAATAGCTACTCCTGCTCCCTTTTGGTGTCCATTTGCATGAAATGCCTTTTTCCACCCCTTTAAGTTTATGTGGGTCCTTATGTGTTGAGTGAGTCTCTTGAAGGCAGCAGATAGTGGATTGATGAATTCTTATCCATTCTGCAGTTATGTATATTTTATTATTATTATTATTTTTTGAGATGGAGTCTCACTCTGTCACTCAGACTGGAGGGCAGTGGCACAATCTCAGCTCACTGCAACCTCCACTTGGTGGGTTCAAGCATTCTCCTGCCTCAGCCTCCCAAGTAGCTGGGATTATAGGTGCCTCCACCAAGCCTGGCTAATTTTTGTATTTTTAGGAGAGACAGGATTTCACCATGTTGGCCAAGCTGGTCTCAAACTCCTGACCTCAGATGATCCACCTGCCTCGGCCTCCCAAAATGCTGAGATTACAGGTGTGAACCACAGTGCCCAGCCCAGTTGTGTATCTTTTAAGTGGAGCATTTAGGCCATTTACATTCAATGTTAGTATTGAGATGTGAAGTACCATTCCATTCATCATGCTATTTGTTGCCTGTGTACCTTGGTTTTTTGGTTCTTGTTTTAGTTTTTTAAATTGTATTTTTGTTTTATAGGTCCTGTGAGATTTATGCTTTAAAGAAGTTCTGTTCTGATGTGTTTCCAGGATTTGTTTCAAGATTTAGAGTTCCTTTTAGCAGTTCTTGTAATGGGGGCGTTGTAGTGGTGAGTTCTCTCAACATTTGTTTGTCTGAAAAGACTGTATCTTTCTTTCATGTATGAAGCTTAGTTTTGCTGGGTACAAAATTATTGGCTGATGATTGTTTGGTTTGAGGAGGCTACAAATTGGGCCCCAATCCCTTCTAGCTTGTAGGGTTTCCACTGTGATATTCATTGTTAATCTGATAGGTTTTCCTTTATAGGTTGCCCGGTGTTTTGTCTCACAGCTGTTCAGATTATTTCCTTTGTCTTAACTTTAGATAACCTGACAACAATGTGCCTAGGCAATAATCTTTTTATGATTAATTTATCAGGTGTTCTTTGTGCTTCTTGTATCTGGATGTCTAGGTCTCTAGCCAAGGCTGGGGAAGTTTTTCTTGATTATTCCCCTAAATATGTTTTCCAAACTTTTAGATTTCTCTTCTTCCTCAGGAACAGCAATTATTCTTAGGTTTAGTCATTTAATATAATCCAGGACTTCTTGGAGGCTTTGTTCATATTTTCTTATTCTTTCTTCTTTGTCTTTGTTGGATTGGGTTAATTCAAAGACCTTTTCTTTGAGCTCTGAATTTCTTTCTTCTACTTGTTAAATTGTATTGCTGAGACTTTCCAGAGCATTTTGCATTTCTGTAAGTGTGCCCAATGTGTCCTAAAGTTTTGATTATTTTTATTTATACGATTTCATTGAATATTTCTCCTTTCACTTCTTGTGCCTTTTTTTTTTTTTTTTTTGTATTTCCTTGCACTCGGCTTTGCCTTTTTCTGGTGCCTCCCTGATTAGCTTAATAACTACCATCCTGAATTCTTTTTCAGGTAAATCAGGGATCTTTCTTTCTTTCTTTCTCTCTCTTTTTTTTTTTTGGTTTGGATCTATTGCTGGTGAGTCACTGAGATTTTTTAGGGGTATTAAAGAGCCTTGTTGCATCATATTACCAGAGCAGACTTTCTGGTTCCTTTTCATCTGGGTAGGCTGTGCCAGAGGAAAGGGCTAGAGCTGAAGGCTGTTTTTCAGATTCGTTTGTCCCTCAGGGTGTTCCCTTGATGTAGTACTCTTCCCATTTTCCTACGGATGTGGCTTCCTGAGAGCTGAGCTGCAGTGATTGTTATCTCTTTTCTGGGTTTAGCTACCCAGCAAGTCTACCAGGCTCCAGGATGGTACTGGGAGCTGTCTTCAGAGAGTCCTGTGATGGGAACCATCTATGGGTCTCTCAGCCGTGGATACCAGTACAGTATTTGGGGGTCTTCAGGATTCTGCAGGAACAATCCACTTCCTTCAGACAGTCTGTGGGTCCTCTCAGGTTTCCTGATTTATTCCTGCAGTCATTCTGGAGCTAAAATTTATGATGCGGGCCTCCACACACTGCTCTGTCTATTGGAGTCAGAGCTGCAATTTAGTCCTGCCTCTCATCCACCATGATGGAATTCAGTCTGCCTTGCTTCTTTCTTATGACAGAAAGATGGAAGGTTTTCTATAGGAGCTTGAGTCACTTTAGCCCATGTTACAATGCCAGCCTGCCCTCTCAGGCCAAAGCTATAAAGACAAAAGATTCTCCCTTGGACAGTTTATATTTCAAATTTTCTGCTCCCATCCAAAATAGATGGCTTTTGTTCATACTTTAAACTCCTAAAGTAGTTGTTTTATGGTATTTTGCCAAGAGTTTATAACAATAAATAGGTGCAGGAAGTTCAGCCCACTGAAAACTTATTCCACTATATCAAAAGTGAAACTTTACAATATCTATTAGGCATATCTAGTACTTTTGCATTCTAGCTTTGATATCTTAAAGTCTTGTTCATATTTCTTAAGTTTATATCTCTCTGTAGTGCATTCTGGGTAAATTTATTGAGTCTATCTTCTAAATTTTAATTATCCATTCACTTTGCAAGTTAATTTGAGGTTTCTGCAATGTGTTAGGCTGAGCTAACTTGAGCAACATTCACCTTCCAAACACAGAGATATTCTGGATTATATACCTTAATTTTTAAGGAAGCATATGGCTCAGCATTGTAAAGTTCATTTTGAGTGATTTGGGATAATTTGTGAAGACAATTGTAGAAAATCAAACTCAACTTTATTCTAAAAATAATTTTATTTCTTTTTATCTAAATTCAATTGTGGTTTGTAAACTAATTTTTGCCTTTTATTATTTGATTAATAACTTGTTAGTATTTATTTTTAGAGATAAATTATGGTTTCACTTCCCATTTATGTTAGCTAGTAGAAAATACATGATAAATTTATAAAAAATAATAACTAAGGAAATTAATCAAGAGGTAATACCTCTTTTAAGGACAGCAATAATGGGTTTGTTTACATTTTGCTTTATTTCATTAACTGTACCTCTTTGGGAAATATCCTTTTTTTTTCTAAGTGGATTTCTTTTATTTTTTGTGTACTGTATTCTTGACTTTCTATATCCATACCCATATCCAAAATGGTATAGGATAGCATAATTTATCTTTGTAAATTACTTTCAAAAATCATGATCATCTTACTAATTATATTGTCTGAAAAATTTACATTGACTCTAGTCACATTTACAGAGTAACATTTACCACAGATATAATAACTCCATTTCCTGTATCCCTGGCCAAACACCAGTTTCAGCCAAAGTCGTCTGCATCTGCCCATATAAATCATTTCATAAATTAGAGTCAGCATTCCTCGCAGAACATGAATTTATTTTTGAATCCAGACAAAATAAATCATAAGGAGCCATGAGGTTGGGACTGCAGCCTAATTTTTACTAAGTCCCTTCAATTAATGCAGTTTAAAGTTTCACATTCATAATAAAAATACTGTAAAATTATGCCCATCTTAATTGTTTTTTTCTCTTCTCATATTATGCAAATATACTACTTATCCAGAAGGTCTCTCTCTTTTTCTTCTCAAGATCTTTGTGCTTTTATGTGCTGCTTAATTTTATTTATGACTTTCATGTTTCTTTAGAAGGCCTTGTGGCACGTTAACAAGTGTTTTCGATATTTTGGTGTTAAAGAAGATGGACTTTGGATTTAGTAACAACATGTCACCCATCACATTTATTCATTCTTTTAATATTTATTAATTCATTGAATATTCATAGAGTGCCTACCATGAGTCAAGTATTTGATAGCGACAAATGTTATGTTTTCTGCTCTTAATTGCACAGTCAAATGAGTGAGACAAATACTGATATATTTGAGATAAGTGCTGAAAACAGGGTATGTGCATGGAAATGACATCTTCACTGGCTATTGCTAGCTAAAAGTCTAGTGGAAACCTATATCAGATGAAGGGCTGTCAGCAATCCCTGTTCACGTTACTAAAGTTATCACTTTTGTAGCTGCTCAAATTCTTTTTTTTTATTGGCTAGAAATTATGTAAATTGTTTCCTCCATATGTCTGAAATGTAAAGATGATTGTTTTTAATATAAATTTTTAAACTTGTCCAAGCAGTGTAAACAGCATAAAAGGTGAAAAGTGGGAATGTCACATGTCACACTGTATCAGGGTAATGAGATGTCTAACGTAGACCCATAGACACACAACCTGAAAAGCACTTCTTCATATTCATGTTCTTGATAATTTCCCATTTATAATATATAGTATAAGCAAGGAAAACTATTTCTTTCAATAGAATCATGGGTCAACTCAAGGTAAGCCATTATTCTATAAAAACATGGTTCAGAAATAACCTAATTAGGGCTTATAACCACATTTCTAAGGGCTACTGTTCTGTTATTATGTGTAAAATATAGGAACACTTCCCAATAATGTGAAAATAAGGAAAACTGATATGAAATCTACAGTAGTAAGCTAACAATTTTCCAGACAACAGAATTATATATTTTGCATTATTGTTCTGAAGAACTATAGGCTTTGGTTACTTGGGACAGCTTTTTTTTTTTTTTCTTGCCTTTCCTAGCAGAGCTGCAGATTTAATTTTATCGGTATGAGAAATATGAAGCTAGGAAATTTAATAATTGTTTCACTAGGTAAGGGATGAAGTAAATTCCATTGCCTTTCGTTTGATTACAATCTTCCCTGCTGGTTTAATTAAAAACATCCATGTGAGGAAGAAGAAACATGGTACAGGATCTAATTGTTTTATTGTATTGAATGTAGAGTAGGAACAATGAAATTGAAAGGTTTATAGTTGTAAAACTTAAATGTTTCATGTAAATCTAAATTGCAGACACAGGTCAGCTATAGACAAATGTCAGTAGACTAGATTCAAAATGCACTGCAGGCAGAAAAGATGACATTTATCAGTCATCCATACATCAGTAACTAAAACAATTTTAGGGTTGTCTAGACAAGCATTTATTATTTGTTAAATTTAAATCTTTAGTAGAAGGACAACAGGAGGCATGGTATCTATATTTAGTTTCACAAGAAATGAGGAAAAGGCCTAGAAAAAAATCCAAAAACATTTGTAGGAATATAAGTGTAGAAAAGGAGTCTCATTGCTGTTACTCTACACTGGAAGCAACTATATGACTAAATTAGCTTTCTCCGTTACTGTGACACAGGCCTGAAAAATTACAATAAATACTGGTAAACATGATTTAATTTTATGAGTTTTGGATAATTTGCCAATAACAATATTTTTAAAATCTTTGCTAGTGTTTTTACAAGTTTTTATTCTTTTAAAAAATTGCTATAAAATTAGAAAATTGGGTTTAAATGTAAATTTTGAAAATCGTAGACTTAGGCAGCAGAATATTAAATATGCCAACATTATGAAAATGTCATTCAACATCTTTTCCAAATTCAAGGACAGCAAAAGATTGTGAGAAATAATAAAAAATATACAAGAAGATTATAAATTAACTTTCAATCTTCCAAGAGAAAACAAAATTGGGTAGAAAATTTTATTTCCTTTACATTTGAAATTATCAATATAAATTGTAGTTGAGACACGCTTATCTATAAAACAACAATATATCACAAAATTTCGAAATGAAAAGAATGGCAAAATATCATATTTTAGAAGTCTGAGGAATTAAAAACAAAAAATAGAAATAAAAACAAACCACAAAAGTACAAGCAAAATAAATCTTAGCATATCAGTTGCTGGACCATTTTAAAATTGTATTTCATTTATTTTTCTGCTGCCATTTTATTTTATTGTTTAAATGCAACTACAGTTTTTAGTAGAATGATTTTCTTATTGCTAAATATTTTTTGCTAGAATTAATATACCTTTTTGATATGTAGATATCTAGTTAATAAATTATAAATCTTCATTCCTGTTTGTTATAGGGAATCTATCAATTCTATACTCATTTAAAAAATTCTTTCTTTTGTTTTTTCTTTGTTTTTAATTTATGATTTTAAAGTTATCCTTAGTTTTGGGCTCAATAATTTTTAAAAACTTAGACATGGTTTAAGTTTTCATGCAATAATTCAAAGAACTTTTTTGTGTTGAGAAATCATGGTATTTTAATGCAGTCTGTTCTTTGGCTCTCCAGGAAGTGCATTTTTCACCCCTGCAAGTGCACTTTTCACCCTTGCCCAACACACACCCCATATATACATTTTTGTGATGAACATTATTGTGCTAAACATATTACATAGTGCAGATTACTTCAGTCCACTGCTTCTAGATCTTATAGCCGTAAATCACAGCTGTTAAATATTTATAACATTCCCTTGAACACTTAAGGGAGAAAGCCAAAATAAAATTTTTCATTTGCTCCTAGTGTTAAAATGCTTGTAGTGGTTAAAAAATACTACAGTTTTCTTCAAGATATTAAATTATACCCAATAATCGGTACCTAACTACTGGTATTGAATGAGTTTGCTTGAGTGTCCAGATTTTCCCTCAGACGCATCCAAATAATTGTTAAGAGACGGTCCTTAATGCAACCCAAGGATCTCTTTCTCTCTTTTTTCTATTTCTGTTTTATCTGGAATTCTCTTTGGCCCTGGTGATAATTGTGAAGCTCCCTAATTTTATTTAAAATTCATATTTTTCCATCAAAGATCAACTGCAACGCACAATCCAAATGTGTCGGTATAAAGTTGGCATTTACTACTACTCAGTGAAAACGTCTTGCCGACAAAGGGGCAAGGATCATGTTTGTAGCAAAGAATAAGCTGGTCTTAGATAAACAATTGGAACTAGGGGTACCTTAGCATTTCTTAGAATCCCTTCAGACATCATAAACCAACTTGGGGTTCATTTCCGAGATTTTTATGTCAAGCCTGATTTGTTGCTTTTTATTACATGGTGGGAATTTGTTAGCTTTTACTTCTTAACTTACGCCTGCTTTGTCATCAGTATCCACTAGGTGGAGATATAATTTTATTTTTTCTTTGGTTTAGGCCAACGAACATTTATGATGCTATGAAAGGAATATTCATCTTCACAGTTTGAACATATACCTTTTAATTGGTGTTTAATAAATATTATGATGTCAAGCTATATTTTTTCTGAATATTACTCGTATCTATCTACATTTCCTTTATTGTTTGTTTGTTTTTGTGTTTTAATATAGATTCTAAAATACAGACCATTGATTTAGTTTCATTTTTATAATTTCCTTCCAAGTGTTGGAATATACAAATGAGTGAGTATTCTCAATTCCAGAGTATAGTGAAATGCAATCCCCAGCATTATGTAAAGATGCTTTGAGACTAAGTACAAGTTGTTGGCAGGGATTTAATTGGAGAGGTTAGAAAAGAGGTAAGAGATTTTCCTTTTTTCTCTAAGCCAGGTAAGAATGCTCCTCTTAGCCCTATAGCTGCCAGGAAAAAAAGGATATGAAAGCAAATGAAGTGGTTTCCAGATTCTGAAAGATACTCTCTTCACAAAATCTCTCTCTTCTCTCTTCTTTTCTTCTCTTTTTTCTCTCTCCTTCCCTTCTCTTCTCTTTTAGAAATATGCCTTGTTCTCTGTCTCTGTCTCTTGCTCATTTCTCTCTATAACTACCTATTTATCTGACATGTACATATATACATACATTTACGTTAGATTTTTAAATGTAATGCAATATATACACATACATGTTATATAAACATGCACAGTTTAGGACTCTGTAAAAAAGCAAGAAATGAAGTCTCCACTTTTAAGAGGACTCTATTTTTTCTGTCTTTCATGTGGGTACTTGTTTCATAAAAAAGTATTTTCTAATTACATATTTCTAGAAATCTAAGCATCATATTTCTCCTTTCCTGCTTTTTCAAAGAGGACAAAATGTTTCCTGTGACTCTTGTTTCAAGTGTCATCCTGGAAACCAGTGACTTTAAACTCTGCAGACAATGTGAGACAGAGATGCTCTTCCCTACTTAAGTACAGACTGAATTTAAAACAAAGGACTTGGAGGAACTGTCTTAAATCCAGGGGTGGCAAAATTTCAAGAGCAAGTTTAGTGTGCAGTTTTGAGTTAACAAGCACAGAATCTAACACTTGGTAGACAACATCTCTCACTCTTTTCCAAAGAAATGCAATCCTAATGTTCAAGGCTAAATAAAATGGTGATATCTCTGATAACACCACTTATCATCTACTGATACATGTACAAACAAGGTGTATTTGTAAATTACAGTGCCAATACCAAACACATTTCATAAAACAAGCAAATAAAGCAAAGGAAAGTCTGGATCTCTTGGCTTTGGCAAACTGTTTAGGCCTCTTAATTACATTTGATCATATGTAAATGAACTCAGGGTCTTTGAGTTTTAAGAAAACTGTTCTCCTTCCATTCTCTGTGGTTGTCTGTGCCCGTGGTCCTTTATTTCTATATAAACATGCTCACAGTGACTTTTGCCATATTTCGAGCTGCCTGCCTTTATTAAAAATAAAATAACATTTTGTATATGAAGAGTAAATGTTTTATGCTCAATGAAACACCCTCTTTTCTAATGTAGGTATTTAACCAGTTCCTGTTGCTAAAATCCTCGATATCATTGCCTTTAGATTCTAAGACTTCTTAAACCTAAAGATTCAAGGCAAGTTAAAGTTTCTCAAAATTTCCAATTGCTTCCCATTGATATCATTATTGCAATGATAATGTTTGATGGTTTTAGGATTTTCATTTAGTTCCTCATTGGAATAGAGATACATGTCACTAATTATGGAAATGTTACATTCTATAAACAAACAAAATAAATTATATAAAAGACAAATAATGCCAACCCTCATGGAGAAATACATGACAAGATAACATCATACTACTGCTGTTTTCAAGGGTAGGTGCATGTGCTTAATTATAAGCATTTCTTTACCTATTTTTTTCATCAATTTTGGTGCAATCTTTTTAAGACATACAAATAATCAAAGAAAAAAGTAAACTAACTGGGCAATGCACTTTTCCTTATAATTTGGATGCTCAGTAACATCTTTTATGTACTAATGCTAACTAATGTTCTGATACTGATTCCACTACTAGTATTATTGTTACTGGCCGCAACATTTCCCTTGCCGTCAGTGTTCATCTGTCTCAGAAATGGTAAGCTCAAAGGAATGGCTCTTTCATTTACCTTATGGGGACAAAACTCATAATGAACTTTCACATATCTTTTTCTCAACTCTTCCCTCTGCTACATGCTGACTTACCATCTCACAGTATCTCTCCTTCTCACTCCATACTGAAAAAAATGAGATTAATAAAAAGTTTTGGTATTAAATTTTCTCTTTGTAACTGTGGCAGATATCAGAGCCTGGAGTAACTATTATAATTACATTATGTTTTTTGTTATTCAACACCTATTGAAAGCTAGGTAGTTTATATTTGTCATCTCTGATCATGAACTGAAAATGTGAACTGAAATGATGGCTAAATTACTAACAAATGTGACTTTGAACAAATTATTTAACCTTTTTCTCAATTCACCTCACCTCTAAAATTAAAAAGATATATACCTGATTTCAGTATGAATTGAGTGAATGTAGGTAGTCCTTACAAAAATATCCGAAAGTCAAATGTAAAATGTTACATATTGTTATTATAGTTATTAGAAATACATGAAGTTTAGTAATGTTTAAGCATTTCTTTGTATTATTCCTTGGTATGTATTTAAAAATATTCCTGAATAGTATTTGGCACTTTTATATTGGCATTTATTCCTTTCTCTAAGGAACAAAGATTTTTTTGTTTGTTTCCTAGAGATAACGAAAGCTATGGCTAAAAGAGATAATGTCACCTTCCCAGAGTTTTAATCCTATGCATAAAATAGAGCTTAGATTATGGAAACCAATGTGTCGCACACCAGGGTTCTTCACCACATAGTCTACCTAAAAATCGCTGTGCAATAAGAGTGAGAATTGTCTCTATTAATAATTTTTTAAAAAATAACAATACTATTATAATCATTACTATCTGTGTGGAGTGACTCTAAATTTACAAATTTTTTTACTTAACTTTGTTTCATTTGAACCCACAATAACTGTGTAAAGAAGGCATCATTAGTCTCAAATAAAAAAAATATGAGGCAATGGAGGCTCAGAGACTTAAATAACTTGCCAAGACTCACTTAGCACGAAATAGTGGAACTATATCTAGGAGGCAGGTTTTCTATCTCCAGAGCTCTCTCTCCTAAGTAGATCATTAGCACTTAAATGGACCTTCAAATTTTCTAGTCTGAACCGTTATTTATTCAATGAGAAGATGGAGGACAGGGAAGAAAAGGACCTGGACAATGTGACATAGAGACAGATTTAAGACTAAGGCTCTTTTTTTGTGATTTCTAATTCATTGATCTTTTTTCTATACCGCAATATCCTGTAATCAGCATTTTAAATAGTTTTTTTCCTACAGTTTGAGAATGTCTGAAATTTTTTAAAAATTCTAATATTTATAATAATTATTTCACAGTTTACCCAACCCTGGGTTTCAGAGACAAGAAAATGGTTTTTATAGGCTGCCCTGTTGAGAAGACAGAGCTTTATCACACAAGATCGCCAATTCTATTATCTGTACGGTGGGGGAGTAAACATGGTTAATATCACCTATGATAGAAGTTCTCTCAATTGTATATCTCTCCCAGAACCAGTCAGAGGTCATGCATTCCGCTTTACATGAAGACTAGCTTTTTGTTTGTTTGTTTGTTTTTCCAAACTGCAGGGGAATCTGGACTCTAAAAGGAAACAGTAGAGGGAATACAAAAAAAGGCAAAACTTCCTCAAGCTGTGATGGAGATAAGGCATTCCATGACAATGCCTGCATTCCCAATTACTACCTAGGAATTAATTTCTAGACCCTCTATATATGAGCAGAGTAGAATAACATTGTCTTAGCAGCATCTTCATTTGTATGCCAAATTTATATGGGCAGCACTGAATTTGAAAGTACTACAATTTATCTCCACTTTGTGATGTACCATAAGATTTTATTTAAAAAAAGGTTTTAAAGACAAAAAATGTCAAGTAGATACAAAGAGAAAAGTCCCAGAGAATGAACACAGTCCTCTATGACTGAATTCAGTGTGGTCTTCTGCAAAACTTAGATTTCATTCATTCACTCATTCATTTGTATTCATTTATCTAACAATACGCTACTGCGACAAATACTTATTGAGTCTAATAAATGTCCCGTCTGTGCTAAGTGCAATTATGGAGCAATCAAACAAACCGAGCGAAAAGATATAGTCTGTCTTCAAAGCACCTAGGAGGAAATTAAGTTTTAATACAAATAATGACATTACCAAGTTGAGACCAGTAAGGGTCATAAGTGTTTATTATAGACATGGTGCATTGGAGATGTTAAGAAACAGGTATGTCCCATGGAATGAATAATTAGAGAATGATTCATGAAGGAGAAAGATTTTAGTTAACTGAAAAGAGGGAAACTTGAGTTTGTGGGGGTGGTGGTGGCAGCAAGGGCATTTGAAAAGAAGGGCACAAAATCAATGTTAGCAGAAAGGCAGGGAAATAGAGGGTAGTGAGGATTACTGAGTCATTTATTTGGCTGGAGCATAGGGTCATTCAGTAATACACTGAAAGAAAAGATTAGAAAGAAGCTTCGTGTGTTCTGTTTTCAAATAAGCAGTTTTATGCCTAGAAATTTATCTCACATATATATGCTCAGGTGAGCAATGGCATGTATACAGAACAACAATTACGGTATTATTATAATATCAAATATTTGAGACACCTGAGTGCTCAAGAGGTAAATAAATTATGGCATCCCCATGCTGTGCCTACCGGGCAGGTATGAAAACAAACAAGCAAACCAACAAATGAAAGAAACAACAAAAATAGCGCTGGGATGTCTCATACGTACTGATATTCTCCAGCCTCCAAGATATACTGTCAGGTGGAAAAATTAACACATGGAACAGTGTGCATCGTATATAATCAATTGTATAAGCAGGATATAAACATATATGCTTAAATATGCTTAGGCTGTCTGGAAGAACATACAGTAATAAAAACGATCGCATCTGGGAAAGGGAGCTGGGTTTCTGATGGAGGCCAGGAAGGAAGAGGCATTTTTCACTGAGTACCATTTAATGCACTTCACATTTTATATATAATCAAGTACTTAGAGCACACATTACTTAAAGTTTATCTAAAGACAGATTGTGAAAAATTCAAATTTAAAAAATGTAATGGGAGGAAAAATAAAATACATACTACTTGGAAGCTGCAGTGTTGAATTTTTGATATTTTTTTTCTTTTAATAGTAAATGTCCTGGCTATGCTCGAAGGCAGGAATGAGGAGATGGATGAATGGAGGGGAAATGAAATAGAAGGTAAGTGAAAATTATAGGATTTAGGGCAGAAGTGGAAAGGCTGGTATCTCAGAAGACAAATGTCCTTTCTATGAGGTGTCTAAACAAAGCCACTGAATCACATATTTTGGACAAAAGCTGATGGGTTATTCTTTTGTTTGTGTTTGTATCAATAAGAACTATTGGGAGACATGTAATATGAGCTGAGTAATTTAACAGTTACACAGGTCAGGGCAGAGTCCTCACCACAGGGGTCCTGAGCAATGCTTGCTTTAGGGTAATGGTTAGATGGTTGAGATTTATAATTTAACAACTGTGTCCCTAGCTACTACTTCCTTTTTGTAAGACTTGTCCATGGCCAACTAGGAGATGGGACATGTAATCAAGGTGGGAGAGATTGAGATGAAGATTTAGAAATAAGCATGTTTGTCATTCTTAAGGGCTGCAAGCTTCTTCTCATAACTCATTGATAAATTGGGTGCAAAGACAAAATCTACCCAATTGATCTGTTTGTTGTGAAGATAAAGTTAGGTAACATATAGATAATATTTTGGAAAAAAATAGTATAAAATGTTATTCAAAGACAAAAAGAAACATAGATGAAATTTGCTTAGCTATTTTAGTCTCTTCTTTGGAATAAATTATACCGATGGCAAAGTTTGAAGTTGGGCTGTGGTCTATTGAGTCAATGCAAGATAAATATTTATATATTTAGTAGAAATGCTAATGTCTTACTGCATTCATTCCAAAGAGAGACAAATAAAAAACAATATTCAATTTTGTTCTACACCAAGATTCATTTTGCTTTTATCTATGTGAATCATAGCAGAATGTTTGATGTACATTCATTGAATAAATGAATAACTCTGCTAATGTTCAGAGGCATTCAGAAGGGTTGTTTGAACCTTCACCCTGTCCTTTCCTAAATTTTGGAACCAGCTGAAGCATAACTGACAAACTATTCAAAAACCAGTAAATAATAAAATTCCAGTACAGTGTCATGAAAGGTCAGTTTTAGTCATGATTTCTGCAATTTGGGGGCCAGGAAGTAAGAATCTTGGATTAAGGGAAAGTAAAAAGAATGCCTCTTTGAGGAAGTGCTTAGCCTAAGATTTGTTATGCTCTTAATTTCAAATTTACAGTTGTCAACAGAAGCTGACTTACTGTAGAAGAGCATAGAAGATGCATTTTGAAAGTGGGAATATTGAAGGCAATGCGCCAAAATGGTACTGAAGTTGAAGATGTCACTCTCTCTCTATCTAGCTGTATACCTCTATCTATCTATCTATTTATCTATCTATCTATCTATCTATCTATCTATCTATCTATCTATCATCTATCTATTATCTATCTATGTCAGTCTGTCTGTCTTCTGCCTGTCTGCTTGCCTCTATATTTGTCTGCCTGTTTATCTACCTACCTACCTACTTATCTATCTACTTACCTGCCTACCTACCTACTTACCAATCTATGTGTGTGCACATATATACGAAGTATTAAAGAAGAAAAAAAAATAACTAGGGCAATAGAACTTTCCCCAATAGAGTCAGTATTAACCTTTGAACAGTTAGTGAAATGGAGAGTCACAATTAACTCAAATTAGTATATCAGCTCTGATAAAAGAAACTTAACAGTCCAACTGGCAGTAGCATATATTTTCAAGAAATTTATAAAAGTTTGAGATAAATAAAACAGACCCTGGATTATAATAAACGTTCTCCGAGACATTTTTTAAATTAAATACTTCACCCTTACCCTAGGGAAATATTTCAAAAGTTTCATTCAATCCATCAAATACCATCTTCATAATTCCTGCCGTTTCTGTTGGCCAACTATATTACTGACTTCTTAATGTGTGTGTGCATATATATATACGTATATATATACACATATATATATACACATATATATACACACATATATACACATATATATACATATATATACACATATATATATACACATATATATACATATATACACATATATATACATATATACACATATATACATATATACACATATATATATATATACTCTCTCTCTCTCTCTATATATATATGTGTGTATATATATATATATATATATTTTTTTTTTTGACTTTGACACAGGGCCTTGCTCCATCACCCAGGCTGGAGTAGAGTGGTGTGATCTTGATTCACTACAGCCTCCACCTCCCAGGCTTAACTGATCCTGCTACCTCAGCCTCCTGAGTAGCTAGGACTACAGGTGCACACTACCACATCTGGCTATTTTGCCGAGATGGGGTTTCAGCAAGTTGCCCACACTCCTGAACTCAAGTGATGCTCCTGCTTTGGCTTCCCAAAGTGCTGGGATTACAGGAGTGAGCCACCACACCTGCCCATTCTTTATAATATTTCTATTTATATCAACTTTAATTTGAATCAGAATTCCTTAAAGTAGTCTCTTTTTACACAATTTCTTTAAAACTTTGAATTTAATATTATAGTTATGTTGCTTCTCCTACAGATAAACTAAGTTTCTAGCTAATTAAATAATATTCACCTATCTCATAATTTTGTATTGAATGCCGTAATGTAACCGCATCTATTTACTCTGGCATGGTGAGAATAACTAAGTAATTGCAAAAAAACATAACACGGTAGTTACTAATCTATTTAGATAAATAAACAGTACACAGTATATGCAAGGTAAATGGTATATGTCTATGTAATGAAATGGCACCAGAAATTTTCTTAACCCGAGAAGAAAATACCTTGCATTGCCTTTAGGGGAGATAATGAAACTCTGAGGGTTCAAGCAACAAGTCATTTGTTTTTCAAAGAGGGGGAGTAAAGAGAGGAGAGATAAAGATGGGTTGGAGCATGAGAGACAGCTTACTTCAGGGGATGGATTTAAGGTAACACCAGGGTAGAATCTACTATAGTGGAGAGAATGTTTTACAATGCATAGAATATAGTGGCCAGATAATATTTTGACAATTGATTGGCTAATGCTTTATCGCAGAAGAATGGCTCTCCTTTCTGTTACTATACAAACTACTTCTGGCTTTCCAACCTCCCCAGTTTTCAGTAAAGTCAGTTACACTTACTGCTAATTAGTGTGAGTGGGAATTGTGTTTAAGTTAAAGAGGCATGCCTAGTAGCATGGTCCTAGAAGCAAAGGTGACGATGAGAATTCACATTCTTCCCTGAAAATTTCAGGACATTTGATAAGGAATTTGAACTGTTTCAGCGTGGAATCCAGAGATATAAGATGACTTGAAACTCAAGTGTCAGTCATATTATTAGTCTCTTTTATATATAGTGTGGATTCAGTTTTCATCTACTTCATTTTTTTAATATTTTCATAATGTTGCCAAAAAAGGAATCTTTAAGATTTTTAGGAAAATGTGATGAAGGCAAGTGGAACACATACAACTGCAGTTCAAAGCCTGGACTTTAAAAGTAGCTTGATCAAGACAATAGCATCCCTGAGGAAACTCCAAGTGTGTGCATGACAATCTACAAAGGCTTTCTCCTGCCCACTCTAATGAGTTGCAAGTGTCTTAGGCTGGTTTCTCCCAGAAGCAGACTTTGAGAAAAAGCTTCAAGCTCAAGTAGTTTGTTTGGAAAGTACAGGGACACCACAAGGAAAGTAAGGAAGGGAGCTTAATACCTCAAGGAAATTCTGAGAAATGTCCTTATCTCAGAATTATCCTACCTAAGGGCAAGTGAACTGGGGGATTTATACCCAACTCTCAAGGGTAATTTCTTGAAGGATCCTGGGGGTGATATAGATTCCACCAGCACTTCTAGCCTACTGCACATGGACCAAGTGGCTAGATAAAAAGCCCCTCAGGCATACTTAGCCCACACACAGCTGGCTGGCAACTGCAAGTTGGCAGGAGTACACTGAATCAGTAACGTCTGCAGGATGCGAGCAGGGAAACTGACAGCATCTGCCACAGTAACTAAATGGGCAAGGTTTTATTTCTCAATCTGCCATAAGGCTAAGCAGGAAAGGGATCAGAAACCCAGTGGACTTGTTTACTGAGGCTGCTTTCTATGTTAAAGTGCTTCAAAGTTGTTGTGGTATTATTATAGCATGCAAATGAATATTGATAACGGTCTAATTAGTTGGTCTGGTTTTTAGGTTTCCTTTAATGATGATCATAATAATTTCCTGCCACACACACTAAAAGGCTACCATCTAGAGGTACTGTTCTAAACTTTTTATGTAAGATAACTTATTTCATCTTTGCATCACTTTAGCAAAGTAATGTCAGTATACTCAACTTTAGATGAGAAGGCTAATGCTCAGGAAAGTATAAAAATTACTCCAGGAAGCACAGTAGCAGAACCTGCATGTGATGACAGATAACAAGGCCACAATTCTTTCCACTTTTAAAAGGCCACTAACTTTAAAATACTGAAATCCATGTCTCTATGTGGGCTAAAGACAGAAGAAACTTTAGTGACCCAAGGATGTAGTATACATAAAATATAAGTAAAGAATAAGTAAAGCAATGTAAGAAGCAATTTGCAAAAATATATTCTGCAGAATGTTAGTAGATATTATCTGCAGTGGGGATCAACTTTGGAAGCCAAATAAGTTAGGAATATTTGAGATTAAACAGTTATTTTGGTTAATACATATATTTTAACCTTTCAATTTGCTTTACTTCAGGACATTTTAGAATTTTTAATATGTTAAATTATATGGTGACTATCCAAGAATTATATTTCACCATATAATTTAGTCACCAAGAATAGAGATAAAGTATATATGTTTTCCCAAATTATTTGATGTGGACTTGTACTTTTCATGGGACAGATTCTGGGTAGAGAGAATGGATTCTGTGATATTTTATACCAGACATCTTCCTCACAATTAAATACCATTCAAGTTAATATGTTAATAAATTTGACATTTTAAAGTTCCTAAGCTAAGTAGTGCTAGGTTAAGCATTCGAAATATTTATGCTTTCTTTTGTAGAAATTATGTCAGGTGAACACACTGCGAAAGACAACTGTAAATGTCAGAGATGGGCTCATCTGAGGATCTAGTTAGTGATCAAGGCCCCAAACTGCCCCCTATCATTTTTCACACTTACAATTACTCATAATTTTAGACTTGCCTTAACAAGATCAATTAAATCTCCTTTGAAAAATGGAGGAGGAAGACTGCCTCACTCAGTTACAGTTCAGAAGAAAATCCCTGTTTTTAAAACTCACATGACTATTTCCTTTTAGGTCCACACCTTATTACACCTTATTTATTTTTTGGTAAATCACCTTCTACTGTCCCTTATTTTTATTTCAAATTAATAAAGTTCTGGAGTGAATTCTTTTTCAGTTCCTCCAGAATTCCCTTGAATGGGAATTTTTCAAAATCACAATAAAATATTTTTAAGGCCTTTATTCTCTCTCTAAGACTTCAGTGACACTATGAAGTTTCACATAATTTCTAGTCTGCATCTCATCAAATACTGGCAAAATTTATTCAATTCAAATTAAGTAGATGTAGCACAGTGTAATCTTTCTCTATTAAATATGTCACTTTTTGCAATTGTTTCTTAATATCCCTCACAGCTTCCATCTAAGATTAGCACTTTCTTTGCTGCCAGAGTTTCACTAACCTACTGAATTATTCACTGAAGCATAACCTTCAGATATCAGGTTAGAAAGACCTTGATTATGGCAGGAAGTGAACTGTATAAACCATTTTTCTTTAAAAGAAAATTTCTCAGTATAGCAAAGTCTGAAATGAGATAAGCATTAAATGTGTATAAAAATTAAGTTCATAATTGATAAGAATTTAGCCAACTGTGACATTCCTGCATTTTGTTTATTATAATGTATAATACCTTCCTAAGTATTACAAAGCAGCATAAAAACATGTGCATTGCCATAGCGCTTATTTAACCTAAGAAGACAGCTGCCTGACTGCATATTTAACAAACAAAATTGTTGAATGCTAAATTTTACAATGTTTTACACAAGCTTCTGAATATTCAGATTTTTAACATAATTGTACTTTCTCTTTATTTTCTATTCACTTTTGCTTCCTTTACTATAGCTTTGTTTCAGTATCACATAGCACTGGAGTTCATGGTAAAGTCAGCAATTCACCATGGGGCTCCCTGCAGCAAATTCTATTAGTAGCATCCATTGCTTTATCTCAATTCAGTGTTGAAAGGTCATTAGAATACCAACTGAGGAGACAACACTCTTGAAACACCTTTGCTAGTGTTGAAATCAGAAAACTCACCACTCACAAATCAGTCCCTTCATGACCAACCCACTGGATACCCAATAGCTAAAGTACAGCCCTAATACACAGCAGGATGTATGTCTTATTTTTCTACCAGATGAGAAGAAAATGCACAGAGACAAATACCATCCATACTGATCCACATTCATTCCATAAACTGTTGGCAGAGACTTTTTTTAACATATATTTGACCTCAGACACCATTCAAATGACTTTCCACATACTCAAGTGGAGAATATATATTTTATATATCAGTCCTCTTACAAATGTTAGCCTTCTCCTACCTTACAATCAGTGTTGTAAAAGTTAACACAACTTAAAAATGTCAATAATGAGAGATGATGCATTATTAAAGAGTGTTCTTTGGTCAGATTTTCTACATAGATTTTCTGTTCAGATGAAGGCAATAAACTGAGAAATATTTTTCACCATGAATCAGTGTAAGTGGTATAGCCAACATTAATAATTTTCTTTAAATATTGCCCACCCTACCCCCAGTGAAAGTACAAATTGTATTCTCTTCTAAAATTTTAATCTGGTTGAATAATTATTTGAAAGGCTTTCTATAAGCACTTAGGGAAGTGCCAAATAAGCATGTGAAATGACAAGGTGCTCAGAACAAACAGTGCACTGGGGGAGAAAGACCCAGAAAATGTGCTAGTAAAGAGAAAACTGAAAAAATGCCTCTTCCTTAAGAAACAAAGAAAAATCTTATTAGAATAAACATCACAACAATTTGTTCAGGTGAAAAATTCAATGATCGTATGCTCATATCAATAAAATATTTTTATTTCCGAGAGAAGTATAAGAGTTTGGGGAGGTTGGCTGGGCGTGGTGGCTCACGCCTGTAATCCCAGCACTTTGGGAGGCCGAGGTGGGTGGATCACCTGAGGTCAGGAGTTCGAGACCAGCCTGGCCAATATGGTGAAACCCCATCTCTACTAAAAATACAAAAACTAGCTGGACGCAGTGGCACATGCCTGTAGCCCCAGCTAGTCAGGAGGCTGAGGCAGGAGAGTCACTTGAACCTGGGAGGCAGAGGTTGCAGTGAGCTGAGATCACGCCACTGCACACCAGCCGGGGTGATAGAGCTAGACTCTGTCTTAAAAAAAAAAAAAAAGAATTTGGGGGTTTTATAATGAGTTGCACATGGTTTATTAGAGTACTAGTGTATATATTTTTTCTTATTTCTCTTTATTCCATGAATTTTTATCATAAAAGTACTTGGATTGCTGAGACCATGTCACAAAAAAGTAGAAGGAAAAATGTCCCCCTTTTATTACATGTTTGTCATATCTTGCCAGTTTGGTATACTTTAATTTTCTTGTATTTAGTACTGCCATCTTTTCTGGGTGGAGTATAAATTTAGACGATAATAGTATCAAAACACCAATGCAACTAAAGACATCATATAAACTAGAAAGGCACAACTTGATCATGTGGTAATGAAGAGTGGGGTGATATGTCTCATTTTCCAAGAAAATTCCCAACAATTCCTCTTTCATTTATTCAAAAAAAGTGGGATAGATTTTAATCACAAAGATTTTTCCTAGTGATAATTCTCAGTGGAGGGAGTCCATATAAAATTTTTCTCTCATGTACAATTATTAACCTCTAAATAAGTGCCAGAAATGAAAAGGACAATGTTTAGCTCTCAGGAAACTCACAGCCTTGTAGTGGAGTTCTCAGTCTCGCCATAGAGGATGTCCTCCAGTTGGCACAAGAATGACAAATAGGAGTGAGTCCTCCCCTTCTTATTTTCAGGTCAGATATTTTCATGGGTCCTTTTTCTTCCTGATCTCAGATGTGACTTCATAATCTTTCTCAACAAAGTGTAGTTTGGCATTTGTGTTGAAACTACTACATCTCTGATTTAGTGGACAGTTCTAGGCTATGGTTTTTTTGGTTTGTTTTTTCTGTTTTTACTATGGCTGAGTTATGCTTTGAGGATTTACATGAATGGGAACAAAGAGTGCAAGTGTTGGGCACAACAGGGAAATGCCTAAGTAGATTGTCTTGAAGAAAAAGATTAATCACACTAATTTATCTGAACGTCAGTCGATATCTTAGCGTGAATCAGAATTCAAGAGAGGGTCTGGGCTTAGTTTTCCCAGAGGTCTTCTACACATTAAAATAGAATATGACTTGTTTGATATTTCTAAGGGTAGCTATAATAAGTTCCAGAATCATTCTGTGCACTGTAACTGCCATCAAGTGGCATTGAAATTTTTTAGTATAATGCCTGCTTCCACATTAGACTATGCATTGTCTGAGGGAATAGAACACATCTGTCTTGTTGAGTACTCCAAATCTAGTATATCATAAGGGGATCCCTGATATAGCACACATGTTCAGTAAAATATTTAATAAATTAATTGATTTTCTGAGGGTGTTTGATATACGAAAGTGCAGGCAGCCTGGGCAACATGGCAAAACCCCAGCTCTACAAAAATAAAAATAAAAAATATAGCCAGGTGTGGTGGCCTGTGTCTATAGTTCCAGCTACTAAGGAGGCTGAAGTGGGAGGATTGCTTGAGCCTGAAAGGTCAAAGCTGCAATGAGCCATGATCATGCCATTGCACTCCAGCCTGGGCTACAGAGCAAGACATTATATTAAAAAAAAAAAAAAGAAGGAAGAAAAAGCAAAGCAAGGAAGGAAGGAAGGGAGGGAGGGAGAGAAGGAAGGAGAAAGAAGGAGGAAAGAGAAAGAAAGAAAGAAAGAGAGAGAAAGAGAGAAAAAGAAAGAAAGAAAGAGAAAGAAGAGGGGGGAGGAGCCAAGATGGCCGAATAGGAACAGCTCCGTTATACAGCTCCCAGCGTGAGCGACGCAGAAGACAGGTGATTTCTGCATTTCCATCTGAGGTACCGTGTTCATCTCACTAGGGAGTGCCAGACAGTGGGCGCAGGTCAGTGGGTGAGTGCACCGTGTGCCAGCCGAAGCAGGGGCGAGGCATTGCCTCACTTGGGAAGCACAAGGGGTCAGGGAGTTCCCTTTTCAGGGGTGACAGACAGCACCTGGAAAATCGGGCCACTCCCATCCGAATACTGTGCTTTTCCGACTGGCTTTGGAAATGGTGCCCCAGAAGATTATAGCCTGCACCTGGCTCAGAGGGTCCTACGCCCACGGAGTCTCACTGATTGCTAGCACAGCAGTCTGAGATCAAATAGCAAGTTGGCAGCGAGCCTGGGGGAGGGGTGCCCGCCATTGCCCAGGCTCGCTTAGGTAAACAAAGCAGCCTGGAAGCTTGAACTGGGTGGAGCCCACCACAGCTCAAGGAGGCCTGCCTGCCTCTGTAGGCTCCACCTCTGGGGCCAGGGCACAGACAAAAAGACAGCAGTAACCTCTGCAGACTTAAATGTCCCTGTCTGACAGCTTTGAGGAGAGTAGTGGTTCTCCCAGCATGCAGCTGGAGATCTGAGAACGGGCAGACTGCCTCCTCAAGTGGGTCCCTAACCCCTGACCCCCGAGCAGCCTAACTGGGAGGCACACCCCAGCAGGGGCAGACTGACACCTCACACGGCCGGCCAGGTACTCCAACAGACCTGCAGCTGAAGGTCCTGTCTGTTAGAAGGAAAACTAAGAGAAAGGACATCCACACCAAAAACCCATCTGTACATCACCATCATCAAAGACCAAAAGTAGATAAAACCACAAAGATGGGGAAAAAACAGAGCAGAAAAACTGGAAACTCTAAAAAACAAAGCACCTCTCCTCCTCCAAAGGAACGCAGTTCCTCACCAGCAACGGAACAAAGCTGGACGGAGAATGACTTTGACGAGCTGAGAGAAGAAGGCCTCAGACGATCAAATTACTCCGAGCTATGGGAGGATATTCAAACCAAAGGCAAAGAAGTTGAAAACTTTGAAAAAAATTTAGAAGAATGTATAACTAGAATAACCAATACAGAGAAGTGCTTAAAGGAGCTGATGGAGCTGAAAACCAAGGCTCGAGAACTATGTGAAGAATGCAGAAGCCTCAGGAGCCAATGCGATCAAATGGAAGAAAGGGTATCAGCCCTGGAAGATGAAATGAATGAAATGAAGCGAGAAGGGAAGTTTAGAGAAAAAAGAATAAAAAGAAACGAGCAAAGCCTCCAAGAAATGTGGGACTATGTGAAAAGACCAAATCTACATCTGATTGGTGTACCTGAAAGTGACGGGGAGAATGGAAACAAGTTGAAAAACACTCTGCAGGATATTATCCAGGAGAACTTCCCCAATCTAGCAAGGCAGGCCAACATTCACATTCAGGAAATACAGAGAATGCCACAAAGATACTCCTTGAGAAGAGCAACTCCAAGAAACATAATTGTCAGATTCACCAAAGTTGAAATGAAGGAAAAAATGTTAAGGGCAGCCAGAGAGGAAGGTCGGGTTACCATCAAAGGGAAGCCCATCAGACTAACAGCGGATCTCTTGGCAGAAACCCTACAAGCCAGAAGAGAGTGGGGGCCAATATTCAACATTCTTAAAGACAAGAATTTTCAACCCAGAATTTCATATCCAGCCAAACTAAGCTTCATAAGTGAAGGAGAAATAAAATACTTTACAGACAAGCAAATGCTGAGAGATTTTGTCACCACCAGGCCTGCCCTAAAAGAGCTCCTGAAGGAAGCGCTAAACATGGAAAGGCACAACCGGTACCAGCCACTGCAAAATCATGCCAAAATGTAAAGACCATCGAGACTAGGAAGAGACTGCATCAACTAATGAGCAAAATAACCAGCTAACATCATAATGACAGGATCAAATTCACACATAACAATATTAACTTTAAATGTAAATGGACTAAATGCTCCAATTAAAAGACACAGACTGGCAAATTGGATAAAAAGTCAAGACCCATCAGTGTGCTGTATTCAGGAAACCCATCTCGCGTGCAGAGACACACATAGGCTCAAAATAAAAGGATGGAGGAAGATTTACCAAGCAAATGGAAAACAAAAAAAGGCAGGGGTTGAAATCCTAGTCTCGGATAAAACAGACTTTAAACCAACAAAGATCAAAAGAGACAAAGAAGGCCATTACATAATGGTAAAGGGATTAATTCAACAAGAAGAGCTAACTCTCCTAAATATATATGCACCCAATACAGGAGCACCCAGATTCATAAAGCAAGTCCTGAGTGACCTACAAAGAGACTTAGACTCCCACACATTAATAATGGGAGATCTTAACACCCCACTGTCAATATTAGACAGATCAACGAGACAGAAAGTCAACAAGGATACCCAGGAATTGAACTCAGCTCTGCACCAAGCAGACCTAATAGACATCTACAGAACTCTCCACCTCAAATCAACAGAATATACATTTTTTTCAGCACCACATCACACCTATTCCAAAATTGACCACATACTTGGAAGTAAAGCTCTCCTCAATAAATGTAAAAGAACAGAAATTATAACAAACTATCTCTCAGATCACAGTGCAATCAAACTAGAACTCAGGATTAAGAATCTCACTCAAAACCGCTCAACTACATGGAAACTGAACAACCTGCTCCTGAATGACTACTGGGTACATAACGAAATGAAGGCAGAAATAAAGATGTTCTTTGAAACCAACGAGAACCAAGACACAACATACCAGAATCTCTGGGATGCATTCAAAGCAGTGTGTAGAGGGAAATTTATAGCACTAAATGCCCACAAGAGAAAGCAGGAAAGATCCAAAATTGAAACCCTAACATCACAATTAAAAGAACTAGAAAAGCAAGAGCAAACACATTCAAAAGCTAGCAGAAGGCAAGAAATGACTAAAATCAGAGCAGAACTGAAGGAAATAGAGACACAAAAAACCCTTCAAAAAATTAATGAATCCATGAGCTGGTTTTTTGAAAGGATCAACAAAATTGATAGACCGCTAGCAAGATTAATAAAGAAAAAAAGAGAGAAGAATCAAATAGATGCAATAAAAAAATGATAAAGGGGATATCACCACCGATCCCACAGGAATACAAACTACCATCAGAGAATACTACAAACACCTCTATGCAAATAAACTAGAAAATCTAGAAGAAATGGATAAATTCCTCAACACATACACCCTCCCAAGACTAAACCAGGAAGAAGTTGAATCTCTGAATAGACCAATAACAGGAGCTGAAATTGTGGCAATAATCAATAGCTTACCAACCAAAAAAAGTCCAGAACCAGATGGGTTCACAGCCAAATTCTACCAGAGGTACAAGGAGGAACTGGTACCATTCCTTCTGAAACTATTTCAATCAATAGAAAAAGAGGGAATCCTCCCTAACTCATTTTATGAGGCCAGTATCATCCTGATACCAAAGCCTGGCAGAGACACAACAAAAAAAGAGAATTTTAGACCAATATCCTTGATGAATATTGATGCAAAAATCCTCAATAAAATACTGGCAAACCGAATCCAGCAGCACATCAAAAAGCTTATCCACCATGATCAAGTGGGCTTCATCCCTGGGATGCAAGGCTGGTTGAATATACGCAAATCAATAAATGTAATCCAGCATATAAACAGAACCAAAGACAAAAACCACATGATTATCTCAATAGATGCAGAAAAGTCCTTTGACAAAATTCAACAACCCTTCATGCTAAAAACTCTCAATCAATTAGGTATTGATGGGACGTATCTCAAAATAATAAGAGCTATCTATGACAAACCCACAGCCAATACCATACTGAATGGGCAAAAACCGGAAGCATTCCCTTTGAAAACTGGCACAAGACAGGGATGCCCTCTCTCACCACTTCTACTCAACATAATGTTGGAAGTTCTGGCCAGGGAAATTAGGCAGGAGAAGTAAATAAAGGGTATTCAATTAGGAAAAGAGGAAGTCAAATTGTCCCTGTTTGCAGATGACATGATTGTATATCTAGAAAACCCCATCATCTCAGCCCAAAATCTCCTTAAGCTGATAAGCAACTTCAGCAAAGTCTCAGGATACAAAATCAATGTACAAAAATCACAAGCATTCTTATACATCAATAACAGACAAACAGAGAGCCAAATCATGAGTGAACTCCCATTCACAATTGCTTCAAAGAGAATCAAATACCTAGGAATCCAACTTACAAGGGATGTGAAGGACCTCTTCAAGGAGAACTACAAACCACTGCTCAAGGAAATGAAAAAGCATACAAACAAATGGAAGAACATTCCATGCTCATGGGTAGGAAGAATCAATATCATGAAAATGGCCATCCTTCCCAAGGTAATTTACAGATTCAATGCCAACCCAATCAAGCTACCAATGACTTTCTTCACAGAATTGGAAAAAACTACTTTAAAGTTCATATGGAACCAAAAAAGAGCCCACATTGCCAATCAATCCTAAGCCAAAAGAACAAAGCTGGAGGCATCACACTACCTGACTTCAAACTATACTACAAGGCTACAGTAACCAAAAGAGCATGGTACTGGTACAAAAGCAGAGATATAGATCAATGGAACAGAACAGAGCCGTCAGAAATAATGCCACATATCTACAAGTATCTGATCTTTGACAAACCTGAGAAAAACAAGAAATGGGGAAAGGATTCCCTATTTAATAAAAGGTGCTCAGAAAACTGGCTAGCCATATGTAGAAGGCTGAAACTGGATCCCTTCCTTACACCTTATACAAAAATCAATTCAAGATGGATTAAAGACTTAAATGTTAGACCTAAAACCATAAAAACCCTAGAAGAAAACCTAGGCATTACCATTCAGGACATAGGCATGGGCAAGGACTCCATGTCTAAAACACCAAAAGCAAAGGCAACAAAAGCCAAAATTGACAAATGGGATCTAATTAAACTCAAGAGCTTCTGCACAGCAAAGGAAACTACCATCAGAGTGAAAAGGCAACCTACAAAATGCGAGAAAATGTTCGCAACCTACTCATCTGACAAAGGGCTAATATCCAGAATCTACAATGAACTCCAACAAATTTACAAGAAAAAAACAAACAACCCCATCAAAATGTGGGCAAAGGACATGAACAGACACTTCTCCAAAGAAGACATTTATGCAGCCAAAAAAACACATGAAAAAATGCTCACCATCACTGGCCATCAGAGAAATGCAAATCAAAACCACAATGAGATACCATCTCACACCAGTTAGAATGGCAATCATTAAAAAGTCAGGAAACAATAGGTGCTGGAGAGGATGTGGAGAAATAGGAACACTTTTACACTGTTGGTGGGACTGTAAACTAGTTCAACCCTTGTGGAAGTCAGTGTGGCGATTCCTCAGGGATCTAGAACTAGAAATTCCTTTCGACCCAGCCATCCCATTACTGGGTATATACCCAAAGGACTACAAATCATGCTGCTATAAAGACACATGCACAAGTATGTTTATTGCGGCATTATTCACAATAGCAAAGACTTGGAACTAACCCAAATGTCCAACAATGATAGACTGGATTAACAAAATGTGGCACATATACACCATGGAATACTATGCAGCCATAAAAAATGATGAGTTCATGTCCTTTGTAGGGACATGGATGAAATTGGAAATTATCATTCTCAGTAAACTATCGCAAGAACAAAAAACCAAACACCGCATATTCTCACTCATAGGTGGGAATTGAACAATGAGAACACATGGACACAGGAAGGGGAACATCACACTTCAGGGACTGTTGTGGGGAGGGGGGAGGGATAGCATTGGGAGATAGACCTAATGCTAGATGACGAGGTAGTGGGTGCAGCGCACCAGCATGGCACATGTATACATATGTAACTAACCTGCACATTGCACACATGTACCATAAAACCTAAAGTATAATAATAATAATAATAATAAAAAAAAGAGAAAGAGGAAAAGAAAGAGGAAAGAAGGAAGGAAGGAAAGAGAAAGAAAGAAAAAAATAAAGAAAGAGTACAGGCAAAATTTAGTAAAAGGCCAAATATACATGTGAGATAAAAGACTGGATATACTATTTTTCTCAGGATGAGCCTGGGTATTACCTTGCCTTTTCAAATATCCCACATCTAATAATACACACTCGGCTGTACTTAAAATTATCCAATGTTTCACTTTACTTCATGCTAGAAAAACAAAAAGGAATAGAGATTGTCAGGGGTAGATGTCTAACTGGAAAATAAAAAAGGATATGACAGAGCTGATGGAGAGTTAATAATTAAGTAAATTAGACACGTATTTCTTCACGTTTGGGATGGGAGAAGCTTTGAAGAAGAAGCAATGAATACGATTGTAAATTTCTTGTGGGCCTGAGCACTGCTGAAGTACTAGAGCTAAGGCTTCACCTAAGATAGAGATTCATTGTTCCTTTGTACTCTTTCACCTTCTGCCTCTCTTAAATTCCTCCTCAAATTTATAATAGCAACATTATTTCTCACAACAGTCCAATGGTAGTGGCACTCATTCTGTGGCATTAAGATAGCTCATGATGAATCAAACAGTGCATGTCCATCCTATTAGCTGACTTTTGCTAACTATATCTACAAGAGTTACTAGTGATATGTAGGACATTACCAACACAAATTGAGTGAATAATTTTTCTCCTCTTCAGACAATTGCTTCTTATTAAGATCCTTCAGGAGGTTGCTAATTAAGACTGTTACAGGCATTTTATTTCACATTTTCCTCTAATTTCTCTGAACACAGTGTTTTCTGTGCTGTAGAAAGAAGCTGTGGCTGACATTCTGGAATTCATTAGGAGTTTTTCAAGAGCTGAACATCATTATTTCTTCAAGATATCTTCTGCCCCTGTCCCTGATGTCTATAAAAACTATACCTATGTTACCTGGTGAGCAATGGGTGTGGTTTGCCTGTGAGTACAGGCCACAAAGATGTCAATTGGAACTACTGCTACTGGTCATTTCAAAGCACTTGCTTCAAAACACACACAGAAAATTTGAGTGATGTCCCCAAGCCATATAACAAACTAGGTCAGATCACTCTCAGTACGTTACTCAGTTCTGTGGCCCTCTTATTACTTCTTTGACTAACTAAGTGACTATTTTGCTAGTGGGCGATTCATGGAAACCCAATGAAGATTTGTGGGAGGGTGATATGGTTAGGCTTTGTGTCCCCACCCAAATCTCGTCTTGAATTGTAATCCCCAGGTGGTGAGTGAGCAACCCGGTGGGAAGTGACTGAATCATAGGGGTGGTTTCCCCATGCTGTTTTCATGATAGTGAGTGAGTTCTCACAAGATCCGATGGTTTTATAAGCGCCTGGACTTTCCCCTGCTTGCACTTCTCTCTCCTGCCACTGTGTCCGGAATTAGTGGGTTCTTGGTCTCACTGACTTCAAGAATGAAGCCGTGGACCCTCGCGGTGAGTGTTACAGCTCTTAAAGTGGCACGTCTGGAGTTTGTTCCTTCTGATGTTCGGATGTGTTCGGAGTTTCTTTCTTCTGGTGGGTTTGTGGTCTCACTGGCTCAGGACTGAAGCTGCAGATCTTCGCGGTGAGTGTTACATCTCATAAAAGCAGTGTGGACCCAAAGAGTGAGTAGTAGCAAGATTTATTGCAAAGAGCGAAAGAACAAGCTTCCACAGTATGGAAGGGGACCTGAGCAGGTTGCCACTGCTGGCTGGGGCAGCCTACTTTTATTCTCTTATCTGGCCCCACCCACATCCTGCTGATTGGTAGAGCCGAGTGGTCTGTTTTGACAGGGCGCTGATTGGTGTGTTTACAATCCCTGAGCTAGATATAAAGGTTCTCCACGTCCCTATCAGATTAGTTAGATACAGAGTATGACACAAAGGTTGTCCAAGGCCCCACCAGAGCAGCTAGATACAGAGTGTCGATTGGTGCATTCACAAACTCTGAGCTAGACACAGGGTGCTGATTGGTGTGTTTACAAACCTTGAGCTAGATACAGAGTGCTGATTGGTGTATTTACAATCCCTGGGCTAGACATAAAGGTTCTCCACGTCCCCACCAGACTCAGGAGCCCAGCTGGCTTCACTCAGTGGATCCCGCACTGGGGCTGCAGGTGCAGCTGCCTGCCAGTCCCGCGCTGTGTGCCCGCACTCCTCAGCCCTTGGGTGGTTGATGTGACTGGGCGCCGTGGAGCAGGGAACCGCGCTCATCTGGGAGGCTCCGGCTGTACGGGAGCCCATGGAGCGGGTGGGAGGCTCAGGCATGGCGGGCTGCAGGTCCCAAGCCCTGCCCCCAGGGAAGGCAGCTAAGGCCCGGTGAGAAATCAAGCACAGCGCCGGTGGGCTGGCACTGCTGGGGGACCCAGTACGCCCTCCACAGCTGCTGGCCCGGGTGCTAAGCCCCTCATTGCCCGGGGCTGGCAGGGCCCGCAGGCTGCTCCGAGTGCGGCGCCCGCCAAGCCCACGCCCACCCGGAACTCCAGCTGGCCCGGAAGCGCGCCGCGCGCAGCCCCGTTTCCCGCTGGCGCCTCTCCCTCCACACCTCCCTGCAAGCTGAGGGAGCTGGCTCTGGCCTTGGCCAGCCTAGAAAGGGGTTCGCACAGTGCAGCGGTGGGCTGAAGGGCTCCTCAAGTGCCGCCAAAGTGGTAGCCCAGGCAGAGGAGGCGCCCAGAGCCAGCGAGGGCTGGAGGACTGTCAGCACACTGTCACCTCTTATCACCATGTGAAGAAGGTACCTTGCTTCCCCTTTGCCTTCTGCCATGATTGTATGTTTTCTGAGGCCTCCCAGCCATGTGGAACTGTGAGTCAATTGAACCTCTTTCCTTTATAAATTACTCACTCTTGGGTATTTATAACAGTGAGAAAATGGACACAGAGTAAAAATTTATTTCAAATTTATAGTTGTATTCTCAGTACTATGCCTGTGCCAAGCCATTTGATGAGGATTATCTGTGTTTGATGACTGGTGCATAATTAGGTTAAGACTGCAGATATACAGAGTAATCAACCACCTAAGCAGTGTGGTTTATGGATTTTCCAAAAGTATTCTCTTACTGATTTCGTCTCTCCCAACAGCTTACCATCATACCTCAAATTTTCACTAGAAACATTCCTTATAGGTCCCCTCAAGACAAAGTTTTTGGCTGCTTAGAGCAATCTGCTTTGAGGGGGAGTGAGAGATTGAATAATTAAGACTCTGAATTGCCAGATGCTGGATGATCTCAGAAGTGTATTCTCAGACCACACCTCTTATCTGTTTAAGCTCTTTAAGTGACCTTACTCAATTCAATGCCATTAAATAACATTTCTATAAATAGATTTCCAAATTTTATTTTTACTATAACTTTTACACTGTGATCGGGTATTTTTTTTTCTAATTTACTATTAAATGATGCCGCTTGAATGTCCAATCAACATCACAAACCCCATTGAAAAGCAAGTTCTTCTCCCAGCCTTCTCTATTTTATCAAAAAGTACACCACACACTCAATGGTGCAGGTCTGAATAGAGGAGTTATTTTTGGTTTCTTTGTTTGTTCACCTTGCACATCTAATTTATTAGTGAGTCTGGTCAGTTCTGCACTAAAAATATATCCATTCTCTGCACCATGCCCAGAATAATCTTATGTAAATGGGATTAAGACAGTTTCCTATTTAAATTTCTCTAATATTTCCTCATAGAATTTAGAGTAAAATTGCAAATCCTTATCATGGACTCAAGACGCTGTGTATTGCTCTCTGGACTCATCTAGTACCAGTCTTCCCAGGTTCACTATGCTTTGATGTTCAATCACCTTGGACTTCTTTCTATTCCTTAAAGTAGTAAAATATTTATAATCAAAGACCCCTCTCTGTAAAACTTAGGGTAGCTCCTTTGTTTCATTCCTGTCCTAATTCCAAGGCAAGGAAGCCTTTCTTAACTAAATAGTCTCCTCTGTCACCCCTCTCATGTAATAATGGCATTGCTGTTACAGCACTTACGAACTCTGAATTACTTGACTTATTTATTTGTTTACTTCTTTTTCTCTGACCCCCTCCTGGGGAATCTTATCTGGCTTATTCATCATTCCCAGGGCATATCTGAAACAATTCTTAAAATATTGTAGCCACTCCATACATATTATTTGAAGAAATGTGGAAGGGATAGCAGCAAAATCCTGGTCTCCTAATGTATAGCCTGCGTTTTCTTTCCAGTTAATTGGCACATTTGTAGTAAGTACCACTGTATACATTAGTGTAAAATATATCTTAATGTATAAAATAGATTATGCTATAGGAACAAATTAACCTCAGAATCTCAGTAGGTTAATACACAACTTTTGATAATTATTCATGGGAAGTCTGGTGTCAGTCGATGAAGCTGTTATTCCACCTGGTGACTCAGGGATCCAGATTCCCCACATGATATAATGTTGCCTTCTCCCCAGGGAGGTAGCACACTAGCTGTTAAGCATTTAGCCTAGAAGTGAAACAAGTAATTTCTGATAAATTAGTATTGACTGGAACTAGTCTCACAGCCTAATGTAATCGCAAGGGAGGATGGATTATTTAGGAGAACACCTGGTATATTTGGTAAGCAGTGCTGCATCTAACCTACATTAATGGTGTGGAATAGAAATACGATGGGGAAGGGAATAGGAGAAAAGAGGTTGGGAGATTAAAACAATTTTTAAAAATAGCAAAGAGAAAGGGGGGAAAAGCTAAACTGAAATATACTGACATTGCTCTCTAGGCTATATGCACTGCTAATGGAAGCTAATGGAAGGCTAGTTATAATCTCCACACTGGTGAATATATACACTTGTATAAATGTATATGTGTGTGTATGTGTGTGTGTGTATGTATATAGACTCCCATTTGGTTTGCAGCTGTAGCTAACATTACTTCCAGCTCCTAGTACTATTGGAAAGTTTGTCTCTTAAAGTCATGTTCTTCTTGATCCCTTTGCTCTAAAGTATCTTCCCACTCTCAGATGACTCCACCTCAGGCTTGCCTTTATGTTCCACTTCACAGCTAATCATCTTAGATTAATACCAGGGGCACTTTTGCCTAATGGAGTTTCAGCAAGAAAGAGAGAGAGAGCCGGGAAGAAAGCCCCTGCTAAGTGAATATGTCTACTCATTTTCTTCTGTGTTTTACATGCTCTCTGGTATAAAAGAAATCACTGAAGTCAATGGATTAAATATAAATGTGAAGTAAGGAAATATGTGATAAAAGAGAGACGGATAAAAATGTACTTGAGCCCAATGGGTGGACCATGTGGTGAGCTGATATAGTACTTTAATTCTGGTATCCCTGTGGCTAGCCCAGGTTGACAACATTTCAAAGATGACAATTATTTGGAATAAATCCAAGATTATACTTTAAATAAAAATGTTCATAAATCATAGCTCTTCCACTATGAATAGGACAACCACATAAGCAATTACTTATAGAAGCAGTATTATCTTGCAATTCAAGCTGTTTCTTAAGTTGATTTTACTAAAAGCTTATTTTTTCCACCAAAGTGAAAAATGAAAACATTCAACTTATCTTGCTTTGTCCTGTATATGAAGTCCAAGTAAATGAATCATTTATTCTCTCCAAAAGTGATATGAATAAAAATATGAATTCAAAATCAAAGAGAAAAAGCCATTATGCCTAGAGTGAAGGGAGCTGGGACAACTGTTGCAAAATGAGACTGTCAGGGTGGGAAAGAGTCAGGATCCACTTCACCCGATGAGAACATTGAGCACCATAAGGGACTCTGGACTCGAAAGAAAGCACCTCTTTTCTGCCCATTGGGCAGCATGTATAGTGTTTAGAATCAGCATCTTCAACATCCACTATTGGATGTGTTAATACCAGCTTTGTGTCGTTGGGTGAGTTTTTTAACTTACATGTGTCAGTTACATCCTTTGTGCAATGAAGATTTAAACCTCATGGAATGGATTTAAATAAGATAATGCATGTGGAGCTCATAGCACGGTCCTGGTCACATCTTAAATGCTGCTGATTTGGTTTGGTTGTGTCCCCACCCAAATCTCATCTGGAATTATATCTCCCACAATTTCCAGGTGTTGTGGGAAGAACGTGGTGGGAGGTAATTGAGTCATGGGGGTAGGTCTTTCCCATGTGTCCTCATGATAGTGAATAAGTCTCATGAGATCTGATGGTTTTAAAAGTGGGAGTTTCCCTGCACAAACTCTCTCTCTTTGCCTGCTGCCATCCACATAAGATGTGACTTGCTTCTCCTTGCCTTCCACCATGATTGTGAGGCTTCCCCAGCCATGTGTAACTGTAAGTCCATTAAACCTCTTTCTTTTGTAAATTGCCCCATCTCCCAGTCTACATCTTTATCCCGAGGGCTTCCTGCCCTCGAAATTCAGTCTCCAAGTTCTTCAGTTTTGTGACTCAGACTGGCTTCCTTGCTCCTCAGCTTGCAGATGGCCTATTGTAGGACCCTGGGTGTGAGTTAATACTACTTAATAAATTCCCCTTTATATACATATATCTATCCTGTTAGTTCTGTCCCTCTAGAGAACCCTGGCTAATACAGCTGCTCTGAAGCTTTGATGTTGGCAGGAGTACTATCAAGAATGATAAACTATATATACATACATATACACATATATAAAACACACACAGACACACATATATATATATACATACATATATATGTATTTAACTCTTAGGCAATTTATAAATGCTCATTTTACTTTATAATAGATTTTAATATTATTGCTGCTTTCCTATCACAAATTTCTATAAAAGCCAGGCAACATATAAAAGCCATACTTCTTCAATTTCTTAGTGTGGACAAAATATTTTTCAGTATTTCTGTGTTTAGTTCAGTTCAGTTATATTCCAGTTGCTTTTTAAACTCTAGGAGAAAAAATGTATCAGGGTAGATTATGATACTCACCCATTCGACATGGGAAATGGCTCTCACCCACATGCCAATGTGATAGGTGTTTCTTGATACAAAAGGAAGCTGTAAATTCAATTTCAGTAAATGTTACTTTGCCAAATACTGAATAAAATTCAGAGAGATGCAGAGAAAAAAATTACAGAAGACAAATCCATATTAGTTCCAAATTAGATTTCTTTAACACATTGAAAAATACTAAAATGTCACACAAATGGATTCAGTCTGCAGACTACTTTGGACAAAATTGCCTTTTAAAATGGAAAGTAAAGATGATGACGCTTAATATCATGCCAGTGAAAATCCCAGTAGAAAAATCTTGGTAAGGGGACTGATTGAAACTTTAAAAAATTATTTTAGTATTATTTGGAAGCATTTATATTATAGCAGTGGCTTTAAATTTTTTTGGATTGTGACCTATAGTATGAGGCATATTTAGAATTGTGATCCAGTTTATACAAACATATAATACACATATACAAGCAAAAGAAAATGAATTTTCATAAATAATATTTATCCGGAATACATCCAATAAAGTCTACTATTTTTATTTTATTATCTTTAAAATATTTGTTAAATTTTAAGAAATTGATTCCCAGAACCTTAAAAGAGTTATGGCCTACCTACATTTAAATTATGCTGTTTTACAAAATAGTTAATTACATTGTTAAAAATAAGAGTTAAAAGGAATTTTTACCTTATTATATATTCATATATATTAGAAAGCTACAGACACATGGTTGCAACAATAGGAAGTCCTAAGTTATACCTATATTTACATAAACAATTTCATATACAATAAAAACGCTATTTTAGTCAGCAATATGATAATATATTATACAAAATGTATCTTAGTGTAGGCCTTTGTTATTTTGGGGAAATGATATTTAGATTATTTACTTCACAACTTACATCTAAACAAACTGCAGAAGTATTAAAAATATAGGTGCAAAAAATGAAATGATCCAAGTACTAGAAGATTATGAAGATTATTTGTGTAATTTTGGGTTGTGGAAGGTCAAGAGTGATGACAAAGTCAGAAATCATTAAAAAATGATAGAATCAACAACCCACAATGTGAAAATGTTTATATGTTAAAATCATTACAAAGACAATTAAAATCCGAATGATAGCCTGAGAATAATTTTTAAAATATATAATAAACAAACTATCTCTAATGTGGAGATGTCTTCCTTGATAATTAAAATAAACACCACCAAAATATAAATAGCATGTGCAAAGCATAAACCTAAATAATTAGTAAGGAAATTTAAAAAATCAAGTTGACTATTTTAAAAAGTTCAAGTTAAAACAATGATAAACTTTTGTACTTATGAAATTGAAAAATTTGTATTTTTAAGGTTATAAAACCCACTGTTATTTAGCTGACATTTATTGAGTGCCTTCCCTATGTTAGACACTATTTTAAACATTCAGTATCCTGCTTAATATTTCTAGAAAACCTATAAGTAGATACCATAACTACCATCTCTGTGTACAGGACTTCGAGGCTAAGACAGGTTAAGTCATATGTCTAATAAGTAGTGGAGTCAGGTTTTGATGCCAAGAAATCTGAAATCAGAGCCCACACTTTTAATCAAGATTTACTTGTGCTTCTAATACTGGCTAGAGTGTAAAAAAAGTGTTGTTAGAGGTAGTGTAGGTGGTACCATCTTTCTAGAAAGGACTTCATAAAATATTCCCCAAGCACTAAAAATATGCATGCTGTTTGGACTATCAATTGTATTTTTACAAACCTATTCAAGACATAGCTACAAACTCATGCAAATAATTCATTGTGCACATTTCCACACAAATTTTTCAATAGCAGAAAACTAAGAGAAAATAAAGAGATTAAATATTTACTAATTGAATACATTGTTTGTGGCATATTCATGTCATGGAATACCTTTTAGCAATTGAAATATTGCCTTTGATGAATAGTTATTGACAAATATAGTAAGTATATAAAACAGATTGTAAAACAATGTGTATAACATGACTTTTACCAGATACTTTTAGTTTTTTATTTAGATCAATTCTCCATTTTTTTCCTACTCTACTTTCTGACCCTTAAGGCTGATCTGTCTGGATTTTATCAACAGAGTTCCTATCCCTATGAACTTGGAATTGATAGGTTTGGAAATCCCAGTACCCAATGGAAGAAAGTGTCTTCTAGAGAAAATAATAATAAATTTAGTGAAATATCTTCTTCATTTGAACCCTTAAAAATAAAAAGAAATAACAGAAGCCCAAGAAAGATGTCAGTCACTGCACTGAGCATGGTAATTGATTACAATTATAATGAAAAGGAATTGACCTACAGCTATGAAATGGGAGCAAAGAAGAATCCTTTTGGGATCTAATGATGCTGCTGAGGTATCTCTGAGTACTCCTTTCCTCAATATTGTTGTCCAATAGAAGGCCATTCAACCAAATAAATACAGAAACAAGAACTCAATAATTGTAGGAAAAAAGTTTGAATTTATCCTACAAGGTAAAGTACCCCATTCAGACAAAGTACTGGCATAGGGTAAAGGAGAAAAATGTGTTAGAGAAAGAAGCATTTCTGAGGTATGTCTGTATGGTAGGTTGTATGTCCAAACTGTTATGACTCCAAGGTATAACATGTGATGGGATTTTGTGCATCCTCTGTGTTGGAGATGTAAACTTTTCACATGGTAGAAGGATGATATGGTTTGGCTGTATCCCCACCCAAATTTCATCTTGAACTGTAGTTCCCATAGTCTTCATATGTCATGAGAAGGACCCGGTGGGAGGATACTGAATCATGGGGGCAGTTTTCCCCATGCTATTCTTGTGGTAGTTAGTAAGTTCTCATGAGAACTTATGGTTTTATAAGGGGCTTCCCCCTACACTTGGCTCTCATTCTTCTCCTTCCTTCTGCCATGTGAAGAAGGATATGTTAGCTTCCCCTTCCGCCATGATTGGAAATTTCCTGAGGCCTCTCCAGCCATGCTCAACTGAGTCAATTAAACCTCCTTCCTTTATAAATTACCCAGTCTCAGGTATGTCTTTATTAGCAGTGTGAGAACAGACTAATACAAAGGACACGGGTAAATTCTGAGGATCAAATAGAGTTGATAGTACAAATATCTTCCATTTGTATATATAGATTTGCCCTCTCTCTCTTCTGTAGACTACATAAGCAGGGTTCCTACTCCATCTGATTTTATTTGAATTTATCCAGTGCAAAGCCCTAAAAAGAGATCAGAAGGAGGGATGAGAGTAAGATCAGAGTAAGTACTAATTTCCCTGGCTCACTCTCTGCAAGTTTCCCATAGACTGGCTGGGTCCCTTGACCATGCTCGTGTTTCCTAACAAGGTGAATGACTCTATACAACTCTTTATCCTTCTAGGTTCCAGTGACTATGTCCCCATTCTCATTTATTTGTCCCTGGGGTTGAAAATAGCTCACCAGGAACAAGCTCTGTGTTACTGTACTAACTTTTGTGGTTCCTCTATATTCAAACCTATATACTACATATATATATATATATATATATATATATATAAAAGTATATATATATATACTACACATATATATATATATGTAGTATTATATTAGTTCTGTTTCTCTGGAGAACCCTTACAAATACACCAAGTCAGGGGCAGGAAATGCAAAAGATGACTCTGGCATCTTGGCATACCAGAGAGCATAGAATCTCTCTAAGACTACGGGGGTAAATGGGACAATTTGAGATTTAATTAAAATAAACATTGAAATTGATCTACACTTGTTTAATATGTTTAAACTAACAAGTTTAGTACATATGTATGTGTGTGTGTGTGTGTGTGTGTGCGCGTGTATATATATATAGATGTATAATTGGTTATCTACTGAGGGAACGAATTCATTATCTTGAAAACTGGCTAAATCAGAGAAAATAAATATTTGACATGCCTTTCTATATGAACACTGCATCATAGAATAAAAAACTAATAGGTTTGTGTGCGGTATCTCTGGAAATATTTCTTAATTTTGGCTATTTGAAAAGACTCATAAGATTCCACAGAATATACTCATTTAAGACTATTATTTAAAGTCAAAGGGGATGGTACATCAAAAGAAAGAGTTCAGACAGGCATTTGGAGATCCATGAGACTTTCAGATGCAACCTCTATATGGTTCTTATTCAAACACAGATATACATCTCTTATTCAAGCATCAAGATCTGTACAAATAATTTTGGCTTTAGAAGAGCTCGAGGTAGAAGTTTCTAGAACATCTTTTATGGCCCTCTGGTCACACAATCATCCAGGCTGTGTAACCCATTGTGTTAGTTGAAAATCGTCAGTAAACAAACCAGCCCTGGAGCTTTGGGGTCACCCACGGGAGTTTTGGAGTTTAAATCGAACATCGTAACTGCCACTGTACTTATCTTGGTCAAGAGTTAAAGGCAGACATCCAGGCTTCCCTAGAGAAAAAAAGACAGTTTTCTGAGGCTAGCTGTAGGTAAACTCCACTCTATAAAGCCTATTTATAAAATTATTTCAGCCAATTAATGAAAAGAAAATGATAGAATTAGGAAATCACTATTTCACAATCAGCAATGAATGAATGGATTTAAGCATTTTGCATTCCAGCTGCGAATATCAATAAGAGAGAAAAGACATTTTATGCCTCTTAATAAAGAAAACATTTTGAAGGCGATCATTTCTGAGATTGATGAAGTCTCTGGATACAAATTCTAATTTTTAGGAAATATAGGAGACAGAAGAACACATTAAATTGCACCATGAGTATGCTATCAGCAAATCTAGTCTGACAAACTCAAGTCAAATGTTTGTAGTTTCTTTAAAAGACTATGAGTTGTATATTCTTTACCTGAAAAATTGTATGGAAAAGAAATGGACCAGGGGAATCTAAATTTTTTTTTTTTAAGATTTAAAAGATGCACCAAGTTAAAACTGTGGTAAGTCCATATCATGGTGACTAGGGTTGCATGCACAGTTAGATGATCAAAGCATAAACAAAATGCGAGGAGAGTGGGCCTGCATTGGGATGGAGCACATGGAGGGGCTTCTGACATGGTTTTACAAATCTGTGTTTTATTTTATAATAAAAAGTTTTAAAAGATTAGAGAGAGTGGAATGTTGAGTGGTAAGATAAGGAGTTGGAATTACATTTGATAATATGCAATTATGTATTGATTATCTTTAGTAGAATCAGGTTTTGGAAATTTAAGCTTAAGACTAAATCCCACAGGGTAATTTGAGAATAGCTGAATGAATAGAAACACCATTATTATGGACATCTAGCAGTACTACTTGGCTATTCTTAAGGGCTCTAGATCATGTTTAAATAATAAACTTTTTTGGCATCATAAACACTGTGGTGTAACATCTGTGATGGCTTCACAAAAGGAGCCAACTGGCTTAGGAAAGAGGGAGAATCTATGCATACCAGGTCTGTTGTAATTTAATGCCAGTGTATCTTTTGGGTTCTTGTATTTGCATAATGCAATAGCAGATAGTAGATAAGGAAATCTTTACCCCAACAGTATGTTTAATTCTTAAAAGAATTTCTGATCTTATTTCTGTTTACTGCTACTCTCATATAATAGGTAAAGACCTTGATTTCAAGTGGGAGGTTTGCTGTCATTAAAATGGTTGAATTAGCAGGAAAGCAAAATTACTGTAGTCTTCATTGAATTTTTTGAGAAAGAAACTTAGACTTGAATACTAAAGTATAAAGTTTGTAATAGGTTATCAAAGGTTTTTCTGTGGTTTTAAATGGAACGAGTAAGCTGAGGGTAAGGAGCAACAGAGTTGAGAAGCAACCATTATTATAGAGATAAAAATAGATTTTCTTTGAATACTGGAGGGAGGGTAGATATTTGAGATAATATGATATATGAATATCTTAACTTTTTATCCAGGAAAAGAAGAAAAATGTAGTGTGGTGGTAATATTTATTCATGTGAGAATATTGGGGAGAAAGTATGAAGGGAAGGAAGGAGGGGGGAAAAGGTAGATTTTGTGTGAAGATGAAGTGTCCTTAACTTTCCAATTCTGAGTTTTTGATAATGACAGTTCTTCTACTCAAAATAATCTACAGATAATTTAATCACTAGCATTCTTAAAATGGGGAGTGCTGTGTACGCTTAATAACTCTCATTCTGTATTTTTGATATAGCAGAACATATTGTTTCTTTTTCTTGAAATGATGTCTAATTTCTAAAGTAATAAGAGAAGCAAATAAACCGTAGTAAGCCATATGTTGCAAAGGTCTACAATATTTCTGCACCATAGCAGGGAAGACACACACACACACAGAGTTCTGTGTGAGTGGTAAAATTTTAGTAACTTGCATTATTATATTTTGGTAATATCTCAGGCTGGAGTAAAGATGGTCATACCCAGCACAGATGAAAATGAAAAAAAAAAACCTAAATACCAGCCAAGATATGCTTGTGATATGCTAAAAATGAATTTCAACTACTGAAAGCACCACATAAGAGGAAACTATCAAAAAACTGCCAGGTTTGAGATTTAGAAATGTCACTCACTGGTGCCGTTTCCAAACAAAAAGCTTTTATTCTTGTGGCAGGTTTTCACAGCTTAACAGATAAGCTTGTGTTAGGTGTTTGCATGTTGCTTTTTAGAGAGGTATTTTATAAAACGAGGACGACAGTGTGTCTGAGAAAAGAAGGAGTTAATGGGTTAAAAACTGTGTAAATGTTACTCCAGTAAAATTACAGCTTGTTGTTCAGATGAATACTCTCCACTTCTCATATAGCTTTAAATTATGGACAAATGCTTGCAATTGTGAACTCCGTACATTGTGGCTGCCTGTTCCCAGGCTTCATCAACCAGGGTTGTCCAATGGGATTACTGTAAGCCTTCACGGCAGTCTGCCAGCCACTGATGAGAAACTCATATCCCTGGATGTTAGATTGCTCTCTTTATTCTATCCTTGTGACGGCTGTGATTGCTGTCATGGTGTTAGGTTAGAAATTAGCATTTTGTGGCCCTAATTTTGCCATCCAGAACATACTCAGAAAAAGAAAGACTCAAAGAATAGTAATTTCTTCTGTCAAAAAAGGAACACAGAGCCACCATGATACAGATGTCTACAAAACTTCGGTCAGGAAATAGTGTATGATCCTGGTTGGCGAAGTGCATGTGGTGGGAGTTTTACTCTGATCACAGACCTCTGCTTAGAAACTAATGGTTTTCATTTTATAAAACTAAGATTGAATGAAGAAACTAGGAATGAGTCCTTAAAAATGTTCCTTTTTTTTTTTTTTTTTTTGCTAGGCCAAAAGCCCAATTTTTGGCATCATTTCAGTTCTTATATCTAGAAACAATGACAATATGTATGTATTTTCTTTTAATAGTCTCTTTCTGATAGATAGGTCTAAGAATACTATGAAAAAAATGCAAGATAAAGGTGTTGTGAAAAATAAAGTGGTAAATATCATTAGTTTTTTTGTGTGTGTTTTTTCCCTAAATCATTATGGAGAAATGGTTACAGCAGTACTATTATGACAATCAATGTTTTGTGACATCAATGATTCTGTAAATGTCCTTGTGTTACTTTTTTCTCTCTATCCTATATTTGCTGATGGCTGTGTACTTACTAGACAATTATTAAATAACTAACTGACTTTTAAAATTTTATACGACCTACACTGTGGTTAGAACTTACATAAATTTAATTTCTACTCTGTATGCTGGAGATTAATTACAGTAAAAAAATGAAAGCGATTTAAATTTTGGTAAAAAGAATGATATAGTTTCCTTATCTTCTGATTCTTCCTAGGCTATCCACAGACATGCTAATTTTTCCTGTCATTAACAGTGAGCAAGCTAGAAGGATTCTGACATGTGAGGTGCACAGATTCTGTTTAGGAGCCTTGATTTTTATCCACCCAAGCTTATCCGTCATCTTTAATCATGCAAAAGGCAGAATTACTTAATCATTTCATTTTATTGAAAAGAAAAAGAAAGATTTACATTCAAATGATGACATGCAAGAAAAAAATAAATTGAAAATGATTATGAGGAGAGGGTAATGTGGAGACGAAAACTCCATTGGTTTTCTGATGCTCATTTAAAGCAATGATCTAGTGAAGCCGAGATATTAAAGCACTGATGATGTTGGCTGTTGGGGTATATCTTATCTTTGCATTTTAACTCGCATTCCTAGACTGCATTCTTAGCAAATTATGTGGGGGATGCGATGTCAGGCCAAATAATTAAATATTAGACCTAATTGTGCACCTCTCCCTACCTTTACTCCAGGTTGGATTATACCCTTATGATAATCTTATATAGAGGACCATGACTCCAAAATTTAAATTTTCAAGTCCTTGAAGATCTTTACAAAAAATACTTGTTTTTAAATTCCACAGTGCAAAATAAACCAAATTACTCAGACTCTAATAATTATCAAGTTCAGCTGTATACACTAATGTAAGCTTATTTTTCTCAAGCAAACGAGTTATTTTTCTTTTTGATATATATTATTAGTGTTCTTTACTTTTATTGACAATAATACATGTTTTATATAAGCAGTGGCTTTTATGCATTGCTTCATATTAGAGAGTTGGATTAGTGTATTATAAATAGTTGTCTGGAACATTTTCAAGGCCCTTTGCCCATGTTTTCTATTTATTTTACTTGTTTCTATTTTTAGTTGAAATATAATGTTACTTTCCAAAAATGAGGCATTTTTAAAAGTTTGTGAAGATATCAATTGACAATAATTTTTAATTTTTTTTTGGATTATGTGAAACAAGGATTTTTGAAACTATAGTCAGGTCTTTTACGATTTTTTTTCTTTACCTCAAAATGCATATTGTCTTATAAGAGTCAGTTAACATATTTCTGAAAATTGTGTTTAAAATAATCAGTTGCACGAAATAAGAGTAATTATATATGAGGAAAATTAAGAAAAAATGTTTTTGATTTTTCTAAGGCCAACTTTTAATCATATTTATTCTTTTCCTCTTATAAATAATTGTTTAACATGTACTATGTGCCAAGAACAGTGCTAAATAGTGTGGATATAGCTGTGAACAAAATTCCTGGTCTCTAAGATACTTCGTTACATTTTTCCCACAGCACAAATAATTTAAAGATCCAGGAATGAAAAAACAATGTATTTTCTGCTATCCTAAATATGTAATTGGCCATATTTTCACTAAATTTGAATGTCTTCATATGCACAACTATACAAGCATTTAGTCACTCAGTGATATTAAACTACTTCAGTATTGGTCAGCATAGTTAGACTTTACATGGCACGCATAATGCTTATTTTGAATTTAAATAGCACAATTTGAGATGATATTAAGATATTAATATTTCTAATATAAACAAATGCAATCAACAAAACAGTTCAGTGTGATTTAACATAAAAATTAAAAGATATAATTGAAAGATTGAAATGACTTTTGTGTTTAAGTTACAATGATTTTATATAACCTACAGTAATTGTAATTTGAAAAACCATATAATCTATATAATTAGGTTTTAGAAATTCATGATTTTTGATATCATCCCTAAGGACAGGGAAGCATATATTAAAAATCAACTCTTTTTTTGCTAACCTAACCTAAAGTATCTTTAAATTCCAGGCTCTACAATTGTTACTTTATATCACACTCCTTTTAAGGAGATAAAGAAAATTCTACTTTTCTTGTACTTCATTGGAGACTTTGCTGCTGGATAATTCAAGAACTTTCCTTTACATTTTTAGACAGCCTCATCACTTACAAAGCCATATGCAGTTATTTCTACATACAATAAAGAATTGAAAATATCACAATATAAAATTAATATAAAATTAAGAACTGTAATTTTATATAACTAAATTATCCAGTAGTCTTTCAAAATTAGTTAAGTAAATTAACATATTTTATTCATATACATATTAAAAACTTGGTTACATTAAAAATTCATGTATAATATTTTATTGAAAACAGATGTTTGATATTAATTTATATGAATATTTGCTTATAGTGAATTTTGAACTCTATTATTACAAAATAGAAACAAAATATGCAACTACTGCAATTTAAAGATAGCACTGTTATGTAAAACCAAGTTAATATTATAATCAATTTTTTAAAAGAAATTCACAATTTCTATCACAGAAAAAATTGGATTTTCTTTTTCTGATAATCTATTTTTAAATATTTTAGTATAATTTGTCAAAGGTGAAATAAAACATTCTTTATGCTAGATAATAATATAAAATTTAATTAAAACCATAAATTTCCTACATGCTTTACTGTAATGCTGGTTTTCAAAAACAAACAAAAAAGCAGATCTAAATTATTTTATATTTATATTGCTTCTTCAAACATAGTATGTTTAAACTTTTCAATAAAATTTTTTTAAACGTAGTTTTTATTAATGCATTCATATATTTAAAGCACTTGAAATTATCTATTTCTTTGCAATTAAAATGAAAACTTAGAAACAGACAGAAGGAGTCAGAAAAATAAGAATTATAGGATCAAACAAGAGGGGAATGATAACATATTGGGCTACTTTAACTTTATAGCAATAGGTGGCACTGTTACCTAAATACTCTTTGATTTGAACTGAAGAACTGGAAAAGAGTTGTCTCTGTGTATAATTTCATATATGTAAACAAATGAGAACACAGATAAAAACTTCAAAAATTTCAGGGATCTTTTGTTATCATTATCATTTACTTAGTATTATATTTATTTATACAGCCAGCAGTATGTCAAATAGTGGAAATGCAGATTAAAATTTATGGCAATAAATATGATTAAATGTGAACACATTTAGTATAATTCATGAAAGTGTTTACTTTTTAATATGAATAGAAATAATATTAATGTTTTCCTGCAAAATTTTGCTTTATACATTCTTAATTTTATGGATTTCAGTATTGGAAATTTTAAGATGTTCTAAAAACCAAACAATAATTCAGAGTGCTTAAGTTGATTAATATATTTATTTTCACTATCATATTTCTTCTAGTTTGTTTTGTGTAGTGGCACAAATAAGTCCATTATGTGATTTATATATATATGTTAAATATAGTGATTCTTTACAATATACAACCCATTAGGCTGATAGCACAAAAATGGAATTCTTTCACCACTGCCAACATGATCATTGTTAGCATCTGAAAGAGAAAAGAAGAGGAATTAAATGGGGTATACATGTGTTCAGTGTTCAGACGAAAGTGAAAATAAGCAATAAGGACCAAGCCCTTTCTAGAATACACAGCACCTTTGTACAAGCTAGAAAATGCTGCCTCTGTAGCAGCCAGATTGCAGTAAGACAACCCCTTCCGCTGTGCAGACACAGATTGTCACCAGGACAAGGCTTGCTAAGTTGAACATAAGCTCAAATTTGGTCCTTACTCCTCCCTGCCCCTTTGTAATGTGGCCTGATGCAAGCCACAGTTTGCACTAAGACTAGCAAATTGATTGTTACACTATTTAATGGCTGATGTTACTTTTTTCTCAGAATTCTCAGAAATTATGGCTGAAAATATGATTTGATGGTCTTTTGACTATGCTGTCTTGTGCTTAGACAATCCCTAAGAGAGAACAACAGCAATGATAGAGTGATCTTGGTTAAGAGATTGGCTATCAACGTGCCAGCCACTGTCCTAATAAGCTTGAGGGCACTACAAAGTGAGATCTTGCTCTGCATATTGACTCACTATGGTAGATGCTGTGATGCATGCCCCTAGCTCCTTCACATTTTTCCTTTCCTGCTGCAAATGCTACCTGGGACAGGCTTCAGTGCCAGCCCATGAAGCAGATTGTTTGTGCTAAAAAGAGGCTCTTGGCCCAAGGCCACATTTCCTTTCTGAGGAGATAGAGGTCTAATAAGTAACATGGGGGAAACTTAGCCCCTATCTAAGGCAACTCAAGTTTTATTTCTGCTCCAGAACTTCTCATACAACTAGTTGAGACCTCCACTGAGACTGCATCACAGCTCATATTCTCCCTCTCCCAGGGCTGCTTCCTTCCTTTCTTTCTAATTTTTTAATTTTTTAAATTTCAATAGCTTTAGGGCTATAAGTGGTTTTTGGTTACATGGATGAATTTTATAGTGGTGAAGTCTGGGCTTTCACTATACCCATCACTCAAATATAGCATATATTGCACCCAATAGGTAATTTTTTATCTCTCTCCCTCTCCTAACCTCCCCACTTCTGAGTCTCCAATACTTTTTCTGCATCTCTAATACTTTTTGAAGATCTACAAAGAAGCTAATTTATTTATATAATCCCACAGTAGTAAAAACAAGACATGTGGGCTATTACTGCTTCCACTTTCTTCCATGGCATCCGTCTTCCTAGAGCCAGATGGAGAGGGAGTCTAATAACAAGTCTTAGAGCAGGGCTCCAGGAAGCTACCATTAATTGCTTAGGGCTGGCATCGGGCCTGATGTGGTTTGGCTCTGTGTCCCCAACCAAATCTCATGTCGAATTGTAATCCCCAGGAGTCAAGGGAGAGGCCTGGTGGGAGGTGATTGGATCATGGGGGAGGATGTCCCTTCTTGCTGTTCTCATGATAGTGAGTGAGTTCTCATGAAATCTGATCGTTCATTATACCACTCTGTATGTCTTTGCATACCCATAGCTTAGCTCCCATTTATAAGTGAGAATGTGCAGTATTTAGTTTTTCATTCTTGAATTACTTCACTCAGGATAATGGCTTCCAGTCCCATCCAAGGTGCTGCAAAAGACATTATTTTTTTCCTTTTTATGGCTGAGTAGTATTCCATGGTGTGTGTGTGTGTGTGTGTGTGTGTGTGTGTGTATGTATGTATGTATATATGTATACCACATTTTCTTTATCCATTCATCAGGTGATGGGCACTTAGGTTGATTCCACATCTTTGCAATTGTAAGTCATGCTGCAATAAACATGCACATGCAGGTATCTTTTTGATATAATGACTTCTTTTTCTTTGGGTAGAAACCCAGGAGTGGGATTGCTGTTTGCTTTCTCTTTCACAGAGATGAACACTAGGGCATTTGCTGATAAACCTCTTGCACACTAATCTCCATCTTCAAGCCTGCATCTTGGGGAATCCAATCTGTACTCTGTACTAAAATAGGATGCAAATTGAGCTAGAGGCCAGATGGCCTTGTAACGTAAGATTCACTCCATTGTGTCCTACAGCCAACAGCTAGATCACAACATGGGCAAGATATTTTACAAATAAATTTTTAACTATAAGAATGACTTTAAGAGGTAAATAACTGAATGAAGAAAACCAAATCAAAACTTTTATGTGAGCATCCAACACTGCTGAATAAATGAGTATTCAATGAATGTTTGAGCTGAATAATGTACTGAATGGATACAGTAAGATAGGATAATTTTGTCCATGTTTATTAAATATCATTTATGTGTCAGGCTCCAGGAAGGGACCCAAAGTTAAGACATGGCCTGTCTTCTCAAGAAGCTACTAAGACAGCAGCATTTCTAGTCTATCTGTAACCCACATTAATTTATGCTCTATTATTTATGGAGAAACAGATGTCAATTTGTGAAGCAAACAATTTTCTAAGCATAAAACATTTATTTTTTATGTGATATAAACCAAGTCATATTGGATAATATGGATTTTTTATGTGTAAAAAGAGATTGTGTTTTAAAAAACTGAATTATATTGTACTTATTCCTTTATCAGGTCAAATGTATTTCAGGTAAATGCCAAATTTATTTATTAAAAAATGAGTTTCAGAAAAAGATATACCAGGAAGTATTGTTATAAGTTACTTTATGGGAACCATAAGAGATTAATACTTTTTTAAGATGTACAAAGAAGCTTATTTATTTATATAGTTCCACAGTAGTAAAAACAAGACATGTGGGCTACTACTGCTTCCACTTTCTTCCCTGGCATCCTCCTCCCTAGAGCCAGATGGAGAGGGAGTCTAATAACAAGTCTTAGAGCAGGGCTCCAGGAAGTTACCATTAATTGCTTAGGGCTGGCATTGGGCCTGATGTGGTTTGGCTCTGGGTCCCCAACCAAATCTCATGTCAAACTGTAATCCCCAGGAGTCAAGGGAGAGGCCCGGTGGGAGGTGATTGGATCGTGGGGGAGGATTTCCTTCCTTTCTGTTCTCATGATAGTGAGTGAGTTCTCATGAAATCTGATTATTTAAAAGTGTATGGCACCTCTCCCTTCTCTCTCTCTCACCTGCGTCGCCATGGGAAGATGTGCCTTGCTTCCCATTCGCCCTCTGCCACGATTGTAAGTTTCTTGAGGCCTCCCCAGCCATGCAGAACTGTGAGTCCTTAAACCTCTTTTCTTCATAAATTACCCAGTCTCAGATAGTTCTTTACAGCAGTGTGAAAACGGACTAATACAGGGTCCTATTTGCTATCCAAGCCTAGCCAAATCACCTTGTTTTATGGTAGAAAGCGCTAAGTTGAGATTTAGAAAAACGGATTTCTTGCTAAGAAAAATAAGATGTGACTGGTTATAATATTCTAATCTTCCAGTGTAGTTCCCTCTTTATACCACTTTTTGGGAAAATATATGTGCTCCTATGCTATAAACCATGGCATTTCCAATTTTTTTAATGAAAATTAAAGCTAGTTTATAGATTGGTTTTTATTGCACCATGCTCCTAGTCTATTCTTTGAGCCAAATTGTTTGGCACTAGAATAATTGTATTCCATATTGTGCTAATCAATCATATGAAATCTGCAACAAAATTCAAGGCAACATTTTTTTGAAGTTTTTGTAATAGTAAGTCAATTACCAAAAGCCAGTAGCCAATTTCAAGCTATCATCAAATGATTGCGTAAGGCATTATTAACATTTCTAATGACTTATATTCAAGAATCACTTAAAGAAAACTTAAACATCACCGTTTTCTGACTGAGAGTGTCTTTCTTGTTTTGATATAAAACATATATCTATTTTTTGGGGAAAACATAAGCATATGACCTGCAATTCACCTTGCCACATTTTGTAGTTGAATATTGTCTTATAGTAATGCTAATTATTAGTATCATTATATCAAGTTCATGTTCCCTTCATGGTGGCATGATACTTGGCAAAACAAACAAATCCCTCTTCACTCCACTCACTACAAGTGGAAATTTTAATAATCTATAAATTAAAGCAATAATATGTAATAAAATGTAAAAAAGGAAATCCAGAAGATGAACAGAAAGAAGACACAGAGCAGCAGTTATATCAATACCTTAAAACACAGACACTGCAAATAGTAATAGGATCTCATCATTGATGTTTGTTATTTCCAGGCTTGGTTTTAAGTGTTTTATGAGTATTTCTTTATGCTTAACATGCTTATGATTGTTATTATTCATGGCTGGAAGACACGGTACTGAGGCACTGACAAGTGAAGTGACTTACCAATTAACCTAGTAACTGGGAGAGATGAGATCCAAATCCAGGTAGTCTAACTTCTAAGTTGGGGCTCTATGTCATTGTACCATAGCTGTCTCTTTATAGTTTCAAATAAATATTAATGATGAGTACTTAAAAATTATTTATTTACATAGGGCAATTCTACATTTTTGGCATCTAAAACAAATCTACAAAGACAATAAGGTCACTGAATCACAGCATTGCTGCCCTTAGTACCTGAAACTGTGTCCTGTGTGTGACTGATACTGATAATAAGGTATGCCTGGAATCAAAAGCAGTGAATTTTGAGATATATTATTCAACTTAGCCTTCAAAAATGGAAAACTTCAATTCTAAAAATGAGATTATAGTTAAAAAATTGGAAGGGGTATTGGATTTAATATTTTGAAGGCAGCAGCTGCAGAGTTTTGTGATTAGACTCCAGAGCCATATTGAGTCCCTGCAATGACATGCAAAACCCTGCATGTGTGTGCAGATGGGCTTACTTGTGGGGAGTGAATTTGAAGAATTCATGACATTCTCAAAGAGTTCAGATTGTGATACAAAACTTTCACAATGACTTTCTTAGAACATTATTTCACTTTAGTCACAAACATGTACATGTATATATAATAGCCAAGTCTGCATATAAATATACACAAACACACATACAGATCTCTAATAAATGTTACTTTGCACATTTAGTAGGAGTCAACAGTGTTTTATGCTTTGAGTAGCTCTTTAACCTACCTTTCATCCAAAGTACTTTTATCACAAGGGAGAACAGGCTTACCTCAAAAGATTGTGTCAGTACACATCATTTTACAAGAAATATTTTATGTTTTTATTTGCTTTTTTTTTTTTTTTTGAGAAACAGGGTCTCACTCTGCTCACTCTGTCACCAGGCTGGAATGCAGTGGCGTGATCTCGGCTAACTGCAACCTCCTCCTTCCGGGCTTAAGTGATTCTTGTGCCTCAGCCTCCAGAGTAGCTTGGATTACAGGTACACACCATCATGGCTGGCTAATTTTTTTGTAGTTTTAGTAGAGACAGGGTTTCACCATGTTGACCAGGCTGATCTCAAACTCCTGACCTCAAGTGATCTGCCCTCCTTGGCCTCTCAAAGTGATGGGATTATAGGCATGAACCAACTTGCCTGGTCTGTTTTTATTTACTTTAATTTAAAGACTTTGCTTTAAAAGGGGTTGGAAAATTGTGATCACCTGTTGATTATGTAAAAGTCTACTGAGGCAAAGGCTAAGAGGTATTTGTGTGTATGTGTGGTGTGGTTTATACTTACTGTATACGTAGGTAATAAGGACAAGCTTTGAAAAATTTGGATCTAAATGTCAAAAACCAAAAAGAACTCTATCTTGTGTGTTATTAATATGTTTCACTATCTAAAAGAATATTCCATCATGTAGTAGGAATGTCACATTACCATAATTTTCTTATATCGAATGCATGCATTTAGTAAGTACATTATGATAGTGTCTGCCCTGAAAGAAGAAAATCCGTTTTGTACTGAGCTTCATGATGCTGAGCTGTCTAATTTACTTTAAAAATAGATCAATATTTTAGAAGCAATTTTTGTGTTCTTTGTTTAGCATTTTAATACATTTAAATAAACTGGCCTTGTTTCCACAAAGTATAAGTAAAAGAGAGTTTGGTAATTATCTTATTAATAGGATCAATGTAGACACAATGTTAAGTGGACAAAGTTGTATTTCTTTGTTTTTCTACTTGTTAAATTGTGTAGTTTGACAAAATTGTCAGATAACTATCACATTTTCATTTTATTTTGTTCTGTAATACAATAACTATTGTATGACTTTTTCACATGCTTATAAATTAAATATAATTTATTTTGCAGAAAATTCTATTTTCTTCAGATTTAAGTACCAGTTGCAAAAAGAGTATCTGTAAATCAAATAAAATAAAACCAGGAAGTTTCCACTGGCTTATTATAATATTTTAATTTGAATTTTAAAATGTAGAAATCTGTAAGGATATATATTTAAATTATAGGGGGAACCATGTAAAATTGCCAATATTTGACTATTTAGGGTCTTCAGATTTTCACCTGATTCAACCTAACATTTCAGGAGATAATGGTGCCATTGCTATCTCATGACATACTTATAAAAGTAAAGAATTTTTGGAAATCAATATAGTATTTATTTCAATTACATATTTTACAATGATGGTTACAATATTAGGTTATCTGCCTCACATAGAAAACCATATATTATACATTCAAATTTGATAAATTTTCATGTTTTCATTAGAAACTCCAAGTTCCATAGCTAGAATGCAATATACCACACTAACTTTGCAAAATCATGTATACTACAGTAAATCATCTGTTATCTTCCTAGGTAGGCATCTCTGTGCTAGCAGAGACCAGGAGCTTGTCAGAGTTTCTATTGTAAACTATTTGTTCAGAGGTTTGTTTGTTCAGCATGTGGCATCATGATCATCACAAAACACATATTGAGTATTGCCTTGCACTGACTGTGACACATCTTCTCATTTCTCTATATGTCCTCTCCCTTAGAGTTTCCAACTTGTCATCTTGTAGTTTCAAATAGCACCCTGTGCTGTCACTCCAAAACACATACCTATAGACCCTGCGTGTCTCCTAAACTCTGGACCTGCATTTCTAAATTTTTCACATATTACATTTCACACTGAATATCTATATTTACTTAAGACTCTATTCATGTTTTTCCTTCAAATGGCTCTGCAAAACCAGCCCCAAAGACCACTATCATCCTCCCAACTCAAAAGCCTTAGGATCATTTTTGATTCCCATGTTTCTTCTTCTTTTGGGATGAATAAATTATAATTGATTATTACTTGAAAATAGCTCATTTTTCTCTTCCCACTGCTGCCCTGTTGGTCGTGGAAGTTATCACTGCACCGTAGAAACTCAATGCATGCAGTAGCCTCCCAGCTTGCCTCCCTGCTAGTTTTACGCTGTTCTTTATACCATCACTAGATTAATAATCGTAGTACTATCTATTTCTAAGATGTTCCATGGCTTTTAATTGCCTGTGAGATGAAGGTAAGATGGCTTGTTATTTAAGGTCCTGAGTAATTTGAACCTTGTATTCATTCCAGCCTTACTCCAGCTTTTTTCTTCAACAAGTGATTTTTTTTCAGTAAAGATGTGACTCACATGGTGGTCCCTCTGCTCATCTCTCTCATGACTTGCACTTGTAATATTACATGTACCAGAATATTCTTTTCCCTGCCTACCTACCATCTATGCTTATCTAAAAGATCAAAACAGTTATTCTCTAAATCATTGAAGAGATTACTTTGTAGAGCCTTTTGATAATTTCTAGTATTATCTTAACTACAAATGATAAATTTATTGTTATTTATTTTCATGTTTTCCTTCCTCAATTAGATTATTAACTTTTTTTTTTTTTTTTTTTTTTTGAGACAGAGTTTCTCTCCGTCACCCAGGCTGGAGTGCAATGGTGCAATCTCGGCTCACTGCAACCTCTGCCTCCCAGGTTCAAGCGATTCTCCTGCCTCAGCCTCCCAAGTAGCTGAGATTACAGGTACCCACCACCACGCCCAGCTAGTTTTTTGTATTTTTAGTAGAGAGGGGTTTTCGCCATGTTGGCCAGGCTGGTCTCAACTTCCTGACCTCAGGTAATCCACCCGCCGTGGCTTCCCAAAGTGCTGGGATTATAGGCATGAGCCACCCCACCTGGCCAGATTATGAGCTTCTTGAAGACAGATTATAACCTAATGTTTTTTACCTTTCCATTGCAACTCAGTGGTTAGCATAATTTCTAGTGCTTAATGTGTGTTCCAAAAACATTTTTTAAATTTTACAGAGTATGAAATATTAAAAAAAAATTGCTAATTCTTATTTGTGGAAAAAATAAAAAATATTTCTGGAAATAGTAAGAACTCTCTGCATGGAGCAGAGGGTAGATATGAACAAGGGCTCCATAATTCAGTGGGGTCAAGGGAAGGGAGATGCAGAGAGCAGAGCAGAGATCATGCATTAGGTGCCAATGGAGGTGAATGGCCAGGTGATGGGAGGGAGGTGATTTATGATAACAAGCATTAAAACAGCTTAAAAGAGAACCCATATGAAAGTTCCTGAAAGTATTGTTTTAACAATCATATTCTCAATTCATTTAAAGACTGTTCCTATATCAGTTATGGTATCTGATTTTCCAAACGTTTTTTCCCTCCAGGTTTTATTTTAGGTTCAGGGAGTGATGTGTGGGTTTGTTTCATGGGTAAACTGCATGTTGCTGCAGTTTGGTGTACAAATGACTTCATCACCCAAGCAGTGAGCATAGTACCTGATAAGTAGTTTTTTGGTCCTTACCCTCCTCCATCTCTGTACTCTCAATTTGGCTCTGTGTCTATTGTTCCCTTCTCAGGGTCCATGTGTACTCTTTGTTTAGTTCCCACTTGTAAGTGAGAAATGTAATGTTTGTTTTTCTGTTTTTGCATTAATTTGCTTAGGACAATGGCCTCCAGCTCCATCCATGTTGTTGCAAACGACATGATTTCATTCTTTTTTATAACTGCATAGTATTCCTGGGTGTATATGCACTTCATTTTCTTTATCCATTCCACCGTGGAAGGGCATTTAGGTTGATTCCATGTCTTTGCTATTATGAAAAGTGCTGTGATGAACATACACAAGCATATGTCTTTATGATAAAATGATTTATACTCCTTCAGGTATGTACCTAGTAATGGGATTGCTAGGTCAAATGGTAATTCTGTTTTAAGTTCTTTGAGAAATCTCCAAACTGCTTTCCACAGTGGCTGAACTAATTTACATTCCCACCAGGAGTGTATTGTTTCCTTTTCTCTGCAACATCACCAGCATCTGCTATTTTCTGACTTTTTAGTAATAGCCATTCTGACTGGTATGAGATGATATCACATTGTGGTTTTGATTTGTATCTCTCTAGTAATTAGTATAATTAGTATAATTAGCATAATTCGTATGCTTGTTGGCCGCGTGTATGTCTTCTTTTGAGAAATGTCTTCTCCTGGCTTTGCTCATTTTTTAAAGGGGATATTTGTTTTTTTTCTTTTTGATTTAAGTTTCTTATAGATTCTGGATAATAAGACCTTTGTCAGCTGCATAGTTTGTGAATATTTTCTCTCATTCTATAGGTTGTCTGTTTACTCTGTTGAGCTTCTCTTGCTGTGCAGAAGAGTTTTAGTTCAATTAGGTCCCATTTGTCAATTTTTGTTTTTGTTGCAATTGTTTTTGTAGTCTTCATCATGAAATCTTTATCAAGGCCTATGTCCAGAATGGTATTTCCTAGATTTTCTCCTGGGGTTTTTATAGTTTTAGGTTTTATATTTAAGTGTTTAATCAATCTTAAATTGATTTTTGTATATCGTAAAAGGAAGGAGTCCAGTTTTAATGTTCCACATATGGCTAGCCAGTTATCCCACCACCGTTTACTCAGTAAGTCCTCTCTCCATTTCTTGTTATTGTTGATTCTGTCAAAGGTCAGATGATTATAGGTGCCTGGCTTTATTTCTGGGTTTGCTAACCTGTTCCATTGATCTGTGTGTCTGTTTCTGTACCAGTAGCTTGCTGTTTTGATTACTGTAGCCTTGTAGTATAGTTTGAAATCAGGTAGTGTGATATCTCCAGCTTTGTTCTTTTTGCTTAAGATTGCCTTGGTTATTTCAGTGTTTTTTGATTCCACATAAATATAGAATTTTTTTTCCACTTTTTTGCATTTATAAACACTATCAAGTCTGATATAATGCTTAATGTTTTCATAATTTGAACAAGACAAGTTGGGAACTATGATGCAGAGGGAAGCCAAAATCATGCAGAAAGCACTACTGGCGAAATGGACCTAATCACTGAGTCTTCATCAACCAGCAGTTAAATGCACACAGCCCATTTTATTTATTTTTTGTCAGATTTCTACAGAGTAGAGGGCATAACACCCTCAGGAGGCAGTCCTGAGCAAGGCATGAAAGAGGGATATCTAAGCTGAAATTTGGTCCCGGTACTAGTGATGGCAATAATGACTAAAATGTGGAAAATAGCATGAGAGTGGTGTTGACAAGAATGTTGGTGTTGTGTTTTAGCTCTAGATGATGTTAACTTGTCAAATGTTATATATATAAGGAATACAGGGTAGAATGCCAGTTTTTCAAGACTGGACTGAACAGTAGGGGGTAAGAACTGCTGCACTATGGGCACTGTTGGCTCAGCCTTCATGAGAATAATAAATCTTGCAGCCCAAAATCATCTCAAAAATAATGTGTATTATAAATAAATTACTGGTGTGATGGCTCGCACCTGTAATCTCAGCAATTTGGGAGGCCAACGTGGGCAGATTGCTTGAGTCCAAGAGTCTGAGACCACCCAGGACAACATGGAAACATGCTATCTCTACAAAAAACACAAAAATTAGCCATGCTTGGTGGCATGTGCCTGAGTCTCAGCTACTAGGGAGGCTGAGGTGGGAGAATCACTTGAGCCTGGGAAGGTTAAGGCCTCGGTAAGCAGAGATCGCATCTCTGCACTCTAGCCTGGGCAACAGAGCAAGACTCTGTCTCAAAATAAATAAACATATTAATTAATTAAAATGAATATACTATACAATTTCTGATGTGTGCTAGTCAATGCTGCTTCTAGACTAAAGTGTTACATACTCCAAGGTCATTATTTTGTTCAGTATAGTGCCCCTCTATTGAAGTTATGTAATATTATATCCCTGGCTGGGCCTCATTTATCCATACATGTAGGTATTGGTCCAGCAGAGATTTTGATTATCAGTTTACTATCTCATTTGATCAAGATCAAATTGCTCAGATGAATTTTGTTTGCTTTTTTAGGTTCCAGGAATTCAAACTTTTGAAAATTAAAATTTATGAAAATATTTATTATTAAAAATGTGTCAAGGCCTGCCATGGTGGCTCATGCCTGTAATCCCAACACTTTGGGGGGCTAAGGTGGATGGATCGTTTGAACCCAGGAGTTCAAGTTCAGCTTGGGCAACATGGCGAAACCCTGTATCTACGAAAAAAAAATAAAAGAAAGAAAACAAAAAAATTAGCTGAGCCTGGTGGCATACACCTCTGGTCCCAGCTCCTTTGGGGGCTAAGCCAGGAGGATTGCTTGAGCCCAGGGGGTGTAGGTTGCAGTAAGTCAAAATTGTGCCACTGTGCTCCAGCCTGGGCAACAGAGCAAGACTTTGTCTCAGAAAAAAAATGTCAAAGAGCACATGTCTGTACTTTCCCAACTAAGCAAATTGAGACAAATAATAACATGAAATGAAACCAACAAACACAGGAAACACAGTGCTTGTCAAAAGATCAATGATTTATTTAGAGTTTTATTATATTGGCAACTTAATAATCCCAGTTGATCATACATATAAATTTGATTTGTATATGTCAGATGGCAACTCTTTAAAATCATCATAATGAGGAAAAAGTTATGATGCTTTCTAGGAAATGCTATTTCTAATGAAAGAAAATATATTTACATCTGAGAGCTCATTTTTATGCTAGGCTAAAATAATCTAGACTGTTTGAAATATTTTCTCTCTCTTTTTTTTTTAAGTAATGAGACTTCTATGTGATCTTTCGGGTTTTCTAAAAGTTATGAAAAAAGTATCCTAGAAGCTGCAATAAACTGGACCATTATGTCAATAAGAGAACCTACAGAATAAAAAGCCTCTTGTGGCTTATATACCTATACATTCTGTGAGTTTGATAGCTTACAGAAAAAAATTCCAAGGAGGTAGAAAAAACAAACAAAGCATGTTTAAATGTGGATAACAGAACCAGAATTTTCTGTTAACATTTACTTGACACTGTTGAAAGATAATTTATTGACAAATGCAGACATCTTTCTCTTGCAACTATAAGTTAGTCTCTACCTGTAAGAGGTCCTCAAGTGACAAATAATGTCTTTTTTCATTGACGTGTCATAGAAAAATAGCACAGGGTCTAGTTCAAACTGAATGTTGATGACATGGCTAGTGAATAGGTGAGTGAATGATATTACAAATGAAAACTGAAAGAGAAAATATGAATAATATAAACCGTGTAAACAATATGAGTATAGTATGTAAAACCTTTGCCCTGCATCTGGTACATAATACACACTCAGTAGGCATAACTTTTGCTGTCTTCTAAGAGTTACATCAGTGTGTTTATGAGTGTAAATGATGGAGTCATTGATGGCCTGTTGTCTGTCAAGTGGTGACAAAGTTGTGCTCCCTTCTACTAATTCCATCTATAGATCATTTTTCATCTTCCTCATTATTTTATTTGTTTTCAACACCAGATGTTCAGTATTTACTTTCATTTTTATATTCACCCCTCAAAGTTAAAATTAGGAAAATTTTAAAATTCTTTGCTCAACAATGCAACAATTTTGCATATATCTTTATGAAAGAAAACTGGATGTCAGAAAAGAAAGTGGATTGGCCTAATCTCCAAAACTACTAAGTGGCAGAGTCAGCATTTGCTACCATCTGCTCTATTGTATATTAGAACTCACATTCATCAAGAAGTGGTATTGGGCCAGGCACCGTGGCTCACACCTGTAATCCTAGCACTTTGGAAGACCGAGGTGGGTAGATTGCCTGAGCTCAGGAGTTCAAGACAAGTCTGGACAACATGGTGAAACCCTGTCTCTATTAAAAATACAAAAATTATCTGGGTGTAGTGGCATGTGCCTGTAATCCCAGCTACTCGGGAGCTGAGGCACGAGAATCACCGAGAATCACTTGAGCCCGGGAAGTGGAGGCTGCAGTGAGCTGAGATGGTGCCACTGCACTCCAGCCCAAGTGGCAGAGCTAGACTTAGTCTCAAACAAACAAGCAAAAAAACCCAGAAGTGGTATTGTGCTGGTGATTCTGTCTCCCCTTCTTGGACCTCTAAGTTCTGTCTTCACTCTTCCCTAGTGTGTGTTGTTCCCTGGGAATATGACACCTTTTTTGCCTCACCAGTTTTTATTACCTCCTGGATTGTGGTTGTTTTCAGCTAACAGGAGGTACCAGCAAGAGATGAGAGCAGGAGAGGGTCTAGGGAGAGGCCGAGTACTTTTCCTCTGCCCCCTCCTGCCTGGGCTGCAGGTTCTGGTACTGACTGTCCCTCCATGACTGCAGGGCTGCAGGGCCTCCTAAGCAGCCCCTCCTCCATGCCTCCCATTCCCATGGGGCTCCAGTAACTCTTTCCTCCCTTTGCTTTTTCAGGTCTAGGCTGGCTTAACAGCTTTTCTTTGTTCTCCTACACTCAACCACATCTCTGTTAATAGGTCCTTCTTTAAAGTCTCTTTGATTGTCTGATTTGGATTCTCGTTTCTACCAGGACGCTGGTAATCCCAGTGCACCGAGACCATAAATGGACCAAGAAATGAACAATAGATAAAACAATCATTTTAAAAATAAGTAGTCATTTTGATTCAGGTTGAAAATTTATATTCCATTGTTTAAGTCTATTTTTCATTCATCTTTGTTAATTTTATTTTGTATTTTCCTAAATATAAATTAAACTGAAATGCACACTTCTATTTACTCTTTTAAGATGGAAGGAAGGGGTGTGTTTTTTAAAAATTATTTTCCATGGATTAAACAAAAAACATTCCTGGAATTATTATTTTTATTTCTTTTGAAATATTAAAGTACTTCTGGTACATAGTAGCTCTCGCCCTATTTATTTAAATGTCAGTGAGGTTGTTGAAAAGTCTTGGGGCAATGATAAGATATTTGAATTAAATATAGATTTGGAGTTCTGAATCTGCCGAGTTGTGTGCTGAAAACACAAATGGACCGATCTCAACAAACTGGAATGATGGTCATTTCATTGAGTTGGTTGCCACTTGTTTATTTTGTAGACAAATGATTTGACTTTTTTAAAACCCAAGTCTAAATAAGTGACTTTAATCTTATCAGGATTGGATGACTTAGTCAGTATTTGCTTCAAATGCAATAAAAAATTTTTGCCATTGCTACTTGCTTTTCTTCTGGATTTTGTAGCACAACGAACCAAGCTGTATTCTAAGTGTATTTTTAGTGCTGTCTTCACCAAGTCCCAGACAAATGTTGTGAGTCCATACAACTACTTCCAGTCTTTAAAGTTGCCCATCAAAACTTTATGGTTTACCTGGACTGTGTGTTTAAAGACTCTGGTCTTGTATACCTCAAGGACACATTGAGTTTTGTCACATCTAAACAGCTATACATTTTTGGCAGAATAATCTAGCCCATGTGTGTCAACACTCTCAAATTTAAAGCACTTTTTTTCTTATAGCTCTTCTTTGTCAATCATTGATACCTCACAAAGCCATACTTTTATCTAGCAGTTCATAAAATTTAAATAGGTAAATAGTTAAAAAAAAAAAAGAGATATAGTCTTGTCTATGATTCATTTATTCTACAATAGGAAGTTAAGAAGTATGCCACAAAAAACTATGACACAAGGCATGAATTTAGATAGGAAAGTACAAATAAAGTTACTTGAGAATTCAGGAGAAATGGATTATTATTACTTTTTGAAACTAATAAAGTTGCTTAATTTGTAAGGGTATTATATAAAGTCTTTAGCTAGACGAAAAGTTCTTTGAGGGTGGTAGAAGCCAGTTAGGTGTTTGTATCTCTTCAGATACAAAGCATGACTTCCTTAGTTATATGAGTTTAATAACTTCTATTGATCATTGAAATGACAGTGATATTCCAGCGTGAGATACTTCAAAATGGCCTGAAACTTCTTGATCAAATATTCTCGGAAGAAACAATGTTTAGGGAAAGGATCATTTAAAAAACATGAATATAGAAGGTGGAACTTTGCCTTTCCACACCCCAGGCACCTAAACAATAGATAATCCTCGTATATAAAGACCATGAGGATCTCTTAATTTCCCTAACAATTGATATTTTCTGTCACGAATTCTTAAGACCTAGGACAATAGGCAGTAACTGATCTTAACATAGCCACTGAACCTCCTGTATGTGCCATAGTGAAATTCTAAGAATCCTGAGTATCCACCTCATTTATCTTCAATGACTTTTTGCCTTACTGCACTGTTGCTACGTATCTGATGACCAAACTCTACTTTGCCTTTACCTGAAACCACTGTGCCTCTGAAATCAGTTTCCCCACATCCCACTGTCTGACCTTCTAGCTCATACTTCTGCTACATTGGTTTTCAGCTCCTTTTGGAGAGTTCTAATCCATTGATTGCTGAAATAGCTAAGATATATTGAATGTTTTGTAAGTACTAGGCCCTGTAGATAGCATTAGTTCATGGTTTCTCCTTCACACTAAGCAGGAAAATCCTCAGTTCTGTCTCAATCCAAGTATTTGTCCTTTCCACATCGGCACCCAGCCTGTTTAGCACTTTTGGGGGATTAAAACAAAAGCAAGTTGTTGTCACTTGTATTCATATGAAACCCTGCTGGGAAAATCCAGCTCTTACTCTCATTCATCCATTTCTCTTTTTTTAAATGGCAATTATTTCAAATATTTTCTTTTTTAAAACTAACCATTCTTCTTTCAATTCTGAGGAAAGATTGAATTCCCTTCAATTCTTCAGGTAAAATGGAGGTGCTCCAACAGATCCTTCCTCAGCTTGTGAAAATAAAGTCTACAAAAATGCTGGCCAATGCACCACCCTTTCTTTCTTCCTTCCTGCTATAATGGGAAGTGAATTAATTCTCCCATCCAAAGACAGTCCTCCAACCACACACTAGTGCCCACAGGACTTTCATCATCCATCCATCGTGTCTTCGCTTCCATGTATTTGATCCCTTCTCATTTTACACACATTCCAGAGTGCTACAACCTTCCTCACAGGCTCTCCACATATAATCTAAATGGTCCTTTCAGATCTTTTCTCATCCACCCAAACTCTTTGCAGTCAGTTGTCTGCTTCCTACCCCTCCTTCAAAGTCATATTTCTCAATTAGTTTCATACTTTTGAAGTCTCCTATGACTTTGGCTTTTTACCTTAAACACTACCACCTTCTTTACAATCACCACTGACCTAGCTGTCTCTTAATTCAAGAGATAGCAATTACTGTCTTACCTCTAAAGCACATTTTTATAATATAGTAATTACCCAAGTAATAAATGTGAAAAGTAACATGGTTTTCCACACTAATATCCTGCAAGCTGACTTCCAAGAAAGGAATATTACCTTTTACAAAACTTTATGAAAGCTAGTTACATCTCAGTACTTAAGGCAATCAAACATCATCAACCTTGAGGGTTGAATCACAGCTTCTTCATCATGCCAGGAAAGGAGCTGTTGCTTCTCTGAGTAAGATTACTGATAGGCAAATAGTGCAATTAGCTATTCACATCATTTAGCTGCAGCAGCAAGACTTCGACCCTAGCCCCTTCATCATCATAAGGAGGAGCTGGGGGTACCCCAAACTGCAATCGATTAGCAACTATGGAATGAACTAGAATGAAAGTTCTGCTAGGTCATATTTCTATTTTTTTCCCCAGTTTCTAAGTGACCAGGTGAAGATGGAGATTTTCCTAACCTTACAACTAAAATGTCACACAGTCCAAGCATCAGGGTGCCTCACCTCGAGTCTGACGTATAGCCTCAATGGAGCTCCATGTGCTGCCCAAGAAGAAATTGCCATTTTATCCATGGAAGGCAGCTATAGCAGGCAGGGAATATGCATTTTTTCATTATTTGCCCATGTTTGCAGCAAAATTTGTAGCCATTATCTTTTTTAAAATTCAAACAAAATGAAATTTATAAAGCAAAGAGATAAAGTTGTTTTTCTCTCTTCCTCCCCAATCCTCTCATTGCCCCAGGAATAACCACTATTAACTTATTAACAACTGAGTATATATACAGTCAGACTTTTTCTATGGAAGTAGCATATATAAATGTAATATAATAAATATATAGAGACAGGGAAATAGATGTTGAAAGGGAAATACGTAACAGTATTTTTAAAAGGCAAATGTAAGTCATTTACATTTTAGTTCTGCAACTTGCCCTTTTCACTAGATAATATGATTTGGGGGTTTTCCCCTGCCATTATTCATAGCTCTGCCTCATGCATTATAACAGAAACTTATTATTCTGTAATATAGGCAAACCATAACTTGATAAACTATTTCCATATTGATGGACATTTACGTACACGCTAGTGTATTATTATTAGAAGTCATACTGCAATGGGCATTCTTATAAATCCTTGTTTATGAGCACTTACAATTATTTTTTAAGGTTTATGTATTAGAATGTAAGCTACATGAAGATAGACACCTTACATGTCTTATTAAGTGTATTCTCAGTACCTAAAACAGTTTCTAATAACAGTTGGTGTTCAATTAACAACTGTTAAATGAAGGACTGACTACCTACGAGCTGATTTGTGCGTTTGAAATTTTGATACAAATAAGCCAATTGCCTTTCAAAAGGCTCTACCAGTTTACTTTCTACTATGAAAATATCTGTGTCCTCACACTCATGTCAACACTGACTGTTATAAATGTACTTATATATTTTAGTTTTTGCAAATCTAATGAATAAAAACAAAACAAATAGAAACCTGTTACCTAAATAACAATCATGCTAATTAATGAAGCCATTTACAGGATTTAAAATATTTATTATTATATTTTCAATAAAATTTCTGTTTTTTATTTTTGACTTTATTAAATTATAAAAGTATATTATAAATTTTATACAATAATACTTTTTCTAATATATAACACAATTACTTGTCATAAACTTTGAATGCTACCTTTTACATTTAAATGAAAATTTAAAATATCACAAAATTTATCAATATTCTTCTTTATGTTTTCTGTTTTTTAATATGCTACTTAAGAAGACATCATGTACTCCTCAGATTGCATAAATATTTTTCCATTTCTCTTAACATTTATTAAATTCAAATACTTATTTTTTCTTCCAGATACAATTTTTTCTGAGAGTTAAGCTAAAGTCTTCAACTATGATTTAGTAAATATTAACTTCTCCAGTTTGCATTTGTAAAATTTCTTGTTTTACAATTTTGAAGGTGTGCCTTTTTTGACTCAGGAAATTTTTCTTCTCTCATGGTTGATTATTCTTCCCTATTTTTGAGGTTCTAAATTTCTGAACTCATTAGAGGATGGTCAACCTCCTGGACTGATGGTATATGTTCCTTTACATTCTAAAATATTTTTTATCTCTGTTTCTTTTTATTTTTCTACATTATGGGAATTTCTTTGACTTTATCTTGAAAATTATTAACTTGGTTCTTAGTCAGATAGCATTGTATTATTAAGCCAATATATTTGGGTTTTTTATTTTCATAATTTTGACAGTCTTATTTTTCTTTTTCAAAGCCTAAGTTTTGTCCTCTATTTGGTCCTTTTACATAGCAGCTCATCATTATTGTTTTATAAAAAACCATTTTCTTGAATTTCTCTGAGGACATGGATTAGAATTCATCTTTGTTCCCTGACTAATCTCTGTTTTTTTTCTGGAATCAAGTATTTTGTGTGTTTATTCAGTACCACTATTTTATAAGACATATTTTCCTCAATTGTCTATATATGTGTGTGTGTGTCATTCTTATCTATGGGTGTTGTATGTAGTTAGCAAGATTTCAGCATGCCGAGATACTGAACAGAGAACCTAGCTAAACAGTACTCACAGAAACTATGAGATAATACATTCGTGTTGTGTTTAGCTACTCAATTTGTGGTAATTTGTTATGCAGACGTTAAAAACTAATACAATGGCTTTCGCCTTACTGTGCCTTACAAATATGTATGTATGCATGTATTTGGTAGAATCATAGTTTAAGGAAGCCTTGATACAGTCCTTGGCTCTCTAGTCCTTGTGGTATTGGAAAATATATAAAAAGAAGAGAGAATAGAGTCCAAGTAACAATAAACAATTATCCACAGATAATATCTGATTATTTCAAAGGAAATATTGTTTTTTAGAGAATAAATGTGTGGTTATATTCTACTGACTCAAAAGCATATAATAATCCAAAATCAGTATACTCTGTATATCTAGTTTTGTAGTTAAAATAATGTAATTTATAAGACAGCAATAGTGCTGAGTTCAGTGTTATCCAACCTGGTACAGGCCTTTTTATACTCCCTCCTCCAATGTGAAGATAATAACAGGTGTGTATATCCTTGTTGAATTATTTGAGGTCTAAAGGTTTGATTAAAACACACCCACGCATGTATAGGATAAACATTGGTTTGTATCCACATGTAGTCAGAATTCATATTTAGGAAGTAAATAAATCTATATGTTTTACATAATCAAGTTTTGTATTTTCCAAAGAAGAGTATTTTCAGCTCTTTAGAGTTGTGGGTCCTCAACTTATTTTGTTATTGTTTTTGATTGTGGTCTCTGGTTTTCCTTTGCAAAACTAGGATTCGTTTTGTGAATTCTCTGGAAAATTTGAAAATGTTATCTCAATATGTGAGAGTTAGGAATGTGGGTGCAGCTTAGCTAGTGACTCTGGCTCAGAGTGTCTCATGAGGTTGCAGTCTCTGGAGACTTGGCTGGGGCTGGGGAATCTGTTTCCAAGCTTACTCATACAGCTGTTGGCAGGAGGCATCAGTTACTCACCATGAAGCCTCTCCATGGTGCTGTTCATGGCGGGGATTTCTAAGAATGAATGATGAGAGCTAGAGAGCGATCAAAAGAACAGCCAAACCAGAAGCTTCTGTGCTTTTGTTCTTACTTAATCTTAGAAGTGATGTAGCATCACTTCTGCCATTCTTTATTGGCCATAAATGAGTCGTGATTCCATGTCCAGCCTTCATTCAATGGGAGGAGAATACACACGAGTGTAAATATCACAAGGTAGGGACCATTGAGGCTCATTTCGGAGGCTGCTTCCCAATATATGATATTCTTCGTAAAAACTTATCAGGAGATTAAAAGAGAGGAGGAAGGATAACCTTGTATTTCAAGGCTGATTGAAGCTGGTTGCATTATATTGAAATCTGATGTGTATTAGGTCCTTCTTTCAAGTTTATTAAATATGTGCCAGGACTGCAATTTGTCCACACCTTTCATTCTCTCCTTCTTAGATAGTAATTGAACCTTAGGTTTTTAGCCTTGTATATGGCTATTCAGAAAGCAGACAATATTTTTCAGTCTCTCCTGGAACTAAGTATATAGCATTTGACATGGGCGAAGAGCTATGGACAATTTCTGAGTCACACCCTTTTATTTGCAGGTTTTTACTTGAGAAAGTGTCTTGCTCTGTTGCCCAGGATGGAGTCCAGTGGCATCATCATGATTAACTGAGGCCTTGAACTTCCAGGCTCAAGTGATCCTCCTACCTCACGGGCCTGAGTAGTTGGGACCACAGGTGTGTGCCGACATACCTGGCAAATTAAATTTATTTATTTATTATTTATTTATGTATTTATTTATTTATTTTTAGAGATAGGGTTTCACTATGCTGCCCAGGCTGGCTTTTTCTTCTCTTTCAATTATTAAAATGTGGGACATGGAAGTAGGCCTTCTTGGATCACATGGATGAGGGGACTCGTCTAGGACAACAAGGCAGGAGGAACACAGGCACTGATCCCGTGGAGATGCCAGCCTAGTCGATTTATATCAGGATCTCTAGATGAGAGAGAAATCATCTAAATGATAAATTTTGTCTAAACCAAAATTAGTTTTAGAGTCTGGTGGAGTAGCCAGACTCATATTCCAACTGTGTTTTTTCAAGGTTTTTTGACCAATACTCTCAGTTAAAAATACAATTTAAGGCTGGGTGTGGTGGCTCACGCCTGTAATCCTAGCACTTTGGGAGGCCGAGGCAGGCTGATCACGAGGTCAGGAGATCGAGACTATCCTGGCTAACATGGTGAAACCCCATCTCTACTAAAAATACAAAAAATAAGCCGGGTATGGTGGCGGGCCCCTGTAGTCCCAGCTACTAGGGAGGCTGAGGCAGGAAAATGGCATGAACCCGGGAGGTGGAGCTTGCAGTGAGCCGAGATCGTGCCACTTGCACTCCAGTCTGGGAGACAGAGCGACACTCCGTCTCAAAAAAACAAAAAACAAGCATTTTAAATTGCAACACAGTATATACACAAATATATAGTTAATTACAAGTTTTTTATAAAATGATAATTATTTTGACTACATATACTCTAATTATTATTCTATTCATTTCTATCCTGTTTTATTCCATTTCAATCCATTTTATTAAGACAAATAATGCTGTTCAGTGCTGACTTAATCATTTTCATGACCTACTAATGGCTCACAAACCGTAGGTTGAGAAACATTGTCCAAACTATTACAATATGGTAGAAGTGATTTGCCTGTATTATGTATTCTATGATAGAGCTTTTTTTTCCCATTCTTACATAGAATCCTGTGAATCTTAGAAGTGGCAAACTTAAAATTGTTATTACCTCTTATATGTTAAGTTTTCCAGCAGTTTGTCATGCCTTCAATTTAAATTCAAATTTCCTTTTTTTCATTTTATTCATTCTAGAGAGTATACTGAGTACCTTGTATTGAATAAGGTCTGTACTAGATGAATAAGAAATTAGTTCCCTCAAAAAGCTATAGTCTATCAGAACAGATAGGGATGTAAACAGATAGATTAAAATAGAATGTGATTGCTACTATTGTAACTCAAACATAGTGGTCTTGAGATGATCAAGCAGTAAAACCTTAGGTGTTTGCAGCCAAGATGTTGAGAGTAAAACACATGAGGTAACCATAAAAACAAAAGTGAAAGGATATTCACCACTACAGGTCAAGTATAACTTATCAGAAAGTTTGGGGCCAGAAGTGATTGAGAATTCAAATTTTTTTAGGATTTTGGATATTTTGATTATATACTTACCAGTTGAATGCCCCTAACCTTAAAATCAGAAATCCGAAATGCTCCCATGGTCATGTTCTTTTAAGTGTCATTTAAGCACTCAAAAAGTTTTAGAGTTTGGAGTATTTTGGATTTCAGGTTTCCAAATTTGGGATACTCAACCTGTATCTGGAATTTGTTTCTTTTCCACTGCATAGACTGGAATAGTACCCTTCTGGATTTTGGGACTGAAAAAAGGTCATTTCAAATTCTCACCCTTCTTCAAGTACATGGAATGTGGGTTTTATATGAAACAACAGTGTGTACATGGAGGACTAGGTGACATACCTTCTAAAACCTGTTTCAGTAGCAATTTTGCCCATGTTTATTGACACTTATTACAATGAGAAAACATTTATAGCTTTAATATTCAAAATCCTTTTGTCACTTTCAGTTTCTTTGACATTTTAAAGTGACTGATCTATCATGTTTTCAAACTAAAATCTTAGAAATGTATTTACTTGTCTACTTTGAGTTAACCTGACTGTAGCTGGGGAGAATTTCCTTATCTCAAAAGTGGCAGGAATGTGCCCTCACTACAAATATTCTCGAAGTAGGACAGTTCAGAGGGTATGAAACTATTTCTTATTTGGGTGGAGAGTGTTTGATGATTTGTGAGTGATTTGATGCCAATGTAAGATCCAGAGTTGTAAATTATAGTAATAATTCGATGAGTTTAAGCTAAAGAAATAAAGAGACATCAGTATGTTGTAAAGAGAAAAGGGAAAGGGGGAAGTATAAAATTCGGAATTCCTTTGTGTTCTATATTAATTACAGTTCCTTTTAGTATGTATCTCCTTGGAAATGGAACCACAACACATTTGGAATATCTTATACGGGATGGCAGTGAACAAGCTACTTAAGTAGTGGCCAAGAACAACCTGATGTTCTGAGCTACAAATTGAAAGTGAAGGTTACTTTCTTGTAGACTTTATCTTAAAGCAGTAAAACGGGTAACTGCAGCTACAACTGAAAGTATTGATTTTGTAATTTCAGCAAATTAAGAACAAGACAGAAAACCTATTAAACCTTTCCACTGATTGCCAGGGTACTTTTTGGTGATTCTGAGGGTGACATTAAAATTACATATACCTGTCCCTTTAAAGTAAAACATATACATTATATAGAATATGCTAAATGTAATTTTGGTAATTATGTGTGTTTTCACATTTTAAATGTGAAACTTGTAAAACCAGATAGTATGAATGTCAAGCAACATATCTAATTTTCATAAAGTGGGGTTAAAGTTGGATATACATTTATTACATTTTAAAAAGTTAAATTTTTCACAGACCCAGAAGATTTTGTAATAAAAATGGAGAAACTCCAATAATATAGTATGTCAGAACGTTATGAGTAATGATTACCTAAAAATTTATTGCAAAGATAGCTGAAAAATGATCAAATTATGTTCTTTGTGCACAAGAGTAAGACAAACCAATTTTATAGTTTTATGGAACACATCAAACTTTTAAAAATGTAATTTTAAAATTTTTAAGTGAATATATTAAAATTTACATTCATCACAATGTCAAAGAGGAAACTGGTGATAAAAAATGATAATAAGACTGATAGTCTACAGTCAAAATAAATTTAGGAAATTTATCTTTTCTTTTCATACTAAACCCAACCCCCAGATATCATATTTTTAGTAGATGAAAAAAAATTAGAGAAAATAAAATTTGAAAAAAAATTGGGAAGGCATTTTTTTGCAATTGAAGAAAAACTGCAACAAAAATCTCATAAATTATAAGAAAAATTGGAGTAATTTCAGGGTTAATTGACTCGTTGATTCAACCATACATGGCTTTATTTATTTATTATTTATTTATTTATTTTTATCTTTTAACTTTGCCTATTCAGTGTATCAGTTTTGTCTTAATGCTTGTGATACAGTGCTAATATTTACATATAGACAGAAAGATCTTCATCAGAAGAAAAGAGTCATTTCTGCCTGTGCACCTCTTTTTAAGAACAAGAAAACCTTTCCCAGAATCACTCTAGAGTAATTTTGTTCCTGACTCATTGAGCAAGATTTCATCAAATTCTTACAACATTACTATTCTCTGGTAAGGTGAATGGAATAATCACAATTAACTTAGAACCCAATCATGATTAACACAGGTTTAGGATGAGGACATTCCCTAGGGATACATGATTCTAGGAATGGTGTGTCTTCCTAAACCAAATCCAGGCTCTTCAGACTCCAGAGAGAAAAACATATTGATTTGGCGTAGTCAACCCCAGAGTCTGTCAAAATGTTCATCATACATTAAGCCTGACTCATTTATAATAATATGCAATACTTCGGGAAGTTATCTATAGTTGCAGTAGTGCATCATACATTAAGCCTGTCTCATTTATAATAATATGAAATACTTTGGGAAGTTATCTATAGTTGCAGTAGTGTAATCTAGACTTTACATTCATACACTAAAAGCTGTAAGAAAATTATCTAAAGTATCTGAAGAAACAGATAAAATTCTACCCATCTTTCAAAGAATAAATATAAATAATATAGTACACCAATAGTTTATATAATTATTTGAATACTTTTGAAGCATAAGAAAAATGGTATTCTAAAACTTTTACATAACTTATAAGAAGATCTAAATAAATCACTTGGGCATGTGTTTTGCAGTTTTTAAAAAACTCAAACACTTGACTTTTATTTACTCTTCTTATTTTTAGTCTACTATATTGACACTTTCTCAAAAGTTTGTGAACCTACTGCTAGCTGCAGAATATGAGAATGTTGTTTTATTGCTACACAGAAAAATATAATAAAGTTTCTGTAAATGGCAAGAGAGATTCTTTAACGTTGAACTATTTTTGAAAAGGGAATGGTATAATCAATGATGTTTTCCTCCCAATTAAGAAGGTCAAATAGCACTAGACAGTATATTTGCAAATAAACCCATGCATGATACTGAAACATAATATTTTTTAAACTTCCCTAACACCCATAAATTTAGTAGGTTTTTTTTTTTTTTTTTTTTTTTTCCAGAAGGGGAGTGAATTGGGAGGACTTAGAATTTTAGGCAGTACGTTACTTTGATCTATGACAGTCATGATTGGGATCCATTAGAATCAGCATTTTTGATAAGGCATGAGCTTTGTCTCACTTTGATTCATTTCTGTGTTACTTCATGAGTAAATATTTATCTACTGGTTATTATGTGCCTAGTACTGAAATAAGCATTTTGAAAGACACAAAGATGAATTGAATAACTTTTCCTGCCTTTATAGATATTAGTGTCTACTAAACGAGATGAGATATAAATAAAGTAAATAGTATGTAGTTCCCTGGAAGAGGAATGGTTAAGAAGAGTTATGGAAAGAGAGGTTTGTATCACAGTGGAGGATGAGAAATTGCCTTGTGGAAATAGGCCTGTTACTTCCATAACTGACTTACAATTGGTGTTTCTCTGCTCCCTCATTCCCTTTAAACAATTGTCTACAATATGAGGCAATAAAACATATAATTTAAGAACATGATGTGAAGTAAAGCTTTTTTTACATCATGTGGGGGAATTTTATAAATTTAAGTAAAATACAAATTTTACTTAAATATATAAAAGAGTATCAAAGAATACGTGTGCAAAAAGACAGACAAATGTCCATTCCTCAAAATATAAAGAGTGGCCTTAGAATAGTAAAAATAGTTTCCAAAAATTGTTTTACTATGTCTCAAGGAATTGTTTGTAAATGTTAGATTCAACAGTTAGGCGATTTTTATCTGAGAGATCATTTCCTTATCAAATAACGGTCCCAGAATTTCCTTGTTATAAATGATATGCTAAATGTTATTAAATCATCAAAACAAAAAAGGGAAGTTTTGGTGTCAAAATATTATCTAAATAGAATTGTTTTTAGTTATGGATTTTTGTGAAATTGTAGTGTGAACCCTTCTAGTGGGTCTTATATAATTATCATTTGATAAATTCAACCTGAAAATAACCCTTAGCTATCTGATGGGAGAAAACATTTTGTTAAGTGCCCTTGATAAGATTGTGATAAAAGGCAGGTTGTTAATTCTTGTAGATTCTTATACTGAATAATATCACCTCTGATCTACTCAAGTTAAATATTAATTGGTACAAAGATACACAATATATTCTAAATAAATGATGTAAAATATCATGTACAGACATAGAAAATAGAAAAAAAATTAAAATATGATCTCAACTATTTCTGAAACATTCATATCAAAAGACTTCTAATCTGTAGACACAAATACAACCCAGATGGCACCTGATGTCAATATATTTAGCAAGTTATTTAATTTAAAGACATATGTTTGAGACAGTCAGATAGGACTAAATTCATTTTGGGATTTGTAAATACAAAATAAGTCTCCATTTTTCATGAGAAAATAGGAGAAACTAGATCATTGGCTAGTAGAAAAGGTTTTGATAGCCTGACTAACCAGCATTTCATTTATATTGCTAAACATAACATTTTCAAGGCACCACACAATGTAAATTGTGATAATTGACCCAAAAGGGAAACAGTGCTCAATTCAAGCCCTCTGCATTGGTCTATGTCAGATCATTGCTAGTATGACAAGAAACTTGTGTCATATTTTTCTAAACTTTCAGCATTGCATAGATGCTACTTAAATGGCATACAGTCAAGGAAGAAAAGAGAAAAAAAAAGAAAGAAAAAATCAAACTCTGATTTTTATGTCTTCAGATTATTTGATGTATTCTGGTGCATTTTAGTATAAAAATATTTCTAATTAACAGCAACAACAACAAAAAAATCCTCTTCTAGTTCTAGACAGAACAGCATGTACAATAATTATTTAAGGTTTTATCACAAAATGGATAGTTCTCCAGGTAGACTCATTAAGATCAAGTTGTCAAATATGTGAATATCAGAAATAGCACTGTTACCAATGTTCTTGATAGATATCATTAAAAAAATGGTCAGAGAAGAGGTCCAACTAAGTAATCAGAGGAGTGTTTCTAGTTGAAGCCAAATGTCTCCAGAATTGTTCTCAACACAATACTCCAAACATTCATTACAATTCTATTACATTATTTAAAATTTATCATCCTAAAATTATGGCAAATATTAGTCCTGCAAGTGTTTAAAATATTGTTTTAGTGAATCTGTTGCTGTTTTTTATGTTTTGAATATTTAAAAACTTCCCATGTACATTTGCAAGTTAATTTTAGTAGGCTGTTGCGAAGAGTAAGAAGAATTAAAACTTGCAAAAAAATTAAAAAGCCTATTTGGAAGACAGACTATTAAAATAACTGTTAATTATACCATTATATAAATTGTACTTAAAAGTAATGTTTATTGGAAAACATTTAAAAATAAGAATGAACCAACAAAATATTAATTATTTGGTATAGTATGAGAACAGGTTAATCATTCCTTTTGGGTGTGAGGGTTGTAATGTTAAATCATGGGTCTGAATTAACAAAACTGTCTGATTGACTTAAAAAAGCCACTGTGATTTGCTAGACAGCATGAAGTCCTTTAGAACCTTGGCAGTTTTTTTTCTCACTAGAGTTTAGTAGGTCTGTAGAGCCATCTTTTGATTAATTCCCTAGTTCCTGAACGTACAAATGGAATAGACATAATTGGCAACTGGTAACATCTCTACAATGGTCCCCTGACTCAGGGAATGAGGGTGGTTATGGGAGAAAGGACTAACCTGGAAGCTCCTTTAAATCCCACCCTTTTTCTCCTACTACCTGTTTGCTTTCCTCTCCTCCTACACTATATAATAGTAAACCAAAAGTAATTTCTTGAGAAAATCATTGAGAATAATACCACCATTAAAAACCAAAGATGCCAAACATGATGATACCTATCACATGTCCACTTAACTCTCCTTTTGATCAGTGCAAAATCCAGATGAGTATTGGCAATGATTGCAGATTACCATTAACTTTAATAAGGACAAACAGAAGAACATGGTTGGTGGGATACTAGTATATTATCCTATTTTAAATTATTTATATCAACTCTGCTTTTTGTCATCATATAATTGGTAGGAACCTTGAATCTCTTGATATTCCACAAAACTTCATAGTGGTCCCTTTCTTTTACGACAATATGCTAATTGGACTTGAGAAGCAGGAACTAATAAGCATACTAGTTACTTAGAAATGTATCAGCATGCTGGAGAGTGGGATAGTAAGCCAGCTGATTGTGCAAGTTCCTGCCATGTCCGTAAAACGGGATTAACTTTTCTGGGGCTCGTTGGAATAGACTTTCCAAAGGTAAAGGCAGTTAATGCAGTTTATGCTGCTCACCAGAAAGAGTAAGACACAATGCTTGGTGATAATTTTAACTTTGGAAGCAATATGTACTACACTTAGGTATACTGTTCTGACCCTTGTTTCGAGTAACTTATGAAGCTTCCATTTTGAAGTAGGACACAGAAAAAAGAGAGCGCTCTTTAAATCCTGGCTGTTGTATAGGCTCTAGGCTGTGTGAGACTTGGGGCTTAGGACTGATGATACTTCAAGTGTCTTTTGCATAGAGGGATGCTTTATAGAGACTCTGATAATTCCAATAGGAGAAACATTGGGAAGATTCATATTTTGGAGCAAAGCCTTGTCATCCTCTATCAATAACAATTTTCTGTTTGTACAATGGTTATTTAAGGTTTTATCACAAAATGGATAAGCAGCTCCTGGCTAATGGTCCCTGTTAAAGATGGAACATATGACCATAGGGCAAATGAATATAAAATCTAAGTTGCCTATCAAAAACTTGATGTTTTCTATTCCAATGAATTATTAAGTTGGCATGCAGCACCACTAAATTGGAATGGCTTGTGAGGGATGGGGTCCACATCTCTACAGAAGATACATGTAAGTTACACAAGTAGTTGGCTCAGACATTCATGATACTTTCCCTTATTACTTCATTACTTCATTGTCTGACTTCTTTTTTGACATTTGGACAATTTTTATGACAAGGTAGCAAAAAAGGAACATTTGAAGGCCTGGTTTACAGATGTGTCTGCATGGAACGTTGGCACTAGTCAGAATCTGATGTTTATTCTCCAGGTTGCCCAACAGCTCCACCCCAGGGTAACCCTGAAAGATAGTTATGAAGGTAAATCTTCCTGGGGGCAGAGTTTTAAATAGTACATGTGAAGTGGGGTTTTCCCACAGGATGTGGTATATGCTTCATACCAGAAACCAATGGTGGTGCCATTTCCACCATAGCCATACTCCACAAGGCTGGAAATTAAGGAATGGAGGTGGGAGTGGAATTGGAACTGGTAGCAACAGAGGCCTTTGTTTCCAAAGGAGGAAGTTTCCACAAAAGGAACACAGCCATAGTGCCACTAAACTGTTGTTTGAGGCTGTTTCCTGTCCATTTGTGGTTCCTCATGCCTATAAATCAGCAGAGAACAGGGTTACTAAGTTGACCAGTATAATCAAGCATGATTTTTTTATTAACATTAACATAAAATGTGCCATCTCAATAATGAATGAATGACTGAAGATCTAGATTCTTTGGAAGTAAATATTTGAGTCTCTCTACCTGGTAAAAAAACACAGATGAATCACGGTGTTGGCAGAGGTTAAGGGAAACGTAAGATGTAAGGAAGCTGTGATTATCACCTCCACCCTTGACACCAGCTATTGAAGGAAAGACTAGTAGCTATGTCAAAATGTATGTTAAAAGTGTTTTTTATGTTAAAAGATACATTATTTTTAAACTCAGAGGAATTGTAACACATTAATTTAAAAATACAGGAACTGAAGCTAAGTAATATAAAGTAACCAATTTGTGGTCATACAACCAGTTGATGCCAGAACTGACATTTGCTGCCCTTTTGGCCCCTTTGTACCATATTATGCTGCTGAGCTGAGAGTGACTGTTGAAGGAAGATGAAAGAAGGGCCCTTTATGGCATGGGGCCACCAGCAAGGACACTGGTTGCCTGGTCTAGAGACAATAAAGCATTCAGAATCTTTCTCCAGTGTGAGCTGCCAAGGTTAGTTTGACTATCTCTCCTGAAGTGCTTGACTTAAGGTCAAGCCTGGGAAAGAAGCATGTTGAATACGTTAAGAAGCAGGACAAACTTAGATCTCATCTGAATTTCTGTATTCAAGTTAATAAGGACTTTATTATTCACCCCAAAGATAATCGTTGGTTATTTGCTTACCATTTTTATAACTTGAGAGCCTATTCTAGTGATTTTTATTCTGTACAAGGGAAACGATGTCTTTAGTAACAGAGTCTGAATAACACTTCTTTGGCTTAAAAAGTAAGGTTTTCATCACCCAGTCCCCTCCCCTTTTTAACACAGAATGGTAGAACATGCTAAGTCAGACCATGATGTTCAAACATAAGAAATTATTATCCATTTCTTTTTGTGTTGTTATATTCATTTTAATGGCTGCAAAATACTATAGAGATTTGTCATATATTAACCAATTTCTTATTAATAGATATTTAATTTTTTTATGTAATTTCACTATTATAAGATTCACAATAGGTGGACTGAGCATGGTGGCTCACACAAGTAATCCCAGACCTTTAGGAGACAGAGGCAGGAGCTCGAGACCAACCTGGGCAGCAAACAAGACCCCCATCTTTACAAAAAAAAAAAAAAAATCAGTTAGGTGTGGCAGTGCATGCTTGTAGTTCCAGCTACATGGGAGGCAGAGGTGGGAGGATCACTTGAGCCCAGGAAGTCAAGGCTTCAGTGAGCTGTGATCATACTGCTGTACTTCAGCCTGGCTTACAGAGCAAGACCCTGTCCCCCTCACCACCAAAAACATCACAATAAGCGTATTTGCATCTGCATCTTTATGCAAATTAATAAGTAGCACCTAAGAATAAAAATTTCAAAGTAAATTGTTAAGTAAAGAAATAATATTTTAAATGCTTGCATTAAATATGTATTAATATTGATAAATGATATCTTTACAATAAGAAATATACCTATTCTATGATGTAACTTGTCTTTCTATTTATTCAGTTCTTCTTTCATATCCTCCGTAATGCCCTCTAATTCTTTTTTATGTAAATTCTGTGTATCTCCTGTTAAGTTTATTCCTAAAAATGTCACATTTTTGTTGCTATCCTGAATGGAGTTTCTGTTTTATTATATGTTCAAATTAGTTATTGCTGGCGTAAAGAAAAGCTATTGATTTTACATATTTATTTGAAAACAGACACCTTATTAAGCTATCTTACTATAATATTAGACTTTTATTTAAGTAAAGGTATTAAGGTGTACAAGTTGTATTTTGAATCTCAGGAGATTTTGGTATATAATTTTTTTTAAAAAATAAAATATATGAAAAATAACTTGCCAGGTCACAAAATTTTCCTCAGAATCTGGTTTGATTGGATTTAGGTCACATATTATTTTCAGGTCTACTATTTAAAGACAGTTTTCACATGTACTATACGGTTTTCTTATTTGAATGAATTTCATTTAGCACTCCTTTGCCTTCTTGTGATGACTTTCTCTCCTGCCCCAGTCTAATTTTTTGCTCATTGTAACTTCTGAAGTTCACTGTTAACTTGAATTCACAGCATATCCTGCTTTCAGGGAATTCTCTGTGTATGGAGTCTACCCTAGGGATATATACACCCCTGAACTCACCATGCCCTTACAATGGCTGCCTGTTCTATGTGCTTAATTCTTTTTAGGAAAATGCTTTTCCTAAGTGTCAAAACAGGTAACCAGAGCATATGGAAACATAACTCTGGTTAATTCACAGATTTGTACCTGCAACATTAAGGTAAAATATTCCAGTTTCTGTTACAGACATAGGCTGCTAGGTACCTGGGTCTTAAGACAGAAAGGAAGGTGAAAGATCATTTCCAACTTTATGACCTAATCTGTTTTATGGAAGTTGCATGAAGTAGAATTTTAACAGATTTTTTTCCATTGAGTAAAGGAATCCGCATTTCACTACAAGGCAGATGGAAATTTCTAACATTCCGGTACATGGTTGTCTGACAGTGAGATTTGTTCTTTTTCAGTCTATTCCTACGGATTTTCATGAAAAATAAAAGGAACAGTATTTAAGATTGCTCTGCAGATGTCAGGTTTTTTTTTTTGCTTTTTTTTTTTTTGAGACGGAGTCTCGCTCTGTTGCCCAGGTTGGAGTTCAATGGCGTGATCTCGGCTCACTGCAAGCTCCGCCCCCCGGGTTCACGCCTTTCTCTTGCCTCAGCCTCCCCAGCAGCTGGGACTACAGGTGCCCACCACCACGCCTGGCCAATTTTCTGTATTTTTAGTAGAGACGGGGTTTCACCGTGTTAGCCAGGAAGGTCTCGATCTCCTAACCTCGTGATCCGCCCGCCTTGGCTCCCCAAAGTGCTGGGATTACAGGCATGAGCCACCACGCCCGGCCAGATGTCAGTTTTAAACTGTTGGTAGTAATGTAAATTAGTATAGACACTATGGAAAACAGTATGGAAGTTCCTCAAAAAACTGAAAATAGACCTGCCATAAAATCTAGCAATTCCATTTCTAGGTACATAGCTAATGGAATTGAAATCTGCATGTCGAAGATGCATCTGCACTTCCATGTTCATTGCAGCACTATTCAAAACAGTCAAGATACGAATTCAACTTAAGTGTCTATTCCACTTTATAACAACATCGTTGTTTACCTAGGGCCTTGGGACACACCATAGAGTTTATGTTAACAATGTAATTTATGGTGAGGGCCTTGGGCCACACAAAATCAGTTTGTCCTCTGGAGCAGCTGGAGACTCAGTAACTAAGATCAGCCATGTGGTTACTCCATGTCTGCCCCCAATACAAATTTTGGATACCAAGGTTTGTGTGTATTTCCCCAGTCGGCAATACTTCACATGTGTTGTCATGCATTGCTGCTAGTTGCACGAGTGTGATCCATGTGACTATATTGAGAGAAGACAACTGGAAGCTTGTGTCTGCTCTCTAAACTCTTTCTTTTGCTAACTTGATTGGTACAATTTCATGGTAATAAACCTTAACCTGAGTACGACTGCTTTTCTTACTTATGTGAATCTATCTAGTGAATCACCGAACCTGAAGGTGGTCAGGAATTCCCAACACACTGTGTCATTTATGGAGTAACACTGCTTCCTCATTTTTTGGATTACCCTAGGTCCAAGCTCTGAAATGTAATTTCAAGTATTTTTATTCACATTGTGTTATTGGTGGTGGTTTTTTATTTGCCTGTTTTGGTGTGACTTGATTAGTTATGAGGCATGAAAAAGTAACACATGTCCTATGTACATCTTATCTAAAACCTACTTGATATAGTTTTGCTGTGTCCCCACCCAAACCTCATTTTGAATTGTAGCTCCCATAATTCCCACATGTCATGGGAACATAAATAAAGAAAATGTGGTATATATACACAATTGAATACTAATCAGCCTTTAAAAAGAAGAGAATCCTGTTACTTGCAACAACATGAATGAACTTGGAGAGCATTATGCTAAATGAGATTAGCCAAACACAGAAAGAAAAATGCCTTTCTTATGTAAAGTAATTCCATTTTGAGTAGTAAATACTTGCAGAATTATATAATTTTGTGTTTCAAAAAAAAGATGCTGAAATGCCTTAAAACTGAATTAATGACTGGAATAAAAAGTCAGAATTATTACAAATATGCCCTAGAAATTACAATGCAAAATGTCATGGTTTGTAAGAAATTTTATCCTCTTTAATAATCAGTTTCTAAATTTTTTTCTCAGTTCTTTAGAAACTCAGCATTTGAAACTTTTTACATTTACAAACTTTCTCTTCTTTCCACTTTTTTCATTTTCTTGTTTTCCTTTCTACTCGGTCAAATGATCTCTATCTGTGTTCTCTAGCATATAACATATAATACTTAGGCAGAAATTTGCATTTTAGTGGCTTTTCTTTTGTTTTACATATTTGCTATATTTTACCTGTTTTTTTAAAACTCTTCTAAACTATACACCTCCTTGGTTAGTTCTTAGATAATATAATTGGTCTTGTTGAGTCTGTCAGAGAAAAAAAATATGCTGAAGTGTGTGTGTGTGTGTGTGTAACTCTCAGTCTTTGACAAAAGTTTACATTGCTATGCTACATGAAAAGTATTACGCTGTTGTTTCCCCTCTTGCCTCTATTATCTGGATAAATATTGGAACTAGAACTTTTAATCTGGTAGCAGAACATACATTAGAAGCTAAATTAAAAGGTAAATCACAAAAACAAGTTTCACAACTATATATTGATCCCTACTCCTTAAATTTATTGTAATGCATTGGGCATATGTGTGATTGAAAAATAAAAAGGATAAATAATTAAACAAACTTAAGAACTGAAAATATTTTTACAAGTAAGTGAGAGAGGTATGCTATACTTCTCTCGGTAGAGTTCCATGACTTACTAAATTCAAGTCAAATTGAGAAAAATATAATCATTTGGCAAATTCATTTTTCATTAAATATATACATTTCTTGAATTTCCTTGCATTTTATATTTAAAAGGAGTTTGTTGGTTTCTGATTTTTTTTTCTTTTTACCTAGTTCTACTTTTTGTTACTGCTTAAAACAAACATTCTATTTCAAAGGCAACAGTGCAAGTTCTCTAGGGATTGGTGTTGCTCTATTGAGTGATCTTTGATCAGATTGTAATGGAAAAATCCCTGCAGGTAATATAAAATGTGTACATATATTTGAATACATAAAATATGTGTTTTTTCATTTCTCCCATTCTTGACACTTCTGAGTATGGACTTATTTAGTATGCTGGCCTCAAAATGATAGGATCATCTTGGAGATAGATTTCAAAGGAGTGACAGTTTTGGAACTTGATGATGAAAATAATTGGATTTATAAACTATCTGGTAACCAGGAAGTAAATCTCAACAACAGCAGTAAAACCTGCTAGAATATAGAGTACATAGAAATGTAGAAGAATTTAGAAACCTAATCCAAAAGGTATACAATATCCATTTTCCATTAAATGTGTTTTTAATATTACTAAGCATGATGATATTCACAAGCTTGGGTGGCTTAAAATATTGAAGACAGTCCTAATAATACTCCTTTATTTAGGAAACAGATAATTTGTTTGTAAAATAAATATGTAGTATTACCTTTATTGACATTTATAAGTTCAAAGATCTTGGATTTTATGTATATATTACATAAAATTAGGTTTTAGACTCACATTAGGTTTTCAAAGAAAAACAAGAAAACTAAAAAGTAGGGTTATCTATTTAAATATGATTAATTAAATTATCTTTTTATTTTTCTGAGGCTACATTTGCCCTTAGATTGCATTACATTGTTAGCCAGGAAGTGCTGAGAAACCATCTCTAGTATTTTGAACAATTCCCAGTAGTCATACTGCAGCAAAAAATTAGAAAGAACGAACTGCTTCAGAGTAATTTCCCTCTATTTATTTGTGAAGACAGAAGTTAAGAGCTTAAAACACCCTCTTTCACTTATTTTACATTAATAAATATGTAAAATATATTCTGAATTATATCCTAGACTCTCAATATTTATTGAGCATCATGTAAGACATTGAGTAGATATGAAGGTATGTAAGGACTTGATCTGACCCTTAAAGTTATTATTAAAATAAATACACAATAATAAAGGAGTGCCAAATATTATATCTCACTTCACATGTATGTCCAATTTTCTGCTTTAGGAAGCTATAAAGTCATGGATATTTGACAAATATATCTCTCCTTAGTTAGAAATCTACCATATTCATAATAAACATTTGAGACATGATGCTATTTTTAACATATTTTGAAACAGATGACTTAAATGTTTGTCAACTTTTTCCTTGCATTTTCTTAGAAACTACTGCTATCTTTGACTCACTAATAGTTTATATCCCTTTGCCCCATCTTCTAAATCTACTTTATCACTACTCTCTTAAGTCTGAAAAATGCCCAGTCATTTATCAAATTTTCTTGTCTGCTTTGAATATGTTTTAATATTTTATCACTTATAACAGATGAAAGCAACATAAAAAGATAGTTTTTAAGCAGATAAAAAGATAGTTTTAGAATATTGGTACTAAATCTTGTTATTAATATGTAACATCCTATAAAATATTTTTATATTAAAAGAAACATTAAAACAAGAGTATAAAAATCTCTTTTCCTATTAGCAGAGATACTAACTTCATTTTGAAATTATTATTTTTTAATGTAAATGGTATTTTACAATGCATGCATACACATTTCAAATTTTATTCTCAAGGAAACTGATTTCAATTTACTTCTTTATGCTGTTTTTATTTTTATAATTGTGAGATTATGCTAAGAAAATGGTTTTGGTAGTGTTGTTTTTATGTGCATTTATCCATGGCATTACATTTGTTAATCCTCACTTTTAATGCCTAAATTACATGAATATATCATCATTTATGTAACTATTGCAATAGTCTAGAATATGTGATTCCAACATTTTACTCTTAAACATACATTTGACATGAAAATTCTTATATGTAAATCTTATCTGATTATTTCTTTTGATTGGGTTACAAGAGCTAAAATTTCTATGTCAATGGTGTGAATGTTATTAAAACCTTGATGCATACTGCCAACATACTTTTCAGAAAATTTTAGCTACTTGTAATTTCACCAAAAGCTCAGAATATGCTCTTTTTAATGTCATCTTTATCAATACAACTATTACCCTTGGATTAATTCTTTGTCGATTGTGTAAAAATACATTCTTTGCTTTAATATGCACTTTTGTTATTATTTAGACATAAGAACACTTGCATATACCTATCAATCACTTTATTTTTCTTCCATGTTCTTCTTTTTTCCACTTACTGTCATGATAATGTTTGGAAGCATACTAGAAAGGGAATTTGAGGAATGTGGTTTATCCCAGCCAAGTTGTCACACAACAAAGCCATCAAAGTCAGTAACACAGTGTTCATACATAATTTTCCTAATACAGTTGGATATATGGGAGAACACTTCTCCTCTCATTTATCTCCCTTTTCCCAAATTTCATAACTATTTTGACTTGTTTTTTTTTCCAGAGATCTTTATGAAATTTACTCCCTCAAAAAATCTCATTAAATATTTTTTTAAGATTGCTATAATATGTAACTTGTTGAAGTAAGATATGTTATGTTCACAGTATTCACTAACTTATTTCCAAAACATAGTGTTGATAATGACAGGTAACAGACAAATCCTAGGCAGACAGGGGTGAGTCCTCAGTGAAACTCCCATCTGTAAGCTAAAAACAGCCTGAAACCTGTGGCCCAGAATGAGAATTCCTATTCCTGTTTGCCCACTCTTTCCTGATTGGTTCTTTCTGAATAATGCTTTTTAACCAATCACATGTTACCTTTTCCAATACTACCTATTGCCTGCCCCTCCCCATTCTGTACCCATAAATGCCCCAGATCCAGCCATACTGGGAGAGAAACCACCTGAATTTGGGTGGTTGACCACCTGCATGTCTCTTCTCCACTGAGAGCTGTTTCATTGATCAATAGCATTCTTCTCCTCCTTGCTCACTCTTCGAATGTCAGCATATCCTCATTCTTCTTGCATATGGGACAAGAGCTTGGGACCCACTAAATGTGGGTACAGAGAAGGCTGTAACGTCGTGGCCCTCTGCCCTCCGCTGGCAGAGGGCAGCTGCCTCATGTGACAGCAGCAGCAGTGGGGCTGAGCTAGCCCCAGAGCCCTGTACTGGAGCAGGACAAGGGGCTGACAGAGCTGTTAACATGCCCCCAATCATTAGGCTGCAGAGGGCAGGACAAAGAAGGCTAATTAACATGCTGTTACATCCCCTCTGGAGCTCGAGGTTGCGAGCACCCCTGCCTGGGCATCACCATATCCCTCTCATCTGGACGCCAGAGTCTGCCACAGGAGTGACATGTGACATACCTGTTCCAGCCACAAGCACCGCACAGGGCCTACTTCTGTGCTGGCACTTGGAACAGCAGGCCAGGAACCACATTCATGCACTCACATGCCCGCTCCAGCCAGGGGCTGAGCACGCAGTCACGGTGGCTGCAGGATCTGTGCTGGATTGCCACCAGGTGCAGCCTGGCGGACCAAGTGGACAGGGCATCTCCTCTGGCAAACCCAGGCCCAAGTAAAGCCTGGGCAAGGACATTTCCAGCCAGGGGTCACCAGCTGGCAAGTGACTGAGAAAAACCCTGTGTTAGTGTTTTTTCTCATTTATTATTTTCTCAGTTCTACTGGCAATTCTGTGATAAAACTGTTGTGCAAGTGGCTGTGATCCACCCAAGAGGCCTCAGGAGCATTGATATTAGGTGGCATGATTAGGCAGAAAAAGGGTATGTTTTGCATTCACTAACCTCCACTCAATACTTTTGTGTGGCATGGACATCCAATTAAAAGCCAATAAATTTGACTCAGGGATCACTGAGGTAGAGAGAAATGTCCCACCACAGAGGCTGAATTGGCCACTGTGATCACAAAGCTGATTAGAATGTGTTAGAGACTCAAGAGACCTCGACAGTAATCAAAAGCTCTGTGGAGATGTTTTTAGAAAGTAGGTGCTGCCAAGCCTTCCTCAAGCTAAGGAAGAAGAGAACTCAAGGGAAAATAATGAAAGACTCCATCAGTGGATACCAGCAGAACGCAAGAGTTGAAATGCAGTAGGCACTAATCTAATTTGTAAGTATCTGAGATGAGTGAGGATTTTGTGAAGAAACCAGGTGAATCAGAATACCCCTTCATTGCACTGCTGTGAAGTTTGCTAAACTGCTTCTAACACAAGCCCAGATGTAATTTTGCATAGGTTAAGGAAAAGGAGTACCTGTAGTTAGAGCAATTACCTATTTGATAACTAAAGAGGTAACTTGATTTATCTGTGTTAGGCTCAGTACTATTAACCAGAATTGACTATATTATATTAGAGTGACTATAGCTTGGGGTTTGAAATCATACCATCTAGGATTAAAATCTGGCTCTATCACTTACTAATTGGTGACATTGAACCATACACTTAATATTAAGAGCTCATAATTTTCATCTTGCAGATGAAAAGAATAATACATATCTCATAGTGTTTTGTGAGACTTAAAGTAGGGTAGTACATATAAACATTTTAGAAAAGTATATAGTACAGAGTAAATTATCTTTTATTATCATTATCACCACCAAGTTAATGGTGGTTCATTTAAAAAGTCAGAACACTTAAAAACAAAATTTAAAAGTAGTTCAATTTTCCTTATACATCTAAGTGTTAAAGTGAGTAAATTTGGACTACACTGCCTTATACTCCAACTTTATGTTACATGATGACATCCCTTGCTTATTTTCAAATTAAGACATTGGCAACAGTGGTTGACATTTAAGACGCATGATCCAATCAAGTAGTGTATTCATCTGTTCTAACACTGCTAATAAAGACATACCTGAGACTGTGTAATTTATAAATTAAAAATTTTAATTGACTCACAGTTTTACATGTCTGGAGAGGCCTCAAAATCATGGCAAAAGGTGAGGGAGGAGCAAAGTCACATCTTACATGGCGGCAGGCAGGAGAACATGTGCAGGGGAACTCCCCTTTATAAAACCATCAGATCTTGTGAGACTTACTCACTATCACAAGAACAGTATGGGAAAGACTACCCACCCTCATGATTCAGTTACCTCCCACTGTGTCCCTCTCATGACATGTGGGCATTATGGGAGCTACAATTCAAAATGAGGTTTGGGTGGGGACACAGCAAAACCATATCAAGTAGGTTTTAGATAAGATGTACATAGGACATGTGTTACTTTTTCATGCCTCATAACTAATCAAGTCACACCAAAACAGGCAAATAAAAAACCACCACCAATAACACAATGTGAATAAAAATACTTGAAATTACATTTCAGAGCTTGGACCTAGGGTAATCCAAAAAATGAGGAAGCAGTGTTACTCCATAAATGACACAGTGTGTTGGGAATTCCTGACCACCTTCAGGTTCAGTGATTCACTAGATAGATTCACATAAGTAAGAAAAGCAGTCGTACTCAGGTTAAGGTTTATTACCATGAAATTGTACCAATCAAGTTAGCAAAAGAAAGAGTTTAGAGAGCAGACACAAGCTTCCAGTTGTCTTCTCTCAATATAGTCACATGGATCACACTCGTGCAACTAGCAGCAATGCATGACAACACATGTGAAGTATTGCCGACTGGGGAAATACACACAAACCTTGGTATCCAAAATTTGTATTGGGGGCAGACATGGAGTAACCACATGGCTGATCTTAGTTACTGAGTCTCCAGCTGCTCCAGAGGACAAACTGATTTTGTGTGGCCCAAGGCCCTCACCATAAATTACATTGTTAACATAAACTCTATGGTGTGTCCCAAGGCCCTAGGTAAACAAAGATGTTGTTATCAAGTGGAGTATTCCAAGGGCTTAAAGGTTATCTCCTAGGAATAGGTCAAGGGCCAAATCTTTCCTTGGAATGTGTAGGACTGGAATATCCCAGAACTGCTAGTCAACTCTTTACTGCACAGTGTATAGAATTGTTTAAAAAAGGAATAGTTTTAAGATCTATAAGATATTTTCTCATATTAATTTATTTCAATCCATATTCACATGCTCTATATCCAACACTGCTTGGTATACAAACCTAGAAAATGTGATACCTGACCAGAAACAATTGTCCTAAAGAAAAGGACACATATTTACTAATTGCTGCAGTGGTACAGACACACTGCAGCATCATTTGTATGTCATTTTATGTAACCTTCAGAGCAACCCTTTAATATATGTGTTGATTTTTTATTTCTTACAAATGAGAAAACCAAGGCTCAAAGTGATAAACTCATTTTACCTAGGTTGTTTATTCATTCACACTTTCAATATCAAATATTTGCCATGTCCCAGTTAGTAGATAATACTAGAAACATAATAAAATCAAAATAGACATGCTCTAGATTGTCACAGTACTCATAGTCTAGGGGGACATAGAGAAGTAAACAAACAACCATCACCTGTTTGAAGTAATACAAAGTTTATACTTGGGTCCTCTTTCCATTATATACTCTCTTCTGTAAATGGTCTTATTCGTACTCAGAGTTTCATGGATATTTTTAACTCAGACATTTTCTCAGTATTCTAGACACATATGCTGAGTTGTCACCTTTTCTTAGCTTTCTCAAGGACACGTCAAACTTAGTTGAAACCTAAACACATGATCTTCGCCTGAAAACAGCCTCCCCTGACACATATAACTGGTCTACTTTTGCATCTCAGAGATTGGCACTTTCTATCCTGTTGTGAAATCTGAGCATCATTCCTGACATTTGTGTTTCCTTCACCACATCAAGCCCCACTGGTGGTTTCTGTTAGGATGCTTTCAAATCTATTTACTTCTTCATCTCTCTACCCCATCTCCATAGCACAAGATATCATCAACTCACCTGTAATATTGACATCACCTCCTTACTGATCTATCTGCATCTACATTGATTTCCTGCCAGCCATTTCCCACAATGCAGTCAGGGTGTTACATTGAAATGGCAAGTCTGATCATGTTACTGCCTCTGCTTAACACTCTTCCATTATTTCCTATTGCTATTAGAATAAAGAACAAAATACTCCACACATTCACACATTCCTGAATGGCCTGGCTCTAAAACTTGGTTCTCCTGATCCCTCTTACCCACTTCCTCTGTATGCTCCACTACCTTCAACTTTTCATAGCTAAAGTACTGTGCACTTTCCCTCACAAGACAATAGAGCAATTCCTGCACATGGGGATAATGCCTACTCATCCTTCAGATTTTACCCCAGTTGCCACAACCCCAGAGAAGCCTTCCTTGACCATCTTAAGTTATGTTTCTGCTATTTATACACTTTTACTTGTATACAGATGGTCCTGACTTACTATGGTTCAAATTATGCTCTTTTTACTTTACAATGGTGCAAAAGTGATACACATTCAGTAGAAACAGTACTGCAATTACCTATCCACCCATTCTGTTTTTCTCTCTTGAGTATTTAATAAGTTACATGAAGTATTTAACATTTGGTTCTAAAACAGGCTATGTGCTAGATGATTTTGTCCAACTTCAGTTGTGTTCTGAGTGCACAGGGTAGACTAGTATAAGCTATGATGCTCAGTATGTTAGGTGTATTAATGATACAGACAAGAGGCAGGGAAATCCTGGGTAGATGAGGGTGATCCCCAGTGAGGGCCACGCTTTCAGGCCTGGACCCATGGACCAAAGTGAGAACATGCATTCCTGTTTTCCCGCTCGAGTATTGCCTTTTCCAAAACCACCTGGCCTGCTCTGCCCCCCATTTTGTACCCATAAAAACCCCAGGCCCCACTGGTGGAGCAGCAGAGCAGCAGAGAAAGAGAGAAGAGAAGAAGTAGCCAGACGTCAGAGAGAAGCAGCTTGACTTCAGAGGAATGGTTTGACGGTGGGACCTCACAGAAGAGTTTGGCCGGAGACAGCCAAACTCAAGGGAAGACCACCTTCCCACTCCATGTCCTTTCCAGCTCCCCGTCCCGCTGAGAGCCACCTTCACTGGCAATAAAATCCTCCGCATGTACCGTCTTCCATTCATTCATGCTGCCTGATTTCTCCTGGATGCCAGACAAAGGCCCAGGTGCGGGTGCAAGAGGCCGTCCTGGCCTCTGTGCCCACTCACCTGCACTCCCCCTCCCGTGAGGGATTGAGAGGTGTGGGCTGAGTAAAGGAGCCAACCCTTTCATGAGTCTCACAAAGGGGTCAAGGGAACTATCCCATTTCATTAAGGGAATGTTGAGCTTACAATATTTTCAGTTTATAATGGGTTTATCTAGATATAACCTCGTTGTAAGTCGAGGAACATCTGTACTCATTTTTTAAGGAACTTGGGAGAGTTGCACTTCTGCATTAGTTTTGGGAGTTACATGATTAATATGACTCCCTCGGGAAAGCTAAGCTCCAGGTTTGCGGGACTTCTTGCTTTTCTTATCCCCAGCACCTATCACAGTACCCATCATTACATGGTAGTTATGTACCACACATTTGTTGAGTGAGTAAATAAATAAAAGAAAGAATGAATGGCAGGGTCAGTATCTGAAGCCCAGCTAATCTGATTCTTTCCACTATACAATGCCAAATTTCACACTCTAGAGATTCAAATGTTAGTCATTTAATTTTACTCAATATACAACAGATATGTATTGAATGCCTGCTTTTCAATATGTAGTGTTCTAGATCCAGAAGACAGTAGTAAAAAAGGTAGATGAGATCCTCTTTTACTAATGGTATTTATGTTATATGGGGGGAAGGCACTAAATAAATAAGTAAATAAATAAACAAGCTGATTTCAGATTTTTAAATGAAATTAAAATAAACAAAAATATATAATGAAACTAGTAGAGACTTTGGCCAGAAAAGTATTTATCCCAGTCAGATTAGATAAGCTGTCTTAAGAAGGTGATATTTGAGCTTAGATATATAAATCAATTACTGTACATTGATATAAAAGTAAGAGAAAACACTGACAGACAATGTTTTCACTGTGATATACATTTATTAAAAGTACTGTTAAGTGTTTTAGAAAAAAACATAGAAGCTTAAAGCAGTGAAGCTAGACTTTGTGGGGCCTGTGAGTATTGAGAATGTGCTGGATTTGAATTGAGAATGTGTGGGATTTAAATAGAAACAGAGGAAAGTGGGATAACAAAATTAAAGCATAGATATAGGCGTGTCTGTGGATATACGACAAAACTATTTTGTAAAATCAAAAACAAAAACTACAAAATTAAAGAATTGCTGTATATCATTGGCAATCCCAAGAAATTTTTTGTGTGAGTGGGTTTGTTAAAGAAAGTTCCACAAAGGGATATGGTGCTTTTATTCTTCATTCAAAATGTCCAAGCCATCGAATGCTGCCCACTTACATTTAAGAAAAAGAAAAAGAAGAATGCTTATATATGAGAGCATTAAGGAGTGGTGAAAAAGAAATAGATAATAGAGATTTAAAGCCAGGTTAGGGGGTACCTTCAAAGCCAGTAATGAGGATTTCTTGGACATTTATTCTTATGTAGGACTAAAGAGGTATTTTTGGCGGTCTTTTTGTTATCACTTAGGTGTTAATGGTGGTAAAGAATGAATGGGTCAGAAAGGCAGGAGGCTAACTCCCCAAGTTCTTTATAAAATGTATTAATTATTGCTAAATATGACATTAATGACTAAAAGAATGACATTACTAACAGTGTGGTAGCATAATGTGGTATAAAGGGCATAGGCCGGACAGGTCAGTAAATCTCTGTCTGCCATTAACTGGTTGTGTAACCATAAATAGGTCACTTTATGTCATTTAGTTTCAGTTTTTTTTTATTTTTAAATTAACTTTTTAAAGTCTCCCTGAGATTAAAAATTCTAAAATTTTATGATGGGTGTCATATAACAAGATTTTGTCATAATCTGTATTAAATGTTGGTCAAAGAAAGATGGTCTGACAGTGAAAGGGTTTGCATGTCAAAATATTCAGGATTGTATTCTTTAAGTCTTTTACAATTATCTGTACCCTAATATATTTTTTCATTAGTAATCATTGTGAACAGATACTGGAATGGGGAATTTGCTTCTGCTCTTGATCAGTCTATAGTTTTATTTCTGTCTCCTCTCCACCTTTAAAAGTGGTAACACTGAGCTTGCGATTTGTATGTACCTCACACAGATTTTAAGACACCATTGAATAACGCGAAATGTTTATTTGTGATCTTACCATCTTGAAATTAATATTAAACATACTATTTAGAGTGGCGTGTGCTTCATTAATGAATAAAATGAGTCATAGATTGGTCAATCTCATGGCTGAATCTTTTAAAGGAAGAAGAACCCAATTGTGGAACTGCAGAGCTGCCTATGGGTGTTGAGTTGGAGTTTAGCTGTTGCTGTATTATTAATCTTTTCCTTTAATTAAAATTGTTCCTAATTTTAATAAGGGATATACTTCAAGGAGCAAAATCTTTGTGGGTGTACATAGCAACAATAAAGGCAAAAGCAAAGTGTTAGCAAATTCAGTAAGAATCCCAAATAAATAGATGGTTACACACTATACATGTCTTATTTTTACTTTTCGGAGAGTAGTAAATTTTTTCAGAAGTTTGTGTGTACCATCTCTTATTTAGGTGAAAACAGTATTTTTGCCTGTTAATATAGAGTTGACCCTTGAACAACATGGGTTTGAACCATGTGGGCCCACTTATACATAAATTTTTTTCTCCTCTGCCACCCATGAGAAAACAAGACCAACCCTGCCTCTTCTGCCTTCTCCCCAGCCTACTCAACGTGAAGACAATAAGGATGAAGACCTTTGTGATGATCCACTTCTACTTAATGAGTAATAAATATATTTGGTCTTTCTTATGATTTTCTTAACGTTTTCTTTGCTCTAGCTTACTTTATTGTAAATCTACAGTATATAATACATATGCAAAATATGTGTGAATTGACAGTTTATGTTATTGGTAAGGCTTCTGGTTGCCTGTAGGCTATGAGTAGTTGTTTTAGGGGAGCCAAAAGCGATTTTCAGATTTATTTTTATTTTTATTTTATTTTATTTTTATTTTTGAGACAGTCTCACTCTGTCAGAGTGCAGTGGCATGATCTCGGCTCACTGCAACCTCTGCCTCCCGGGTTCAAGCAGTTCTCTGCCTTAGCCTCCCAAATAGCTGGGATTACAGGCGCCTGCCACCATTCCTGGCTAATTTTTGTATTTTTAGTAGAGACGGGGTTTCACCATCTTGGCCAGGCTGGTCTCTGAACTCCTGACCTCATGATCCACCCGCCTCAGCCTCCCAAAATGCTGGGATTACAGGCGTGAGCCACCGTGCCTGGCCCAGATTTTTGACTGCCCATGAGTTTGGCACCCCTAGCCCCAGTGTTGTTCAAGGGTCAACTGTACAGCTTCCTGGAAACACAATTTTTATCTTTATTTCAAGTGATAATAATCAACTACAATGTGTACATATTTAGCATAAAATGTATCAAAACATTTATGTATTTGACACCAAGAATAATATGGGATTAAAAGAAGACAGTATGTTATTGACTTAAATATTCTGTATCTTTTAACATATAAAATATCGATAACTAACTCTTGCTTTAAGGAAGCTCCTCCACTCAAATGATTTCAATTGTGTATATATGCACATAGCCAGCTTCCATGTGAGTGTGGATATGCCGCATCTACTGAAACTCAGAAATATGATTTAAAACTCTCCATGCTCTAGTGCACGTGCACACATCCTCATAAGTTGTAAATAGCTGTTATCACTTGTTAGGATAACTTAATTAAACTTGCTTATTAAAAACCTTTAATTCGTTAGTGATAAAATCCTGATTAGTACATTTTCCTGCTAGGTGACCTCCTAATTTAATAGAAGATGAATTTTTAAATGGGGAAAAATGCCTGTGGCAGAGATTTTGTGCGAGTGAATAGAGTTTGCAATACACATAGGGATATATTCTAGCCTAATTAGTAAGGGTGCAAATGGATTTTTATTCCATACACCAGAAGTGTCACTGATGAACCACGGTGAGGAGTTTGAAATGCATTCAGATTGGCAGTGTGGGACTGAAATCTGTGGGAAAATCACAAGCTAATTCATTGATTGCCCCTTGGAAATTACTGCTGTTAATTGTTAGGTAATTAACATGGAGCTACAATTATATTGGCCTAAGGGGGTGATTAATGTTTCAACATGTCACATTAGCAGCGGCTAGATTTTCAAAGCTTTTCTTTTCACATGGTTTAGGAGACAGATGGTATATTGTCTATGGATTTCTTTTTTTTTTACTAAAGTTTATGCTGAGAGCAAGTGTTTGAATTTTCTGTTCTTGAGCCTCCTTTTAATAGATACAAATTTTAACACAAGAATTTGATAACTTTTATGAAATAATGTAATATTTGCTAATAATATTCTTTCACCTAAAATATATATTGCTAAACAGGAAAGTTACTTTAATTTTATGTATTGGTGTAGAATCAAAGCTGTCTTAAATTTAAGGAGTTTGCATTTTTCTTTATGACAGGTCTTAAATTATTTAATGATAGAGGAAAAATTTGTATGATATTATATTTGTAACGATCAATATAATTTAAGCAGAAGCCAATAAACCATGTTGAATAAATGCATTTAGTAACAGTGATATAGAGTACATTTATGTTTCTATTTTTTCGCATCTCACTGTCTCTGTTACCCTTTCTTTTTCTGAAAGCTGTGTTCATCCCAATATATCAAATCCTAATTTAGCCCAGTTCATTGTGTCATGGATTTTTCAGAACTCTCCTCTCCTCTAAAGAAGCCACGTTGATCTCTAAATATGAAGGCTAAAAATAGAGACAGAATGCATCAAATCAACTGCTTATTTACTTAGGGGAGACACTTGCAGAAGCCAACACTACTCATTACCAGATTAGCCTGAGATGTTATGTTATATGTTTAAGATTTGCCTATACCAATCCATTTCATCTAAATTTCAGAGTTTGTTAAACTGCTTCCAAAGTTTGGGGCACATCTATCTTATAATAAAAATAATTACAAAAAAATAATATCCAACTATACTTACTTGAATAATTGAAAAAAAATCATTCTTGCAAATTAATTTTATTTACAGATAAATCAACCCTCTATTGATCCCAGATATTCAGTCATAGATTTCTAGAGCAATATTTTTAATATGTAGCCCGTCTGTTTTTATTTGAAACCCATTTTGGTTGAAATGGTTTTTAAACATTTAATTATTTTTATTTTTAATAGAAGTCAACATGGTACATTTCTTCCTGTAAAAAGATACATTCAATACTAAAACCTAAGTGAGTTCCAAAAAATTCTTAAGGTCTCCAAAGGTGGATTTTTTTTTAAGTCTAATTAAGGCACATTATCTAAAAAAGCAGAATAGATTTCTAGCAGTTCAAAGAGCAGCTTCTTTTATAATTTTTTTCATGAAAATTTGAGATGTCATTTTTCTTGGTAGCCCCATACTGAGGTCTTTGTTGTGACTGCAGTCTGTAGCTTTTATATTGATTTGTACTACTTCAACAAATGACAGAAATCTTTATTATCTACAGTCAAGCCAGCTATTAACTTTTAGTGTCCATTAAAACTGGAAAATTGTGAAAGGAAGTCAGTACTTCTAAGCCTTTAAAATAGAGAATTACTGAAATCTTGATTTTAGGCAATTCTGTTTTCAGATCTTTCTGCATTTCTTTTACATTGAAAACCAATTGCAATTGTTCAAATGTCTATTTTACTGTCAAGTTGACATTTCACCTCAGTTCCTCTTTTCTTTGCTTATTATAATTTTACCAAAAAAAATTCTTGTCATGCTAGAAATAGCAGAATATGCAGTAAGACCAAATTAGATACATGCATTTTTATTGGAGAACTTTCATCAAATGTCTTTTTTTATCCTGTTTTAGTAATGAGTTTAAAGTTAAGCAAGGGATTCTGACTTTGATTATAGATTGTAAGCAGTAAGTTAAAATTTGCATTTGAAAGTTCCCTAGGGAATGTGAAAGCTATAGCTGCTTATCAACTTGAACAGTAGGGGTCACTATGATTCTTTTAAGATAAACTGATAGGAAGATTATTAGCCACAGCTAAGATTATTCTTTTATTATTATTATTATTATTATTATTATTATACTTTAAGTTTTAGGGTACATGTGCACAATGTGCAGGTTAGTTACATATGTATACATGTGCCATGCTGGTGTGCTGCACCCATTAACTCGTCATTTAGCATTAGGTATATCTCCTAATGCTATCCCTCCCCCTTCCCCCCACCCCACAACAGTCCCCAGCGTGTGATGTTCCCCTTCCTGTGTCCTTGTGTTCTCATTGTTCAATTCCCATCCATGAGTGAGAACATGCGGTGTTTGGTTTTTTGTCCTTGCGATAGTTTGCTGAGAATGATGATTTCCAATTTCATCCATGTCCCTACAAAGGACATGAACTCATCATTTTTTATGGCTGCATAGTATTCCATGGTGTATATGTACCACATATTCTTAAAGATACTTCAGGGGAGCGGAGAAAGTCTCTTCTAAAATAGAAAGATTAATTAGTACAGCTAAAAATTTGATATACATACTACACCTCCCCATACACACACATACACACACACCTATATATACAGTTAAAGACTATTTAAAAAGAGTAGGGTTGTCTTGCTTTAGGCTTTGTTGACATTTTAAGACTACTGTGGTTTTAATTCCTGAGTTGTGGTTTGCCATATATCAAAGGCTTCAAGAAATTCCATGACTAACTCACTTGATAAATGTTATTTGCATATTGCTATTTGTTCTTTCTATTTCATCCTAATTATAGCAATCTTCATGCCTTTTTAAAATCATGGGTAAATAGTCAGAAAAAAATTGTTTAAGTTAATGTTAGACACTCAAAAAATGGGAATTTTATTTATTTTTATTTTATTTTATTTTTTTCTTTTTATTATTATTATTATTATTATTATACTTTAGGCTCTATGGTACATGTGCGCAACGTGCAGGTAAGTTACATATGTATACATGTGCCATGCTGGTGCGCTGCACCCACCAACTCGTCATCTAGCATTAGGTATATCTCCCAATGCTATCCCTCCCCCCTCCCCCCACCCCACAACAGTCCCCGAAGTGTGATGTTCCCCTTCCTGTGTCCATGTGTTCTCATTGTTCAATTCCCATCTATGAGTGAGAATATGCGGTGTTTGGTTTTTTGTTCTTGTGATAGTTTACTGAGAATGATGACTTCCAATTTCATCCATGTCCCTACAAAGGACATGAACGCATCATTTTTTATGGCTGCATAGTATTCCATGGTGTATATGTGCCACATTTTCTTAATCCAGTCTATCATTGTTGGACATTTGGGTTAGTTCCAAGTCTTTGCTATTGTGAATAATGCCGCAATAAACATACGTGTGCATGTGTCTTTATAGCAGCATGATTTATAGTCCTTTGGGTATATACCCAGTAATGGGATGGCTGGGTCAAATGGCATTTCTAGATCTATATCCCTGAGGAATCGCCACTCTGACTTCCACAAGGGTTGAACTAGTTTACAATGTTGGTTTCTTAGTGATGACTTTAGTTGAAAATGTAGATGAAATGCAGCAGTCATGAAGGTTGGCATGTTGCAGTAACATTTGTCCTTTTCAAGTCCCTTATTTTATGATTCCAGTCAGTGAGGATCTCAAATTTTGGATGGGAGGGCCAAACATGAAAATATCTATTACAATGTTACAAAGTCATGGGTATACTTGAAATGAAGGCAAAGTTCTGGGGTAGAGGAGAAAAAACCCTGAGTCTGTCGGTGTGAATTACTGGCAGTTTTCTAGGCAAAGGAGGGCTGGGTGCTTCCGGGATAGGGACACGAAAGGCTCTAAGAATGAAGGGCCAATGGGGTGGTCAAGGAACTGAGCTGACTGAGGGCAATGGAAGGCCACAGCTCATGATTGTGCTGTTGTTTGGTGGCAAGGATCACGACAAAGGATGGAAATAAAGCTCATCAAGGACTTTGTACCCTTGTTTAGTAGTTTCTACTTAGTTCCATAGGAATTAAAAATCTGACAGGATAAGATTAGTCTTTTTTTTTTTTTTTTTTGAGACGGAGTCTCGCTCTTTTGCCCAGGCCGGACTGCGGTGGTTCTATCTCGGCTCACTGCAAGCTCCGCCTCCCAGGTTCATGCCATTCTCCTGCCTCAGCCTCCCGAGTAGCTGGGACTACAGGCGCCCGCCACCGCGCCCGGCTAATTTTTTGTATTTTTAGTAGAGACGGGGTTTCACCGTGTTAGCCAAGATGGTCTTGATCTGCTGACCTCGTGATCCGCCCGCCTCGGCCTCCCAAAGTGCAGTCTTTTTTTTTTAATGTTACAAAATTATCAGTTTAGCTGTCTATTATTCAAAAATGATAAAAAGATCGAGGTTGGAAAATTCTTGTTCATGAATCAGCACAAATTTATTAAGTGCCTACTACACACAAGTCATGATTTTAAAACCTGGGTTTACAGGGATCAACAATATGGATGAGAAGACTGCTCTTACACAGTTTACATTCTAGAGGAAGGAGATCGAGTACAGGGAAGTAAACAAATAAAAAAAAAAGTTACTGTAAGAAGAAAGTGCTCTGAGGGGAGAAATAGTGCTATAGGACAGCAAGTGAATGGGACAGGAAACCCACGCGCACAGATCAGATTCAAAAAGGCTATCAGAGAAGGGGACAAACGAATTGTCACCTGGATGATGAAGATAAATGAACTAAGTGAGGATTTGGAGGACTGTAACTCTGAAAATAAAGAACAGAAAGCATAAAAGCCTGAAAGCATTTTAACATAAAACATTTTGAAAATTGGAATAATGTTTTATCTCCTGACCTTAGAGGCAGACAACACAGTGGAACAATTATGAGTATAGAATTTGGTGTCCAATTAATCTGGATTCAAATTCTAGTCAATCCCTCATAGGAATTTAGGCAGGTTATTTAAGTATTCTGATACTCAGCTTTCTCTTTTCTAAAATGTAGTGATATCATAAATACCCAAAGTTCCCAAAACATAGGTGGGCAGTTAATCAACAGGGCTTATTTTACTCTCTTTGGATTCATTTCCTCTTCTGCAATGTAGAACTGTGTTACTTACCAACTTAACATATTTTTGTTTGTAAATCCTTAAATAACATGTGTATTTATCTTTGCTATTAACTCTTTTTTATGTTCTTAATTCAAAATTAAATTAAAAAGATTAAGAGAATAAAAGCTGGTGAACTGGAAGGAAATATGTTGCTTGCTGTCAGTTATCCTTAATGAATTCTGAATTATCCTTAATATGATTCTTAATTTATAAGAAAAAATCCAAAATAATTCAAGTTTGTGTAAGAAAGCATCATGTTTTGGAATAAATAATATTGCAGATTTGTCAATTTTTTTTTACATTCAAAATTGCCCAAATAAGCTATTTTTGTAGTCCTCCCAACTTTTAGTGAGTCTTTTAAAATCACTTAGCTGGTCCCTGTTGTTATTGCTCTACCTCTGATTTATTCGGAGACATTGCTTCTAAATAAGACTTTTCTTATCCCATAAGTAAAACACTTCTTTTTGGCTCTAGCATTTCCAACAGTCCTGTCCTTAACTTTTCTCTCCTACTTCTTTTGTTGACAATATATCTCTTACTATTGAGCTTCATTGCCAATTCCCTAAACCTCTTCTTCAGAATAAATCCTTTGACCTTCTTTTTCTAAAGCCTAATGACCAAAACAGACTCCTCACCAGTCCTCCAAGTAATCTTATCTTTTCTGTCACTGACTGTATAAATTTCCTCCTGCCACAGGCAAACTGACTTCAGTCATGTTTTGTAAATACTTACCACAGAACCTCCTTGTATAATGGCATCCAGTTTACTCTTCTTTTCTATTTCCCCATAACTTTATCCTGCCTCTTTTTATGATACACTATACAGTATATTTCTGGAGTGTTCCAAGGGCTACAGAGTAAACATTCTCATTTTATGGCCTAAGCCTCAATGTCATACATTTTTCCTGCATATAATAAAGAGGTAAGTTGTTATAGAAGAAAGGAACCTTACAAAATAATGTAATCCAATATTTATGCTATATAAGAAAGTTAAAATATAAGGAGTTTGGTTTATATTTAAGACCCAGATATTCAGAACTTTTACTCTATGTTCTTTGTAATTCACAAGAAATCGTAACATTGTGGTTCAGGGGCTAGTTACAACCAGCAATGTACTTTCTTTGGCCCTAATAGGTATTTTAAAATATTTTTAGTTATTCCTGAACTTTAACATTTTGAGATTTTATATAAAAGTCTGGATTTGCAGATTCTCTTACATTAGGTGATTTGACAATTCTGGGCACGTGAGACCACATGGCAGTACCTGGCTGAAGCTAAGTAGCAGCCTTCATGTTAGGGAAATCATAGTATCCAGTTGGCCAGTTTTCATTATTATCTAATATACTATACTCTTCATTAATTTATGCATTCATATGTATGTAAATATATATTATTTGCCTGTGCCCTATGGGAATTTGACTTTTGCCATTCTTTGGCTATACTCAAAGGCTTTTCATGTGAGCTGATGAAAACCTGAACCCATAACTTCAATGAAGCACTAGGGATACAGCTCATGGATGTATGGGTGTCCTAAAAGTTGTACAAAAACATTTCAATGATGTCAGTATAATTCCACAAAAGTGTTCTTAACGTTGACTGTCTAAAGCATTGAACTAAGCACTGAGATATCAATCACAAATGAACCCATCCTTGGGGAGTTTTAATGATTATAAAATGAGACACAATATACTCTGGGAGAAGGATACTATGTCTTATTTGCATGAAATGATAGAACAACTAATGCAAGATATATTTATTACTGTGATCAATATAACATAATCATAAGGGTAGGGTTTTTGGATGAAAGATAGTATATAAAGCAAATAATATTATTATATTATTATATTTCTTATACATATTATTATTGGGCCATTTGACCATTATTATCAATTCCAGATGAGTACTCCTATTGGTCATAATTAACAGAAGTGTTTTCTCATTTAAAGGCAGGTAAACATTTCATATTGAAAACTTGCCATACCAAACAATTTTTTTAATAGTGATGATAGATTTTGTAGATCTATTTACATTCTGTTGCTCACTTAACCTTTGACTAAGGTGTGTGTTAGGCATCTGCATACTTTGTGGGTAGAGCCAACACTTTAGGAAAAGCAAAATAATTGTTCAGGACAATTTTCCTGAACAATTGTTTTGCCTTTATTACCACTATGAGTGAAAAAAGATAAATTGGAATTATTTTTAATGTTCATAATCATTTACCCTCTAGAGTGTATTTCATACATGATATGAGATGACAGAGTATGGAAAATACAATGTTTTCTATGCACTCTTTACAAACTCAGTGAAATCATTCAAACAAATAATAGCAATGGAATGAATTCTGGTAAATACTAAGGATGAAAAGAATGTAAAAGGTCAAGGTCTTCATTATTCCTGTTTGTTGAGTGTTGGGTGAGCCCAACACTTCATAAACCATATTGAAGGGTTTGGTCCTTGCTCCGGAGGTTCACAGATCAAATTAAACAGGCAACGACAATTGTATTAACCAAGCAGGTGGTTAGTTCTAAAAATGAGGATTTCTAAACATTATAAAAAGTTTGCTTATTTTTTCTTTATTCTACCCCTTTGTTTCTCATACTATGGTCATTTCAAAATAACAAAAAAAGAGGTTAGGCCTTGCCTGACAAGAATCACAGAAAATTGATTTTGTGAAGAGGCTTTCTTTTTTAAAGTGAGTATAAAAATAGACTAAATATAGAAAAAGGAAAATGGATTGTTATGAGCGTGACTAAAAAAATAGAAAACAATGCAGTTGGGTTAGAGAGATGAAGCATACTGTACAATGAATGAGTCTACATAGGTTAAAGGAGTGTTGAGAATTAAGGAGTCCAGGGCTGATTTAGCCATATATACGAGGCTGGTTTACTCTAAAATGAAAACTATTGTTTGCCAAACTAAATTTACTTTGTCGCAGAGTTTACCAGCTTTGTTTATTCAACTATGCCTCTTTTTTTTTTTTGAGACGGAGTCTGGCTCTGTTGCCCAGGCTAGAGTGCAGTGGCACAATCTCGGCTCACTGCAAGCTCCGCCTCCCGAGTTCATGCCATTCTCCTGCCTCAGCCTCCCGAGTAGCTGGGACAACAGGGGCCCGCCACCATACCCGGCTTATTTTTTGTATTTTTAGTAGAGATGGGGTTTCACCGTGGTCTCGATCTCCTGACCTCGTGATCCGCCTGCCTCAGCCTCCGAAAGTGCTGGGATTACAGGCGTGAGCCACCGCGCCCAGCCTCAACTTATGCTTCTTTAACAAATAACAATGGTGACTTTTAGAAAAGTATTTTTAAAAATATGTTTCTTGAATATTTTGATTACCCCAGTATTTTCTGAAATTTTATTTGCATGAAAAAAGCTTGCCCTACTAATGAGACAGTTTATTATTATTATTAATTATGGTTTGTAAAAGTTTTATATTTAATAACAAAATGAAGAGGTTATATATCAAAATGCAAAAGAAATCTTCTGGTTAAATAATGTTTTGAAATTATGATTTTTATGGATTAGTGACAGTAAAATACATGAGCATTTCTCTATTATACGTGACATCTGGCTTTTGCTAAAAATATGTACTTTTTTGCAATTTCTCTTAGATTTAAAATATTTTCTTTTGCCTTAATCACTTTAGTTTTTGAAAGGCTTGTTCCTCATTTCACTTCTCAAATTATGACAAATCACAATATGTAACAGGGATTAAACTAAATATGCATTAGATGAGTAAAGAATTCACTGAGGCAAGACTAATCATCATTTAGATTATCAGTAGAAGATGATGAATAAACAAAGGATTGCATGACAAGTTGTGTTGATGCTGTGAGCCAAATGTTTTAGCTTTTACAAATGAAAAAAATCCCTAAGCTGATTATAGCAGAAAGTAATCATTTAAATTACAAACTTAAGAATTTCAAATTACATACTTCATCAAGTTGAGTCTATTTTAACTTACTGAGTAGATCTGGTATAACAGAATGAAATAATTACTTAGTGTTTCAGGTAAATGGAATATAGTCTTCCTATGCTTATAATTTATTTTCTATACAATTTCTGCAGTAGGTAACTGAGGAAAATTTCTGAGAATGTAGCCTTAGTTAAAATATTCAAAAATATGTTCAAGAATAAGCATTCTACAGATTTTTTTTTTCTTAGGAATTTCACTTGCACTTGTCAAGATAAATTTTTTGAAATACTTCTACTTTTTAGAAATTGATTCTTTAGAAACAAATTTGAAGAGATGTTAAAGAAGATGTAAGGAAGATTTTCCTTTTTTCCCTACTGGGTTCTCTGAATTGAAGATAAAAATCTGTTTCAATAGAGCTTTTCAATAAATGGTGTGTATGTATATTTGAACTAATATCCTACAATTGTATCATATATATAGGTAGTATATATGCTAATTCCCTATTAATTTCTCAAGGATATTTAAGAGTAAGAGTTCTGGGGTTGGACAATGTGGCTTCAAATCCTAGCTTGCCAGTTTAACAATGATTCTGGACAAATTATTAAAGTTTCTAAGCCACAGATGTTTTGTCTGTAAAATAGTGCTAATACCTACCTCATTATTGCTATAGTTGTAGCAATGAAGAAATGGATGCAAAACCTTTAATAATGGTGTTTAAGGTACTTAATGCAGCTAGCTCAAAGCAAATATAACCTCATTATTATCATTATTATTAGAACATTTTTTCAGTTGTTAATGTGTGGTAATTTTAAGTCTTGTTCAAGTATTTTAGTCCTTCAAACGAGTGCAGACACTGTCCTGGTACATTTTTTTTTTTTTAATTCTGTAGAGCAAAGCTAGAGGCATCAACACTACTATGAGACCCACAAATATTTCTAAATGATTGTGCCCTAGATGTGCTTTCTCAGTTTCTACCAGTACTTTGCTAAACTATAGGCCTGAAAGTTATTTTTTCGTGGAGATTGGACCAAGTCAGTGGGTTATGTTATTCTAAAATTTCAATCTTAGCCTCACTGTCATTATGCTCTTTCTGTGGCTCCTGGGAGACTACTGAATTTTTCATAGTTCTTTATGCTGAACACTAATGTGAAACATTATTGAGATTTCTATGGTTATTGAAAGTTATTGAAAGAAATTAAGAAATAATTATCTCCCAAGTCTAGACTTTGAAATGAATGACATATTTCCAGTCATCCTTATCTTTCACAGACTCATTGTGACTTGAATTTTACTTTTGTGATAATGTTAATAATATTGCCCCAGCACTAACCAGCTACTGGAGGATACATATTGCTAATGTGTCAGATGTAAAATCTTGCTCTCTGGGAGGAGGCAACTGGTCCCAGCATTAAAACATTAGTTCCTCAAATTGTAGTGGGCACTAAATAGTAACTAGAAGCTAGTACTGTTTTTAATGTTGAATCTATGAAATTAAATGAAAGTAAACTCCTTCCAATTAAGAATGGCTGATTCTGAGCTCTGTAGCTATGTTAGACAAAATGAATTGCAGATTAACCTGGACGGTTTATTTTCTTTGAATGTTTTGAAGTTTATATCGTATTATCTTCCAGTACACTCTCTTCAAGTTGATTATTGTGGTCTCAAATGCTTTTTTTATGTAAATAGTTTCTTCGCTTTACCTGAAAGAGAAATTACTATTCAAACTTTTGCTTTAACTGTGTCTGTATAGGGGAGAGTGAGGACCAATTCCTACCTGTATTCTTTTGACAGTATTCTTCTTGGTTGACAGCTCATAAAGAAATGTTGGTAGATTAGAAGAGATAGTCTAGAAGAATTTTCTGATTTGATACTGCCATATTTTACATGAAATTTACAGCACAAAACTTTTTAATAGATATAGCTTTGTAAATATCTTCCGCTATCTATAGCAGATATATTTTGCCACTCTGCAACTTGTGAAAACTTATTAACTAATAATTCATGGATTTTTTTGAACAAGATACTTCTATATAAACAGAGGAAAAAACAAAGTTAGAAAGAGTGATTTAAAAGCCTATAAGTAATACATAGTGATATAGTTTGGCTGTGTCCCTACCCAAATGTCACCTTGAATTGTAATAATCCCCACATGTCAAGGATGGGACCAGGCGACGATAACGGAATCATGGGTGCGGTTTTTCCCATGCTGTTCTCCTGATAACGAGTAAGTTTTCATGAGATCTGATGGTTTTATAAGGGGCTTCCCCCTTTGCTTGGCGCTCATTTTCTCTCCTGCTGCCCTGTGAAGATGTGTCGTCTACCATGACTGTAAGTTTCCTGAGGCCTCCCTAATCATGCTGAACTGCAAGCCAGTTAAACCTCTGTTCTTTATAAATTACCCAGTCTCAGGTATTTCTTCATAGCAGCATGAGAACAGACTGATATACACAGTATGAATAGGTATGCACAGTGTAATTATTCAAATCTTGGAGCTGACCTCTTTTAGAAGCTCATGACTTTCCAAAGAAACATGAATTTCTCATTACTATTTAACTACTCTTTGATAGTCTTTAGTATTCACCAGTTCTTCAGTTGTATCAGGGAAGTATTACGTGCAATAGGCCCTGACACATAGAAGACATTTCATAAATATGTTTAATAAGTATTGCTGAAGAAATTGCTTGTGGGAAATCATAATTTATTCATTTAAAATATTTATGTAATTCTAATGCTATTCTAGGCACTAAAATATTAAGATGAATAATAACCAAGAAAAGTGTTGATAATTTAAGTTACTTGATATTAATATCCCAATTAAGTGGTTAGTTGCTACTATATGCTGAGTTACAGTACCTTTAGCAAACATGTAATTGAAAATTTTGTAACATTTCATTATTTTACCCAGGCTCACGGACTGAGTACATGGTATGGTCAGAATTTGAAGCTATGGCAGTCTGTCATCAAGTCCATGCTCTTTACAATAATTCTAAACTATATCCTACATAAATGACCCACTATATTATTTAATGTTTTTAATTTGTTGACCCCCATATATGTTATTTAACTTTCCCCAAATTTTTGAGGTAGTATTATTAACTCTGTCTTAGGTATTATGAGATAGAAGATGAGAAATGTCTAAAGATGCCAGAGAGGTTTTTATCCTATTCCTCCCTTCCCCTCTACATTGATTTTCCCAAGAGTTGTGGGAATTCATGCCTCAGTCCTAAAAGGGAGGTCTAGGCAGGACCCTAGTACATCCATTACACTATTTAACACCTACATGTCCTCCACAAGCAGCCCAATTATTTTCATACAAAAATCTTCTCTTGTCTCATTAACTAGATCAAATCCTCCTTTACATGTTCTCAGGGCACTGTACACCTTCACTTTGTAGCCTTTATTATAGTTGAAGTTTCATTTTATTTATGAGTTAATTAATTTCAATCTTGTGCACTAGGTCTCATGATCCATAAGAGCCTGGATGGTGACTGCTTTTTTTTTTTTTTTTTTTTGTCCAACATTAGATCCCAGAGGCAAGCACACCACCATATACGCAGTAAATGGAAAATGAGTAGAGAGGGAGTAAAAGAGCTCAACAGGGTCCAAGACAAACATTTCAGGGTGTGTTTTACTCAGGACCACTGGTGATAACTACATGAAGAATCAGGACTTTATCCTTGCTTTTTTGACTTGATTGAGATGGAAGAGTGACAGAATGAGGAAAACTGCAATGAGGAACTTAAGAGTGGGTTACCCAGAATCCTATTTTACCTTTGTTGGAAGTGATTTAAGACTGGATCCCCGTAACGGATCCAGTGGTACAGGAGAACAGAGGTAGGGTCTCCTGATTGGGTTGGCTCCCTATGTATAGGCCCAGAAGTATAGAAACTTGTGTTGGCAGTGGCTCCACATGGGGGTTACCATCAGCTCTTAGCAGCCTCTGGAGCAACATCTCAGATTACTTACCTCTACAAGTAAATCCCTGTCATTAGAAAATCCCGAAGAGGTTTTTTCTTGCTCTCTTTTTTTCAGCCTCAATAAATGAACTGTGGCTCTCCCCAAATTTCCTAGATATTTCTAAGGTTTGCGACTCAAGATTATTGTCAACATGAAAACTAGAGGACAATCTTTCCAGTGACAACTCCAGGCTGTGCCATTTTTATTTCTGATAACACATTTGGGACTCCCTAGAGTTGTGTTACTATGTCATAGTTGTGTTATTACATTATTAATATAAGGTATTAATAGCATAGTGTCACATAACCAGCTACTCATTTGATTCATTTACCTTCGTCCTCAGGTAGGGAAACATCTGTGCATACCCTACTAGTTAAGACTAAGTTACCCTATTATTGGAGGATGCTATTGCAGGAGTGTGCATTATAAAGGTTCCCTCCATTCCTGTCTCTTCAGACACCAACTCACTCCTATTTGAGCAAAAGGCAAATAGGTGTCTGGACTAGGATGGGCTCTGAGCATCCATATTTTGATGAAACAAATGTAAATTATCTGGATCAGAGAAACTTGAGCTTTGTTAATTATAAAACTATAATTGGAAATAATGCCATTTGCTCTAGAACAGTGGTTTCAGCCTAAAACTTCATTTTTATAACTACTTCATAATAACTCCTATTATTCTGAAATAAAATTCATACATATTTTCACTTAACAATACACATGATTAAACAAAAAATAATGTATTAACTGTACAGGAGGCATGCAATAGAAAATAATATTTAATTAACAAATATATTTTAATTTGCAAAAGCTTGGTCGTAACTACAATGGAAGACATAACTAAGTAGTCATAAGCTAACACCTGTATGTCTAAATACTGTGAATATGGCAGTTACAGATGATGACTGATACATGTATGTTTATTATTATGTACAACTTTGCCTTTAATCATCTGTTATTCAAAAGATAAACTGTTGGTAAAAAGCATTGGTGAGCTCTTGGTAATATTTAAAATAAAACAAAATACAGTCTTCCTTTTTTTTTTACATGATGATACATTTTTGGAAACTTCAGCGTATATTAAGAACTTGCCCTAAATACTTTGAATTTATATATTAAATGGACTCAATATCTCAGAATGAGATCAATTTAAACAGGTCATTTACATACAAGAGTGCCTGGTAAAAATAAAAATTGTGTGAAACTGTCTATTAATGTTCAGGGCATCTGACATCTCAGACTCCAACTGCCTAAGTGAAATAGCACCTCTATCTTGTTCACAACCCAACCTACGTTCACAGATTTCCAAACTGCTTCTAGAGAAAAGTAGATGGAGACATTATTTTAGATTCTCTGAGATTCTTGCTGTTTTAATGCACACACCCAAACTGTCAAGTGAGGACCTAGAGGTGAGGAGCTCTCTTAGTTGCAAAAGACCTTTGAACCCATTGTCATGACAAAGAGCCTTTATATATACAGATGTTCATGTGTGAATGTGTGTTGTACAACATGATGACCTTTTAACAGCTAGCTTTCAAATGTGTATGGTAGATACTGTTATGATTTATAATGTTAAATTCAAAATAATCTTAAAATCTGTGGTAAACATTTTGGATTACCTATTTTAACTCAAGGATAATCAAAGCTACCCATAATCCATGAGCGATCATGCAATTTCTTGAACTAAAAAGTGGTCTTCAAAACAAAAATTGTAATTCTGATGTGCAAGTAATAATTACGAAGAAAAATCAGATTTATTATCAGCACTATAATAAAGACAACAACATCCAGCTAAGGGTCAGAATGAAAGGTTAGGAATCATGCTATAACTGTCTCCGTTTGTAGCAGATAAATAGAGGCCCTGCAGTAGCAGCTGACAAGTTAGTTAGGAGGTAGATCAGGTGTTGAAGTGCCCTAAAGGCTGTCAGAAATGCTATTGATTAGTCAATGATCGATTTTATCAATGTTGGTAGGGTGAAGAGGGCAAATTGCCATCTTCTCTCTCTTTTGTAATGTCACATTGCCCTCACAGCTTATGGATGTACTTAAGCTTTTTATAAAACACTTTAAACAACTTTCAGTTCAAATAAAATCGGTACATTTACTACCCAGTATATGAGGCTGTTTATATGAAGCTGATGCATCCAAAAAGTTGATTAATGGAATGTTTACTTATTAGCTGTTTTTAGTTACTATATTAAACACTTACTTTGTAGCAGGTATTGTTCTATATTTTGCTATATTTCACTACAAATTATTCTTTCATGGAAGTCTTAACATGCCCATTTTACAGATAAGAAAACCAGAGACTCAAAGAGCTTGTGTCTTACTCAAGGTGTATAACAGGAGTTACATTGATCTTCACACTCAATCAGGTCGGCTTGATTTGGGGCAGCTTCAAACAGTGAGTGGTCATTTCAGAGGTGTCTCGTCTACAAAAGAAGGGCCTCTCTTCTCTAATGGAAGCCTGTCTTACAAGCTGATCAAGTTTTTGGATTGCTGAGAACAATTAAGACTCCGTTCGTTTTAAATGTTTTCTATTTCTTTCTTTCACTTTTCAGATGCACCTCAAAAGAGAGTACTGAATGCACAAAAGATGAACCACACAGATCTTTCATATTAGACATTTTGTAGTGATAATTTTAAATTTATATTACATAATAAGAGGCAAAAGTAAAATAAAAATAAAACAATAGAAGTTGTCAGAGTTGATGTCAACTAAATCATGCCAAATCAAATAAATGGTGAATTCTACATTACTGAATGGTCATTTTTAAAGGTGATGATCGCTTCCGTAAATTGACACCAGTTGAGTCAGCATGAAAGTAAGATGAAGATCAGGTTTACTTTATAGACATGCTGAATGCTGAATCCTGCTAAAGCAATTTCTTACAATTTATTTCTGTAGAAAACAGTTGATCCAATTTTCAGTCCTCTCAGCTTCCTAAATTGACAAATGCAAGCACTTCTACAGCCAGAATCACACCAAAAAAACATTTATACTCTGTGCTGAAGTCTTTCAAAGATTTTTGGATGTTTGGTTCAGAAAACCAATAGAGATATGAGAGGTTGGGTCAGAGTTGAGACGGAAGTAATTTTTTTCCAAGGCATTTACATTTGAACTTGAGTGTATGTGTCAATAGTAGTGGATTTTAAATTACATCTGGATAGTTTCAAGATTCACATTATTTTTGTGAATATTAGATTGAAACAAATATCTATATCACATTTATTCACTTCAATTTTAGGGTATTTTTTGTAAATGTTTTGAACTTTGCACCCTTTTCCCCCTCAAAGAATTTTTTCTTAATCCCTCAACCGGTTTCTGTAGCTAGAAAGTTATTTGATAGTCAATATTTTAAAGTTATGGTTATTTTTATAATTTAAAGGATCATTACTTTGGTTGGTGCTGAGTAAAAATAGCTGTTGGACGGTTATTGTCAGTAATGTAACAGTATAAAAGAATATACATTTCTCCTTGTTAAATTTGATCATCACCTCAAATTCAACAGTTTCAAATAAGGCTTCTCATTCTCCTGTCCCTATTCCTAATAATCTTATTTGTATGAATGACATCACTGTATTTCCAGATAATCGTCAACTCCCGATCCAGTTGATCCTTGCCTTTTATACACTTACTTCCCATGTCCTGTGCCTTCTTCCTTCACAATGACTTTGCAGCCAGCCAATCTCTCCTCATTACTGATTATACCACCAGAATTCGGCCCTAAAATAGCTTCACCCATCGGCACATCATGCTCAGTTAATTTTCCTAGAACATTGTATTAGTCCGTTTTCACACTGCTGATAAAGACATACATGAGACTGGGCAATTTACAAAAGAAAGAGATTTAATTGGACTTACAGTTCCACATGGCTGGGGAAGCCTCACAATCATGGCAGGTGGCAAGGAGGAGCAAGTCACATCTTACGTGGATGGCGGCAGGTAAAGAGAGCTTGTGGGGGGCATTTCTCGTTTTTAAAACCATCAGATCTCCTGAGACCCATTCACTATCATGAAAAGAGCATGGGAAAGACTCACCCCCATAATTCAATAATCTCCCACCGGGTCCCTCCCACAACACATGGGAATTATGGAAGCTACAAGGTGAGATTTGGGTGGAGACACAGAGTCAAACCATATCAAACATGGTATCTTTTTGCTCAAAATACAATGTCTAATAATTTCCTATCAAATAAGTGCTAAATAATTTTAACCCGGCATGCAATTTTCACTAAAAGTTATCCTCCAATTATTTTTCAAGCCTCCTCACCACTTGTCTTTAGTTCTTGTAGTTCAGTAGTTTGTCCAGAACATCTGGAGCATTCCCAAAATCTGTGACTTAATTTATGCTCTTTGATCTATCAAGAATATCATCTGGCCTTCCACCTCTATATCAAAGTTGGTTTATCCTTAAATCCCATCAACAATGCCAACAATTGCCTGATTATCTGAGCCAGATATAAATTCTCTTTTTTCAAAAATTCTATAGTATTTATTGTATTTTCTATATCCCTTTTGGGATACTTGCCACTGGAAACATCCAAGAAATTTCCCTAATGTTGTTTGGCTACTTTGTGGTAGAATAAAGAAGCTAGGTATTCTGGGTCCTACGCTACTGCTCATGTCATTTACATTGCATTTACGCCCTCAGAGTCATGATAATTTACTTCTTTAATTACTTGAACATTCGTTATCTAGATAAACACAGGCTTAGTTTCTTGTGCCTTTCAGAGAAGTCAAATTCATATTGCATAAGAAACAAGATCTTCACAGCTGTGGAGATCCAGCTGAGATGTCCATCGGAAACTGCTGAAGCAAGCATTCAATGAAATAAGTTCCCAGGAAGCCTTGCATTCTCCTGTGAAGTCAAACTCATCAATGCTGAGATCAGTTCCATCTTTAGCACTTTATGAGATCCTCAGAGGTAGAGATTTTAGCAGGATTATGTGTGATCAAATCATGCAAAATTTTAGCAAATGTAAGAGCAGTTATTTTAGTGGAGGTAGATGATGTTTTGATTTCATGCTCATTAATGAATCACTTAGCTGTACACTGTTTAGGATGGGGAAAGTATGCTTTTTATGAGCATTCCCCATCAGGATATAGATAAGTATGAAACTCTGGCTGGGATAATTTGATGTGAGGCTTTTGGCTTCTTCAAGCTGCTAGGCAGCATGAGGCAGTGATGGCTACAGCATGCTCTGTACTCCATTGCCTGTCTCATTGTGTGTTTTCATCATTCACACAGCAGTGGGTGTATGAATGACTGCCTCAGGGACATCCATGTGTGCTTCTACTCTGTGGAGGCAAAAAAGCTTCCTGGAAGAGAAAAATTCCTCCTTCTCATAGCAGAGTAAAATGGATCTAAATTAATGCACATATGTGCATGTATATTCACACCAAAATTCTATCAGAGAAAGCTAATCAAGCTTTCTGTGATTGACTAAGTTTATATACATAGTTGCCAGAATATTATATTTTCAAGAATTATTTCACACAGTAGGTATGAAAATAAGTGAGTCTAGAAATCTTGGCTCTTTTTTTCAGTTCCTTGAAGTCTATGAAGCTTTACAAGGCACCTGATAAAAGTCTTATTTATTGATGCTACTTTCTGAAATCTAGATTGATTTTTGTTTTTTTCTGTAGTTTTCTAGAAATAAAACAGTTTAATAACTTAATCATTGCCCTAACTTTATATTTGTTTCATCCTCTTTCCCTGAGATATGCAAATATATGTCTCTTTGCTAATATCTTTTCTCCATTCTCTAGTCTGAAAGCTGATGCAAAGAAGTCATTAAAATTGATAGCAATATCCCCCACTTCAGTGAATAAATTACACTTTCCATTTCATGGAGGTCCCATTATCTCTGGCCCTGACCCCTTCTTACTTTTCTACTTGAAAGGATCCTGATTTATCTCAAACTCTTGTGCAATCTTTCTTTCATTTTCTACCCTTAATTTTCTTATCGTATTTTTTACACTTTCAACTTCATTCAGTCATCTCAGTGCTTCTCTCTACCTCGTATTTTATAGTGTACATTTTCTTCTTTCTTTGCTTTGATTAGTTTTTGGATTCTTCTCATTCTCCACATTGACTTTTTATTCTAACTAAAATCATATTTATTTCTGGATGATATGCACAGCCCTTGAACATACTTTAATTTACCCTTCAGCCTGTTTCATTTACTCTTTCCTTTTACTTTTCCCCCTTTATTTTTTATTTGGTTGGCTTGTATACTTCTACTCAAAATTTGCTTTTCTTTCTGCCTATTAAAAATCATACTTTTGCCCTTTTTGTATTCCTTTGGTTGATCTGGTAGAACCAACCCCAAATCCAACTTTATTACTCTGATTTTACTATCATATTTTTTATCTGTAATAATATCTCCTGTTACTTAGACTAATTTTGGAATTACAAAGAAAGCACATTTTCTTGGCCTTTGAAAAATGTTGTAAGAAAGTATTGTAAGCAGTAAAGTGGTAAGTGCAGGAAACACTGTGTTGATGGAATCTTTGTTGAAACTTTCAGCTTTGAACTTCACACACAGAAAACCATTAAATGCTGGGATAATAGAACCAGTTTCATTGTATCCCCTTTGTTTGGCTATCTCTATGGTTTATCAGTCTCCATAGAATATAGGACTGGAGGGGGTCTTGAGAGGTCATTTAATCTATTGCTCTATGGCCTGAAGGTTCTAAGGCCTCATATGCTCTACGAGATACCTTTTCACTTTAGTTCTTATCAGTTTAAATAGTGTTTGGAATTCTTGGTAAATATTTGGGAAGGTTGCAAATGTCATAGGGAAGAAAGAACTTGTATACACAAAAATCATAGAAAAGTCACCTACTAGAAAATTTTGAACAAGAAATTGTCAGAACAATGAAAGCGTTTATCAATTGGAAAGTATAAGTCTCTGGCTTATTGCAGAAATTTTTATACAGAAAGTATAAAAGATTTTAATGTTTTGGCCTAACGTTTCATGAGGATGAATATTCACAGAAACAACAATAATATGTGCTTTTATGTCATATGGGCAGTAACGAGTCAAATATACTGAGAATAATATGCCTATTTTCTACACATCACTGTGATCCATCAGTGATGACCTATTCTCTCCAAGAGATTAATATTCTTAGAAGAAACAGGAATGATATTGGAAGTCATTGCAAGAATATAAATACTGGGTTATTGTAGATTCCACTAAACAATAGTTATTTAAAATGAGTCATTTTTATACTACATTTTATAGTAACAATACTTCTGACTCAGTCTCTGACTCATATTATTAAAATCCCATGGGTTTCCAAGACCAATTTTTCAATTGATATTTAGAGAGGTAGGATGGGGTAGATTGAGTAGCATCTAGTTGTTTTTATGGATGAAAAACTGTCAAGTTCAGATCTCTCAATATTAGATAGTTCTAATTTTAGGGTGACTTAGTCATCCCTTAGTGATTACATAAGGCTACAAGCTCATTGACAAAATAACAATAAATAAATAAAAAATAGACCAAACAACAATGACTATTGATTTCAACCAAAATATCTAATTAATATTCATACTCTTCACTTAATATCCTTAGAACATTTAAACTTCAGAGCTTTTTTAGTCATTATCACTTCAAGAGTGACTAAGAATTTCAAAGATGATATGAAAATAATTTGCAATGAATAAATGCACATCAGTACACATGTCAAACAGATAACTTACTGTGACAGGTTGTTCACTTAGAAGAGATAAAATTATGAAATTCAAAAAAACAAGCATTAATGTCCTATAGTTGAGACTGATTAACAAACAGAAGTTAACAAAAACTGAAGAAAACAGTAAGCACTGATGTGGAGGCAGTATCAAATCATTTCAATATAAAATCAAAATTCAGGAATTTAGTGCGTGTTTGATATCGATGTTAACACTCTTTTTGCTTTATGGAGTATTCGAATATAGTCTGAAGGCATTACTGTGCAAAAACTTGTTGGTAACAAAATATATTTATTGCAAGAGAGTTGCAAGCTAAATAATAATTCAACCTAACAAGAAAAAAGGGGGAAAGTTCATGGCAATTTGGAATAGATCCTATGCTCCATGAAATAACAAAACTATCAATAAAAAAATTGTTTTTCAGCATTAACATTCAAAGACATTAAGGATAAAAACAGATAATTGATATGTGGCATGGTAACATATGCCAACTTTGGTAGCAAGTGTCGTGTTCAACTTTGAAACTTCCAAAATACTTACATTGAGTGCCCTTCATTACTAGTAGTTTAGATCCAGCTCTGTCACTTTTCTCAGCATGTAACTGTTGAAATCTCACTTCAATTTGCTGATTCTTAGTTGGTCTGTATGTCAGATAATGATGTTTACCTTGAAAAATCTTAATGAGAATCAGCTGGGGTCATGTTTATATATAAATTATGCAGAACAGTAGCTGGCACATATTAGATGAACAATAAATTACAGGTCTTTGCCACATTGTCATATCATTTATCCCCTAAACTATTGCAATTTCTTCCTTGCTAGACAACTTTCTTCAGTCTTCTCCAGTCTTCTCAAGACCATTCTACATGCAACTTTCAAATTACTATTTTCCAAACAACATGCCAATTGCAACATATGCCTGGTCAAAATTGTCTTCTCAATAAATTAAATTTTAATAACTTAGCCCGGTCCCCATATTTCCCAGTGTTGTCTCATTTCTCTGCTTCTCCAGCCTAATTTTCCAAATGATTTATATGCAACAGCCAAATTGTACTGCTTGTTATTCCAGAACATATTTCTTACTTTCTCACCTGTATGTCTTTGTTTATACTACCCACTGTATAGTGCTTATGTAGCCTCCTGGAATCTGTGCTGGAATTTGCCTCTTTACTCTCAAATCAATTTCCTGTTCTTCTCCTCTTTTGCATTGAGTCATGGCATTGAGTACATTTCCCAGGTTTTTTTTAGCAATTGATTTCTGAGTAAAATTAACCAATGTGAGGCACTGACAGAAAACTAGAAGGTAGAAAAGTAAAAGTATTTCTACTGTTCTTTTTCTTTCTTTCCCTAAGGCAGAGTCTGTAGCAACCCCTGAATGTCCTCCATGTTCTCTGGCCCAACCAGCTACCCTTTCCTCTATGGTTTCGGCTTCCACTGGGGACTCTGTATCTTGGGGTCTGGTTTAGCTGTCTACTCTTATTTTCCTTCAGCCTTGAGTTGGAGTGAGCCTTCAGAGATCGGTATCTTCAGAAACAGCTACTTCTGAATTGCCTGTGTGGCTCCTGAGCATTTGCATCCCTTGTGTATCAATTTCCCTGCATTCAGTTTCCTTACGTTGAAGAATATACAGTGGTTTCTGCTTCCTTGTTAGACTAGACTATGCCTACTGCAGAGTGACGTAGTTTTGGATTTAAATACTGGCTCCAATATGTCAGAAAAACTACTTAGCTGAGTTTCAGTTTATTCACCAATATCTGAATAATGTTCTGTAAGGTTTAGATAAAAAACATGTATGAAAACACATATATAATATCTAGAATACATTAGTTAATTAATACTTGGGTTTTCACCTCTCATTTTCTACACTACAAGCCCTTCAAATAAGTATGAGCTGAAATTAATTGATTATTTGAATGTAAGGGAATAAAAATCTTAGGTAATGTTTACCTTTTAGATGCATCTAATTATTTATATCATTCATGCTCTAAAAGTGTGCCTTATTATTAATTTGAATCTTAAGGGGTTTTAGTTGTAAGCATATATTAGATAGATTTAGTAGATAGCAACTATTTTATATCAAACATCATTTTCTCAGTATACATGGAAGGTCCTATTTTAGTAAAATATTATGTGGCTCAGGGGATGTGGGCCAGGTGAATATGGATGAACTGAGGGTAGAGCAATCCCAAAAGTCCTGAGGGAGGCAAGTAACAGGAAGAGTAAGGGATTTGTTGGATAAACATTCAGGTCAGGGGATTAGACTAAGGAATCAGAAGGAACTTTCCAATTATAGGGGATTTTCTCTTTTTGCCTTCAATATGAACAAGAAACGAAAGCAATCTAGGACTGTTTCCCGCCTATGGAGGCCAATAAGTTGGGGATCTGAAACGCACTTTCTTCTCCTATGATAGCTCACGAAGGTGGGGCCCTTCTATTTTGATTATTCATGACTTTTCTGGAAACACCTCTTCAGACCTCAAACCATTTATCTATTGTTTCTGCCAGAACCATGACTACAGTGGTTTAGTCATGCCTGTAGCCAGGCATTCATATTTTGTCCTGGGAAAAGCACTAGCCAATATATTTTTTGTCTTCTGCATGTAGGGTATAAGAGGCTTGCTGTGATCTTTCTGTACAAAGTATCCAACTCCAGAACTGAAGTCTGCAGCAGAGAACAAAGGTTAATTTCATGTCTCCCCAAATCCCAAATAAACAGATTTCTACTTTAAGAACTTGGGCATCTAGATAACTTCATCTAACTAAGTTGCAAAGGATTAAAATAAGCTCTATTTAAAGCTGGAGGCATATTACCTGACTTCAAATTATACTCCAAGGCTCTAGTAACCAAAACAGCATAGTACTGGTATAAAATAGGCACAAAAATAAATGGAACAGAATAGAGAACCCAGAAATAAAGCTGCAAATCTCCAGCAACTGATCTTTAACAAAGTTAGCAAAAACATAAACTGGGGAAAAGCCACCATTTTCAATAAATAGTACTGGGAAAATTGGATCACCATATGCAAGAAAATATAATTGGACCTCTATTATTCATTATATTTAAAAAATCAACCCATAATGAACTAAAGGCTTAAATGTAAGAACTGAAACTATAAAAATACTAGAAGAAAACCTAGCAAAAACTCTTTTGGACATTGATCTAGGCAAAGATATCATGGTTAATAACTCAAAAGCACAAGCAACAGAAACAAAAATAGACAAATGGGAATTAATTAAACTAAAAAGCTTCCGCACGGCAAAAGAAATAATCAATACAGTGTACAAGTAGCCTGCAGAATGAAAAAACATATTTGCAAACTATGCAACCAACAGAGGACTACATCCAGAATTTAAAAGGAGCTCAAACAATTCAACAAAAACAACAAAAAACAAATAACCTCATTAAAAAGTGGAAAATGACTTCAATAAACATTTTTTTTAAAGAAGACACACAAATGGCCAAGAAGCATATGAAAAACTCCTCAGCATCACTGAGCATCAGAGAAATGCAAATTAAAACCATAATGGGATACTATCTTACATAAGTCAGAATGTGGCTATTATTGAAAATAAAAAAATCACAGATGTTGGCAAGGTTGTAGAGAAAAGGAAACACTTACACACTCTTGGTGGAAATTAGTACAACCTTTATGGAAAACAGTATGGAAATTACACAAAGAACTAAAAGTAGAACCCCCATTGAATCTAGCAATCCCACTACTGGATATTTACCCAAAGGAAAAGAATATATCAAAAAGTTACTGGCTCTAACATATTTATCATAGCAGCATTCACAATAGCAAAGATATGGAATGGACCTGTGTCTGTCAACAGATAATTGCATTAAAACACGTGGTAGACATACACAATGGAATACTATTCAGCCATACAAAATGAAATCATATCTTGTGCAAAAGGATGGTTGGAACTAGAGGCCATTATCTTAAGTCAACTCAGAAACAGAAAGTCAAATACCACGTGCTCTCACTTACAAATGGAAGCTAAATAATACATGGACATAGAGTGTGGACTGATAAACTATGGAGGCTCAGAAAGGTGGGAGGGTGGGAGGGGGTGATGGATAAGAAATTACTTAATGGGTACAGTGTCCATTATTTGGGTGATGGCTACACTAAAAGCCAACTTTACTACTAAGTAATATATCCATGTGACAAAACTGTATGTTAAATGTATATTTATAATATATATTATATTAAATTTATATATAAGTTATATATTAAGAAAACATGTATTAAAACAATGACACTTGGACTCTACTACAGATCATTGTCTGCATCTGGGATAAATTCTGGTTAGATACGTTAAGAGAGAAAAGAATTCAGCCAGTGTTAAAGATTGTGGCTGTAGGAGTAATCCAATTTCCCCAAAGACTTTTTCATCTGTGGATTAGAGATAATGGCCAATATAGGATGACACCTGGAATAAGCAAAAGCTCCTCTCAATTTTTTGTGTCTCATTAGCTCTATCCCTCAAGAAAAACTTAATTCGTTAGAGCCAGGAACTCATTGGCCCAATCACCTTCAACTTTTAACTACAAAATCCATGGAACATTCTGGAATATTGAACAAAGCTATATCAAATTTTGATTGCAACAACACAAGTTCTTATGAGAGATGGTCTTAAATTATCTCTATCAAACATATTCTTACTTCCCTAAATACAGAGGTAGCTAAGCAATTTTAAAAATGCTCATTGGTCCTTCAAATTACATAGGATTTTGAGGGTTTTTTTCCCCCTAATTGTAGCTGTTACCCTGGTAATACAAGTTAATTTAGATTCTTGAAATGAGATTGAGTCAGGTTACCTTAAACCACGGAAATAGTTTTTTGAATACGTCTACTCTATCTGTTGTGTTCTTACTGGGAATAATGAAAGATAAGGGCATTATTCACAAAGACTGACATGCATAATCAACTAAGCATAATATAATGTACAATAAAATGTGTGCTAGAAGAGAGGTGCTATGAGAGTAGAACAGAAGGAACATTTACTTCTGATTAAAGCATTGGAGAAGATTTAATTACAATTGCATTTAAGCCAAGATTAAAACATGGGTAATATTTAGCTTAGTTGGAAATCATAGAAAGAGTGTACATGGTTCAAAAAAAATAAGCAAAGTTACAGAAGAACTCAAGAGTGTGGAGAGGAGGTTTGGAGAACCACGAGCCCTTGGACTGGAGTTTATAATTCTGGTTAGAATAAATTGAGAGGTGTGTGGGGGAAGATAATTTAAGTCACAAATTATAGATTTTTGATCTGGAGGCCTCAGAACTTTCCATTTTGGGAAAGACACCCCATCTCAGGATATTGAATAGGGATACTATGTGAGTCAGCCTCTATTTTGAAAAAGTAAACCTTAAGGATCTTGCAAGGTGCATTAGAAGACAGAGAGGCTAGAAACAGACCAATTTAGGAGTCTATGGAATAGACCAGACAAGGGATTCTGAGTGCTTGGATTTGGTCATTGGCAGTGAGAATGAAAAGTCTGGATGAACATGAAAAACATTCTTGAAGGTGAATCAAGAAGACCCTAGTAACTAATTAAAATTGTAAGGTGGACAGGTGGACATAGAAAACAAATTGTTTCAGAAGTTCATAACTGAAAACATAATAGCAACATTAACAGACATACAGAGCACAATGAGTCAAATAGACTTTGGCAGAAAGGCAGGTAGTTTAAGACATTGAATTAGGAACATATGTGGGTACTCGTATGTATAATGGTTCTGTGAGTCAGCAGCACAGAAGATAAATTGAAATTGTGACTGAGTCTTGGAAATATGCAATTTTTAATTTTTTTTCCAATCCTTTTATCTGACACAATCTGCCAAAGGGACTTCCATTTCCGCCTACAGCATTGACTCCCCAGTATGTATCTGCTGAGTTGCAGCCCCACATTTTAAATTACTTCTTTATTGCCCCACCCAGACATTTTAAAAACATGCCAAACTCAACATATGCAAAACTGATGTCATCATTTCTAATCCTCCAATCAAACCCGCTCTGAAGCCTGAAGAAATTACAGTGCTGGTGAATGCCATTACTATTATCAACCTGGATACTAACAACTTACCCCACAGCAACACGAAACAAAACATATACACAAGCTTGTGAGTCATCCTAAACTCCTCTCCATTCTGATATCACTAGTCTAGATCCTAATCCTTTCTTTTTTTTAAGAATTACTGAAATAAATTTCTACCAGAGGCTCTTTTCTGTGGACTTCCAAATCCACTCCCCGTACAGGTACCTGAGTGCCACATAAAGTGGCGATATCATTATTTCACCTTTAATCACATTATACTCTTTTTGTTCATGTGGCTTACTTTGTTCCTAAAGGAAAGAACAACTACATTGTTGTTTTTTTTAATGATTACTTTCTGGAATAGCGATCCTCAAAAGTTTCTGAATAAACAAAACTATTTATGTTTAGAATAACTAATATGAAATGGTAGTTGAAGGTGTGGCAGTGGGGAATGACCAAATGTTAAGAAAAAACAAGATAAGCAATACAACTTTCAAAGAAGGAAATCAAAAGATAAAGCTGTGGAGGATTTTAAGAAATGAATCATCATAAAAGAACCAAAGGGAAATAACATTTAAGAGAGGAACATTTTAAGAAGGAAGACTTGTTTACTTACCTAATCTCTGTAAGCAGTAAACTATTAAGACTCTCGTAACTTTGCTGCTTCCTCCTTTTGTCAGCTTGATGTTTTCTCTTCCACTTTTTCTACCAGCCACACGCATATGGCTGTTGTCCACAGTTCCGTCCTTCGCCTGCTTCTCCTTCCACTCTCTACCATCTCCCTGGGAAATCATTTTCATTTCTGGATATAAACTATCACTGAGGCACAATGACTTCTAAATCCGTATTCCTGGCCCTCTTTGTTTCTACTGACAATTTCTGCAAGATTACATGTGTCCACACTTCCAAAATGAAGTCAGCTTCTTTCCCAAATATGCTTATCTTATTCTACCTATATTCTATAAATCTTGTTTACTGTAAGCATTTCTTTTATTCCACAAGCATAAAATATGCTTTATTCTTGATTGTGTTTTTTCTTATACTCCAATCCATATCAGTCACCAAATTTCATCAACTCTCTCTTCTAAATGTGTCTTACATCTTCCCTACCATCTCCACTTTTACTATGTTCATTCAGTTCTTCAGCATGATTTGTGTAGATTATTACAGAGGCTCAAAACAGGTACGTTCACCACAATCTCTCCCAATCCAAAGTATCCTTCATATGGTTGTCAGAGATAATTTTCTAAAGTGGAATGTGAAATACTCTCATCTGTTTTTTTTTAAATAAACAAATAGAACCATCTTAGCTCTATAATGATCAGAGAAATAATTCCAATCTATTAATATCTTATAAAAGGACTTCTAAAATATGACTGCAACTATATTTTTTAGAAACATCTCCAGATGCTTTGTCTACATCACAAAACAAATAGAAAAGTTCTCAAATTGTCATACTCAACATGTTTTGTTACATTGTCATGCCTTTGTAGAATATGTATACTTATCCGGGAATTCTTCCCCTGTCCATTAATATGTAGCTTCTTTTTAGAAAATATCTGCTTATTCATGATGAATTGTTTTAAATGTCATCCTTTTTGTAAAAAATGTTTAGATTTAATGTGTTTGTTTGTTTTTGAGATGGAGTCTCATTCTGTCACCCAGGCTGGAGGGCAGTGACATGATCTCAGCTCATTGAAACCTCGCGTCCCAAGGTTCAAGCAATTCTCTTGCCTCAAATTCCCAAGTAGCTGGGATTACAGATGCCCACCACCACACCCAGCTAACTTTTGTATTTTTAGAAAGAGACGGGGTTTCGCCATGTTAGCCAGGCTAGTCTCGAACTCCTGACCTCAGGTGATCCGCCCGCTTTGGGCTCCCAAAGTGCTGGGATTACAGGTGTGAACCACCGCACCCAGCTAGACTTAATGTGCTAAATCCAACTTTTCAAAGAGAAAAGCCTCTAGTTTGTAGTTAGAAGCTATGCCTTCTTACAGATTTATATCTGTGATAACCATTTAAATTGTGATCATAATAAAAGGTATCTGTTCAAAAGAAAATTACCTCTACTTTTTCTATTCTCTGAATTATCTCACTGGTATAGTGTGAACCTCTAATTTCATGTGCTTTTCAGTGAATGTTTGCTTTTGTTTCACTGCTAAGATGAAATGAAAGCCCATAGTTTTGTATCTAATACATATTTTTGTACCAAAATGCATTGCTCAGAGCTAATTTGTATCAGATGTTCAGCCATTAGATAAACTAGCATTTCTTGACTGCAGTGAAATCTACGAAACTGTAGCCAAGAAATTGATCCCTTTTTTTTACTTTATTTCGTCTTGCTAAGAAAATTAAAAAGAATAAGCTTTGCCTTATATTACTGTTGTCCTTATACTTCTTTTCCCATCTGAAAGCTATGATACATGTTTAACAATAAGCAAATGGTCAAGAAACACACCATGCAGGGACAAATTCAGTCTGCAGATGACAATCACTGCCAAAATGCCATCTGAACCACGATAGTTCAAATTTTGGCCTGAGTACCCAAAAAGAAAGAAAACTGTAATGCAGACGGGGAGCAAGTGAAACCCAATCACGCTAAGCATCACAATTGTAAAGTCAAGGTGAATAAGAAGAAATGAAAAGCTATTCATCGAAGCTGCCTCCACATGGGACAAATGATTCTTATGCTTGAAATAGATTTAAGTGTCCCCAAACAGCAATCTCACTCTCGCACAGGAAATGAAAATAAAAGCAAGCAAGCAGCCAGTCAGAAACAGTCACCACCTTCTGGGTACAGCCACTTGAGAGCTGGCAGAATATGCAGCTCTGTCAGATCCATGCAATTATAAAAACATTTGAATAGGAATACTTGAAAATGATCTTTAACTCTAGTGGGATGCTGAAATGACTTTTTTGAACTTTTCTCATTTTTCTCAGGTTTTTTTCTGACTCTGTAAGGTAAATTATGACCTAAATGTTTCATGCTTGGCTTTCTGGTTGGATTTGGGGGCTTATCGTAATTTTATTTGTATATGTTGAGAGGTTTTAATAAACTGTGTCAACTAGAAAAACAGTGGGAATCTTTGTTTCAGATGTAGAGTGGCAGCCTACAGGCTTGAGCTGTTATTTGAAATTCCATTGAATTCTAATTGTTTAAAAGAGGTAGCTGTTCATACTTTATTAATGTTTACTAATTAAAGACTGTAATTCTTGACATCCAAGTATTATATAGCTGTTAAAGACATGGAAAAATGATTGTATTTGAACTCAGACAACTGGGCCTGTTTATTATATTATGTTTGTCTGTTTTCATGTGCATGTGTGTCTGTGTGTATGTGTGTGTCTGTCTGTCTGTTTCTCTGTGTATGTGTGTATGTTTAGTTTTAATTAGATATGTCACTTAGCAGCTATGGTAACATGTGTAAATCCTGAGATTCTGTCTTTTTGAACTTTTAAAATAGTTGTCTATTAGCAGTAAACCTTGGCCTACTCATATCACAGACCTTTTTGGGGGGAAAATCATGACAGATCATGTGTTAGGTCAGTTTGTAAAAACTAAATTAATAGACACATGAAATGCATTGCTATTTAGAAGGCAGCGTTAGAAGTCATGTGACTTATATTCTAGTTTCTGTTCTACCACTTACTTGCTTTATGGCCAAGGTGAATCAGTTAACCTTTATGTGACTCTGTAAAAGGAAACTGATTTTTGTAGTTGATGATTACTTCAAAGAAGCATATTTATTTCCTTTTTCTCTTATAATTCTTGGGTAGTAGTTACAGTAATAACAAAAATAACTGTCACTTATTGAACACAGACTTCAAGATTATATTACCAAAAGGTTAAGATTAGAATTAATGAAGACCAACCATGATTTATTTGTGGATCAAATAATTATACACATTTAATATCTTGATACAGAGTTGATTCTTACTCCTAGCCTTTGTTCATAGTTCGTGCAGTCTAAGATATTTTCACATATTACAGACGAATATGTTGATTTAATTATGGCCCCCTTAGGCTCCATGCCACCAAGGGCACAAATTTGAAATTTGTGACAGAATTTAGATTTGTGATTTGGTGAGAGAACAGGGCAGCTCTAACTGATAATATTAATAGTATTAATTAATATTTAAGAGAGCACATACTCTATTCCAAGTAGTCTTCTAAATAGTTTACATGAGTACACAGTTTCATCTTCACAATATGCCTAGGAGATAAGCACTATTATTTTACATTTTACAGATGAGAAAACTGAAAAACTGAGAGCTTTAATTCACATAAATAATAAGAGACACAACCTAGACATGATCTAAGGCCATTGGACTCCAGTTGAGCCACTGGCCTCTACCATCAGCAAGCTATGATCTAACTGCTTAATTTTACTTAAAAATATTTGTTAGTCTTACTAGTTTATGCCTAAAATAATAATAATAATAATAATAATAATAATAATAATAATAATAACTTAGTCTAACTCTCCTACAGGTGAATTTTTAATATTCCAGGGGTACTTGAAAAAGAATATTGAAGTTATTATATACATCTCTGTCTTTGATGATTTGATGGAGATATAATTTCAAATAATATATTCCAGTAGTGCATATGATCCAGGAAGGGAGGCAGAGCAAGATGGCTAAATAAAAGTTTCCACAAATTGTCCTCCCCTGAGAAACAAAAATTTAACAACTATCTACACATAAAAGCACCTTTATAAGAACCAAACCTCAGGTAAGTGATTACAGTACCTGATTTTAACTTCATATTGCTGAAAGAGACACTGAAGAGGGTAGGAATGACAGTCTTGGCTTGCCAATGCCACTCATCTCCCTAGTCTGATGGCAGGGAGATAATCCATGCTTTTGGGAGAGGGAGAGTGCAGTGACTATGGGACCCAGCATTGGAACTCGGTGCTGCCAACACCAGGCAGAACTCAGGTGGTGCCCATGGAGGGAATATTTAGATCAGCCCTAGTCAGTGGGAGATTGCCCATCCCAGTGATCAGAACCTGAGTTCTGTCAACCCTTGTCACTGTGGCCTTAAAAGCTCTGGGGTTCTGAATAAACTTGAAAGGTAGTCTAGGCCACAAGGACTGCAACTCCTAGGAAAGTCCTAGTGCTGTGCTGGGTGTGGAGCCAATGTCCTTAGAGGACATGTAACCTTGTGATACATCAGCTGGGGTGGATAAGGAAGTGCTTGCATTACCCTTTCCCCAACCACAGGTAGTGCAGCTTGCAGCTCCAAAAGAGACCTCTTCCTTCTGCTTGAGGAGAGGAGAGGGAAGAGTAAAGAGGACTTCACTCTGTAACTTGGATAACCGTTTAGCCACAGTCCGATGGAGCATTGGGCAGAATTGTGGGGTCCACGTTCCAGGCCATAGCTCCCAGATGACATTTCCAGACACATTCTGGGCCAGAAGAAAACCTGCTGCCTTGAAGGGAAGTACTCAATCCTGGCAGGATTCATCATATGCTGACTAAAGAACCCTTGGGCGCTGATCAGCAGCAGTAGCCAGGGAGTGTATCCCATGGGCCTTGAGTGAGACTGTGAAATGTATTGGCTTCCAGTGTGACCCAGAACATTCACAGCTGTAGTGGCCATGAGGAGAGACACCTTCTGATTGAGAAAAGCAAAGAGAAGAGTAAAGGGGACTTTGTCTTGAGCTTAGGTCTCAGCTTGGCCACAGTGGGAAAAAGCACCAAGTGGGCTCTTGAGGCTCCCAATTCCAGCACGTGGCTCTTAGATTGCATCTCTGGGCCTGCTCTGGGCCAGAGGGGAGCTCACTGCCCTGAAGGGTGAGTCCCAGCCCTGGCAGCATTTACCACAAGGATACTGAAGAGCTCTTGGGCCTTAAGTAACATTGGTAGTACCTTGGCAGTACTCTCTGTGGGCCTGTGGTGATTGTGGATACTGGGAGAGTCCTCTGCCTGAGGAAAGGGGAGGGAAGAGTGGGAAGGACTTTGTCTGGTGGTTTGAGTGCTGGATCAGCTAAAGTAGAATAGAACACCTGATAGATTTCTAGGGTTTCTGACTCCAGGCACTGACTCCCAGATAGCATCTCTGGATTCACCTGGGGAACTCATTACACTTAAGTGAAGGATATAAGTCTGGTTGGCTTTACCACCTGTTGACTGTAGAGCCCTAGGGCCTTGAGCAAACATAGGCAGTATCCAGGTAGTAGTTATAGTGGGCCTTGGTCAAGACCCAGTGCTGTGTGGGTTTAAGGTCTGACCCAGTGCAATCCCAATGGTGGTGGGCACAATGATGCTTGTGTCACCCCTCCCCCAGCTCCAAGCAGCTAAGCAGAGAGAGAGAGACTCCATTTGTTTGGGAGAAAGTAAGAGAAGAGAACAAGAGTCACTTCCTTGTACTCCAGATAATTCTTCTGCATCTTATTCAAGACCACTGAGGTGATGCCTCTGTGGGTCTGCAAGAACCACAGCATTGCTGGGCTTGAGGTACCCCTAATGCAGATACAGCTGCAGTGATCACAAAGTTAGATCACAATGCCCAAGTCCAAGTCCCTTCAAATGCTTGGAAAGACTTTCCAATAAGGTCAGGTACAAACAAGCCCAGATTGTGAAGATTACAATAAAGACTTAATTCTTCAATGCCCAGACACTGATAAACATCCATAAGCATCAAGACCCATCCAGAAAAACATGACCTTATCAAATAAACTAAATAAGGCACCAGGGACCAATCCCAGAGAGACAGAGATTTGTGACCTTTCAGACAGAAAAGTCAAGATAGCTGTTTTAAGGAAACTGAAAGAAATGCAAGATAATACAGAGAAGTAATTCAAAATTCTACCAGATAAATTTAACAAAGAAATGGAAATAATTAAAATGAATCAAGCAAAAATTTTGGAGTTGAAAAATGTAATTGACATACTGAAGAATGCATCAGAGTCTCTTAATAGCAGAATTGATCAAGTAAAACAAACAATTAGTGGGCTTGAAGATGAGCTATTTGAAATTACACAAAGAATATTAAAAAAAATGATGCATGACTACAAGATTTAGAAAATAGCCTAAAAAGGGCAACTCTAAGAGCTATTGGCCTTAAATAGTTAATAGAGAGAGATACATAAGTAGAAAGTTTATTCAAAGAGATAAAAATGGAGAAATTTCCAAATCCAGAGAAATATATCAATTTTCAAGTACAAGAAGGTTATGGAATACCAAGCATATTTAACCCAAAGAAGACTACCTCAAGACATTTAATAACCAAACTCCCAAAGGTCAAGGATAAAGAAAGAATTCTAAAAGCAACAAGAGAAAAGAAATAACATACAGAGGAACTCCAACATATCTGGTAGCAGACTTTTCAGTGCAAACCTTACAGGCCAGGAGAGAGCGGTATGACATAAAGGGCAGAGGGAAGAAAATCTTTACCCTCAAACAGTATTTCTGGTGAAAATATCCTTCAAACATGAAGAAGAAATGAAGACTTTCCCAGATAAACAAAAGCTGAGGGATTTCATAAACACCAGCCCTGTCCTATAAGAAATGCTAAAGGGAGTTCTTCAATCTGAAAGAAAGGGATGTTAATAAACAATAAGAAATTATTTGAAGGTACAAAATTCACTGGTAATAGTAAATACACAGAAAAACACAGAATATTATAACAGTGTAATTGTGGTGTAAACTACTAATATCTTAAGTAGAAAGACAAAAAGATGAACCAAATAAAAGTAATAACTACAACAACTTTTTAAGACAAAGACAGTACAATAAAATATAAATACAAACAACAAAATGTTAAAAAAGTGGGCTGACAAAGTTAAAATGTAGCATTTTTATTAGTTTTCTTTTGCTTATTTGTTTGTTTCTTGTTTATGCAATCTGTGTTATCATCAGTTTAAAGTAATGGGTTATAAGATAGTATTTGAAGTCTCATAGTAAACTTAAATCTAAAAGCATACAATGGATAAACAAAAATAAAAAGCAATAAATTAAACATACCACCAGAGAAAATTATCTTCACTAAAAGAAGACAGGAAAAAAAGAAAGAAGAAAGAGAAGAACACAAAATATCCGGAAAACAAATAACAAAATGGCAGGTGTAAGTCCTTACCTTTAAGTAATAATATTGAATGTAAACAGATTAAACTGTTCCATCAAAAGACATAGAGGAACTGAATGGATTAAAAACATGACTCAATGATCTGTTGCTTACAAGAAGCATACTTCACCTATAAAGACTAACATAGACTGAAAAAGGGATGAAAGAACATATTGCATGCAAATGGAAACCAAAAAAGAGCAGAAATAGCTATACTTAGGCAAAATAGATTTCAAGACAAAAACTATAAAAAGATACAAGAAAGGTCATTATATAATGGCAAAGTGGTCAATTCAGCAAGAGGACATAACAATTGTAAATATTTCTGCACCCAACACTGGAGAACCCAGATATATACAGAAAGTTTTATTAGCATGAAAGAGAAAAATAGACCTCAATACAGTAATAGCTGGAGACTTCAACACCCCACTTTCAGCATTGGACAGATCATCCAGACAGGAAATCAACAAATAAACATGGAACTTAATCTGCACTACAGACCAAATGGACCTGATAGATATTTACAGAACACTTCATCCAATGGTTGCAGAATTAACATTTTTCTTCTCAGCACATTCATTATTCTCAAGGATAGACCATATGTTAGGCCACAAAACAAGTCTTTAAATATTAAAAAAATTAAAATAATACTAGTACATATGACTTGTATGACTACAATTGTGTACATACTTAATTATAACAAACTAAAACTATATACAATATATAGTGTCTTTAAAAACTGAATTTTGTTGCAAAGTTCTTATAGGAAATTTTTTTAGAACAGAAATGTGACCATTTAAGGAGAAATTTTCTTTTTATATTTTATTTGAGAAACTTTTATCCTGGAAAGTTTATAGTCAGTTTTCAGTGAACCCAGATACGTTTTGGAACTAAAACTCTGTGTTCATCTTTTGGTGTGGGGTTCTAGCTTTTGGGCACCTAGCTCAGCAGCACCATAGCCATAGTCTCTTGATTTAATGGACATATCTGAAAACCTTAGAACATATGCTGATACAACTTTACCTTTTTACTTTTACAACCAATCAGCAGTTATTGTTTGTTTGTTTTTGCTCTTGTTTTTGTTTTTATTTTTGGTAGGATCTGGCTTTGTTGCCCACGCTGGAGTGCAGTGCAAAACTCTGCCTCCCAGGCTCAATCAGTCCTCCCACCTCAGCTTCCCAAGTAGCTGGGACTACAGGTGCATGCCACAACACCTGGCTAATTTTTGTATTTTTAGTAGAGATGGGGTTTCACCATGTTACTGAGGTTGGTCTTGAACTCTTGAGCTCAAGCAATCTGCCAGTCTAGGCCTCCCAAAGTGCTGGGATTACAGGCACGAGCCACTGCGCCCAGACCACTCAGCAGTTTTTAAATTAATTATTACTGACTTCTTGCCAAAATTTTCCTCGTGATTTTTCCAAACTTTTTTTACTTTTCGTAAGTATTTAACTTTTGGCAGACTTATTTATCTCCTTCTTAAGACAACTGAAGTTATTTGATGCCTAATCCACTAATTTCTCTGAACTCCAAATGTAAAACTGGCAAACTCTCTTCTATGTTTGCCAGTTTGGTCTCTCAGTATGCCACGACCATCCACTCTACACTTTACTGGACATCTATTTAGCAACTTTTACTGCTGCTAGGAAAAGTTTGGGCAAAACCCAGCAGGAAAGATAATTATTTTTAGATTTTTAAATATGAAGAAGTTGAGATTAAGAGTAGCTAAAATATTTTTCTCAAATCCTAGAGTGAATAAAGGAGAAATAGGATTAAAACCAAGGATTTTCTCATTTTCAAGACTTTCCTTCCTTTATCATTACCTCTTTTTCAGACTACCCATAACTCAGTCTTATCTCAGTTTTTCATTCTCTACTATGCCTATTTTTACATGCTTACAGCATGATTGAACCTTTCCTACACACACACACACGCGCGAAAATATTCTTAGCCCTTTTCTTTTTAAAAAGTACCTCCAAGATTTTGTGACTGTCTCTTGCTTGGCTTTATGTGGTATTTCCTAATAATCGGGGTAAAATTATGCACTTTTGGCAGAAATACTATGTAAGTTAATGTGTTGCTTAATAAATTATATCAGGAGGTACATGCTATTGGTTTGCCCAATTTAGTGACACTAGATCTGATTGCATAAGGAAGTGCCCATCAGATTTCTCCACTATAAAATTGGTAATTTCTCTTTCTAATTAATAAGTAATCTGTGAGCATTACTTGGAGGCTATCATGTTCGTCAATCTTTTACCCAATAATTTTAGGGTGTAAGGAAGACTCTTGCCTAAAGCAATGATTATTACAGTTGTTGCAGAATGGTGAGAAATACATTTTAAAAATAAATGTTTAGAACATTAAGATTCTCCAATGACAGCTAAATTTTTGTCCTATTTTAAATATATTAAATAAGAATAATGTTTAAATCTGTATTCAGTCCTTGCCTCATTCATTAAAATTTTTTAATTTTTGTAAAAATTTATACATGTAGGCAACAATATATACTGTTTTAACAAATAACTTTAGATATATTAACAGAATATTCTCAAAAACATTTTATTCACTGGAGTCCCCAGTCTTGGGAGACTTCTATCCTAGGTCACAAGAAAAGCACGTGGAAAATTCTATTATTGGTTTTATAGTGTTATTTTTCACCAGTACTGAGTGGCTTTTACCAAACTTTAATCACATTATATTCTGGCACAAAATTAAGTCACTCATTCAAATTGAGACAAAGTTAAGTGATCTCAAAATGTTTAAATGCTGCATTTCCTGAATAATTAACTTGATGGCTAGATTGAATTAAAAAAAAATTCTACTCAAAGACCGACTAGCTTATCTTGTAACTTTCTAGATAGGAGAACTGCAGGTTTCTCATCCACCTCAGCTCCCTGGTTACTACTGTCACTTGGTCTAGAAAGAAACATCATTAAGATGAATCAGGACCACTGTCCATAACCAGCATAGCTAGTCATGGCTCCTTGAATCAAATTTGAATTGATTAGTACTTTGAATACTGTACACAGGAAGGACTTGTTCCTTTTATTAGGATAATATTCTGTGGCGAAGATAGTTTATATTAGCCCTGTCCTACACTCTACTCAGTTCCAACTCCCTTTTAAAAGAAGTTTCTTGGCCTGGTGCGGTGGCTCATGCCTGTAATCCCAGCACTTTGGGAGGCCAAGGCAGGCGGATCACGAGGTCAGGAGATGGAGACCATCCTGGCCAACGTGGTGAAACCCCATCTCTACTAAAATACAAAAAATTAGCCAGGCATAGTGGCGAGTGCCTCTAGTCCCAGCTACTCGGGAGGCTATGGCAGGGGAATCGTTTGAACCTGGGAGGCAGAAGTTGCAGTAAGCCAAGATCACGCCATTGCACTCCAGCCTGGGCAACAAGAGTGAAACACCATCTAAAAAAAAGAAGTATCTCAAGCTTTCATAGAATAATGTACATCTATTATTATATAATAATTTATGATTGTCAATAAATGCATCCAAATCATATATGATGCTGGATATCCTCAACAAAAACTTCAGCCCTTATTGAAAGTCTTCATCTTGTGGTTTTTGTTAATAATGCCTAGACATCTTTACCTCCCTTTCCTTTCTGCATCATAAAACAACAGTGACAGTGTTGTGAGATATGTTGAGTAGAATATTCTATCTTTATGAAATAAAAGCAAGCTCAATACCAAATCAAAAATCTTTAAGGTATGACTACCTAGAAAACGATATAAATGTGATGTGTAGTCTGGTAGGATCTGGAAATGTAATGTGAACAAAGCTTAAATAGTCTCCGCTTTAAGGAAATCTACCTTTTGGTGAAGTAGTAAGCTGGAAAAAATCTAAAGATTTATTGTAAAATTGCTACAAAAAATAAAAATGTTTAGAAAGAATATCACAGGAATTATTCAGTATATTTAAGAAAAAGAAATTTAAAAATTTTACTGAGGAATATAAATAAATATGTCAATAAATGGGCATGTTTTTACCTGGATTTAGATATAAGTATTGGAAACTGGTCAATTTTCCCAAAATAGTATATAAATTTAATGTCATTACAACAAAAACATATATACATATACGCATCCCTATATGTTTACATATGTGTGCTTATATGTATGTTTGTATGTATGAATACACAATGAAATAGAGGAAAATGGCCAAGAAAATTCTACAAAAGGAAAGTTGAGGGAATTGAAGGAAATAGACGTATATTTTTATTTTTTTATTTTATTGTAATTAAAATCCTCTTAAGAAACTAATATGGTTAGCCTCTGTGTCCCCACCCAAATCTTACCTTGTAGGTCCCACAATTCCCATGTGTTGTGGGAAGTGCCTGGTAAGAGATGATTGAAACAGGGGGGCAGGTTTTTCCCATGCTCTTCTCATGGTAGTGAATGGGTCTCATGAGATATGATGGTTTTAAAAATGGGGGTTTCTTTGCACAAGCTCTTTTTTTTGCCTGCCGCCATCCATGTAAGATGTGACTTGCTTCTCCTTGCCTTCTGTTATGATTGTGAGGTCTCCCCAGCCACGTGGAACTGAGTCCAATTAAACCTCTTTCTTTTGTAAATTGTCCAGTCTGGAGTGTGTCTTTATCAGCAGCGTGACAACAGACTAATACAGTAAATTGGTACCAGTGGAGTGGAACATTGCTGAAAAGATATCTGAAAATGTGGAAGCAACTTTGTAACTGGGTAACAGGAAGAAGCTGGAACAGTTTGGAGGGCCCAGAAGAAGACAGGAAAATATGGGAAAGTTTGGAACTTCCTACAGACTTGTTGAATGGCTTTGACAAAAATGCTCATAGTGATATGAACAATAAGGTCTACACTGATGTGGTCTCAGATGATGAGGAACTTGTTGGGAACTGGAGCAAATGTGACTCTTGTTATGTTTTAGCAAAGAGACTGGCAGCATTTTGCCCCTGCCCTAGAGATTTGTGGAACTTTAAACTTGAGAGATGATTTATGGTATCTGGCAGAATAAATTTTTAAACAGCAAAGCATTCAAGAGGTGACTTGGGTGCTGTGAAAGATATTCAGTTTTATAAGGGAAACAGAGAATAAAAGTTTGGAAAATTTGCAGCCTGACAATGCAATAGAAATGAAAATCCTATTTTTCTGAGGAGAAATTAAAGCTGGCTGCAGAAATTTGCACAAGTAACGAGGAGCCAAACATTAATCACCAAGACAATGGGGAAAATGTCTCCAGGGAATGTCAGAGGTCTTCACAGCAGCCCCTCCTGTCATGGGCCTGGAGGCCTAGGAGGAAATATTGTTTTTCTGGGCAGGGCCCAGGGTCCTCATGCTGTGTGCAGCCTAGGAACTTGGTGCCCTGTGTTCCAGCTGCTCCAGCTGTTGCTGAAAGGGGTCAACATAGTGCTTGGGCTGTGGCTTCAGAGGTTGCAAGCCTCCAGCTTTGGCAGCTTCCATGTGGTATTGAGCCTGTGATACACAGAAGTCAAGAATTGAGGATTGGGAACCTGAACCTAGATTTCAGAAGGTGTATGGAAATGCTTGGATTCCCAAGCAGAAGTTTGCTGTAGCGGCAGTGTCCTCATGGAGAACCTCTGCTAGGGCAATGCAGAAGAAAAATGTGGAATGGGATCCCCCACACAGAGTTCCTACTGCGGCATTGCCTAGTGGAGTTGTGAGAAGAGGGTCACTGTCCTATAGACCCCCAGAATGGTAGATCCACTGGTAGCTTGTAATATGTGCCTGGAAAAGCTGCACTGTTCAATGCCAGCCCATGAAGGCAGCCAGGAGGGAGGCTGTACCCTCCAAAGCCACAGGGATGGAGCTGCCCAAGACTACAGGAACCCACCTCTTGCATCAGTGTGACCTGAATGTGAGATATGGAGTCAAAGGAGATCATTTTGGAACTTCAAGATTTGACTGCCCCACTGGATTTTGGACTTGCGTGGGGCCTGTAGCCCCTTTTTTTGGGCCAACTTCTTCCATTTGGAATGGCAGTATTTATTCAATGCCTGTACCCCCATTGTATCTAGAATGTAACTAACTTGCTTTTGATTTTACAGGCTCATAGGCAGAAGGGACTTGCCTTGTCTTGGATGAGACTTTGGACTGTGGACTTTTGAATTAATGCTGAAATGAGTTGAGACTTTGGGGGACTGTTGGGAAGGCATGGTTGGTTTTCAAATGTGAAGACATGAGATTTGAGAGGGGCCAGGCGTGGAATGATACGGTTTGGCTCTGTGTTCCCACCCAAATCTCATCTTATAGCTCTCATAATTGCCATGTATTGTGGCAGGGACCCAGTGAGAGACAACTGAATCATGGAGGCAGGTCTTTCCCATGCTGTTCTTGTAAAAGCGAATGGGTTTCAGGAGATCTGATGGTTTTAAAAAAGGGAGTTTCTCCACACAAGCTCTTTTTTTGCCTGCTGTCATCCACATAAGATATGACTTGCTTCTCCTTGCCTTCTGCTATGACTGTGAGGCCTCCCCAGCCACGTGGAACTGTGAGTCCAATTAAACCTCTTTTGTAAATTGCTTGATAAAGACCTCATGTATGTCTTTATCAGCAGCATGAAAATGAACTAATACAGTAATCCTAATTTTTTATTTTTAAAAAATAGAACATACAGTCAAAGGTTTTAATATAAAAAACTATTACCAGTTCTGCCTATAAGAAAACTTTGTAATTTGTTCCTTGACATAAAATCACCAATTTTTCATATTTGCGTGTATAAATATATACAAATTATATAAACAAAATTAAAACATTGAGTTGTTTAAAATTTTAAATACATTACATTTATTTAAATTAAATAATGGTTATTTAGTATTAAGAAATAGGCAAAATTGCAAGGAGAGAGTATTCTTTGTTTCTTAGAGACAGAGTCTCACTGTTTTGGCCAGGCTGGTCTCAGACTCCTGTCTTGAAGCAATCCTCCCACCTCAGGCTCCCAAAGTGCTGAGTTTATAGGTGTGAGCCACCACACCTGGCCTAGGGAGGAAGTATTCTTTATCCCTTTAACAAAATTTATTCATAGTATATTTTTTTCTTAATATATAAGGCAAAAAGTGTGCTTGAACTCTTCCTACACAATATTTTTTTCACAAAGTAAAAACATAAAACAGTAATGTTTGCAGTAATTAACAAGCTGACTCCAAAGCTATGTGAAAATATAAAAGAGCAATAATAGTCAAAATGACTGAAAAAGAACAAAAAGGAATGACCTCACAACTGGATATCAAGGTTTACTATAAACCTACAGTAATAAAGATAGTAGTGACACAGGTATAAGCGTAGATATACAAACCAGTGGGAAAGAATAGGGTCCAGAAATTAACCCATACTTAGTCAAATAATTTTCCACAAATATGCCAAAGTAATTCAATGAAGGCTAGTCTTTTCAACAAACTGGATATCTATATGTAAAAAAAAAAAAAAGATTTTCTAAACTTACTTCACAAAACATTAATTATAAGTAGATCTTAAGCTTACGTATAAGATCCAAAGAGAAAATTACAGTGGAAATTAGAAAACATTCTAATTGCATAGTAATAAAAACACAATATGTTAAAATTCAATTACAGCAGAAAAAAATTATAGTTTCAAATACATTTTTACACTACAAAATCCGGAAAAAAGGAGAAAATTAAACCCAAAGTAATTAGAAAAAAAGAAAATAGTAAAAATAGTGGAAATAAACAATAAACAAATAGAAAACAATAGTGAAAATCAACAAATCCAAAATGAGTCCATCGAAGAGATTAATACAACAGATAAAACAGATTAAAATAAAATAAAAATTAGGGATTCCTGGGCAAGATGGCCGAATAGGAACAGCTCTGGTCTGTAGCTCCCAGCGAGACCAGCGCAAAAGACGGTGATTTCTGCATTTTCAGCTGAGGTACCCAGTTAATTTCATTGGGACTGGTTAGAGAGTGGGTGTCGCCCATGGAGGGTGAGCAAAAGCCGAGTGGGGTGTTGCCTCATCTGGGAAGCACAAGGAGTTGGAGAACTCCCTCCCCTAGACAAGGGAAGCTGTGAGGGAGAGTGCCATGAGGGATGGAGCTATCCAGTCCAGATACTTCTTTTTTCCCATGGTCTTCACAACCCACAGACCTGGAGGTTCCCTTGGGTGGATCACAGTTCCTCACCACCAAGGGAACAAAACTGGATGGAGAATGAATTTGACAAATTGACAGAAGTAAGCTTCAGAAGGTAGGTAGTAACAAACTCCTCTGAGTTAAAGAAGCATGTTCTATCCCAATGCAAGGAACCTAAGAACCTTGATAAAAGGTTAGAGGAATTGCTAACTAGAATAGAATAACCTGTTTAGAGAAGAACATAAATGACCTAATGGAGCTGAAAAACATAGCTTGAGAACTTCGTGAAGCATACACAAGCATCAATAGCTGAATCGATGAAGTTGAAGAAAGGATATCAGAGATTGAAGATCAACTTAATGAAATAAAGCCTGAAGACAAGATTAGAGAAAAAAGAATGAAAATGAATGAACAATCCCTCCATGAAATATGGGACTAGGTGAAAAGACCAAACATACATGGTTTGATTGGTGTACCTGAAAGTGACTGGGAAAACGGAACCAAGTTGGAAAACACTCCTCAGGATATTATCCAGGAGAACTTCTCCAACCTAGCAAGACAGGCCAACATTCAAATTCAGAAAATACAGAGAACACCACAAAGATATTCCTTGAGAAAAGCAACCCCAAGACACATAATTGTCAGATTCACCAAGGTTGAAATGAAGAAAAAAAATGTTAAGGGCAGTCAGAGAGAAAGATTGTGTCACCTACAAAGGGAAATCCATCATACTAACAGTGGATCTCTCTGCAGAAACCCTACAAGCCAGAAGAGAGTGGGGGCCAATATTTAACATTCTTAAAATAATTTTCAACCCAGAGTTTCATATCCAGCCAAACTAAGCTTTATAAGTGAAGGAAAAATAAAATCCTTTACAGATAAGGAAATACTGAGGGAATTTGTCACCACAAGGCCTCCCTTACAAGAGCTCCTGAAGGAAGCACTAAATACAGAAAGGAAAAACTGGTACAAGCCACTGCAAAAGCAAACCAAAATATAAAAACCATAAACACTATGAAGAAACTGCATCAACTAATGGGCAAAATAACCAGCTAGCATCACAATGACAGGATCAAATTCACACATAACAATATTAACCTTAAATGTAAATGGACTAAATGCCCCAATTAAAAGATGCAGACTGGCAAATTAGATAAAGAGTCAAGACCCATTGGTGCTGTATTCAGGAGACCCATCTCACGTGCAAAGACACACATAGGCTCAAAATAAAGGGATGGAGGGAGAATTACCAAGCAAATGGAAAGCAAAAAAAAAAAAAAAAAAGCAGGGATTGCAATCCTAGTCTCCAATAAAACAGACTTTAAACCAACAAAGATCAAAAGAGACAAAGAAGGTCATTACAAAATGGTAAAAGAATCAAAGCAACAAGAAGAGCTAACTATCCTAAATATATATACACCCAGTACAGGAGCACCCAGATTCAGAAAGCAAGTTCTTAGAGATCTACAAAGAGACTTAGACTCCCACACAATAATAGTGGGAGAGTTTAACACCCCACTTTCAATATTAGATAGATCATTGAGACAGAAAATTAACAAGGATGTTCAGGACTTGAACTCAGCTCTGGTTCAAGCAGACCTAATAGACATTTACAGACCTCTCCACCCCAAAGCAACAGAATATACATTCTTCTCAGCACCATATCACACTAATTCTAAAATTGACCACATAATTGGAAGTAAAACATTCCTCAGCAAATATAAAAAAATGGAAATTATAACAAACAGTCTTTCAGGCCACAGTGCAATCAAATTAGAACTCAGTATTAAGAAACTCACTCAAAACCTCACAAATACATGGAAACTGAACAGACTTGCTTCTGAATGAGTATTGGGTAAATAATGAAATGAAAGCAGAAATGAATATTTATTCTTTGAAACCAATGAGAACAAAGTTACAACATATCCGAATCCGTGGGACACAGCTAAAGCAGTGTTTGGGGGAAATTTATAGCACTAAATGATCACATCAGATAATGGGAAAGATCTAAAATTGACACCCTAACATAACAATTAAAAGAACTAGAGAAGCAAGAGCAAACAAATTCAAAAGTTAGCAGAAGACAAGAAATAACTAGGATCAGAAGGAGACAGACACGAAAAACCCTTTAAAAATTAATGAATTCAGAAGCTGTTTTTTTTGAAAAGATTAACAAAATTGATTGACTGTTAGACAGACTAATAAAGAAGAAAAGAGAAAAGAATCAAATAGACACAATAAAAATGATAAAGGAGAGATCACCACTGATCCCACAGAAATACTAACTACCATCAGAGAATAGTATACAAACCACTATAAAGACATATGCACACGTATGTTTATTGTGGTGCTATTCACAATAGCAAAGACTTGGAGCCAACCCGAATGTCCATCAATGATAGACTGGATTAAGAAAATGTAGCACTTATACACCATGGAATACTATGCAGCCATAAAAAATGATGAGTTCATGTCCTTTGCAGGGACATGGATGAAGCTGGAAATCATCATTCTCAGCAAACTATCACAAAGACAGAAAACCAAACACTGCATGTTCTCACTCATAGGTAGGAACTGAACAATGAGAACACTTGGACACAGGGCAGGGAACATCACACACCAGGGCCTGTTGTGGGGTCGGGGGCTGGGGGAGGGATAGCATTAGGAGAAATGCCTAATGTAAATGATGAGTTGATGGATGCAGCAAACCAACATGGCACATGTATACCTATGTATCAAATCTGCATGATATGCACATATACCCTAGAACTTAAAGTATAATTTAAAAAACAACAAAACAAAACAAAACAACAAAAAAAGAAACTTAAAACCAATGATAAATTTTTGAAATGAAAATATCCCAATTGCTCATAGTTCTTTAAGTGTTTTCAGTGAGACAAAAATTTTGGAAGATGGCATCATTTATTTATTTATTTTTAAAAGTGAAAGTAAGTTTATTAAGAAAGTAAAGGAATAAAGAATGGCTACCCCATAGGCAGAGCAGCCCTGAGGGCTCTAGGTTGCCCAGTTTTATGGTTATTTCTTGATTATATGCTAACAAGGGGTGGATTATACATGCCTTCCCTTTTTAGACCATATAGGGTAACTTCCTGACATTGCCATGGTGTTTGTAAACTGTCATGGCGCTGGTAGTACTATAGCAGTGAGGATGACCAAAGGTCACTCTCATTGCCATCTTCATTTCAGTGGGTTTTAGCTTGTTGCTTCTTCTTCTTCTTCTTCTTCTTTTTTCATTATAGTTTAAGTTCTCAGATACAGATGCAGAATGTGCACATTTGTTACATAGGTATACATGTGCCATGGTGGTTTGCTGCACACATCAACCCGTCATCTATATTAGGTATTTCTCCTAAGTCTATCCCTCCCCTTTCCCCCACCCCCTGACAGGCCCTGGTGTGTGACGTATCCCTTTTCTGTGCCCATATGTTCTCTTGTTCAACTCCCACTTATGAGTGAGAACATGCGGTGTTTGGATTTCTGTTCCTGTGTTAGTTTACTGAGAATGATGATTTCCAGCTTCATCCATGTCCCTGCAAAGGACATGAACGCATTCTTTTTTATGGCTGCATAGTATTCCGTGGTGTATAAGTGCCACATTTTCTTTATCCAATCTAACATCGATGGGCATTTGGGTTGATTCCAAGCCTTTGCTATTGTGAATAGTGCTGCAATAAACATACATGTGCATGTGTCTTTGTAGTAGAATGATTTATAATCCTTTGGGTATATGCCCAGTAATGGGATTACTGGATCAAATGGTATTTCTAGCTCTAGATCCTTGAGGAATCACCACACTGTCTTCCATAATGGTTGAACTAATTTACACTCCCACCAACAGTGTAAAAGTGTTTTTATTTCTCCACATCCTCTTCAGCATCTGTTGTTTCCTGACCTTTTAATGATCACCATTCTAACTGGCATCAGATGGTATCTCATTGTGGTTTTCATTTGCATTTCTGTGATGACTAGTGATGATTATCTTTTTTCATGTTTCTTGGCTACATAAATATCTTCTTTTGAAAAGTTTCTGTTCATACACTTCACAAAATTTTTGATGGGGTTGTTTGTTTTTTTCTTGTAAATTTGTTTAAGTTCCTTGTAGATTCTGGATATTAGCCCTTTGTCAGATGGATAGATGGCAAAATTTTTCTCCCTTTCTGTAAGTTGCCTGTTCACTCTGATGATAGTTTCTTTTGCTGTGCAGAAGCTCCTTAGTTTAATTAGATCCCATTTGTCAATTTTGGTTTTTGTCGTGATTGCTTTTGGTGTTTTAGTCATGAAGTCTTTGTGTATGCCTATGTTCTGAATGGTATTGCCTAAAATTTCCTTCTAGGGTTTTTATGGTTTTAGATCTTACATTTAAGTCTCTAATTCAACTTGAGTTAATTTTTGTATAAGGTATAAGGAAGGGGTCCAGTTTCAGTTTTCTGCATATGGCTAGCCAGTTTTCCCAACACCATTTATTAAATAGGGAATCCTTTCTCCCACTTGTTTTTTTCAGGTTTGTTGAAGATCAGGTGGTTGTAGATGTGTGTTGTTATTTCTGAGGCCTCTGTTCTGTTCCGTTGGTCTATATATCTGTTTTGATACCAGTGCCAAGCTGTTTTGATTACTGTAGCCTTGTAGTATAGTTTCAAGTCAGGTAGCATGATGCATCCAGCTTTGTTCTTTTTGCTTAGGATTGTCTTGGCTATAGGGGCTCTTTTTTGGATCCATATGAAATTTAAAGTAGTTTTTCTAATTCTGTGAAGAAAATCAATGGTAGCTTGATGGGAATAACGTTGAATCTATAAATTACTTTGGGCAGAATGGCCATTTTCACGATATTGATTCTTCCTATCCATGAGCATGGAATGTTCTTGTATTTGTTTGTGTCCTCTTTTATTTCATTGAGCAGTGGTTTGTAGTTCTCCTTGAAGAGTTCCTTCAAATCCCTTGTAGGTTGGATTCATAGGTATTTTATTCTATTTGAAGCAATTGTGAATGGGAGTTCACTCATGATTTGGCTCTCTGTTTATCTGTTATTGGTGTAGAGGAATGATTGTGATTTTTGCACATTGATTTTGTATCCTGAGACTTTGCTGAAGTTGCTTATCAGCTTAAGGAGATTTTGGACTGAGACGATGGGGTTTTCTAAATATACAATCATGTCATCTGCAAACAGAGATAACTCGACTTCCTCTCTTCCTATTTGAATACCATTAATTTCTTTCTCTTGCTTGATTGCCCTGGCCAGAGCTTCCAATACTATGTTGATTTGGAGTGGTGAGAGAGAGCATCTTTGTCTTGTACCAGTTTTCAAAGGGAATGCTTCCAGCTTTTACCAATCCATTATGATATTGGCTGTGGGTTTGTCATAAATAGCTCTTATTATTTTGAGATACGTTCCATCAATACCTAGTTTATTGAGAGTTTTTAGCATGAATAGGTGTTGAATTTTATCTAAGGCCTTTTCTGCATCTATTGAGATAATCATGTGGTTTCTGTCATTGATTCTGTTTATGTGATGGATGATGTTTTTTGATTTGTGTATGTTGAACCAGCCTTGCATCCCAGGGATGAAGCTGACTTGATTGTGGTGGATAAGCTTTTTGATGTGCTGCTGGATTCAGTTTGCTAGTATTTTATTGAGCCCTTTTGCGTCGATGTTCATCAGGGATATTGGTCTAAAATTCTCTTTTTTGGTTGTGTCTCTGTCAGGCTTTGGTATCAGGATAATTTTGGCCTCATAAAGTGAGTTAGAGAGGATTCCCTCTTTTTCTATTGATTGGAATAGTTTCAGAAGGAATGGTACCAGCTCCTCTTTGTACCTTTGGTAGAATTTGGGTGTGAATCTGTCTGGTTCTGGACTTTTTTTGGTTGGTAAGCTATTAATTATTGCCTCAATTTGAGAGCCTGTTATTGGTCTATTCAGAGATTCAACTTCTTCCTGGTTTAGTCTTGGGAGGGTGTATGTGTCCAGGAATTTATCCATTTCTTCTAGATTTTCTAGTTTATTTGCATAGAGGTGTTTATAGTGTTCTCTGATGGTAGTTTGTATTTCTGTGGGATCGGTGGTGATATTCTCTTTGTCATTTTTTATTGCATCTATTCGAATCTTCTCTCTTTTCTTCTTTATTAGTCTTGCTAGTGGTTTATCAATTTTGTTGATCTTTTCAGAAAACTAGCTCCTAGATTCATTGATTTTTTTGAAGGGATTTTTGTGTTTCTATTTCTTTCAGTTCTGCTCTGGTCTTAGTTATTTCTTGCCTTCTGCTAACTTTTGAATTTGTTTGCTCTTGCTTTTCTAGTTCTTTTAATTGTGATGCTAGGATTTTGATTTTAGATCTTTCCAGCTTTCTCTTGTGGGCATTTAGTGTTATAAATTTCCCTCTGCACACTGTTTTAAATGTGTCCCAGAAATTCTGGTACATTGTGTCTTTGTTCTCTTTGGTTTCAAAGAACATCTTTATTTCTGCCATCATTTCATCACTTACCCAGTAGTCATTCAGGAGCAAGTTGTTCTGTTTCCATGTAGTTGAGCGGTTTTGAGTGAGTTTCTTAATCCTGAGTTCTAATTTGATTGCACTGTGGTCTGAGAGACAGTTTGTTGTGATTTATGTTCTTTTACATTTGCTGAGGAGTGCTTTACTAAGAATTTTCAACCCAGAATTTCATATCCAGCCAAACTAAGCTTCATAAGTGAAGGAGAAATGAAATCCTTTACAGACGAGCAAATGCTGAGAGAGTTTGTCACCACCAGACCTGCCTTACAAGAGCTCCTAAAGGAAGCACTAAACATGGAAAGAAACAACCGGCATCAACCACTGCAAAAACAGGCCAAATTGTAAAGACCTTCAATGCTAGGAAGAAACTGCATCAATTAACGGGCAAATAACCGGTGAACATCATAATGACAGGATCAAATTCACACATAACAATATTAACCTTAAATGTAAATGGACTAAATGCCCCAATTAAAAGACACAGACTGGCAAATTGGATAAAGAATCAAGACTCATCAGTATGCTATATTCAGGAGACCCATCTCACATGCAAAGGTGCACATAGACTCAAAATAAAGGGATGGAGGGAGAATTACCAAGCAAATGAAAAGAAAAAAAAAAGCAGGGTTGCAATCCTAGTCTCTGATAAAACAGACTTTAAACCAACAAAAATCAAAAGAGGCAAAGAAGGCCATTACATAATGGTAAAGGGATCAATTCGACAAGAAGAGCTAACTATCCTAAATATATATGCAGCCAATACAGGAGCTCCCAGATTCAGAAAGCAAGTCCTTAGAGACCTACAAAGAGACTTAGACTCCCATACAATAATAATGGGAGACTTTAACACCCCACTGTCAATATTAGACAGATCAATGAGACAGAATGTTAACAAGGATATCCAGGAGCAGAACTCAGCTCTGCAACACGCAGACCTAATAGACATCTACAGAACTCTCCATCCCAAATCAACAGAATATACATTCTTCTCATCACCACATTGTACTTATTCTAAAATTGACCACATAATTGGTTTTAAGTTTCTTCAAAGCATGTTTCCCCTATTGTTTCTGCTTGAATTTGAATATACCAGAATTCCTTAGAAAATTATATAGTTAAGAAAATCCATTAGTGCTCTAAACTTAAAAACAAAAGATGAAAATATAATATATGCTGGCCACATATCCACATATATATATATATATATACATATATATATTTCACCTTATCTGTGATTTTTATTATTTTTGTCTTAATAAAAGACATTAGTATAATATCAATTAATTAGAAATCTTTTCTCCCATAGGTACTGGATATTTAATCTTTATAAGTTTAGTTTTCTCCCAGGAATAAAAATAGCATCTGCTGTGTTTGGTCTTCATGAGGACTAAATAGATAATGCATCTGACAAGCTTTGTACAATGCTTGAGTTATAGTAAACACTTAATGCTCATTTCCTATAAAAAAATAAAAATGAAAAAGAGTGTCTGTTTGAGACAAAGAGAGGGAGAAAGAGAGAATAGTTTTACTTCTAGATATTTATTCATTTATTCAATATGTCCACAAAAATATCTGTACAAGAATTTATATAATATCATTATTCATAGCAGTCAAAAAATTAAAAACACCCAAATATGCAAGTGGAAAATGTATTAACAAGTTATAGTTTATTCAAATGATGAAATATTTCTCAGCAATAACATAGAATTTAAAAATACACAAAAGCATGGAAAAACTTCAAAAACATATTAAACAAAAGAAGATAGACACACTGTCTGTATACTTTATGATTCTAGCTATATAAAATTCAAAAACAGACAAAATTAATAGATGGTGATAAAAATTGGAAAGTAGTTGCCTTCTGAGTTGAGGATATTGACTGGAAATATTCAAAAGAAGAGTTTCTGGAATGATGGAAATCGTTTTTACCTGGTTTGGGATGACAGTCATATAAGTTGTAAAAAATTGTCCAAATTCATCGATCTAAACATTTCAGTGTACGTTAAATTATGCAAATTGAACCAAAATACATAAATAAATGAACTTTAAAAATCAATAATAAACAGGCCAAGAATGTATGGGCTGTTACAAATATATTTTAAGATTTCTTTTAAACAGATATGAGAAATCTTGATAGCTAGAACCTATGGTTACAGGGGCAGTATTGAAACTGTTAGAATAACCCCCACATGGAAATCTTATTGCACACTTCCTTAAGTTAAGAAAAAAAGTGGCATATGATTAAGCAAAAGACAAAAACACAAGAGCTAAATCATTTAATTAATATTAAATGATCTTTTATATTTTCTATCTTATATGTGATTATTTTTCTATGCTTTTTTTTTTTTTTTTGAGACAGAGCTTGTCATACAGGCTGGAGTGTAATAGCGTGATCTCAGCTCACCGCAACCTCTGCCTCCCGGGTTTAAGTGATTCTCCTGCCTCAGCCTCCTGAGTAGCTGGGATTACAGGCATGTGCCACCACACCTGGCTAATTTTTTGTATTTTTAGTAGAGACAGGGTTTCTCCATGTTGGTCAGGCTGGTCTGGAACTCCTGACCTCAGGTGATCCGCCCGCCTCGGCCTCCCAAAGTGCTAGGATTAGAGGTGTGAGCCACCATGCCCAGCCCTATATATGCACTTATACATTTATTTTAATTTATCAAACTTAAAAGAAAGTAAAAAACACAAATCTAAGCTTAAAGTTAGGTTGCTATGAAAAGCATAATTTGAGCCATCTTAGACCATGTTGTAGTATCATAATGGTTTGAATATTTATAAGTTAGGAAAATGTGTGATCCCCTCTTTTACACATGATCTTAGCCAAAAGGGCATGAAATGATAATTATATACTTTAAAGAGCTCTTGAAAAAAACTGTAAGACAATTACAACATATTCTTTTCAAATATGTCCTTGAATATTTATAAAAATCTTTAGTTTGCAAGAGCAAGCTCCAGAAAATAAGTAGAAGCTTTTGTGGGGAATGTTAACATAGCTACAATTAGGAGACATCAAAATTGCAGGCATACTCTACTTTTAATAAATTCATCATTTTTTCTTATTGCTTGAAGCTGCATTACATGCACATTTTAATTTCACTGTGAATGGAATCTTTGCATAGTCTTGACAACAGAGAGGCAGTCTAGGCTGTCAAGAAAAAAAAAAAAAACACAAAAGCTGTTGCTGAGTGTGCAGCAAGCTGTCGTGAGTTTTACATGAAGAGGTCAGGATTTTCTTGGAGAGTCACTTTCCAAGTATGGCATGCTTACAATAATTAGTATCCTGACTACTCAGAAGATGGTTGTAGACACAGCTGTTGTTTAAGGTAGCAGGCACATCAATGACAAGGCACTAGGTATTGATTTGTGCAGTGACATCCTTCTAACTATGTCATCTGAGTGAAAGAAGCCCCAAATTAACCAATAATAAAGTGTTAGAAGTTGTAGTAGCTGCTCTCTTGGGACTTGTTCTAAAAGAGTATAGATGCCATTCCTTCATCTAGGTCATCAATCCTGCTAAAGGACTCACATTGACATTAAGTTGACCAATAGGACAATGTAAAACCTAAAGTAGTGCTGTATCCCATATAAGTATGTGTGTGTATGCCATTTTTATATTCATTTTATCTATGTACTTACATAACAGTGTATGTATATCCATATAAAACATAGATACATACCAAAATAATGTGAAGAATTTTTAATTAATGGCAATAATATATGAAACTGTAAGGTATTATATAACATCTTTGATAACGCTAATTTTAAAACTAATTTCAAAAACAAAAACCAGGAATTACTATATTTTCACCAGAATTAGAAATAGATAAACTTATTGGCAAGATTTGTTTTTGCTATTAATTGTTTTAGTTTCTGATTGGATCATATTTTCTATTTTAATATGAGCCTTAGCTCATATTACACAGTTTGTAAGGAGCTACATAGTGTGTGAGGAGATCACAAATATGCCTGGATTAGATTATGCTAATATCAGCCACCCATATTTAATGGACTGTCAACAAAAAATAATAATTACATTTGTTTTTGTCCAAAGTATCCCTTGACCATGTTAATATTAAAAATGACTTGAAAATGTTTGCATATTGTCTTATGATTTGATATAAACTTACAGAAGATAATTTTTCTTGCCTTGGTCTGAATTTTTTTGACCCTTTTGAGATTACTCATTAGATAGCATTTTATGTAGCTTTTATGTAGCCAAAATTTAGAGTCTCATCTTAGCATTTGGCTCATCTGCTTATCTCACTGATATGAGGTTTTCCTATAATGGAGTTGATAAAAGCATAAGCAACTTTAAAAAACAGCTCTCACTTTTTAAAGACTAGATTCTAATGTCAACAGAAAGGACATAGGCATCAGCAAACATAGGGTTCTATCTTGCAGTGGGCTTCATGGCTTACATCAGAATCTCAACAAAAGCCTTTGATTTTCTATGGCCTGATGTATGGCTCAGTTTGCTATTAAGGAGGAGAAATCAATCAGGCATGTTGGCTCATGCTTGTAGTCCTGGCTTTGAAAGCCTCAGTTGGGAGGATCATTTGAGGCTAGGCGTTCAAGGTTAGTCTGAGCAACACAGAAAAACCCTCATGTCTACAAAAAAAAAATTAAAAATTAATTGTGTATGGTGGCATGCATCTATTGTCCCAGCCACTTGGGAGGCTGAGATAGGAGGATCACTTGAGTCCAGGAGGTCAAGGTTGCAGTGACAATGTGGGTAACCAAAGAAGAAGAAGAAGAGGAAGCAAATGCTACCACTTTCTTTGATTAAGTTATTCATAGTTTCTAGGGACATGTATAGTCATTACTGAATGTCCCTGGCTGTTGCTCAGTACGAACAGACTTACTTTCTCCACTGAACCTTTTCAGGCAAGGAGAGAATGAGGAAGTCAAGATTTAACCGGATTACAGGCTATGGGAAACATCTTGTCACTGGTTATTAACTTCTTAGGTTTGATTACTTTCCCAGCAAACATAGCAGTTGAGATTAAATGTTGATCTAACAGTTGTCCCCTATCAGTGAATCTTGGTTTGTCAGGGATGATTCTTCTTCAGTTGTCTTTTTTGACCACTAACTGCCATCCTCTCCCCTACTCTGTACTCTAAGAAACTAGCTTCTGCCAATTCCTCACTTGGGCTTTCTTGCTCTCCAGACCCTCTGAGTTTGGTCAATGTAAAGCAGAAACAGGAAAGTAGAAGGTAGGACGAGAGAAAGTTCAGGGCATTGCTTCATTTTTCTCTCATTCTCTTGCTATTTCAGACAATGGCTACCTCCTGTGATAGACACAGTCCTGTGTGGAACCCCGATTTTATGGTTCTATTTTTATTTCAGTTCCATTGACATCATTCCCTCATCTACATTTTCAAAAACATAGTGTGGTAAATGGCTGCATGTTGTAGCTCTCTCTCTTAAGACAAAAGCTTTTGGAACCTTGAGCTACCATGCAAGAGAGGCTACCCTCAAGTGTCCCATACCATGCTTGAGGGATCATATGATGAAACCACATAAAGATGGGAGGTAGCAGAGGAGCCCTAGCTATTTGTGTCTTCCCAAGCAGGTGCCAGATGTGTGAGTGAAGAAGCCTTTGAGAAGACCCCAGCCACAGTCATCATTAGACTACAACCTCCTGAGAGTCTCCAGCCAGTCACCCAGCTGAACCGCTCTTGAATTCTTCACCCAAAGAAATCTGGGTAGGTATTAAATGGTTGTTTTTGTTTTAAGCTACATTGCTTTTGGATAATTTGTTACAAAGCCATAGTAATTGAAACATGAACCAATTACTACAAGGGACATGGAAGAATCATATGAGATTTCTCAGTTACACTACCACCCATATTAGACCCTCCTAAAATGCTTATTAAAACACATTTCTCGATTCCACCTCAGATCTAAGGAATCAGCATTGTTTTGGCCTGAAGCTTCTGAAAAAATGCTCTCTCTTAGATAATTTTTATGCGCTATGTTTGACAACTTTTGCTCCCAACTCTCTTAATTTCTTAAATTATATTTATTATTGTTTAAAAACAAATACCTTGTTTTTAATTGGGGGAGATAAGGGAATTGATTGGAAAATACAACACAGTAAGAGAAAAACTACCAAAATATATAGAGAGTCAAAATATAGACATTATATCTAGTTTTTGTTTAGAACGTATATGAAAGATTTTGTCCACCAAATATTTCAGAATCAGAACTCAGACTATCCTTTATATTCTTAGAATTTGTACAGATATTAAAAGAATATTTACTTGCATATTCTTATAGATAAAGAAAAAGAATTCTGAGAGGTTAAACAACTCACTCAAGTTTATACATTTTGCTCATATGAGTAAGTGATAAAAAGTTTAACTTAGTACTAAAAAAATACTCAATTCAGGCCGGGCTGGTGGCTCATGCCTATAATCCCAGCAGTTTGGGAGGCTGAGGCGAGTGGATCACCTGAGGCCAGGAGTTTGAGACCTGCCTGGCCAACATGGTGAAACCTTGTCTCTACTAAAAATACAAAAAAGTATCTGGGCATGTTGGCAGATGCCTGTAATCCAAGCTAGTCAGAAGGCTGAGAAGGGAGAATCGCTTGAACCCGGGAAGCGGAGGTTGCAGTGAGCTGAGATCATACCACTGCACTCCATTCTGGGCAACAAGAGCAAAACTCCACCTCAAAAAAACAAGCAAACAAACAAAAAACCAAAAACAAAAACAAACTCAATTCAAATATTACTTATTTCTCTAAGACAAAACAATGAATGATGTATCAATAACCTCTTATTCTTACCATAGTGTAGCATAAGATGAGGGGAAAATTAGTGTGAGTATACACGAACATACATGTAGTAAAATACAGCTTGCGACTTTTATGAGCTCCCAAGAAAAGATATGTCTTTAATATGTATTTCCAGCTTTTTCTTTCATTTAGAAAGTTCTTTCTTCCTCATTTTCTTCCCTCCCTCCCTTCTTTCTTTCCTCCCCTTCCTTCTTTCTTTTGATATCTCTGTCCTGCCTCAAGAAGTTTACTTTCTTTTTAGAAAACAAATATAAATGGTTAAAATTTAATTTGATTAAACTTAAATTTTGCTATTTAAATGAAGGCATGTAAAAAACACAACAGGGAAAAGGAAAGAAAACAAAAAACAAAAAACAAAAAACGAAAATCTCCTGGAGAAGCTAGGGACACAGAAATTCACTGTTGAGCTAAGATTTGGGGATGAGTCATCCAATTGGATGTTTAGAAAGAAAGAGATCAAAACAGGCAATAGCATCAGCATGTGAAGGGGCACACCATATGGGGAATCACTGTTGGTTTACTGAAGCATAAGGAATCAAATTAATGTAGCAGAAATGTGAAATGAGTAAAATAAAATATTACAAAATGAATATTTTCAATCAGGTATTTCATGATTTTATAATTTATGATAAATCAATGACCTTACCTAACTACTCAATTATTAGTTAAATTATGGTTGGCAAAAAATGAGGATTATTCAAAGTGAGAAAATAGGAGAATGGCAACAGCTAATAGAATATAAGTAGGGTAAACGTTAAAACATTTCACAAAATATATGGAGGATTAAATACAAAATAACACAAATAACTTTTTCTTAAATCTTTGTTGCAATGGGGTTGTTAAAGTAACTTTGAAATTTAGTCATTTTATGACTAACAGACTCAAAAATTAAATTTTTCTTTATCGACATCGAATATAATTTTCATTAATTTTTATAATACCTTCATAAACATAAAAAAGTATAACTTGCTTAATGTGTGGATAAGTAGGAAAAATACATAGCAAAAGCATATGAATGCAAAACTTAAAGTAACAGAAAAATAATTATTTAAAAAATGTAAAACATTAACAAATTCTAAAATCTATAAAATGTATCTATGTGAATAATTACAGAAATATTAATTTTTTATCATTTTGCTTCCTAATGATCTACTTAAAAGTGGGAAAAGTGTAAAACTTAGCTGCTTATAATGAAGCAAGCCAGTATAATTGGCAGAAAACAAATTGAAAGCATAAACTAAAGAACAAATAAAATACTAATATCAAAAATCGAAAAAAGCTTCTGAATTCACAAAATTATCCAAATACATGGAAATTTTAAATGAACAAATATGCTTAAAGCTACATGAGAAAAGGGATTAAAACAACATGTGCCATACAAATGTTACCAATATATAGAAACATCATGCTGGACATAATTATGCTCAGTAACTTTATTGTTTTAGTTAATATACTTTCATTTCAACCGATATTGCTTACACAATTTTAAGTTGAGATGGAAGACTGTGGGCTATACGAATAGAGTCTGAAAAGCTAAGGGTTTATGATTTTTTCCTGTGGGCATGAGGATGTACTGAAGGTATTTGGATAAGAGGGTTCCATATTTAGATATATTTGGCAGAATATAATATTTGCCACATGAGTGGCAGGGTGGAGACGAGACTAGAAACAGCAACTCTAGAAATAGGGAAAATGTTTGGAAAATTATTGCAATAATCCAGCAAGCAGATGTCGCCTCAGCAGAGGGCTCTGCCATGGCCTCTGTTGGCAGAGCAGAGCCAATAGTGCTAGGGAAGAAGATACTGATAGAGCAATAGTAAAATGACAGAATTGTGTTGGACTAGGTTTGTGCTTAATAAATTCAAGTTAAATCGAATTGAGGATTTTATAGATGGCTCTCTCTCTGTCTCTAGCTCTCTCTCTTCACACATACATATATACATACTCATATTATTACTTTGTTTTGGCCACAATCTGCTATGAAGTAGAATAATTAGTTTAGGAAAATGATTCAATTTAGTATATCTTGCAGCCTGGGAAAAACTGAACTTGCAGCTGCGCAGAAAGATCATAGACTTGAAATTAGTCAAATCTAAACTCCAACCTTGACTCTATCATGAGTAGATACTATGAGTTGATACTAGGAGTAGGTAATGATGTAACTTAACTTTCTGGATTAAACCACAGGAATTAGCATGTTTAAAGGGCTTAACTCATTCCTCAGTTAATGCTAATTCTTTGCATTTCTTTCTAACTATGATGCTCTAGTATATTACAAATGTTCAATCATACACAACTACATGAATTTAAGATAAAATCAATGTACTTGTTTTAGTTGGATACATTAAAGACTTCAGGCCAGGCGCGGTGGCTCCCGCCTGTAATCCCAGCACTTTGGGAGGCCGAGGCAGGCAGATCACGAGGTGAAGAGATCGAGATCATACTGGCTAACATGGTGAAACCCTGCCTCTACTAAAAATACAAAAATTATCTGGGTGTGGTGGTGCATGCCTGTAATCCCCGCTACTTGGGAGGTTGAGGCACGACAATTGCTTGAATCCAGGAGGCAGAGGTTGCAGTGAGCAGAGATTGTGCCACTGCACTCCAGCTTAGTGACAGAGTGAGGCTCTACCTCAAAAAGAAAAAAAAAGAAAAGAAAAAGACTTCAGTCAGATTTTTTCTTTTTGTTTTAAAGGTTGTTTTTTACAAAGCTTTTACAAACCTCCATCCCTCAATTTTGCTGCCCTCATTTGTTTATTCCATACAGCTAATATCATTTGTGATATTTTTAAAAACTTCAGATATGGTTTTAAGATATACAGAGAGAAGAACAGGTACAATTTGATCCTCAGGAAAAAAAAATTACAAAATTAAAATGCACTCCTGCTCACACCTGTAATTCTAGCACTTTGGGAGGCTGAGGCATGAGGATCACTTGAGCCCAGGTGTCCCCGGTTGCAGTGAGCTATAATTGTGCTACTGTATTCCAGCCTGGGTGAAAAAAATGAGTCCCTGTCTTAAAAATATATATATAATTAAATGACATCCTTGGTTTGAAAATAAGTAATTTTTGAGGGTTTTATTTATTTTTTAACTTATCATAAAAAACATATAAATATTTCTTATTTAAAATTTTAAATGTGATTTTAAAAATACCATTTATAAAGATAATTTGAGCAAATCAAGGTCACACACCAATGTAAATTACTTGGTAATACTAACTTTCTGTGAAAGTTTCTTTCTTTCTTTCTTCGAAAGTTTCTTTCTTTCTTTCTTCCTTGAAAATTTCTTAGAAATATCTCCTCAACCAAAACATATTTGAATCTCTCTGATATTGGCCTTTGAAATAATATCATTAAAATATTTTGAGCAATGGATATTAGAATTAATATTAGGCAAATATTCAATCTCAGGGTATATATGTCTGAGACACTGTCATTTACCCTGCAGTCCTGTTGCAGAATTTTACTATGTTACCATTTGCCCTCAGATTCTATCTAACAAAGTTTCATAAAAGCATAAATGTTTTTTCCACAGAACTTAGTGGCAATTGACATATCTTCAGAATGAGGGTGATATTAATTGGACCATGACATCAAAAAATATAGGCCATCAGTCTGCAATCTGGAACACTTCTGGAAGAGTTTCCATTAGCAGTCCTAACATGGGACAAAATACTTAGCCCTTTAGGTGTGTGTACTTTTACACAAGAACCACAGGCAACCCTTGAAAGACTCCATGGACAGTATTCTGTAAGATCTAGACCTAAAAATACGGGCAAGAAGCCAGGCATAGCTGTGCATGGAAAGCTACTAATATCCATACATATTTATTCTTATTTCCTCATAACCAGACATTTAAGTGAAAACTATGTCTTGAATGTACTCTCATTCATCACATTAAAATTTCTTTAATGGCTTTAGGATACAACTTTTCCAGAAAGACTGTCTCTACAACATTTGACCCCGTAAGTCTAGACTCCAGGGGTATAAAGCCCGGAGATGTACTTAAGCAGCACTTTGAGCCCAGAGAGACTTGGCATGTTAAACTAATAAAAGATGACTGTAAAACCATCTGTAAACATGAAGTGCCATATAAATGCTTATTAATAAGCATTTTTCTCCAATTTATTTTTATTCCAAGATGCTTCTTAAAAATACATTATGGTGTACTGTGTATAATGCCTTTCAAACAAATTGTATTCAAGACATTTTAGAGAGTTAAATACATGTCAGTGTGTGGCATAAATTATAGAAGGACACTTTGAATGGTAAAAGAATTAGTGCATTCAGTCATAAGGCCAGAGAAAAATGGGTTGTGTAAGCGTCTGGTTTGAAATATCTAGACTCCCTGGAACCAACACTTCAAATCCCAGCAGGGCAGCTCTGTCCTTCATCCTTCTGAGATAAGAGTCCATTCAGTTTACAGGCTGCTGGTTTTTTGAATGATCTCTTGGAAGAGTAGGCATGTCTGCTCTGTGTGAACATTTTACAGAGTCAAGACAAGGGAAAAAAAAAAACATTCAAGAGAATTTTACCAGAACTAAGGTATTATTTTATATGGGCAATATTGTAATAGTAATGAAAGGCTGACTTAGAACACAGCAGGAGTGAAGGCTTGAGAAGTATATTCAAGGTTTGAAAAGACAAAAAAGAAATTTGTATCTGATTGGTTGTTACTACTGACCCCAGAACTGTTTTTAAATATGGGGAAATGGAGTCCAACATAACTGCAGAGTTTATAGCAGCATAGAATTGACCTACGCTGCATAGTTGGTACTTTGGATTGCCTTATGATTTTTTATTAAGCATTAATCTGAATTCATTACGAAAAGCATTTGAAATCTAGGCAAAACTCTCAGGATTTTAAGTGTGAGCAAGAAAAATAGGACCCTCTAATAGAATAAAAAGGACGTGAGTCACATTAGAATGTGACATTTCTAAACATTGGAGCATGGTGCTTTTATGGGGTAACTTTCAAGTTTCCCCAGCCTCCAAAAACCTTAGCAAGTGTCAAGCATGATTTACAAGTAAGTAGAATTCAAATAAGCCGATGCAGAGAACTCTAATCTTTCCCAGGTAATGATTTTTGATGGATTTTCCCAGATTCTTATATGGGTTATGAGGATGCTTAGAGTATAAATCAAAACTCAGGATGGAGACAGTCCCAGGTTGCTCCTTTTCCCTTGGGAGACACTCCCCAAGTCCTGACAGTAAATAAAGAGCTGGGATAATCTGGGTGTATCTTTAAATTTCACCAGTGGATTAGATCACTAACTGGTGATTGCAATAAACTATTTAAGAAATACTTCTTTTCCCCTTAAAACTAGCATTTGATATTTTACTTCTATAAGACACTGCCTTAAATCCACCTCTTAAAGTTTCTACTACTCTTTCTGAATCTTTGCCTTTTTCAAAATGCCATATAAACAATGCTAAGTATGATGAGGTATCACACAGACAAGCTGGAAGGCCTGTCAATCTTTCCTGGGAGGAGTAAATTCACAGAAATAAAAGAGAAGCATGAGACCAGCATCTGGTCTTTCATTAAATAATTCTTCACTATAATGCAGGTATATGTATGGACAATCTTGAAGCAATGGAAGTATTTCTATTTATGTGAATAAAGAAGAATTGGATTTTCAAGCCAATGAATACCCCTCTGCCCTTATTTCAAATTTCACCTACCCAGTGCTTGTATTTTTTTCAAAACTCAAGGTCCTCCTCTATCAAAAATGTTTACCTAATCCACCTGTCTGGTTTAGGTCTCTTTCTATGGCTCTAATAGCATTCATGTGTCCCTGTCATCATCCTTCTTATCTTACTTAGCAGTCATTATCAACCTCCCTATTTTTATCCTCTATTTTGTACCCCTATTGTGCTGTGCACTAAGGGTAATATACAGAATATAAAACAAAAATATAATATGCAGAATAGTTACTTATTTTAGGGTATGATTTTCCTTCTGTCCTTTTGAAATTCAAATGCGTGTATAAAAATGGACACATTTTTAAAGAACTCTCAGTACAAAAAAACAGTAACACACATTCAGATTACATTTTAAATAGAATAAACAGATTATGAATATTTATGTGGTTTAGAAAGGCTTGTATGACATACCCTGTATTGTTGAACCAAATAATTATGCAAAGATAGTTTCACTTAAAATTACAAATGCCATATTTTAGTTTGTGTTCAACAGTTTTAATGCATATTGATAATGGAAGGAAATAGCTTCTATTTAAAAAGAATACACTTAAGTTGGAAAAATGCCATAACAGCATATTTTAAAATGTTAAAATGGCTGGAATTCTGTTAGGGTAAGAGCTGACAAAGGTCCAAATGATGACTGATGTTTCAGAATAAAGCATAACTGCCTCTTTTGAAGAGACTATACCTCTAAGATTCAGTCCAATCATTCCTTATATTATGGTTTCTACATACCTTCTGTATAGCTTATCCAGTTTGACCTGTACATACAACAAAAGTGTATGAGGGACTTTAAACAGAGGTTATTATGGGTTAGGAGCAGAGTAACATATCTCTAATAGGAAATCATATGAATGACAATTTATGTTGTTTATCTTTCTTCAGGATAGATCATGTAATTAATCTTTTTTTAAAAGAGTGTATGTTCTTAACGTCTACATAATATGCATTTGGGCATGCAAAAAGTATGTTACTAGACACACAAAGAGGATAAGGAGGGTACCAGTGAGATAGATGATAATACAAAGCACATCTACATATTTTACTAAAATATAGGATGGTAAGTAAGATATTAATGTCTTCACACTCTCTCAAGGAAAAAAATCATGGGCTTAGAAATCAGATAGATGTAGTTTCAAATTCAATTCTGTGTCCTTCCATACATTTTTTAACATCTTTAGACCTCAGTTTCTGTGTAGTGTCATGGGATCCTTGAGGTGTTGCTTTGCCAGCTGGAAGCCTCTGTGGCTGGTGGTGCCTTTGCCCCAGTTTTTACTTGTGGCCACTGGACTCGTTCTGTCCACTTAGCCTGGCAGTCTGTGCTCAGCTCATGCTACTGTCCTGAATCTCATGCCTGCCAAGGGTGAGCCTGACATGGAATGGCAAGGGGTGTGTGAGCGAGCAAGTGTGGGGTCTGGCCACTGCACTCAGCCAGGCATGCCGGCTGGGGTAGGGTGGGCAGCACCAGGCACCCAGCATTGGTGCTAGTTCCCTGTGAGGCTGTGGTTGCATCAGGCATACCACAAACAGCTTCCATAGCTGGCACCAGGGAAAGTGGTGGCACCTGGAAGCTTGGAGATGCCAGGAATTACAGAGTCCCAGAGGAAGTGTCACAGCCTGGATTGGGGAGTTCCTAGGTGTGGGCTCCCTGAAGGGCTGCAGCCCTTCTCTCCTTTTTTCTTCTCCCCTTGTCACCTGCAACATGGCAAGCAAGAGGTGTGTTTCAGCACTGTTTGTGTTACAGCCCTTTTAGCCCCACCATTCGGTGAGTCTTAAGTTCTCATCCTGCATCCAGGAAGAATGAGGTATGCAGACAATTGGAGGGTGGGCAAGGCAAAGAGGAGCTTTATTGAGTGACAGAACAGCTCAGAGAAGACTTGCAGTGGGTAGCTCTTCTTCACAGGCAGGGCATCTCGATGAGGGTTCAGCTTTCAGCAGAGGAAAGACCCTGGAGTGGGTAGTTCTTCTCTGCAGCTGGTAGTCCAGGCGTGTGCCCAGTTCTCAGCAGTGGGAAGACCCTGGAGTGGGTAGCTCCTTTCTGCAGATAGTTGTCCAGTTGTCTCCCCGAGTCTGACTGAGTCTGGGGTTTTTATGGGCTTCAGATGGGAGGAAGTGCATGCTGATTTGTTCATGGATGGCCATAGGTGGCCAGGAAAAAAGCACCGTAAGTTCTCACTCAGGTCTGCAGAACTGGCAGCCCAGCGCCCAGGCCTCAGGCCATCCCTGGCCTGAAGGTGGGGTTCTACTGGGGACCTGCCCCTTTCCACCCAGTAGCCTGTCTGTCTCCTGCCACCATTAACCTGCTGGCCATGGTGCCCACAGTGCCCAGGCTGTTCGTGCCTAGGGGTGCCTGCAGGTCCACGCCAAGCCACCTTTCACCCTCTCTCAGCCTCCTTCCCATGCTCATTGGTACCCAAAGTCCAGAGGGGGCCAAGTGGCAGGGGCTGGTGTGTTAGTGCTGCCCCAAGTGTGTGCACACCCAGCCAGGTTCCAACAATGCCTGGGCTTGGCCTCAACCTTGCTCCAAAATTGGAGCGGGTGCTGGGAGCTGAGAGAGGCCAGGCAGTACGAACAGGCACTTCCAAGACTGCAGGAACAGGGGTGCTTCCCAGGCACCTGAGAGTACAGAGTTGACTGGGTTGGCAGCCATGGCTGGGCAGCTATGGCTGCATCTGGGAGGGCAGAGCTCCTGCCTGCTCCTGACCTCCAGGAGCACAGGGATGCCTGGGTCCGGAGCTGTGGCTGGGCAGCTGCAGCTGCGCCTGGGGAGTGCAAGGCTCCTGCCCTATCAACTCAGAAAGTGGTGGGGTTTCTGCCTGTTACTGGCTCAACCAGCTCCACGCAGCTCATGGACCAGGCCATGCCTCACTCACTGCAGCTGTCATCATGGCAGTGGCCACTCCAGGCGGGCTGCCACTGCCATCATATGTAAAGTATTTGTTGTGTAGAATAACATCTATGCTTGCTAGTTTCCCTGAACCCTCCTCTTTCTCTTCCTCTTATCTCAATGCCACCATAGCCAGGGTCAATCTACCACTATACATTCAGCACCTGAAATCCATGTTCCCTTTTTATGACTATTAAAACTGCAACCTGGCCACTGTATTGGCACATGCCTATAATCCAACCACTTCAGAAGGCTGAAAAAGGAAGATCCCTTGAGGCCAGGGGTTCGAGAGACCAGCCTGGCAACATGGCATGACCACTGTCTAAAAAAATTAAAAGAAAAAAAAAAGACCAGGTATAGTGGTATGCACCTGTAGTTCTAGCTACTTGGGAGGTGGATCACTTGGCAGGTGGATCACTTGAGCCCGGGAGACTGAGGCTGTAGTGAACTATGATTACACCACTGCACTCTAGCCTGTGTGCCAGAGTGAGATTCTATCTCTAAAAAAACCCCTCAGAAAACAGAAACATGAAACAAGCAAACAAACAAACAAAAATCTCCAGCAACCAACCCATTCAAATGCTCTGCTCTTGCTGAATGTTTTTCTCTCTTCACATAAGTCTAGAGGCAATGTTATTCAAACAGTATTTTTTCAATAAATATGTTATATATTTATGGAAATCTGATGATATTTGAAATATTTAAATTTCCTAGAAGGAAAAAACATCCTAAATAATTGATATTAATGTCAGTGGAAAAAAAGAAGAACTTAAATAATTTTCTTTTAAGGATACTTCCCTGAAATATAAAGATAGTTTTTTTTTTTTAAATCTGAAATATTTCATCTTTATTCCAATTAAGGATAGGTTTTATTTTATTTTATTTTATTTTATTATTATTATACTTCAAGTTTTAGGGTACATGTGCACAACGTGCAGGTTAGTTACATATGTATACATGTGCCATGCTGGTGTGCTGCACCCATTAACTCGTCATTTAGCATAACATTAGAAAGGCACACAGGCCAATTGGCATAGTCCTCTGCTTTCAAGCTGGTACTCTTTAATAAGACAATTCACAGCTGAGGCACCTGAGGTTAAACTGAAAAAGGAAAGAGGGAGGACCTTATAAAAGGACTTTAATACTATTTATCAAACTGTAATAAGAAGCTGCAATAGGATGTTTCACTTTGGTTTGCATTGTTTGTATTTCCAACCTTCTCAACAAATTTCTGTAGGTTGGTGCAAAAGTAGTTGCGGTTTTTGCCATTACTTTTATGGCAAGAATCGCAATTACTTTTGCACCAAACCAGTACTACCCTGTTCAGAACGTCAGAGAACTTATATTCTCTTATTCTGAAGGTTTTTCTGTCCAGCTGTGAATGAGTTATAGGTTCCATAGAATGCTAAGTCATTAGAGTTTCTATGGCAGAAACCGGCTGCTGCTTCTTTCCTCGTCAGACAATTAAACTACATTTTTCAGCTTGTTTTCCATTAGTTGTCCATATGACTGTGTTCTAACCAACAGATTGCAAACAGAGGGGCTATGTCGCTCATGATACTTCAGACGAATTCCTTGTAGTGGATCTTCCAGACCCTTTTTCCATTCTAATAGCCTGAACTAGAGACCACTGATGGCCAATGGCATTTTTTGGGAGGCAGAGGGGGATGAGGTCTCACTTTCATTTCCCAGGCTGCTCTCAAACTTCTGGCCTCAAGTAATCCTCCCACCCAGGCCTCTCAAAGTGCTGGTATTATGTGAGTCACCATGTCCAGCCTTCACTTACGGCTCTAGAAGCAACTTGGTATAGGTAAAAATACCAGATGAAAAAGGCTTTTGGATGACAGCCATCCCACTGGTCAGCCCAGCATTGGACTTTTTCTTGTATTTGCAAGAACTATTTAACTATACAAGTGAGATAGTGTGGTTTAACCAATACAGCTGTTAGATTGTTACAACCTATTCATGAAGTTTAACATGGCTAGAGTAGACCAGACTAAGATAAACCAACAGTGCAGATGAACATTAAGACAAATGTTATAGAGAAACACATATCCTATATTGTCATATTTATTTAAAGTACATTTGTTTTATATATGTGCATATGTATTATATAATACATATAAATATATGCATATATATACACATTATATATGTAGGTTATATATAAACATTATATATGTATGCATATATAATGTCTATGTGATACATATTGTACCGACAGGAATCAAAGGGAAGAGGTCAAACTACCATACCATTGATAAGGTATGAAACTCCAAGACTTACACGTAGATCCAGAATAGAAAAGCATTCCAGACACGGTCTCTGACAATCAAAGAAGAGTGGAGATGTGAGTATGACATGGGAACAAAAGAAGTATTTGCAATATTGGAAAGAAGGACATCTCAAACACTCAGCGTGATGCCATAAGAAGCACTGTGGTGGGTGGAAAGTGACTAGTCATTGAATGGTCCTATCAAAGTTATTTGTTCAAATGAAAAAGGAGGGCATTTCAAACACAAAATGGGAAATGGGAAAAAGGGTAGGGGAGCATTGTCAAAATCACTACTCACTCTCCCTAGCAGAAGCATTGGAAATTTTTTCATGTATATATGTTCTACAATTGAGAATTTAGGAAACAAAGAGAATAAGAGAGGTCTTGAATTAAGGTTATGGATGTGGAAAAAATTAAAAAGAGAAAAAAGAGGTTTTTTCTGATTAAAAGCATCAGCTAAAGATCAAGGTTTTATTAGAAATCTATCTTGTGTCATATAAAAAGCTCGATAAATATTGGTTTATAAGAAAGATAGTGACATTGAAAATATTACTTGTCCTTGTTAGTGCAATAAAAACTATTTCAGTCACTGATGTATGTTGACCTTGGCTTATATATATAAATAACAAATTCTTACCCTTGAGAAAGTATCTGGAAACTAAGATGCACAGTTATTTGCAAAATCATTATTACAGATGAATAATCCTGGAGTTTTGTAACTGTAAATTAGTGTAGCATTTTTGCACAATAGTAATCAATGTTTTTAATTCTGAGGAAAAAAGACAAAGTACCTATAAACCTATGAACAAGAAACAATGCAGTATAGTAGTTAAGAATATTGGCCTTGGAACTAGTTATCCTTGAAATCAATTCAATGCCTGCATTAGTGGTCATGATTTCTTAAACAATTTGCATTATGTCTCAGAGCCTCAGTCTTCTTATCTGTAAAATGTGAATGAATATCTATTTCCTAATGTGGCTGTGGAAAAAAAATGAACTAACATTTGTAAAGCAGTGGTTTTATGTAGCCAGCTACAGATTAAGCTCAACAAAATCATTTAAGGCTGCATTAAGGATAAATCTCAGACAAATCTATGTGTCTTTACATAGATATATGTATATACACATATGTATATATGTGTACCTGTTTATATGTTTTGTGTAAGAGTATATGCATTTAAATGTAAATACATTTATATATACATATGAGTGTATGCATTTGGTGTCCATTTACATGCTTATGTAAAGACAGACCAAGAGAAATGTGGAGTCTATATTTATAGACATATGGTAAAAGAAAGCAAACAGATAATGGCATAAGGATGTATAAAGCTAGACAATGGAGGCGAACAATTGCTGCTAACAGTACTGTGGACATTTGAGCATATTAAATTTAACATTTGTAATCCGAAGAAGTAAATGTTTTCAGATCCTGAAAATTAAGGCCTTAGAGCTCATATAAACTTAAAATACTCAGGCAATTAAATGGGTGATATTCTTAATTATACAGTCACATTAATATGCAGATATGCGGTCGATTTTAACAAAGCCTTCTAACACAAAGTTCTAAAAACTAGAATTATAGTCAGACATGTATCATTAGCTTTGATATGGTTAAACTTAACTTTTTTTTCTTCAGATGTAAAACAAATTGATATGTCTGCTCACTATTTCTTCTAAGGCTGCCATAATTTATGAAATGGAATGCTGTCTATGAAGAGAAATTGAACATTTAAATGCTGTAAAATATTTGATACTATTATCATTATTGTGAAAGACATAATACCAAGGACACAGACTCCATAAACTTGTGTAATATTTTTGCCAAGTACCAATGGACGATCATAAACAGAGAGTAGTAGCCACAAAGGAAGAATGAGCAAGATGGTTAAATATTCCTATTTCAAAAGAATATTGGGGAAATTGAAAAGAGTTCCAAGTTGAGCCATAAAAATAATATTAAAAGATGGAAAACATGTCTCATGGAGACAGGAAAAGGAAATTGGGGTGATTTGGTCTATAAAATAGAAGAATAAAAATTGGTTTATCTTCAGGATATAAAAAGAGTCTATCAAAGGTATGCCATTATTCTACATGTCTTACTGAGAGATATTGACTTAAAATAAGAAAAGTTTTAAATGAATATAGGAAAGGTTATGCATAATGAGGTTAATATTGGAGAGTAACTACAGAAAGTTATTCAAACATTTTGTGTCTCTGTCTCTCTCTCTGTATCTATAGGCTTTAGATGATCTGAAAATCAATCACTAGACCAATTTATCTCTGAAATCCTTTTCAGTTCTGTAACTTTCAGAAAAATATCTAATTTATCATGTTTCTTTTTACTAAATCAACAACATAAATGATAATTTATCATTACTACTGACTACAAATATAAATACCGTCTGATTTTCAGTGTGTGATAAAATATTTGATTTTACTAGTTTTTCTATCAGAGGTTTTCAAGTTATAAATTGAAATGAAGTTATGCAGTAAATGTCCTAAATATATAGGTCTTTATATTAGAATTATGTAAGATAAAATAAGAGTAAAGATTTTCAGAAAATATAGTAATCATGATTCCAATCATTTTTCCAGCTTCTTTTTTGAAAGTGGACAAGGAAATCAACAGAATCTGAAAAATAGGCTAAAATAGAATATACTATAGACTACTAAGATAAGTTATCTAGCTCTGAGGTCATAATTTCTTTTTGGTCATATATGATAATATTTTCTATATTTGAAATTCAAAATTCTCTTGTTCTGTCTCGATTGACATATTAGAATCAACAGTCTACAGAAACAGACAATTCAGTTAAGGCAACTAATTGATTTGAGGAATTTTCATTTCAATAATGACCTTGAGCCTTTGCTGCCTGGAATGCCCTCAGATTATGTAGTGGGCTATAGTAAAGATCTATCGTCAAATCAATTACCAGAAGCATGGAACATCTGATCCTTCTCTTGAAATTAACTAGTGACAGTAGGTCAGCACACCTTCAAATGACACAATGAATTATTATGTTCTCAATGACCCAGGAAGGAAAGCACAAGTGATTGATGAGAGGTGATATTTAAATGAGAATTGAACCTTTCTGGGATTAAACATGTAGCAATAACCATGAAAACTACCAGAAATTTAAATCTCTTAAAATAATTTCTCTTTTTTTATAATAGCCAGGGAAGAGTTTCTTCTTGCTGCTCTCTACATTCACAACTGCAATTCTGGGAAGAGGTCTACATATTGAGATCATTCTTAGCTGTTTGAAAGTAAAACTATGACTATAGTAGATATTTTAGTTTCATTTTTATTGCTATGTAGAGCAAATAGAGAAAATATTCAATAATATGTTAACAAATATCATTTGTTTCCCACTATGACAATTCAACTAAATAAAGTTCAAAAGACATGGTCAAAGATGACTAATATGATGACAGTAATAAACTTTGCCAAATGAAAATTAATATAATTTGGGTACTGGTTTTATTCTATGTATAAAAAGTAAAACAGACAAGTAAATAATAGATGCAAATGCCTTTCTCCAGAAAAAAATATCCAATATTTCTTATGTGATTGTTATTTAGGTGGTTACTGTGTTTTTACATGGGCTTGAGAGTTTTTTTAAATTTGATGGTCTAGTACCTAGACTTACTCATAATTGTAAGTTTTAATTTAGAGTTGTATTTGTATATATCTTTTGTAAAAAATATATATTGTAATTTTTTTATAAATAGCTAAAAATATTAAAATGTTGGCTCAAATATTAAATCAAGAAGTAGTTTTGTTGGATTCCACGTAAAATACAAATACTTACAATACGGTTGTCTATATAAAGATATAACCTTTTGACTGCAACATAGTGGTTTAGCACACGGGCTCAGGAGTTCAGACCTTGGTCCCCCTAATTTTAAATTGTATTGGCCTTCGTTAAACTACTTATTTTATCCAAGCTTCAGTTTTGTTATGTAAAATGGGGTTAATAATGGCCACTATTTCATAGATTTTTGTGAAGATGGCATTAGAAAATGTATATAAAGTGCTTAGCCAGAGTCTGCAATGTATTTAAAGAGCATTAGCTATGATGATGGTCAAAGTGTCAATTAATAAATATGTTAAAAATTATGTTAAATCCTTAAACATTACTATTCAATTAACTATGAAGACTTCAATGTGGTAATACAGTCTATTTTATTTATTAACAAATGAAGTTTAGCATTCTTTGCAAATTTTGGTAAAATCACTGAGAGGCCTATCAAAGTATTTAATTTTTGTATAGCATTTAGTATGTTATTATGACTTTGAATATATTATAGGGTGACAGTGAATCAATATAGCCGTTTGACTTGTGCTGATGGTACAAATTACATTACTATCTTTCTAAGGGAAAAATGTGTGTCCAGAAAACACATTTCTAAAGTACTAAATTTCTCATTTGTATTCCCAATGTTATTAAAGGATTTTCGATCATATTAACACAGATTTCTTAATACAAACCACATAAGTTAGGCATAGAAAATAACATCTAAATGTGCTTATAAGTTCATCTCAATAACACATAAAACAGACATTTTGTCATGTTTGCTTTCTGGGATGTTGGTTTTCTGAGTTTTAGCAGTAGCATTTAGCATTCTTGGAAAAGGAACAAGGAATTTAGGGAGAATAGACCTTCTGTTGAGTATCTTTCCTTTCCTGCCTTATGTTAGACCCAGGATACTAAGGAACTCTCAACAGAGTTCCTGCCTATAATATCTGTAAGATCCTAGAGGGTGTCATAAAGCACCCTGTGGAGTGTTTTTCTCTCTAGATATCTTAAAGAAGAATGTAGCTCTTATCTTTATAGTCTTGCTCAGTCAGAGGTCAAAAATGGGGAACAAAGCTCTTCAAACTCTCAAGAAGAAACAAGGAGAAAGAAGAGTAATAGTGGAACAGGGCCTTTCACATAAACATGAATTCACCATGAGTACTTGTGATTAGGCATTAAACTTTAGATATCTGTCTGGAGTAGTAGTACTTTGAAATGTATAAATATGGAAGGAAGAAGAAAGAAATTGACTTTTTTTTTTACCTTTCCCCCCAAAAAATAATTTTTATTGACTATCTTTTAAATATCTAGCAATCTGCTTGGGAAACATAGACATAATATATATAATATAACATAAACATGTAACATAAACATATATAATCTAATAATATCAATTTAAATGATATTTGAAGACAGTAGTACAAAAGCTATAACAGGCAATGCATAGCTAATTATTAGATGGATTTAAAGATCACAGAGAAGCACAGGAAATTCACTTCTCTAGGTTAAGCCAGAAGGTTATAATAGATTACATCAATGGTAAAACCCTGATGACTGTAAGCAGAAATTATTAAACCTATATCACATATGTGTTAAAATGTATAAAACTGTTTCAGGGGATACTAAACAAAAATCCCTCCCCCAAATATTGTACAATTAAAGGGGAAACAAAGCAGAATCTGAAAAGCAGTGAGGCAAGTCAATACATTCTGTGGTCAATACTCTACATTTCAAAGAGAACACAGCAAAGGAGAAAAAAGTTCTGTCCTCCAGTATTCCCTGGGTCTGAAGCCAGGGAAAATAGACATAGAACTGGGAAAATGTTGACAAGGACACACTCAATATGAATTTTGTGCTATTGTAGACAGAAAGACTAAAAAATATGTAAATTGTACTTAGAGTTTAAAAACTCTGGTATCTCAGCAGGTATTGTGAAACGAGAACAATGTAGGGCACAGGCAAAGATTAATACAAATGGATAACAGATGGTGAAAAGGAACTGGAAATATTCAAATGAGAGAAAATGTAGATTCATCCACCTCCCCATGAGGAGAGGCTGTATCTCGGAGATGCAGAGACATGCGTGTATTATTTGTAGTTTATTATATTTGGAATTGGCTTAATTGATCTATAATCTCTATGTGGTTTTTTCCATTCAGTATGTTTCGATATTCTCAGTTTGGCATGTGGTCCCCTTTATAAAGTGATAAGCTAAGAAACGCTGCTGGATTCGTTTAGTATCTATAGTGGTCTAAACAGTGAAACATAATGCCTTTCAGATTAGTATATTGGTGGAGCCAAGTCTGCCACAGAGGTATTTAGGAAAGCCTACACTTCACTGACACAGGCAGAAGTACAGGGTAGAAGGAACATTCTATATGCAAGTAAGGATGATAGTTAAGTTAATAACTTGGCAAATCCAAGACCTGGGTTAACTACATCTATTAATTTTTCATTGCTACATAACAAATTAGTTATTTAAAGCAACATTCTTTTATTTTCCCACAGTTTCCATGGGTCAAGTCTAGGGATGGTTTAGCTGGCTTCTACACTCAGGGTCTAAATAGGCTGAAATCCAGGTGCTAGCCAGGGCTGCAATTCTCATTTGAGGGTTGGGGTCTTTTTCCAAGTTTACTAGTTGTTGGTAGCCCTCAGTTCTTAGCAGCTCTAGGACAATGGCCCTTAGCCGCTACCGACCAAATGTAGTTCCCTGCCACGTGGTCCTCTCCACAGTTTGCTTTTTCAAGGCAAACAGGTCAGCATCTCTGTTGCTTGGTATCTTTCACTCAGGCAAGGCTTAGACTCCGTTTTAAAGGGCTGGTACCATTAGGTCAGGCACACCAAGATAATCTCTACTTTGTTGAATGTAAAGAAAACTGGGTTAAGGACCTTAATGACATCTGTGAAACCCTTTCATCTTTGCCATTTGTATTAGTCTGTTCTCATGCTGCTAATAAAGACCTATCAGAGACTGGGTAATTTATAAAGGAAAGAGGTTTAATTGACTCACAGTTCCACATGACTGGGGAGGCCTCACAATCATGGCAGAAGGTGAATGAGGAGCAAAGTCACGTCTCTCATGGTGGTGGGCAAGGGAACATGAGAAGGGAAACTCCCCTTTTAAAACCATCAGATCTCATGAGACTTATTCACTATCATGAGACCACCATGGGAAAAATCCACCCACATGATTCAATTACCTTCCACTGGGTACCTCCCATGACACATGAGGCTTAGGAGAGCTGCAATTCAAGATGAGCTTTTGTTGGGGACACAGCCTGGGCATATCACCATTATAACATAACTTAATCATGGGAGGGAAATCCCATAATATTCACAAATTCTTCCCATACTTAAGGACAAGAATCTTGGGGTCCATCTTAGAATTCTGCTTACCACATTACAATATATTAAAGAATATTTATGTAGACTGTGATTACAGGCAGTTATGATAACTTCTCATACTTCTTTTCCCTCATTTTTTTAGAGATGAAAATGGTTTTGTTTCAGGTGATTGTAGAGGTTAAACAATGTAACAATTGTAACGTATTTTCAATAGTGCTTGCACATAGTATGTGCTACATAATTATTTGTTAAAAGAAAGTAAAGTATTTTAGAATTGTTTGCTGGCACATACTAAGCATTCAAGAATGTTTGCTGATGTTATTTTTTAATTATTATTAATTACTGAATATAATGTTTGTCAGAAATAGTAAGTTTCTGCCTTAAGTCCTTTTTGTAATTATGGTATGATGTAAAATATATTATGCGTTACTTTCATGATAATACTATAATTTATACAAATAAGGTATGTGAAATTAGTACTCTCTATATATATTTTAAAAATTGTATACTATCTCAATAACCACACAGTAATTAGGAATGGTGTGTTTGAAGAACTGATTAATTTCAGGTAATGATTTTCTAGTACTCAAGAGACATGGGCAGTTTTCAGTATAATTAGACTTTGAATGCCAAGGTCATGATCAATACAAGTTAAAAACCCATTTGCAAAGCTTTATTTATGGAATTTATACAGACAATAAAATTTGTCTTTAAAAAAATTAAACCTCATTGTTAAAAATACATCTGATGGAATTATTTGCTAATATCTCCATTATTTTAGCTTCCATCAATATTTTTCAAGACAAGAGGACATATTTTTTGAGCAAAAGAAAAAAAATTTTAGTTTAATTTGACAAGTGTCAATCTAATTAATAATCAACAAAATAACATTTTAAATTTGCTTTAGATGGCAGTTTAATGACATCTATTGATTTTATATTATTGGATTGAATAGTGTCATCATTATTTCTGTGTGGCATGCTTTAGGCAGAATTTGAATTATGCAGTATCACAAAAAGTTATTTTTCTTATGTTTGTGAAACATGCGTGCAAATTGTCTCAAATGATATAAAATTTCATACTGCTATAGCAAAAATCTTTCTCTCGATATATATTATACATAAATGTAAACAAAACGTTTTCCCAGTATAATCTATATCTATTAAGTTCATTCTTCTTCATTCGTTCAGCCTGTACCAATCACCTTCTACTAGACACTCTGCAAAACATAATATGGCTGTTATATGTGATGAAGAAGGTTAGAAGAGTCTAGCAGTTGTAACATTTATCATTGTCTTAAATTGCTTTCTGAAGAATAAAGGCACTGTCCTTTAGGAAATGAGATGTTTTGACATTTACACATGGCCATAAAATACTTTGAAATCAGTCTTTCTTTTCTCTTTTCTTTCTTTTCTTCTTTCTTTCTTTCTTTCTCTTTCTTTCTTTCTCTTTCTTTCTTCTTTCCTTTCTTTCTATCTCTCTCTCTTTCTCTCCCTCTCTCACACGCCACATGCCCTAGCAAATTGTGTTGACTTTACCTTGAAGATACAACCAGAAGCAGACTCCATTTTGACACTATCACTGTCAACCCCTGTACAGATCACCATTACCTTCTACTTGGGTTGAATGATGTCCCAACTGGTTTCCTATTTCTGCCTCTACTCACTTTCACAGAAACCAGAGGATCCAGAGAAAACATGTCACAATATTCCTTTCCTTAATGCTCTCCAGTGGCTTCCTATCTCAAAACAGGAGTAAAAGATTAAGTCATAATTGTCCATAAGGCTCTATTGATCAGGCCACTCACTGCCCATCTGGCCTCATCTCCAACCTGCATTTCCTGCCACTTTTCCTTCTTCAGCCTAAAAGGGACTGCTTGTGTCCTGAAAGATGTGAAGTATGCTTTCTTTCATCTTAGGGCTATTTCATTTGCTCTTGTTCCTATATGGTGTACTTCTTGCTTTAGATCTGTTAAATGTCACCTTATGAAAGAAAGCTTCACCAAACGCATTCTGTGAAATGGGGCCTTTTGGGCCAGTCTTTTCCTTTCTTTCCTTTAGCACAAATTGGCATAAATTAGTTTATCTATTTATTGTTTGTTTCCCTCTCTGCCTCAAACTGTTACCCTTATGGAGTATGTTTTTGTTATTCCTTGATACGCCTCAGTACAGAAAATAGTGACCGGATACTTAGAAGGTGACCAATTCTTATTTCATTTTATTAAAATTTAAAAAATTATGTGGCATATAAAATGAGAATCTGATTATAATCACATTTTTCTGTACAACCAGATTCCTTTGTCAAAGTTTTTTTTTCTCAGATTCCAATAGCATTTTTGTTATTTTTACACTTGTGTGTATGTGTGTCATGATTATTGTTACTGGAACTAAAAACATAAAGAAAACTTCTGGATTAAGGTCAATTTCAATCTAAATCAAAAGAGAAACTCAAAGCAGGTTGGATTATTTTGGTTTGTGCTTCCCATTTTTATATTATTTTCTCCTACCTCATTCCTCCTATCTCTGTGTTGAGTTTTCTCTTTTCCATTCCCTATATTGAAAGACTTACTGAAAATGCACACTGTTCCTCATTAAAGTTTGAGAAGTGGAGGCTTTTTCAACTTTTCTCACTACTCCTAAAAAGAGAAGGAAAAATAAATGAGCAAATATTAGAAGAACAACAACAAAAAGACTTTATCACAATAAATAATGAAAGTGCCAGAACCAGAAACTGCAGATTAGGAAACAAATTGTGAAGTCTTATAATGGATGCAGTAGAAGGCTATAGCCTGAAGGTGTGCCTTCTTAGACCGCCTGCAGATTATGGATTTCTCTAAACTTGAAAGACTTTCCCAAGAATGACTTAACAGAAGATAGGGTCTAGAGGTCTGGGTATCTCAGAAGAAGCAGCAAATATTCCTGCAGAGAACTAGTTTAGCTCTGAAGAAAAAAAAAAAGGGAGGTGAAGACAATGGAGGAAATAAGTAAAGCTTACATTATTTCTATCTACAACCTACCTTCCGGCTAAAAGCAGTGAAATAGGATAGCAGTGATCTATGGCAAAATGGAGAGCCTTTGTCACCCTAAACTCTTGTGCGACAGAGTGGAGGGAAGATACACTTGCCAGTGTAGAGGAAATTGCATGCATAATGAAAGTTCTAGAAATAAAAATATTGGTTAGAAGTTTCAAGTTGGTCCTCTCAAAAATTCTTCAAAAATTAACTATATGTAAGCATATTGGTTTCCCATTGCTACCATAATAAATTACCACAAACTTAGCCCCCAAATATAACAAAAATTGATCTCACAGTTTCTGTGGGTCAGAAGTCTGAGTGAGCTTCTGTGTTCTGTTGGTTGAAATGAAATGAAAGTGTTGACAGAGCTACATCCTTTAATGTATGTAACCGAAAGCACTGACTTTCAAACTCTTTTAGGTTGTTGCCTGAATTCAGTTCCTGACAGTTGTAGGACTGGGGTCCCTGTTTCCTTGCTGGCTTTCTTTTCTCTTAAAGGCTTCCTGCACTTCTTGTGCTTTTCATGTGTCTCCTTCCAGCAACAGCAGATGGAGTCCGTTTCACACTTCAAATCTCTCTGTCTTCTGTTGCCTCTCTGGCTCCAGCTCAAGAAAGTTCTCTGCCTTTAAGGAATTACGGAATTAGATTAGGTCCACGTGAAAACTTTGAAATACTATCCTTATTTTAAGCTTATTAACTTTTCCTCTTTAAAGTTCTTTTTCTCATGTAATGTAACATATTCATAGGTTTTGGGGTTAGGGCATGACCATTTTGTCTACCACAATAAGAATGATTCACATAACAATAATGTACCTATAAATAGAATGCAAAATCAAAGAAAAAAAAGAAATGCAAATATAATACAGAGAAGATAAGTTGAACACAAGAAGAAGTACACAAGGAAGTAGGCCAAGTGTTCTGAAAACAAAAGTTCTCCATTGTCTCAAAGAAGCTCTAGTCAATCATAAGCACTCTTTTAGAAAAAGGAAAATTATAAAAGGATAAATGGGTTGAATGATGTCATAAGACAGTAAAGTTAACCTATAATCCCAGCACTTTGGTAGGCCAAGGCAGGAGGATTGCTTGAGCTCAGGAGTTTGAGATCAGCCTGGGAAATACAGTGAGAAACCATCTCTAAAAAAAAAAAAAAAATAGTTGTGGCGGCACATGCTTTTAGTTCTAGCTACTCAGGAGGCTGAGATGAGGAGGTCAAGGCTGCAGTGAGCTACTGCACTCCAGCATGAAGAACAGAGTGAGACTCTGTCTGAAAAAAAAAAAAAGACACTAAAGTAAGATGAAAAGAGATTTAAGAGATTTGACAGAGCTTGACAAAGGAACATTTAAAGAAAATTAAAATGTTAAAAGATGAAAGTTACATGTAAAGCAAAAAAAAAAAAAAAAAAAAAAGCACAGCCATAGATGAAATCATAAGAAGCATCAGGAAGAGGCTTAAGAAAATTTTTCAAAAATAATAATAATAAAATAGAAAACTTTACATAATTTTCGAGAATATAATGCATATAAATTATATGAAAAAGTTAAATATAGATAAATATAATTAGATGTATAGGATATGAGAAAAAAAATCTAAAATGTTCCAAAATACAATAGAAGAAAAATTTCTCGAAAGGATCAGAAGGTAGACCAAGAAAAACTAATCTGAGAAGAGATTGCAAATGTTCTAAGCTTTGACAGGGTAAGTATAACTTAAAGTTAAAACATATAATTTTAAGTGTAATGATCTTAAACTTAGTATTTTTCATAACCATCTTCATCTTGAACTTCAAGGAATAAGAGATGTTTTAAAGTAACCTCTGTAGGGATTAGCAATAATAACATATTTTATTTGAATTTTAACAGGTACTTTAGTGTCAGTTTAGTTTATTGTTTTTAAGTTAAATTCAGGTAAAATGTAATTTTAAAATTATATTTGTATAAATTGCATCTACTACAGACACATCTTGGAGATACTGTAGGTTCTGTTCTATACCACCTCAGTAAAGCAAATAGCCAAATAAAGGGTATCACACCAAATTTTTGGTTTCCCAGTGCATATAAAAGTTAGGTTTGCGATATATAACAGCATTATGTCTTAAAAAAGCAATGTATAAAGCTTAAAAATACTTTATAGCTCAAAATTGCTAAAGATCATCTGAGCCTTCAGCAAGTTGTAATCTCTTTACTGGTGGAAGATCTTGCCTCCATGTTGATGGCTGCTGGCTAATCAGAGTGGTGGGTGCTCAAGATTGGGGTGTGGCAATTTCTTCAAATAAAACAACAATAAAATTTGCCACATCAATTGACTCTTCCTTTCACAAGCAATTTCTCTGTAATGTGTTGCTGTATGATAGCATTTTACTCACAGCAGAACTTCTTTCAAAATTGGGGTCAATCCTCTCAAATACTGCTACAGCGTTTATCAACTAAGTTTATGGAATATTCTAAGTCCTTTGTTGTCATTTCAATAATATTTATAGTGTCTCCACCAGGAGTAGATTCCATCTCAAGCAACCAATTTCTTTGCCCATCCATAAGAAGCAACTTCTCATCAGTTAAAATTTGATCATGGGATTGCAGCAATTCAGTCAAATCTTCAGGCTCTACTTCTAACTCTAGATCTCGTGCTGTTTCCATCACATCTGCAGTTATTTTCTCCATTTGAGTCTTAAACCCTCAAAGTCATTCATGACAGTTGAAATCAACTTCTTCCAAACTCATATTAATGTTGATATTTTGAACTTCTCTCATGAATCATAAATGTTCTTAATGGCATCTATAATGGTCAGGTTTTTTCCAGAAGGCTTTCTATTTGCTTTGCCCAGATACCTCAGAGAAATAACTATCCATATTAGTCTGTTTTCACAATGCTAATAAAGACATGCCCAAGACTGGGTAATTTACAAAGGGAAGAGGTTTAAGGGACGCACAGTTCCATATGGTTGGGGAGGCCTCGCAATCATGTTGGAAGGCAAAGAAGAAGCAATGGCATATCTTACATGGTGGTAGGCAAGACAGCTGGTGCAGGGGAACTTCCATTTATAAAACCATCAGATCTTATGAGACTTATACACTACCACGAGAACAGTATGAGAACAGTATGGGGGAAACCAACCCATGGTTCAGTTATCTCCATCTAACCCCACCCTTGACATATGGGGATTATTACAATTCAAGGTGAGAATTGGGTGGGGACACAGCCAAAGCATATCACTATCTATGGAAGCTATAGCCTTACAAAACATATTTCTTAAATAATAAGATTGAAAGTCAAAATTACTCTTTAGTCCATGAGCTGCAGAATGGATGCTGTGTTAGCAGGCAAGAAAACAACATTAATTTCCTTGTAGATGTCCATCAGACCTCTTTGGTGACCAAATGCATTGTCAATGAGCAATAATATTTTGAAAGAATTTTTTTTTTTTCTGAGCAATAGTTCTCAAGAGTGAGCTTAAAATTCAGTAAACCATGCTGTAAACAGATGTGCTGTCATTCAGGCTTTGTTGTTACATTTATGGAGCACAGGAAGAGTAGATTTAGCATAGTTTTTAAGACCCTAGAATTTTCAAAATGGTAAATGTACATTGGCTTCAACTTAAGCCAAAACTGGATTTGCCCCTAACAAGACAGTTAGCCTGTTCTTTGAAACGTTGAAGCCAGGCATTGACTTCTCCTCTCTAGCTATGAAAGTCCTAGATGCCATCTTTTTCCAATAGAAGGATGTTTGCTCTACGTTGAAATCTTGTTGTTTAGTGTAACCACCTTCATCGATGATCTTAGCTGGATCTTCTGGCTAACTTGGTGAAGCTTCTTTGTCAGCATTTGCTGCTTCATCTTGTACTTCTATGTTATAGAAATGGCATCTTTTCTTAAACCTCATGAAACAACATCTGCTAGCTTCTATCTTTTCTTTTGCTAGCTTCCAAACTTTCTCACCTCTCTTAGCCTTCACAGAACTGAAGAGATTTAGGGACTTGCTCTGGATTAGGCTGTGGCTTAAGGGAATATTGTAGCTGTTTTGCTCTTCTATCTAGACCACTAAAACTTTCTTCATTTAACAATAAAGTCTGTTTCACTTTCTTCTGATTCCCATTCACTGGAGTAGCACTTTTAGTTTTTTTCACAAATTTTTTCTTTGCTTTTACAAGTTGGCACACTGGTATAAAAGGCCTAGTTTTTTTTAGCCTATCTCTGTTTTTGTCATGCCTTTCTCACTAAGCTTAAAGTTAAGCTCAAACTGAGAGATGTGCAACTCTTCCTCATTAAATGGTCTAATTTTGTTATGTCTCACAGAATACGAAGGCCTGAGGACAGGCAGAGACACAGGGAATAGTCAGTTAGTGGAGCCATCAGAAATCCACATTTATTGACTAAGTTTGCCATCTTACGTGCGCATTGCTTCATGGTGCTTCCAAAGCAATTACGGTAGTGGCATAAAAGATCACTGATCACAGATCACCATAGAAGATATAATAAAATTAAAAAGTTTAAAATATTGAGATAATTTTCAAAATGTGGCACAGTGACCCAAAGTGAGCATACATTGTTGGAAAAAATGGTGCTAATGGACTGGTTTGGCAAAGGGTTTCCACAAACCTTCAATTTGTGAAAAACTCAAAATCTACAAAGGACAATAAAGCAAAGCACAATAAAAAGGTATGGCTTTTTAATCTAACTATTTAGTTATCTTTAATCTATCTACCCAGCCATCCTTTTTATATAAACATGTGTATTGAAGGTCATTCGTGCACATATTTATCTTAAGTTGACTATGGTCAATCCTAGTTGATGGGATTTGGGATGCATGTGTAATTTTCTCCTTGTACTTGATTGCATTTGTTTGAATTAAACTGTGAGCATACACAGATTTCTTTAACAAATAAAATATAATTAACATTTTGTTCTTCAAGTTTCGCTGAGCTTCCTACTTTGTGTCTTCCCCTTTGCAAAGGCAAACTGTGTAATCACTTCAGGGTCCAACAACCCTCCTAAGTGTCTTCCAGGATTTATATCTGGAGGTCTCTTAGGGCTACATTAGCACATATCTGAGACTGTGTGTCCCAATTGTGCTTCTGGACTGGACTAGTTTCAGTAATGGAAACTTTCTTCGAAGTAGAATGACTCATTGGCTGGCTCTAAGAGAGTTACATAAAATCTGGATATTAGGAAGGGCAGACAGCTTATCCAGGCTTTCTTATACTTATTTTGTCCATACTGCATCAGTTATAGAATATATTGATTGAGGTTCCTAGTAGTTCTTTGATGTCTGTGCTTAGTGAGACTAGGAGTTTGACTTACTGTGGTACCTTCTTACCATACCATGTCTCTTGAGCCTTCTCTATATTCATGTGCTATCACTCTAATATGATCTGTACCACTTACCAAGTTACTCTGGGCTTGTGATACCACCCAAAACAAATGCACATTGCTTTGGGGCTTGTAATACCACCAAATAAATAAACATTGTACTTTGGACTTGTAATACCACCCAAAATAAATACTCATTGCTTTTATGTAATAAAATTTTAGATCACCGTATTTTGGAGATGTTGGAGTAAAATACCCAATCATTAAATTGACCTTCTATCTGTGTAATGATCCAGTGGGCATTACCTACAGGAACTGATTTGTAAAGGATAACAACTGCAGGCGACAGTGAGATTCTGACTCATCTTTATCATGTGGAAAAATGAGTGTTGTAATGCTCATCATTATTCATATTATATAACCACTACAATTTAGCATGCAAACAGCTTTTCTTGAGAGGCTGAAAATAAAATTGCAGAGATATCGCAGGTCACAATATCAGTGCAATTACAATATTAATTTAATCAGTATCTACTAATCAGTTTTAAACAATATTTTATTTCTTCATGTTTCCAATTACCAGATCCCTTCCTTTGTCAAATCCAGATATATTATTAAATAATTTTATTCCTAAGATGTCATTAACTTAGAATTTTTTATCATATGTATTTCTCAAAGTGGCATTTTATAGTATTTCAACATTTTATTTTATAATAAACTCCAATTTAGTTGGTTATATATTTTAAAGCATATGGTAAAAAGACCTCTCAAATACATTTTCTGCAATAGTTTACAGCCAAGTGCCTGTTACTGTTTTTTTTCCCTTCTCATTCACAGTGACATACAACAAAGAAACTGTTCTAAGTGAACAGAATGATACAAAATGAATCTATAATATAAGTTATCAAAATAAAACATAGGTCAGAGACCTGAATTATTGCCAGACCTCTGCCACTTTCAAGTCAGTTCACTTCTTAAGACTCACCTTCTCTACCCATAAAATGGAATGGCTGAATCACTTTAGTTGAAGTCTAACATTTTTCCAGTCCTACATTTCCATGATTTTTTATTTAATTCATATTGTCAACAAAGTTAGATTCAATTTATCTTACAGTAGAGCTTCCATATTTGTTAGGCAATGACCATGGAAAAGGATATATAAGGGAGACACAGAGTGAAAAATCTAATTTTTTGTTTCTCATAAAAATGTGAGTCTTTGGATAATTCCTTTAACCATTTTAGTTCCCAATTTCCCTATTTGTAAAATGAAACATTTATGTAGGTAATATCTAATGGTATCTCCTTGGCTTTATTTATCATTATTTATCACTGTAGACACACAGCTATCCTAAAGGGATCACATAAACTTTCCTTTTTCCTCTCCTCCTCAATATCCCAGTTGCCTGCTCTTCACATTATGGTATCACTGTCTTGACAATGTTCTAAGAACTGAAAACCAATGAGTATTTTGCATGTTCCTGATTGTCAATTTTGTTTCAAGCATTTTTGGAGAAGGAGAAAGCATTGTTTATAATTATTAGGGGAAAACATGGTATTCTGAAATACGTATCAAGGAACAGTAATAATTAAGGTAAAAAGATGTCAAATAATTTAGTTATTGTTTTCTACAATTATGGTTTATTAGTTTAAAGAAGTCTTCTTGGGTATTGTCCCAAATAAAGTAAGACTTTTCAATTTGTAAACTTCGAATATGCCTAACTATATATTTGCCACTTTCTACATAGGGCACATTGTTAATATATATATATCCATATATTTCTGAAATACAGTATTTTTATTTTTCAAAGAGCATCGTTTAAACTGTTTTCTAGTCTTCGTTTAATCACACTAGTTTTTTTAGTTTCATTTTTAATTTATTTTATATACATTTTTGGTCAATGTCTTAAAATAAAGGAATTAAAATATATTTCGCAAATATTTTGTTCAAGGATTGAGATGAGAAAGATGGCTTATTTTCTAAGATTTGCATTTTTAATTAACTCCTGATACAGTTAGGTTTTGTTTCATATATCTTTAATTATATTACTGTGTAGTCTATTCAATCCAAATTGAAATCACTTAGTAAAACAATTGAAATTATACATAGATTTTTTTAAGGAAAATATTGGATCTCTTCAAATGTTATTAGCTCATAAATTTTGAGGTGATCAGTGTTTGAGCATTTGCCATAGAAGATAATTTAAAATTATTGAAGCACTTCACATATTTTTAAAACCACTTCAGTGGGGGAAATGATGATATTCTGAAAATGCCTGTAAGGGTGTAAAATTATCAGAGAGCTTAAGTGCTTCAGTGTGAAAGTGATCGAGGTTCTTTGCTTGTACATCACAAAGCAATTGAAAATTACTGAAGTGGTTCAAGTGGTTCATGTTTCCAGAAGAGTTTTTAGTCTTTCCTCCTTAGAGTGCTTTAAATTTTTGAATGTCGGAATAATACCACAAGGTTACATATATACCTCTTGTCCTGATTATCAGTTTAGGAGTCAAGGCTAATATTGAACTTCTGAGCTGACTCTAGGTAAATATAAAGTGATTGGAAATTGCTGATTTCAAGCAGGCCCCGCCCCCCAAAAAAATTCCATAAAGCCAGATCTGCATTTGAAAACCATAGTACAAAATTTAGCTCATTATTCAGAAAAATGAGGTTGGAGTGATTTTGAGGGGTACAGGGACCACAAAGGGAGGTAATACAATTTTTGTTTTCTTTAGTCTCTGGTTAATATGAATATCAATTTCAATTGAAAAATGTTAGTCAAGGCTGAGTGCGGTGGCTCACACCCATAATTCCAGCACTTTGGGAGGCTAAGACAAGAGGATAAGTGAGGCCGGGAGTTCAAGATCAGCCTGGGCAACATAGCAAGACTCTGCCTCTACCAAAAATTAAAGAAATAAAATAAAAATTAACCAGTCATGGTGGCACACTTCTGTAGTCCCAACTACTCAGGAGGCTGAGGCAGGAGGATGACTTGAACCAGGAGTTCCAGTCTGCAGTGAGCTATGACTGCACGACTGCACTCCAGCCTGGGTGACAGAGAGAGATCCTATCTCAAACAAACAAACAAAAAAATTAGAATGCAATTTTTTTATAGATACAAAAACTATCAAAATTTAGACAAATGGTGACAAATTTGTGATACTGGAGCCATAAGAATCCACCTCAGATCTTTAGACTTACCAGTGATAAACACTATGATTTTAGAATTGTTTATGTGGAATCTTAAAATGTTCCATCAACTTATTTTAGCTTTGTCTTCTTCTGGATTGAGTATCTTTAATACCCAAACCACCTCATTTTAAGGCCATCTGTTTCATGCTTTAAACATATATGGTCTGATAGGTAGCCATTTAACACATATTTATTGAGTGCCTACTGTGTGCCAGACAATGTGCTCAGCACTAGAGGTATCATAAAATACAGATAGAGCATTTGTCCTCATAAGCCTTAGAGTTAGAAAAAACTTTAGGATGCTCAAAACCCAACTTTATTTTACAAATAGAAAAGCTGAAACCCAGAGAAATAATGCGACTTGCTCTTCATCCCAATTTTAGTGTGAGAGGCAGAACAAAAACTGTCTTTCAGCAAAAACATCTCTCCACTAAATAATCTCACTTCCTTCCCTTGATTTCATTTCAATTTCACTTTCCTGGTATTAGTAGTTTTTTTGAAGTTTGTGAGAAGATAAGGTCAATGGGCTAGAGATTGGCAGAAATACAGTACTGACAATTACCAGTAATAATTTGGCTTCAGTTCCAGCCAAAAACATTATCAATAAATAATATAAACAAGTCCATTATGTCATTCTGAGTAATTGCTAATATCTGAAAATCAGCTTCAGATAATTGAGATTGAAAACCTGATATACTGACATTCTAAATGTCAGAAGTATGAATGCATTATTGAATAAATATTATTACAAGATCAAAATTTCAAAATATAATGATGAGCACAAAATTTATGTATAAAAATATTGAGAAAATTAAATCAAATATGCAGGAAATCAGTTCATAATATACTTCTTAGTAAATTTAGTTAGAATATTACACATTTTAAGCCAAAAGATGCTCATTAGAATGGAAATCATAATGTAAGGAAATATATTGCAGATTTGATTACATAGCCATTCTAGTCTTTATTGTGTTGTATTTGTGTGTTTGCATTGAAACCTGCACAAAGTAACTTTAGAAAGTGTTTAATTTTTAATAAGATAATTTCATTTAGAACATGATATTGTCATGTAAAATTTCGTTTGGTAAATTCTTCACATCTTGTGAGAATAAACAAAAAGCCAAGCGTACGAACTTCATGAGAAGGAAAATCTTTAAAATAAATTAAGCATATCTGATATAGGCATGATAAAAAATACAAAGAGAAAAAAATAAAAGAAGGACATTCCAGAGAGTTGAGTTTTTCCTGCTATCAAGTCAAGCATTTCTGATCCTGAGGCAAGGATACAAAAAGGGAGCCAAGAATCATATGTCTAAATATTTGAAAGTTATAGTTCAAGTTATCAAACTATCTTGATCTTATAGCTTCATAAAAACATAATTGAAAAGTAAAGGTAAGCTCATAGTTTCTAATAATTCAAAGCCATAAAATATTAAACATAATTGAACTTACATACATGCTCAGGTAATTACTGCCTAATAAATGATTTTCACCAGAAAGTCTCTTGAAATGTTTTAATCCATTTAGGAAGACTAATTATTTTTTCAGTATAATGACTTTTCAGTCTCAGTCTCACTAAATAAATAGGCTATAAGTGACAATGTGAAATTATAGAAATTAATATAACAAATTGATTCATATGAAAAAAAGGAATCTGTTATTATTTGGGGTAGCTAATATGATGTAAGTGAATATCTAAGCAAGGTGAGATAAGCAATAAGCCCAGAAAAACACCTTTACTGTAAAATAAAGTCTAAATACCAAAATCTTTTAAAATGTTGGAATAGTGCCTGCCCACAACAGACCAACTCAAAGAAGATGCTACCTCTTTATCATTATTGCTTAATACATGTATGAAAAGCAAAGCATTTTTGATTTTTTGAAACATGCCATGCAATTCAGATTTGTTTTTTATGATTTGCTGTCTAGCAACAGTTGTGTCAAATAAATGCAATGAGTGTGACTTCCCTAAAACTATGGGTCATAATACTATGTCATGCTGAAGCCAACATAGACAATATTAAGTCAAAATATACAAATATTTCCAACAAGTACACCCAAACTGAAAACTCAGGATAGAAAAAAAGTATGAACAATTTTACCTTAGTTATTTAAAACATACTCATAGAGAAGGGCTAAAAGATATCTTACTTTTGTCGTTAATGGAACTTGTGGGTGTTTCTGAGTTTTTAAAAATAATTTTCTATAATTAAATAGTACAAATAAATGCTGTCTTTAAAACGTGCTGAACATGAAATAGCCCTATAGCAAGCTACAGAAATATTGATTTATGTTGGCACAAAATCATTAATTAAACTTCTCATTTTGTATGGATGATCAACTAGCTTCAATTCTACCTAATAGTATTAAGACCTAGCTCACTACTTAATCCCAAATAAATTCTCAAGGGAAGATTTGTCAACAGTTTTGCAATAATCAAGATATTCTATGCCTACTCCATGACGCATGTGGACCAATGTGAATTATACTAACAAATTTACTAAATGGTACATTGAAAAACAATTTTTTTGATTTATTGAAAAATATGGAGAATGGTTCATTCCCTTGGCTCATTTCACATACTTAATTCAACCAATATTTTTGAGAACAGTTCATGGCCAGATGTGTTCCAGAGATGGGAAGGATGAAATGTAGTTCCTATCAGAAGAGGGTGTGTGTCACATCAACTACCTAAAGAGGGTAACCCTCTCCCCTCTTTCCAAGGCCATAAGCTCCTGATATGAACTACATTATATATACATATGTACACACACACACACACACACACACACATATTATCAGTGTTTGCATGCAGTATATATTTATAGGTAGTTGATATATATAGTGTATATATATATATATAATATACATATACACACAGACAAATAAATGCAGACACACTACACATATGTGTATATGTCTATGTGCATGTGCTTATTTATTCATTAGACAAATAATAAGCTCAAGGAAAAATATACTTGTATTTGCTAGGACTTATCAAATAATTCAATATGCAGTATACTTGTAACAAGGGGCCTGAATTTTTTGAGATAAAGTTGAAAATCAAATTCTCTCTGTGTTTGTGAAGTATCTGCCTGTGCTCTCCTGGTTAGATCTGAGGCGGGAGAGGAGAACTTTGTGACAGTTGCCCCCAGATCCTCAACAGGGAAAGGGTGATTGTATTTGAACCTCAGTGCTGACACTTCTGGTGAAGTAAACACTTCATTTCACTTGGCTGAGGCTTACTTTCCTCATGCGTACACTAAAAATTTATTTCAAGGAACAAATCAGATAATTAAATGAGATTACATAAATTAATTGGTTAGCACAGTGTCTGACACATATTAATATAGTAAATGTTCAATGATAAACATATGTGTGCATGTATATGTATACATATATCTGAAAAAAATTAAAGTGCAAAAAGGTAAGTAAAATGGCTCTTGATCACACAGATTAAAAATAATAGTGACCTTGGGAATCCAAAGCTTATGTCATTTGCACAGTCACTTGAAACTCCTAAACTTTCAAAACCAGGGTCATCATTAATCTTCCTTGATTCCAAGGAATATAAATGGTACTGTTCACCTATTGTGTGTCAGGCTGTGTTCTAGACATTTTGTATAGAATTTGTTAATTATTTGTAATATTTTATCTTGAATTTGAATTGTATGTATATATTTTATCTATTATTTCTTACATGATTAAAATTTTTAAAGAATTTTTGGCATAAAAATTAGAGTCAAAAAATCTCGTCTTCTATACAGACTCTAAAATGAAATGTGTAGGCACTTTTTTATACTCATTCAAATGAAAACATGTTATTCCCTAGAAACGAAATAGCAACTTATCAAATATCTGAAATCTATTTTGTACTTTATGCTGCCCATGGCTAAATCCCAGTCATCCCATCTTGCTAAATGAAAAGAAGTATTATTATTTTAGTTTACAGTAGCATGCCTCTCAGAAATGCCTGCGAGACAATCAATAACATTAATTGAACAATCACTTTGTACAAAATACTGTACATTACTAGATAGCCTTGATTTTACCAATGGAGCCAAATAACCAGGCTGTCACAAATGTGTTGTTTGATATTGTTTTGGCATTTTAGTTAGTATTCTATTATTTTAAGTCTGATTTTTTTAACTTATTATATAGCTACAAAATAATCTGCATATCAAATCATGTAGAATAGTGTCAATAAGCTATCTACACAAAATGAAAAAGCCAATAATCATAGCTTTCACTTTCAATCTACCATCTGTAGCTGGAATGAACTTCCTCAAACACAGGTGCAAACAGATTATTCACCCGCTTCAAAGCTTTCAAGAGTTCTCCATCATCTAAATCACTCTTCCTAAAAATGTAGCTCAATAAACATCTGCAACAGAATCCCCAGCAATGTATTTTTTAATGTGATTCAAAGATGATGCTTTGAATCTATTTTTTCAATAAACACTCGAGACAATTGTTTTGCACAGTAAAATTCCTCCCTCCCTTCCTTCCTTCCTTCTTTCCTTCTTCCTTCCTTCCTTCCTCCCTTCCTCCCTCCTTCCCTTCCTTCCCTCCTTGCCTCCTTCCCTCTCTCCTTCCCTTCCTTCCCTCTCTCCTTCCCTTCCTTCCCTCTCTCCTTGCCCCCTCCTTCCCTCTCTCATTCCCTTCCTTCCTTCCTTCCCTTCCTTCACTCCTTCCCTTCTTTCCCTTCCTTCCCTTCCTTTCTTCCCTTCCTTCCCTTCCTTTCTTCCCTTCCTTCCCTTCCTTTCCTTCCTTCCTTCCTTCCTTCCTCTCTTCCTTCCTTCTCTTCCTTCCTTCTTCTTCCTCTTCATATTTTAATGGTGACGTTCTTATGCTTATATAATTTTGGGGAAGCATTCTTTATTTTCATTCTGAATATAGTTCTTTAGGCTGAATGAGCTTTTTGTTTTGTCTAAATGCATCGAGCAATACACTTTGCAGATAAGAAAGCTAACACACTATGGTGATTTCTGTAACACTGAACACTGCTGTCAGGAATTGGACCAAAGCCAGGAGCCATTTCTCATTGATAATTAAACATCCATCAACTGGTAATGATGACTCCTAGTCACTTGTGACACAGACCAGACAGAAGGGCTATGATCTGTGTGGAAAAGGTATTTTACCTCATTACTCATCTGTGGAGCCATTCACTGCCCCAGAATGTTGAATGACTGGAGCCCTCCCTGAAGAGAAAGCTACAAATTATAGGAGGGTTTATGAGAAATATAGATATTCTATTGTAAATAATATACATATGTTTTTATTTGATTTGTGTATGTATGTTTTTGGTGAATATTAAACCTTTCCTTGGTTATTAAACTGTAGTTTTCAAAAGTTGGAAAACTGTTGCATGATATACACACAGAAAGCATCAAAAGGGACAATTTTTTACACAGTATTTGCTTCTTAAAAGTTGATTTTAAAATGTTAATATTACATGTTAAAGAATTTAACTTTTATTCCAATCACAAAATAAGTATTGTACTTATTTTGTTTAGAATACTTATTTTGCAAAGAATGGTTTTCAGAACATAAATCTTTGGAAATCTGTACTGCATGCAAAAGAAGTTTGGTTCCTTCTTTTTGCTTTGTTTTTGAGGCAGTGTCTCTTACTCTTGTCTCCCAGCCTACAGTGTAGTGGCATGATCATGGCTCACTGCAGCCTCAACCTCCCTTGTCTGGCTAATTTTTTTTTTTTTGTATTTTTTTGTAGAGAGTGGGTTTTGCCATGTTGCCCATGCTGGTCTTGAACTCCTGAGCTCAAGCGATTTGCCCTTCTCTGCTGCCGAAAGTGCTGGGATTACAGGTGTGAACCCCAAGTTTAATTTCCCACACAAGTTAAATGCAATTGATTGTAATACATTTTTAACACTCCTCTAGCACTAATAATATGTAGCTACGCTATTATTTTATAAATAGAATTTATGCTTTACTGAAAGATTTCTAACTCTTCATGTTTTCACTCTTTTACAAGGAAATCAGCCAAATTCTCAATTACAAAGAACAATTTGACAATCCATGAAATTGAATTTATTCCCAATCATCATAGATCATTGGAAAGCATATGGTTTCAGGGTATGGGGCTGTACTCTAGATAGGCTACCTTATTTACTCTGTTTGTAAATTATGAGAATTTAATATTGTAAAACAAAAAGAAGTAACCAAAGAATATGCATTTCTGAAAATATCCTCTTTGCATAATTTTCATCTTTAACTTCTTTAGCTACATACTTCCTTAAAATGTCATTATCCTACTGTACCCAATATAGTTGTTGTGTGTATTGGAAAGTTTATAATTATAAAAATAATAACTATTTTGCTTCTTTATATAGGTCATTAAATCCTGGGAATTAAATTTTACCTTTAATGCCAAAATAATGACTGTTGATTTGTATTTATTTTATTTGAATTAAGGTATAAGTGTTTTTTTTCTACACAGTACAACTAAATTATCTAATTGGCAGATAAAGAAAAAATAATTATATATGATCCATATTTAACTAGTACAAGGAATAGAGAAATATGAACAGACATTCAAGGTTATAACAAATTTTGATGATATATTAGGCTTTTGGGGAAAATGCTCAATATTTCTCTAAATTCAAAAACTCTGAAATGCATGTAATTCAACAAATACTTATTAGGTACTTATCACCATAATTACATACTTATATATTTTTTATATCATTTAGTTTGAAAACTGAGTCTAATAACATAATTTATTTTACGTGTAAGAAAATAAGTTTCAGAGAAGCAAGGAACCATCAATTCAAACTAGTAAGATTCTGAAATAACTTTTGGAGGGAGGGGCTGAAAAAAGTTTATGAGATAGTTCTTTTTTAAGATGGAACTTCGCTCTTGCTGCCCATGCTGGGGTGCAGTGGCATGATCTCAGCTCATTGCAACCTCTACCTCCCAGGTTCAAGCAGTTCTCCTGCCTCAGCCTCCCAAGTAGCTGGAGTTACAGGTGTGCCCCACCACTCCCGGCTAATTTTTTTTTTTTTTTTTTGTATTTTTAGTAGAGATGGAGTTTCACCATGTTGGTCAGGCTGGTCTCGAACTCCTGACCTCAAGAGATCCACCTGCCTTGGCCTCCCAAAATGCTGGGATTACAGGTGTGAGTCACCATGCCTGGCTGAGATAAGAAATTTTAAACAGTAGTTCCTATAGAGGAAACTCTCTTTTGCATGGAAAAATGTGGCCTAAAATCTCTGGTTAAGGATAATTTTTAATAATATAACACTAACATTTACTTGTATGAAAATCATAAATATACCATTAAAATGGTGCCTGATTTGGTATCTGGTAAAAGTTTACCTCTTTCTCTTGGTTCTTGGAGCACCATGGATGGAGCTGAATTACTGTAATAAGATTTGTATTCTGTACTGAAGCATAGTCGTTAAAAGCTTGGAGTCACACTGCCTGGGTCAGAATATTTACCCTGGCACTTACTGGCTGAGCCTACGTTGGCATACTATTTACACTTTCTGCCCCTCAGCTTTACTATTTGTTAATAAAAATGTAAATATCACCCATTTTGTTGTGTGGATTAGATGATGCATTGGCATTTATTGGTAGCTCTTAATCTTTGTTTTTAAAAATTATTGAAATATGATTAATAGTTGTCTTTACCAGATAGCTGAATTATGAATATATATGCATTTAATTGTCACAAATTCCCTTTACATAATTTTTGCTAGGTTCTATATTAATTTTCAAAAGAGTTTTTTTATATATAATATATATGTATAATTTGCTTTGCTTAGGACTATAAAGGTACTTTGTCTACCTATCAATAATGCATTAAATAGATTTAATTGATTAACAAATGAATGGATGCTAACGGTTTAGATCGTCTGCCAGCATTGCCTAATGCCAAGAAACAAATCAATGAATGGTGCAAAATGCAAATTTGATTGAAAAAAGGTGTTCTATTTAGGTATTTACAGGCATGACTCTAAAAATAGTCATTCCAGAAACAGTTTGTAAAGTGCGTAGTGATTTGTGTTATAATCTGCTTATGATAATTTGTAAAGCACTTCAATTGCTACAACATTGAAATTGATTTTTTGGGGGGAGCATTTTGAAGAGTGTTGAAGGGCAAGGGTTGTAAATATACACAAATCAGAATCATATTCTTATTTGACGCATTTTCCTGACATGCCTCCATATACCATAACTTACCTTTCAAAATGTAGAAGAACTAGATTGTGAAAGACTGAGAGATGTCAAACTACAGTTCCTAACAGTTCTTATCTTTGGACAAGTCATGGTCAGTGATCATTAAAGTTCCCTGATCTTGCCCGCAACAGTGTGAAAATGCAAACATAGAGGTCGCACTGCCAATCATTACTTAAGGTTATTGTTGCCTTTTGGAGCAGTCACCATAGCAATGGAAGTGAATTCATTAAAAGTCTGTGGCTCCCTAACACACTTGAAAAAAATATGGCCTCTAGGAGGGAGGGAACCTTAAGCTCTCCAGTTAATTCCCTCTGACTAATGATTTAATTGATTAACAAATGAATGAACGCTAATGGTTTAGATTGTCTGCCAGCATTGCTTAATGCCAAGAAAAAAATCAACTAATGGTGCAAAATGCAAATTTTATTGAAAAAAATGTATTCTATTTAGGTATTACAAGCATGACTTTATAAACTTTTTATACCTTCTACATTATGGAAGGATATAAGATGCAACCTTTTTCCTCTGAAAATATATCTTTTAAAAAATATTTCCAAAGAAAAGTCTGCGTATGTATTTACATTCATGAAGAAAGGATAAGATTGAATGTCAGGAATGAACAGAAACATATTCTTTATATAAGGATTTTGTACATCAAAAAACAAAAACAACTGTGGAATTGCTTACTTACTGTAATGCCTGGCCCCTACCTCCCCAAAATATTAGTATAGAAGTTGTATTATACATTTGCTTTACATTGATTAACATATTTATATAGTTTTTTTCCTCCACTAGTTTCTTACTTGTTTATCTTTCTTTTCTCCCTTTACTTTGTCTGTAAATGGATATCACATATCCGAAATACAAACTATGTATAGTTTTATCGAATATACTTTCTCCTTTATTATTAGCAACCATGAGTAGGAATTATTTCTTCCTGAAAATACCAACTAAAGTTTACAACATATAGTTAATATAGTTAATATTTTCATTGATGATGATGATATTTTAAAAGTTTGTCTGTTACTTAGACAGACAATTGACTTAGAACACTTAACTTTTATTTTTCTTTCTATTGGTTGGTGACCCCGGATAGATCAATATAAGTTTTCTTATACATGGTCTGTCCCATTTCCAATTTAGCATCTTCTAGTCTACCTAACCTCTAACCAAGTATATTAACTATTTATTGTGAGTATCTGCATGCTGGATACTTTACTTATAGCATCTGAATCTTTACAACATCTTGTAAAGTAGGCATTTATTATCCAACATTGATGAAAACAGTAGAGACTGGAACAGGATGTGTGACCTGCCTGTAGTTGCCCAATTAGGATGTGGCAGATCCACAATGGACTCGCTTCCAGAGTAAAAAAAGAAAAAAAAATTGAATGCAGCCCCCTTACTAACTGTAAACTTGAGCTAGTTGCTTTACCTCTTTGATCCAAATTTCTTCTCTGTATTAAGTGTAACATCAATCCTGGCCTAATTCCCAGAGGTCGTATGTGGTGATGAACATAGCTGCTGTCCAGCAACGGACGCTGAAAGGTGTACCTTTCTTTGTTGTTACTTTTTCTCCCTCTCTCTCTTTTTTGTTTTTATTACTTTCCCGCTTATCTGCCTCTCTAGTATGGAAGGGTAAAACGTATGTCCAAGTTTAATTTCTGGTTCAATTTTGCTACAACCTACATGATACTGGGGACATTACCTTCTGAACCAGTTTTCTTATTTCATAAGCAAGGGATACAAAGACAGACTATGTATGCCGTTTGGTAAAAATCGGGGATTCAATAAGTGGTTCTTTCTTATCCTCTTTGCTTTATGAAACATGAAGCTCTTTGTAAATACTAGGTACTAGTATTATTATCAGGAACTAAAAAATAATGCCACCAAAATTATATTTAATTTGATACCCAGATAGACTCAAAAGAAATCAATTAACTTCTAACTTTTCAAGTGCTATTTGCCCATAGGATGCCATGATTACCTTCTGATTATTTAGGAATCAGCACTTATCTGTTCTCTAGAGGGGGAAAGAAAAAAAAAAAAAACTCTTTCTCTTTATACTCTACCCTTTCAGCTGTTTGTTATACACTAATTTCTCGTAAATTATTTGGGCATTGGTTCTTTCCAAATACCCTTCCAATGCTGAGATTTTATTATTCTAGACTTAAATCTTGATTCTTTATATATTAATTATTTTCACCTTACCTATGAAATCTAAAGATCCATTACTCCTGTTTAATTAGCTAGTTTAGCATTCTCTTAGCTGCTTTACCTGACCTCTGCTCCAGTCCCCTCTGATGACTCTACGCTGTCCTAAAAAATCACTTTACTTATTGTTTTTTCCCATGTCAACTCTCCTTCAGCCCCACCATACTTCTCAATATTTTCCTTCTTTCCTCGGCCTATTTTTCTCACTCTTTAATTTCTCCACACTTTGTCTCTATTATTTTCTATCTCCTGAGTCTCCTCCCTTTAGTTCCTCTAATATTCATTGTGATCTTTTGCCACTTCTTCCTGGCTATGATCCAATCTCCTCTCTTTCAAATCACAAAGAACTATTTTTTTTTACATGATACAAAGAATATAAAGGAGGTACTTATTATAGTTGTAAAGAGCATAAATATTTATATAATGTAAAACATATGGCAAAAGAAAGACTAGAGGCTTGAAAGTGGTTCGTGTGGATAGTTATAATTTTCTATGGTGAGTATATTTGAAATATTCAATTTCCAGTGCTAAGGATTAGAGGTTTGATGTGTGTCCAGTAAACAAAAACATGGCTGAGGAGACCTTGGAGAAATCATACCCCTGCAAATAGGTAGTGCAAAATTAATTCTGCATTTTTAGTGCTTTCAATGTTTCACATGTGATTCTATTGTTATGTTTCTCTTGTCATTTGACAACCATGCAAGGTGGCTTGCTGATGTTATCTTTTTGTGTTTTATTGTTAGTTGCATAGAATGTATTTAGCTATTCATGATGCTGTCTGTTTTCTGGTGTTCCTCTTGCCTTTTAAGTCTTTGTTTTTCCTGTTTCCTGTTCAAGATGAATTTGCAGTATTTTTCCCAGTATTTGTGAGGTTGAAACATATGATGTTGACACGTCTTTTTGTCAAATGTCAAATTTTTGAGGATTTTTTTCTTAGATACCTTTGAAAGTAAAATTTATATTTCAATGTGCAAATCGGTAACAAATTAAGATAGTCCTTAGTAAATTCCCTGCTAAATTCTTATGAAATACTTATTGCATTTCTCAATATATGTAAATACATGCCTCTGTGAAATAATTCCAATGCCTCACATTTACACAGAATTGTAATAAAGTTTCACACATATCATCTTTTTTTTTGCAATTTACAACAAAATTGTGCTACGTAAAGCAGATATTTTTCCTCCCATTTACAGATAAGGGCTTCCAGAAGTTTCATATTCTCAAGGTTATATGGCTAGAAAGAAATTGAGACTGAAATACTCAGGTTCACTAAGTTTATTCTTAATTCATTGCTTTTCCACCAAAATGTAATGCCTCTTGTCTAAGTTCAGGCTGCCACAACAAAAAATCATAAACTGGGTGGCTTATAAACAGAAATTTATTTTTCACAGTTCTGGAGGCTGAGAAGTCCAAGATCAAGGTGGATTTGGTGTCTAGTGAAGGCCTGTCTTCTCTCTGAAACCCCACTTGGTGGAAGGGCTAGGTAGCTGTCTTTGATTTCTTCTATGAGGGCACTAATTCTAATCCTGAATGCTCCACATTCAAGGTATAATCTCCTCCCAAAGGCCTCGCCTTCTAACATCATCACCTTGAGGGTTTGGATTCAGGAATTTGTGTAGGGGTAAGGAGGACAACACAAACATTTAGACCATAGACCTTCTTATATATAAATACTTATAGAATGTGAAACTGCTTCAATGCCTTTAATTTAAAAGTCATTTATATTTTCTATCTTCATTATCATAATATCTATCATGTGCCAGCCACTCTACTTATATTATTTATTGTCTTTACTACGGATCTATAAGACAAGTCTAATTAGATGAAGATGGCATCAGAGTATTTTAATAACATGTCCAAAGTCAAAAACTTGAAAGGACATAGTCTTGCATTTAACTTATTCTACATATGCCTCCATGTGTATTATGTCTACTACCATATACTATATAATTTTTAAAAGAGTTTTAAACAAACTCTTTAATACCACTTTGTTTTGCAGTTAGAAAACGTAGTTCATGACTATTATCTAGATAAAAGGAAAAGAATGAAAATAAAAAAAAGTGAGTTGTAATATAGCATCAATAGAACTTCTAGCTTAGGTCCTCTCTAAACTCATTTGTCTAATATTTATTTTTGCATCAGGGAATTTGTAATCATATCAGTGACTTGGATACACATGCAATGGCCTGCATACAAGCCACCAATGAGGCCAACTGCACATTGAGAAAGATACCTGTTGCCGTGAGATAGCTCAGCAGTGTTTCACATAAACACATGCAGGTGCACATACACACACACATTGCTCATCATCCAATGAGTCACATGTCAATTATATCAGCAGTATTTGTTTTCCATTGCTGTACAATAAAGTATCACAAACTAAGAGATGTAAAATAACATGAATTTCTTTTCACAGTTTCCATGGATCAGGTGTTTGAGTACACAAATCTGGGTCCTCTGCTCAGGATCTCCATATCTGCAATTGATGTGTCAAGTCCGTTGTGCTTCTTTCTGAAGCCTAAGGTTGTCTTTCACGCTCGTGTGTTGATAAAAATTGGTTTCTTTTAGCTGTAAGACTGAAATCCCTTTTTCCTTTCTGGCTGTCAGCAGATGGGCACTCTCAATGGCTAGAGGCCACCCAAAATTTTTTGCCAGGTGGTCTTCTCACAAGAAGTCCTCTCACAGCATGGCAGCTCACTCAAAGTCTAAAAGAATGGCCCCTTCAGTCTGCTAAGACAAAGCCTTATAACACAATCATGGTAATGAATATGCCATCACCTTTGCCATATTCTATTGGCTAGAAGCAAGTCACAAAATTCTACCCACACTTAAGGGGAAGAGACTGAAAAGGCCATATCTCATTGGGTGTCATCTTAGAATTTTGTCTGACATAATAACTTACAAGATGGATTTTTTTTTTTTTTTTTTTGAGACAGAGTCTTGCCCTGTCGCCCAGGCTGGAGTACATTGGCACGATCTCAGCTCACTGGAAGTTCTGCCTCCTGGGTTCAAGCGATTGTCCTGCCTCAGCCTCCCAAGTAGCTGGGATTACAGGCATGTGCCACCATGCCCAGCTAATTTTTTGTATCATTAGTAGAGACAGGGTTTCACCATGTTGGCCAGGCAGGTCTCAAATTCCTGACCTCGTGATCCACCCACCTTGGCCTCCCAAAGTGCTGGGATTACAGGCACGAGCCACTGTGCCCGGCCACAAGATAGAATTTTCAAAGAAGAGCAAACAAGTGCCAAATTCTCTTTCCACTAAGGCTGATAGGAAAATGACTTAATAATAGAGAACCTGACACCAGGTACCTGTTCATAGAAAGAGAATCAAGTTTTCCCTTGTCCACCTATGGTAAATAGCTGTTGTGCTTTCACTTACTACTTTCTGTTGAAAATTTTATCTTGCCATTGTCTCGTGTTGTTTTTCTTCTACCTGCAACCTAACATAATTCTAGTAATGTGAGTAGATTGAAAAAAGTAATTATTAGTGCCAATTAAGTTGAATACATTTTTTCAATATGAGAATAAAATTTCATCAACTATAATGAATTTAAAATCATATCTATCCATATTTTGTTTCCATTTGATTGCATAAGATTACAAGTAGGTTTCAACATATTCTTAAACATTTCCTTATGTATTTCTTTTTCTGTAAATTGTTTTTGGCTTTAGCCAAGATTATAATAAGATGACTTCTCACAATAATAGCATTTCTGAGAAAACAGTTTCCCAACAGGTAGCTATATTCAATTGCAAGAGTTTCCACTCCCTGAGAATTCAAGAGTCACAGTCTAAGATTTACTAACAGTGGGCCAGTATATTATGAGGGAAGTCTTATTTGTAGCTCGGTATCCTCTATTAGCTGAGGGTATGAGTGACTATAATACTGATGATAATTTATTGCATAAAAAAAGATTTTACTATTGTAGCATTTAAATTAATCATGTAACTGGGAGGGTCTTTTCTGTTCTTATTCATTCAAAGGCATTTCTTCATGTTGTATCTCTACTTTCTCATGTCATAGAAAACATTAGACATGATTATCTGAAGGTATCTGTGCCTCATGATATCCAAGCAAAGTCCTTTTTATATTTCATCTTATAATTGTATTTGCAACTTAATGTTTGAAGTGTCAGTCTTTGTAAAATTGGCTCATCTTGTTATGATTTAGAGCTTTGATGTAAGTGAAAGGCTTCGATTGCAATGCAGAGTCACATCTGAGAGTAAACTGCATAGACAAAGAGACTTACAAGACTAGTAAATCAAATACTCTGAGCTGTCTATGTGGATTATGAGATAGTATTTGCATAACTTTGAAGTATTTATACTGATGAAATTACAATAATTAAAATCATTGCTGTGTCAATTGCTGGATGCCACAAGGCATAGCAATTACTAGCATGCAAATCAGACTTTGTGTAAGCATTTTAAGGAATAATTACCTTATTTGATTCAGATGTGCCTGAAAGGCATTAAGAGTCATTTGAGCTATTTTTCCTTCAACAATTTTAAGGCTTGTAGATAATGTTGTTGTTATTATCAATTATTTACTTTTGTGTATTACTTTTCCTTATTTTGGTTGAAAGTAAATGCCATAGATAAAATAAAAACATACAACTTTGCTGTAACTAAAAACAATTTACAGTATCAGTTAAATCTGTATCTCAGTTCAGCAACCACTTTTCTTTCTAATGGGCTTTACTTTGCTATGTCATCAGTTTCATGCTAAATAGCTAATGTATACCCAATGTCTATATTCCCACAATTTAAGATCAGGGCTGTGAACTGCAAGAAAATGCTAGAGTAAAAAATCAAGACATAAGAAGTTGCAGAATATCCTCACAAATATATTTGCCACAGAATATGTATAGGTGGTCATTTAGCCAGTTCAGAAGTTTAGTTTTCAAATTGCAAATGTTTTACCTTCTAAAATTGACACCAAACTTTATACAATACATGAAGTCAGATCTGATATCATATCAGATAATTGAACGATATGATTGAATTGAATTAAATGATAATTTAGAAATCATTAAATACTTTTTTGAAGACTTTGGGTAAAGTGATGGTTAATGGAGGCTTACTTACATATCATTGTTTCGTTAACAAAATATCAAGTCCTGATCTGTTTTTTTCTATTGTGTAAGTAATGAAAATAAAAAGTTTTTTTTTAATGTATCATGTATAATAGTTGAGTTGTGTGTCACTGAATCAAAGCAGAGATTTGTATGAGAACTATTGCCTAACATGCTTTCTTGGGCCTTGCTCAATTCCCTCATGACTCTTAATAAATAGTGTCTATAAATGGCTACAATTTTATTTTATTCCCTTGAAAATTCAGGCTGTTTTCATGAGCAAAGCTTTGCTATTTTAACATGTGTTACTTTGGTTGTCGTCTGAAAGATCCTGAAAATATACCAGATTTTGTATTTCAGTTAGTTGAAAAGTTAACCTGAAATTACAGTTTTCTTGATTATCTGTACAAATTATCTTTCCATTTTGGATAGATATGGGAATAACTTCTGTTTTTTATTTTTAAAAAAGCATACATATCTAAAAACTATAACATTCATTTACAATATATTTTAAAAATTAATTTTAGATTATTTAAGTTAACACAATAACTTGCTCTGGAAAGTATGTTCTGTGAAAAGAACGTATGTACAGAGGAGAAACTAATAATGAACATGTGAGTTTTGTTTTTCTCTTTTTTCTAGATCTATTGCTAGTTGTACAACTGATACGCAGTCTCTAGTGAGATACAAATTAATAGACAAACAAGTGTTCCTCCTCATGAAAAGCTTCTGGAAGAAAGTTTCTAAAATTATGTCAGGAATATTTTTAAGTATATTGTAGAGTACTCATTAAATATTTGTTCCTTGAGTGAGTAAAGACATATAAGAAAAATTCACATTTACTAGAATACATTTTTTGGAAAAATTCAGAAAAGTAAGTTTCTTTTTTTTTTTGGCAGCACAATGTTCCATTGCCATATGTCACAAACAAAAAAGAAAGTTTGAATTTTATCATGACAATTCTATATGATATCAATAGTGGGATACCAAATTTGGATACTATAATAATAATAATATAATATATAATATAACTATAATAATCTTTTGCATCAAAAATTGTTGAAATATAGAAAAGGACTATGAGGCATAGAGATTCTTATAAAAATAAAGCTTGTGAAAAATTCTAGTTGCTGCAACCAGTGGAAATTAAAAAGGTTTATTGATTTTCCATTTCAATATATTTTTAAATCTAGTCTTCTTTGTTCTGGTCTCGCTTTCCTGTTGAGTGACTGTGGGTAACCTATTTGACTCTTGCAATGTATTTTAAGCCTCATTTTGTTATTTTAAATGAAGCTTTCATAGATACATTTCTTCCCATTCTTTTCTATCTTACAAATATCATAGAAAATAAAGTTCCTTTGATGACTCTTAATTAGGTTGACTTGCAACAACATTTTTGTGACTTAGTTACAAGGCCCATCCTAAAGTAAAAAAAATTTATTTGTTCCCTATGGCAAAATAAATTGATCATTAATATGTACACACTGGTTAGAAATTTACGCAACGTGAATACTTTTATCATCACAATGCATTTGAATAATAGTGTCATTACTGTCAGTTCTCTCTTTAATAACAGATAGATGTGCTTAACCACAATGAATCATAGCTCTCTAGAACACATTGAGTCAAGATTTTAAAAACAACTTAAGTTCTTTTAATTTCCTAACATTTTCTGTAGAGATCCTGGTTTTAAAATTAGTACTGACCAAATTATACATCACTTTTTGTCTTGATATGCTAAAAAAAGAAATGGCATAGTAGATCACCTGAATGTAGATGATTTTATTTCATATTTATATTTATTTAGCATTCAAAACGTATGCTTACAGCATATGCTTTAGGATGATGTGCTTAGATTTATGTTCATAGTCTCAATGATTGCAGGATAGCATTATGCTACAGACCTGAGCATACAATAAAGCATAAACCTTACATGATTCAGAGCAATAATTCAAAACAATCCCAATTTCAGTATTCCTTATAGAACATTTTAAAAATGGAATCCCTTCTCTTTCCCAGAGTTGTGGAATCAGTAGCTCAGGGAAGTCAACCCTGGGACTCTGCATTACAAAGAAATTTTCTAGAGATGCTTATCCACAGCCCGGTTTGGTAATCACTGTCAAGTTTCAGTCTGCATGGAGGAGCCCCAGACAGTACATATGTGTCCCTGAGACCACAAAGTAGGGGAGAGATGGGAACTTAAAACTTGGTTTTTTGGTTAACCATGTCTTTTTTCTTTTTCCCCCCTGAGGCCAATAAACTTTTACCTATTTTATATCCAGATTCAGTGAAAAATTTCACTATGCAAAAATATTTGTAGTCAAAAATAATTTATTGAACCGGTGCTTTTTCAAGTTGACTTTTTGGCTTTTAACAACTAGTTTCATCTTTAGTGCAGGTCTTTTCCCCTACATATATAGAAATAAATAGATATTTTCTTAACATGAAAATGAACAAATATATATCAGAAAACAAAATTTAGCAGCATGCTTGATGAAACGGCAGAATTTCTAAGAAAATCAGAAACCAGACAAACTTGCATATTATTTATGGTACGTTATAATATCGTTTTGGAGGGCTACTTGAAGCAGTGAACCTGAGAATTAAATCTAAGTTTTATATGCTAGAAAGATAACTTAAAAAAAGGATAATTTATAAGTCCAAGAAAATAAAGTAAGGAAAATTAGATAATAGCTTTGTATGGCCAGTTAAAATTTAGTAGGGTCGCTAAAGTATCAAATGCAAAACCTTTATCTATGTAAATTCTAAAAATAAAGGTGAATCATTGGGGAAAACAGACAATTGAAAACAACAATAAACACTGTAAAATATTTAAAACATTACAATAAATATTCAGAATCTATATGAAGAAAAGCATGTAATGCTATGCAAGGGACAGTATAGGATGATAGAGAATAACACAGATATGTCTTACTTTTGAAGGAATACAATGTTATAACAGTGAAGAAAAATAATATAGCGATATCAAGTATCTCACAATCAATCTATATATTCAATGCAACTTCAATTAAAAAGCAAACAGTGTTGCCTGAAGGTATTTAACAAAAATTGTAAAGTTCATAAGAATAAAAATAGAATCAGAAAATTATGAAAGAAATGATTACATGATACAAGTGATAGAAGGTAAAACCCAACACATAGATATATGAAATTCTAGTCACAAAAATTAATATAATACTGGCACTGCAATGAATAGACAAAGGAGTCAAGAAGTTAAGCAATATATGTATAAGAATATGCTAAAACGCTTCAAATCGATAGAGAAAATACAGCATTAAAAATATATTAGAATCCATCTTGAATTGATTTTTGTATAAGGTGTAAGGAAGGGATCCAGTTTCAGCCTTCTACATATGGCTAGCCAGTTTTCTCAGCACCATTTATTAAATAGGGAATCCTTTCCCCATTGCTTGTTTTTCTCAGGTTTGTCAAAGATCAGATAGTTGTAGACATGCGGCGTTATTTCTGAGGGCTCTGTTCTGTTACATTGATCTATATCTCTGTTTTGGTACCAGTACCATGCTGTTTTGGTTACTGTAGCCTTGTAGTATAGTTTGAAGTCAGGTAGTGTGATGCCTCCAGCTTTGTTCTTTTGGCTTAGGATTGACTTGGCGATGCGGGCTCTTTTTTGGTTCCATATGAACTTTGAAGTAGTTTTTTCCAATTCTGTGAAGAAAGTCATTGGTAGTTTGACGGGGATGGCATTGAATCTGTAAATTACCTTGGGCAGTATGGCCATTTTGATGATATTGATTCTTCCTACTCATGAGCATGGAATGTTCTTCCATTTGTTTGTATCCTCTTTTATTTCATTGAGCAGTGATTTGTAGTTCTCCTTGAAGAGGTCCTTCACGTCCCTTGTAAGTTGGATTCCTAGGTATTTTATTCTCTTTGAAGCAATTGTGAATGGGAGTTCACTCATGATTTGGCTCTCTGTTTGTCTGTTATTGGTGTATAAGAATGCTTGTGATTTTTGCACATTGATTTTGTATCCTGAGACTTTGCTGAAGTTGCTTATCAGCTTAAGGAGATTTTGGGCTGAGACGATTGGGTTTTTTAGATATACAATCATGTCATCTGCAAACAAGGACAATTTGACTTTCTCTTTTCCTAATTGAATACCCTTTATTTCCTTCTCCTGCCTAATTGCCCTGGCTAGAACTTCCAACACTATGTTGAATAGGAGTGGTGAGAGAGGGCATCCCTGTCTTGTGCCAGTTTTCAAAGGGAATGCTTCCAGTTTTTGCCCATTCAGTATGATATTGGCTGTGGGTCTGTCATAGATAGCTCTTATTATTTTGAGATACGTCCCATCAATTCCTAATTTATTGAGAGTTTTTAGCATGAAGGGTTGTTGAATGTTGTCAAAGGCCTTTTCTGCATCTGTTGAGATAATCATGTGGTTTTTGTCTTTGGTTCTGTTTATATGCTGAAATACATTTATTGATTTGCGTATATTGAACCAGCCTTGCATCCCAGGGATGAAGCCCACTTGATCATGGTGGATAAGCTTTTTGATGTGCTGCTGGATTCGGTTTGCCAGTATTTTATTGAGGATTTTTGCATCAATGTTCATCAAGGATATTGGTCTAACATTCTCTTTTTTGGTTGTATCTCTGCCCAGCTTTGGTATCAGGATGATGCTGGCCTCATAAAATGAGTTAGGGAGGATTCCCTCTTTTTCTATTGATTGGAATAATTTCAGAAGGAATGGTACCAGCTCCTCCTCGTACCTCTGGTAGAATTTGGCTGTGAATCCATCTGGTCCTGGACTTTTTTTGGTTGGTAAGCTATTGATTATTGGCACAATTTCAGCTCCTGTTATTGGTCTATTCAGAGATTCAACTTCTTCCTGGTTTAGTCTTGGGAGAGTGTATGTGTCGAGGAATTTATCCATTTCTTCTAGATTTTCTAGTTTATTTGCGTAGAGGTGTTTGTAGTATTCTCTGATGGTAGTTTGTATTTCTGTGGGATTGGTGGTGATATCCCCTTTATCATTTTTTATTGCACCTATTTGATTCTTCTCTCTTTTTTTCTTTATTAATCTTGCTAGCAGTCTATCAATTTTGTTGATCCTTTCAAAAAACCAGCTCATGGATTCATTAATTTTTTGAAGGGTTTTAGAAGAAAACCTAGGCATTACCATTCAGGACATAGGCATGGGCAAGGACTTCATGTCTAAAACACCAAAAGCAATGGCAACAAAAGCCAAAATTGACAAATGGGATCTAATTAAACTAAAGAGCTTCTGCATAGCAAAAGAAACTACCATCAGAGTGAACAGGCAACCTACAAAATGGGAGAAAATTTTCGCAACCTACTCATCTGACAAAGGGCTAATATCCAGAATCTACAATGAACTCAAACAAATTTACAAGAAAAAAACAAACAACCCCATCAAAAAGTGAGCGAAGGACATGAACAGACACTTCTCAAAAGAAGACATTTATGCCAAAAGAAGACATTTATGCAGCCAAAAAACACATGAAAAAATGCTCACCATCACTGGCCATCAGAGAAATGCAAATCAAAACCACAATGAGATACCATCTCACACCAGTTAGAATGGCCATCATTAAAAAGTGAGGAAACAACAGGTGCTGGAGAGGATGTGGAGAAATAGGAACACTTTTACACTGTTGGTGGGACTGTAAACTAGTTCAACCCTTGTGGAAGCCAGTGTGGCGATTCCTCAGGGATCTAGAACTAGAAATTCCATTTGACCCAGCCATCCCATTACTGGGTATATACCCAAAGAACTATAAATCATGCTGCTATAAAGACACATGCACACGTATGTTTATTGCGGCATTATTCACAATAGCAAAGACTTGGAACCAACCCAAATGTCCAACAATGATAGACTGGATTAAGAAAATGTGGCACATATACACCATGGAATACTATGCAGCCATAAAAAATGATGAGTTCATGTCCTTTGTAGGGACATGGATGAAATTGGAAATCATCATTTTCAGTAAACTATCGCAAGAACAAAAAACCAAACACCGCATATTCTCACTCATAGGTGGGAATTGAACAATGAGAACACATGGACACAGGAAGGGGAACATCACACTCTGGGGACTTTGTGGGGTGGGGGGATGGGGGAGGGATAGCATTGGGAGATATACCTAATGCTAGATGACGAGTTAGTGGGTGCAGCGCACCAGCATGGCACATGTATACATATGTAACTAACCTGCACATTGAGCACATGTACCCTAAAACCTAAAGTATAATAATAATAAATTAATAAATAAAAAATATATATATTAGAAGAATTCTGTTTCTGGGCAACAAACAATAATAAGGACTAGAAACACTTTCCTTCCTGAAACCATTAAAAACCAAACAATATCCATAAAACAATGGTCTCAGACATTGAACATTGAACAATATAAGACAATTTTCACTGAGAGCAATTGAAGCAAGCCCTAAAATTGCCCCAGCTTACTGCCTAGAAAAGGATTCAAGGACACAGTGCAGCAAGGGACAACCAAGATGGAGTTCAGATTATCTCCTGAGTTGAGAAGCTAGAGCTGGGAATTTAGGGTGGTCACAGAAGCTAGAATTCACAGGACAAATTAGGAAAGAAGTGAGAGATCCCCAGAGAATTCCAGAGTTCTGCAAGGCAATCACCCTTAAGTCTTCATCTGAGTATTGATCAGTGCATGCAGGTGAGGACAGTACCTAAGGCTGAGGTGGAAGAAAAAGATTAGAGGAAACAATCCCAAATAACTCATAAAAGGCAGGAAATTTGCATTGCCATCAGCCAGAGTGGAAAACCTTATAATTCAGTGGACATTGGGCAAAGTACTCACAGGGATATTGTATCAGGATTCAGACAAAATTAGTTTTAGACTAAAGACTGATTTGATCTTGCACATTAAAGTTTAAAAGCAAAACTCAAGTGGCTCATGTTGTTTCTAAGTAATTTAACTGCATTTCAGTACAAAACTCAAGAATATTTCTAGAAATGCAAAAATATCCAGCGCTTAGAAAGGCAATATTAAAAATGGTTAGTATTCAATAAAAATTATTAAGGATACCAAAAAATAGGAAAGTACAACACACAATAAAGAGAAAATTCAACCAATAATGATGTAGTGAAAATGGAAAGGTTATAGAATTCATAGACATAAATCTCTTATAACTATAGTTCATAAATACAAGGACATAGGGAAGAAACTGAGTATGTATGTCACCATGTAGATGCTATAAAAAGAGACACTATGAATATAAAGAAAAAATAAAGAGCAGTGTAATGGTAAATATGAGGGTAAATATAAAATATATTTTTCTTCTTTTTAAATGTCTCTTAAGATTGACCATCGATATGATTTTGATCTGTGTTCCCACCAAATCTTCTGTTGAAATGTGATCCCCAGTGTTGGAGGTGGGATCTGGTGGGAGGTGATTGGATCTTGGGGGTGGATTTCTCATGAATGGTTTGGCACCATCCCTTTGGTGCTGTTCTTGTGACTAGTGAATGAATTCTTATGGAACTTGTTTGTTTAAAAGTGTGTAGCACCTCCCCCTACTCTCTTTTTCTCCTGCTTTGGCCAAGAGATGTGTCTGCTTTCCCTTTATCTTCTGCCAAAATAGTAAGCTTCCTGAGGCCTCTCCAGAAACCAAGCAGATGCCAGCATCACGCTTCCTGTACAGTCTGCAGAACCATAATCCAATTAAACCTCTTTTCTTTATAAATTACCCATTCTCAGGTATTTCTTTGTAGCAACATGATAATGGATTAATACAGAAAATTGGTACTAAGGAGGGTGGCATTGCTATAAAAATACCTGAAATGTGGAAGCAGCTTTGGAACTTGGCAACAGCGGAGGTTGGAAGAGTTTATAGGGCTCAGAAAAAGACAGAAAGACGAGGGAACTTTTGGAATGCTTAGAGACTTAAATCGTTGTAACCAAAATGTAGATAGTGATATGGACAGTGAAGGCCAGGTTGAGGAGGTCTTAGATGGAAATGAGAAACTCCTTGGGAACTGGAACAAAGGTCACTTTTCTCATGCCTTAGCAAAGAATTTGGCTGCATTGTGCCGCTGCCCTAGTGATCTGTGAAATTCTGAAATTTCTAAGCAGCAAAACATTCAAGAAATGGCCTGGCTGCTTCTAACAGCCTATGCTCATATGTCTGAGCAAAGAAATGATCTAAAGCTGGAACTTACATTTGGAGAAGCAGCAGAGAAAAAATGCTGGGAAAGTTTCCAGGCTGACTATGTGGTAGAAAGAAAAAAAGCCCATTTTTAGTGGGGGAAATCCCCTGGAGAAATTTGCATAACTAAGAAGAAGGTAAGTACTAATAGCAAAGACAATGGAGAAAAGGCCTTGAAGACATTTCAGAGACCTTCATGGCAGCCTCTCCCATCACAGTTCCAGAGGTGTAGGAAGACTGAGTGGTTTCTTTGTGGGCCAGGTCCAGGGCCCTGCTGCCTTTCTCAACCTCAGGACACTGCTCCTTGCATTTCAGCCACTCCAGCTCCAGCCATGGCTCAAAGGGGCTCAGGTACAGCTCAGGCTGCTCTTCTGGAGGGCAAAAGCTGTAAACCTTGGTGGCTTCCATGTGGTGTTAAGCCTGCAGTTTCAAAGAATGCAAGAGCTGAGGCTTAGAAGCCTGTGCCTAGATTTCAGAGGATGTATGAAAAGCCTGGGTGGCCAAGCAGAAGCCTACTGCAGAGGCAGAGCTCTCATGGAGATCCTCTACTTGAGCAGCTTGGAAGGAAAATGTGAGTTTGGAGCCCCCACACAGAGTCCCCCCTGGGGCACTGCCTAGTTGAGCTGTGAAGAAGTGGGCCACCATCCTACAGATCCCAGAATGTTAGATTCACTGACAGCTTGCATTGTGTGTCTGGAAAAAAACAGAGATACTCAATGCCAGCTCATGAGAGCAGCCCTGGAGGCTGAACCCTGCAAAGCCATAGGAGTGGAGCTACCCAAGGCTTTGGGACTCCACTTCTGACACCAGTGTGTCCTGGATGTTGGACATGGACATGGAGTCAAGGAAGATTATTGTGGAGCCTTAAGATTGAATGATTTTCCTGTTTGGTTTTGAACTTGCATGGGGCCCGTAGCTCTTCTCTTTTGGCCAATTTCTGCCTTTTGGAATGGGAGTATTTACCCAATGCTTATAACCCCCTTGTATCCTGGGTGTAACTAACTTGTTTTTTATTTACAGGCTCATAGGTGACAGTGGCTTGCCTTATCTCAGATGAGAATTTGGACTCTGGACTTTGGACTTTTGAGTTAATATTGGAGTGAGTTAAGACTTTAAGGGACTCTTGGTAAGGCATGATTGTATTTTGCAATGTGAGAAGGACATGAGATTAGGGGGCCAGAGCAGAATGATATGGTTTGGATCTGTGTCCCCACCAAATCTTCTGTTGAATTGTAATTCCCAGTGTTGGAGGTGGGACCTGGTGGGAAGTGATTGGATCTTGGTGGTTGATTTCTCATGAATGGTTTAGCACCATCCCCTTGGTGCTGTCCTCATGATTGTGAGTGAATTCTTGTGAGATCTGATTGTTTAAAAGTGTGTAGCACCTCCCCCTTCACTCTCTTGCTCCTGCCCTGTAAGACATGCTGGCTTCCCCTTTGTCTTCCACTGTGATTGTAAACTTCTTGAAGCCTGCCCAGAAGCTGAGCAGATGAAAGCATCATGCTTCCTGTATAGCCTGTGAAACTGTGAGCCAATGAAACCTCTTTTCTTTATACATTACTGAGTTTCAGGTATTTCTTTATAGCAATGCAAGAATTCACTAATACAACCATTTAAACAAAAATAATCAGGTTTGGGATTTTCAGCATATATTGAGAAGTAAAATGTATGGTAACAATAGCACAGAACCCAAAAAGGGGACAATGGAAGCTTACTTTTGTATGACTCATCTAATATACTTCCCATGGAAGTCAAGTGACTGCTCTTCCTACTCTGAACTACACTTGTCACCTAAGCTTGAAAGCATGACTGCTTGTTTTCACCAATTTCCTAAAATCCCTCTTAAATTGTACCTGAAGTGTCTTTTGATAACATTTAGACATTAGTTCCCCAGCACAGACCAGAAGAACCTACATCATATAGTTGGTTGATCTCACAAGTTGCATTTTCTCTCTCAGGTTGTCCATACTAACTGCTCCCTTTTTCTTCACCCCAACCCTCTCATGTAAATCAACCCTGAAAATTTAATCTGATCACCACTTCACCAAATATATTATGATTATAAATGAATTCCAGGTAAGATGGAGATGGGTCTTCTATTAAAAAAAAAAAAAATACTAATGAAGTCACTGGATCAACAGGGAAGTGATTTTTAGGTATAAAATAGAAAGTTCTTAACCCAGGCACCAAATTATCAGGTCATTAGCTGTACTTTCCTTTATACTGAAATTTCAAGTAACTTACCAATATTGAAAATGCATTTGTGTTAACTCTCCCTTTGTCTTCTTGGTATGTTTGCCAAGACCTAAGACAAAGAATTTTTGTTTCAATTGAAATTAAATGTACCTCTTTTAAATGCCTAGAAATTGAAATGGAATTACATACCATGAAGGATTTTGAAATGGCTGATATAACCTGTAAATTTGATAAGCATTGTGCAGAATAGCATTTCCTCTATAAACTTCTTCATTTGTCTTCTGGTTTCACATTTCACAGAGACTATTGATTCCTTCTGAGCAAAGTATAATGGACCTGTGAACAATCTGAGATCACTCCCTAGTTTCTTTTGGTATTACAACACTAAATCTGAAGAGCTTGTCTTCCATGCATGAATAAATGAAAAGAAAGAATATCATCAGGACTCAATGGAGAGTTTCCTTAATGCAAATTTATTCATGATATATAATACTTTAAAAATAATATCTGCTTTGATTTTAAAAATAAATAAAACAGTAAAATGGCTATATTAAGCAAGAGAGGACTACTTAAAATAACAAAATAGCATGGAAAAAAGTACAATTAAATAAAATAAGTAATAAAAGCAATATAGAGTAGACTTTAAGAATGCAACCCATGAATAATTTGTGGAAAAGACAAGTAACAGGTATTCACATAATACAGAAAATCATGAAGAAGAGAACTAATTGAAAAGGATTACATAAATGAGGATAACCATAGAAATCTAACCTACAAATAATGAGTGTTCTCAAAGAAGAAAACAGAACTAATATAATAAATGAAATAATAAAAAATGTATTAAATTTTTTCAAGTACTAAGACTATTTACTCAAAGGCTTATGATCTGGAAAAAATTTCTGAAAGAAAATCCATACTTAGATATTACTTGAAAAAAATTGCTTGGCTTACAAAAATAAAGAAAAAATAACATAAATATTTAGAAAGAAATATATAAAGGAAACATTAGAAACATTAAGAAGTTAAAAATGTAAAACCTAAGAAAAATTTTATGAGTCAAACTTTCCTCAGCAGAGCACAAATAACAACAATTACCTCAAATGCTTTTTGTGGCAAGATGGGTGGGTGAAAGCAAATAGATTATTAGAAAATATAGAAACAATAGAGAATGTAAAATATAAAGCATTAAGCAGAATAGAGGTTCTTTTATTTTACTACAATATTCCATCATAGTAAGAAAAGAGGTGTCCTGCATTATTCATAAGTCACCTGCCATAACAAACCATTTCAGTGGTTTAACACAATAAACCTCTTTAATGTTGCACATCAATGCCAGGATGCACTCCAATGTACTAGGTGTTCTTTATTCTGGGAAGGCTTTTTCTACCATTTAGTTGCTCTGTTATCTTCTAGAGTCTTGCCATCCTCTACTGAATTTTCAGGATACAGACAATGCACAGTGAAGAGAAAGTGTGAAAAATTATGAGAGAAATTTCAGAGATACGTGCTAAGCTGGCATAGATCATTTCCTTCTTCATTTCATTGGCCAAAGCCTGGTCATCTGGCCTCACCAAAAGCAAGAACAGACGGGGAATATAGCTCATCATTGGCTTAGGAAGAAAAGGAGAACGCTGATACTAATGAGCACAGCCTTCTTTGTTACAATTGCTAAATATTTATATGTCAAAAATCACTATAAAAACTACATATTAAATTTGAGGAAAAATTGTCAGAAAACTGAGAGAATTATAATATTTAATGTATGGTTATGTTAGAAAAGAAGTTAATTTTAACAAGTTATAATCAATTAAAGTTCCAGAGATAGTAGATGTAGACTGTACTGTCTTCTGAAGTATGTATGGAATGTTTACAAAAATAATCACATATTTTGCAGTGAAGGAAACTTCAGTGGAAGAGAGTAGATGGGTTATAAGTCGACTTCATAAATTAATTCATTGATTTTATGTAAACTGTTTACTTTGTGACAGTGATTCTTACAACTATATATGAGTATAACCACATAGATAGGCACTCAAAGAAAGCCTTGGAATATTAGAAAAGGCTTTCTATAAAATGTGACATCTGGAATTGATTGAGAACTCACAGGAATTTAATAATTCATATAATTAAGTTTATGTCAGAAGTCAGTGAAAAATGAAGTGTTATTAAACACATTGGTGTAGTATATTAGTAATTTGAGAAAAACATACATGTTTAAACAATTCTATTTAAAATAAGATCAATTTGATTAATTTAATGTAAAACATCAAATTTCTGACTAACAATAGAGTTTTCTAAATCAAGATGAAGAGAAATATACTGCAAGTTGGAAATAGAAGAAAAAATATCTAAATGAACATGTAATATACATATATTATTATTTTGAGTGAAAAAAGAAATTTTATGACAATGCAACCTAGAAAATATGTGTGCAGAAAATACTACTACAATTATATAAAGAGTTAAGACAAATAAATATATCAGTATTAAAGAACAGAGGTGGAGAAATCACAAATATAAAGAAATATTTTAAAACTGAAAATGCTTACTTGCATCAACACTTAAAGATATCACAGGCAAGTTTTTCTGAGTACTAAATTAAACCCCTGAAATAATACATTATGAATAAGACAAAATTAGAATTCCAACCCTGTATAAGAGGTTCTATAAATTGGTCCATAGGTCTTCAAACTTACCAAAATATTCATATGTTTTCACATTTTTATTCTCCTTCTAATGTATTTTTGTAGAAACCTTAAATACTAGAAAAGTAATTTCTGTAAAGACTTGTTCATTAAAACATCACACACATACACACATAAATATACATGTGAAAAATGTAAGTTTTCTAATTGCTTTATATAGTAACATTTAACCTATTTTACATATACATTTCATACTATTATGATACTAATGAAACATTTTTAGGATGCAATAATTTAGAAATTGGCCATGACATTTTAACATTCACAGAATAAACATAATTAAAAATCATATGCATGTTGTAACTACAATTGCATTTAAAATGCAGATATGAAGGGTTTCTAAATAAAGGCAAAAAAGATTCAATCTTATAGAAAAATAAATTAGAGAAATAGACAATTCATAGGTAAAGAAATATGAATAGATTTAAACGTGAAAATTGCTAAACCCCACTCATAAAATAGAAAAACAAATTAAATTGGCACTGAAAATCCATTTCTTATTTATCAAATTGAAAAAAGGGGTCTAGAACTATTATGTGTTGGTGAGGCTTTGAGAAAATGTGTAATATATTTTTATTTATTCATTTATTTATAATATATATAGAAAATTAGCTATATTTACAACTACATATATATTTACTCTTTGATCTAGCAATTATACTTTAGGAATATATTTCAAACAAAATTGTGGTAAAAATATAAAAGATATATGCATAATCTTACTTATTGCAACATTCCTTTAAGAAGAAAAGAAGGCAAGTGGAATATCCACTAGTAAGAATCAGATTGAATAAGAAAGTGGTTTAAAAACTACTATATACACAAAATGGAGTAGTGTGGATCTATCAGAAGCAACGAGGAATATTAGTATATACTAGTTTGTGGATTGAATGCCATGGTATATTTTTAAGTAAAAGAATAAAGGTTGAGTAAAGTGTATATAGTCAAGCGTGTATACCCTTTCTTTTTTGATTACTACCATATGACTATATACACTTTACTCAACCTTGATTGTTTTACTTAAACTAAAAAGCTTCTGTACAACAAAACAAATAATCAGAAGAGTTAACAGACAACCCACAGAATGGGAGAAAATTTTCACAATCTATACATCTGACAAACGACTAATATCCAGAATCTTCAAAGAACTCAAACAAATGAGCAAGAAAAAAAAAAGAAAACAAACAATCCCAACAAAAAGTGGGCTATGGACATGAACAGACAATTTCCAAAAGAAGATATACAAATGGCCAACAAGCATATGGAAAAATGCTCAACATCACTAATTATCAGGGAAATGCAAATCAAAACCACTATGTGATACCATCTTACTCCTGTAAGAATGGTTATAATAAAAAAAATAGATGTTGGGATGGATGTGCTGAAAAGGGATCACTTTTACACTGTTGGTGGGATATAAACTAGTATAACCATGATAGCAAATAGTGTGGAGATTCCTTAAAGAACTAAAAGTAGATCTACCATTTGATCCAGCAATCCCACTACTAGGTATCTACCCAGAGGAAAGGAAGTCATTATACGAAAAAGATACTTGCACACACATGTTTATAGCAGCACAATTTGCAATTGCAGAAATATGCAACCAGCCCAAATGCCCAAATCAATGAGTGGATAAAGAAAATGTGGTATATATATACCATGGAATACTACTCAGCCATAAAACAGAACAAAAGTATTAGCAGCAACCTGGCGGGAACTGGAGACTATTATTCTAAGTGAAGTAACTCAGGAATGGAAAACCAAACATCCTATGTTCTCACTCACAAGTGGGAGCTAAGCTATGAGGATACAAAGGCATAAGAATAATACAAAGGACTTCAGGGACTTGGAGAAAAGTGTGGGAGGAGGGTGAGAGATAAAAGACTACACATTGGGTACAGTGTATACCCCTTGGGTGACAGGTGCATGAAAACTCAGAAATCACCACTAAAGAACTTATTCATGTGACCAAACACCACCTGTTCCCCAAAAACCTATTGAAATAAAAAATAATTTTTTCAAAAAAGAGGAACCAACCCTGCCAACACCTTAATTTTGGGCTGCTAGCATCCAAAACTCTGAGACAATAAATTTCTGTTGTTTAAGCCAAAAAAAGATATATAAATATGCATTTGCTTAATCAAACATGAATTGATTTTGGAAGATTATAAAACATAAACAAATAAATAAAAGGTTTACCTAGGAGTGTAGGGAGAAAACAGAGTGGAGGAGACAGATATGAAAGATAAACTTCTTCGCATCTACAATTTTAATAAAGTTGATATTGGACTCCTGTAAATATTTTACATTGCTGTGTAAAAATTTAAAAATGTGTACAAAGCAAAACCAAAATTAAACAAGTGAATCTCACTGTGTATTTAATCTGTAGAAAAAAACGCACAGGGAAAATTCATTTTGAGTGACTTGAAGACACGGTTACTTGAATGTATAATCCAAGTGATAGAATTTACTCTAAAACAAAAAGACCTACTACATGAATGAATGAATACATAAACTCTTTAGTTTTAATAATTATAGTATAAATTATAACATTAATATTGCTATTCTGAGTCTATAGCTTGCATATTTTTGCAAAGGAGCAATGATGTTTATATTAATGAGATTCTACATTTTTGACATGGAAGAAAAAAGACATCTAAGATTGATATGGTTAAGTAAAACCTTGTAGTCTTTAATTTTAGTTAGTAGTAACACTATGAATTCATGACATATTACTCTAAAAAAATACTTATTGCCTAGCTCTATTCTTCGAAAAAGCTTAGAGAACATAATTATCTCTAAGCACCATTTGTGCCAAAATTGTGGTTTCTAATTACTATTTTCTACTAAAAGAAGGTAGAACTCCAGAGAAATGGCTGGTTTCAGGTATGAAATGGAAGTTGTACAGCATGTTATAGCAAAGAGCAAGGACTTTATCAAAGACTGAGCCGTTTCAAAAGGACTAAGGACTAAGGAGCTGGCTGGGATAGACTCCCATCTGTCAAAGATGATTTTAACTTAAATAAAAATTATAAAAGTAAAGGAAAGAAAACATTATAATAAGAGCACATATATGAGTTCATAATAATACTAACATAAAATTTAACAGAACACAATCAGTTACCAGCATTGTTAGAGAACCAACTTCTTATTTCAAAAACTGGCAAAGAGAGGAAACAGACAAGCATTTCTCCCATTCCTGTAAGAACTGTACCCAGAATATCCATATGGATAAAACAGAAAAGTTTTCCTTTTACATATTTTTCAGATAATAAATTAAAAAGAATAATTAGAGGTCGGGCATGGTGGCTCACGCCTGTAATTCCAGCACTTTGGGAGGCTGAGGCGGGTGGATCACCTGAGGTCAGGGGTTCTAGACCAGCCTGACCAATATGGTGAAACTCCATCTCTACTAAAAAGTACAAAAATTAGCTGGGCATAGTGGCATGCACCTGTAGTCCCAGCTTCTTGGGAGGCTGAGACAGGAGAATTGCTTGAATCCAGGAGGTGGAGGTTGCAGTGAGCCGAGATCACGCCACTGCACTCCAGCGTGGGTGACAGAGCGAGACTTCATCTCAAAAAAAAAAAAAAAAGAAAGAAAAAAGAATAATTAGAATATCACCATTTTGTGACCCCAATTAGTTAATAAATCTAGGCAATGATTGTCACTGAGAAGGAACAGTCAGAAAAAAAGTGCTGAGTGATTACATCTGTAGGTTTGTATTGCCTGACTGTCTCTCTTTTGTTGCTCTTAACAACCACTGATGACCATTGGTTTCTATTCTTTTTGCTTGCTCCTCCCATTCTCTATATTTTATAATGGATTATTTCAAGACTCTGTATTTGGATATTCCCTACATAGACTTATTCCAGCTCATGGCTTTAGATGTCATTTATACAATGATGATTTCCAAATTGATATATTCATACCAGGTATCTTCTAGCCACTATATCTGTTTATTCAACATCCACATTTAAATGTTTATTTTCAAAATTAAAATATTCACAATTGTTAAGGGTTGAATTATGTCCCCCTAAAAAGATATGCTCATGTCCTAATGCCTCGAAAGTTTACCTTATTTAGAAATATGGTTTTTGCTGCTGTAATTAGTTGAGATGAGCTCAGAATAGAGTTGGGTTCGCCACTAAAATAATATGACGGGTTTCCTTATAAAGATGTTCATGTGAAAACATAGACAGGGAGAATGCCATGTGGTGATGGAAGCGGAGATCATGGTTATGCTGCCACAGACCAAGGAATGGCTGGGGCTACCAGCAGCTGGAAGAGGCAAGGAGGATCCCACAGAGGGTAAAGAGAGAGCATGGTCCAGCGACACCTTCATGTCAGCCTTTTAGCCTCTAGAGCTGTAAGACAATAAATTTCTGTCATTTTAAGCCACTCAATGTGTGCAACTTTGGCTAGCAGCCCTAGGAAACTAACACAATAATCTCTCTCCTGATTTTTCCACCTTGACCAAATCTGCTCCTCCCTCAGTCTTCTACTAAGTAAATGGCTCCATTCATTCAGGTGTTTAGAACTAAAACCTAGAACTCATCTTTGATTCTTCTGTCTCACACTCTCTGTATTTAAACCATCATCAAATCCTGTTGGTTCTACCTTTAAAATACATCCAGAATCTGACTACTTTATAGCAACTTTATTTCTACCACTCAGTTCCAAGTCACTGCCATTGCTCATCTCTATTACTGAGATAATTTGCTAATTGGTCTACCTCCTTCATCTTTCAACCTCTGCTGTGGATTCTAAGTGTACCACTCTGAATAACTGCTTTAGAAAACAGTCTGATCATGTTTCTTATTCTCAATATCTCTCAGTATCCTCCAGTGGCTTCCCATATTAGACAAAATTAAAACCAAAGTCTTTAACTTGGTCTAGAAGAATCTCTATGATCTAGGTTTCTATTATTTCCCATCTTCAATCACTTTCCATAATATTTGACTTCATCTCATACCAACAACTTTATTCCCACACCAACTATATATGTCACAAAGCCTATTTGCTTGCTGTTATCTATGCCTAGAATGTTTTTCCTACAGACAGCACATGATTATCTTCATCTCCATCTCTTTAAATATGCTTTTATCAGTATAGCCATCCTTGATCTTCCTATTTAATATTTCAACAACCTCAATTTGTATCCTTCTCTCATATTTAATTTCTCTTCAATGTATTTATCACCAACTGGCATGCTATAAAATTTACTTATTTATATATTGCCCATTGTCTCTCACTAAAATGTATACCCTATTAAAACAAATTTTAATTCTTTATTCACTGCTATATCTTAGATCCTAAAAAGAGGTCTAGATCATAATAGGTACTTTATACATACTTATATAAACTAAAGATTACAGGGGTTAATGTTAATCACCCTGAGAAAACAAGCTATTTTAAAAAGCCTTATTATGTTTATTGCAAGCATGTGAAATAAAGATTCCATCTATAGATGACATATTTCTTCATTATAATATATCCATCAAAACCAGTTTTGGGAATTAAACAGTTTGATTTATGATCTAATTTAAACTGATAAAACCACATTTTTAAAGTAATATAAGATTCAATTATTTCACTAAAGTATATCCTTAGTTTACATTGTGCTGATTAGTACTGATGCCAGAGTGCTTGTCAAAATGTGACTTATAAAGTAATTAAATTTCCTTTTGCCTAAAATAATCATTAGAAATATGTAATATATGACATCAATGATAAACTTCACTTTTTTATGCCTTTTCTTTATATGAGTTGCATTGCAACATGGAAACATAAGCGACCTTGAGGCATCAACTTGCAAATAATCTGTTCCAGAATTTTAAATTTGATATTTCTATTCAGTGAGCTTAATACTTCTGGTCATGTATGTGTATTAAATAATAATATCTGATTACTAGCAACTTCACATTCTTATAAAATGTCTTTGAAATGTCGAGTTTTCATGCAGAGTAGATGTCTATTGTATTTTACTGCCAAAATAACATGTTTCAAATAGTAAAACGGCAGGGGAATACTGACTGAGCTATTAATAAAACACACCAGCTTTTAGCTGGCAAAGCAGCCTTCTTTCCATCAAACATGTCTCAGCCTTTAATAAAGAAACTCAAGTGGTGTAGGTGAAAAATTACTTTTCTCACCCGGTCATCTGTCTGTCATGTATTATTCAGGTCACCAATGTTTGTCCTGAACTGTATCATTCTGTAGTTGTGTCAGGTATGAGATATGTTCAGTGTAATTCCATCAGACTTTGTGAAGTTGATTAGAACAGATCACCTTTCGGCATGGGCACAAGTTATCTCAGCAGATTGAGTGAAAAAGACTTATTTATCTTTGCCTTATAATAAAGAAAGAGATGAGCAAATTTATCCATTAACTTGAAAAGAGTCACATATTTGGTGTGAAAACAAACTATAGTCAGTAATTCTATTGAAAATACTAGAGTACATGAATGTTTCTTCAGGAGAAAAATAATTGAGTCTACATTTAATAGTATGAAATATTTAAGCAAAGCACACATATTTTATTACAGTCCTTAAAATGGTAAATGTATTTCCTGAAACAAAATGATAAAATGTAAGAAAAAAACGCCATATCTTTGATGGTTTCCATTGGCTTTTTTGCAGCATTCTTTTTGTAAAGTAATTTGTACTTTGATTTCTTTTTGCAGAAAATAATCTTCAACATTTAGGCAATCATTACACTATTATGTCTTAACTAAAACATAGACTATTTTACTATAAGCATTCCAAACACTTAGAAACTCAAAATAGTCATGATGAGACTTGGACTCATAAAAAGATATGTGAGTTTGTGTAAAGAAACTTAAGATCTTGTCTGACATTACCTGGGGTCCTTAAGTTCCTCAACTGTCAAATTAACAACTGAAACTAATGGAGAGGAAGCAAGGTGGTATACACCAATCATACAATTGTGGTCTGTGGTCAAATTTGGATTCAGGCTTGGCGCGGTGGCTCACGCCTGTAATCCCAGCACTTTGGGAGGCCGAGATGGGCAGATCACGAGGTCAGGAGATCGAGACCATCCTGGCTAACGCGGTGAAACCCCGTCTCTACTAAAAAATACAAAAAATTAGCCGGGCGTGGTGGCGGGCGCCTGTAGTCCCAGCTACTCGGGAGGCTGAGGCAGGAGAATGGCGTGAATCCCAGAAGCTGGAGCTTGCAGTGAGCCGAGATGGTGCCACTGCACTCCAGCCTGGGTGACAGAGGGAGACTCTGTCTCAAAAAAAAAAAAAAAAATTGGATTCAGCTACTTATTAAATTCATGATTTTTGATATGTCTTTAAAAATGAGAATGAAGTCAAAGGATCATATAGTAGCATATCTAGCCTATAGTAATGTTTAAGCATTACATCTATTGTTCAAGCATTGACACATCCTCAGATGATTTAGCATAGAACAAAGTAGAAATCAGTGTATGTTATTTAATCTCATGTCTCCAATTGCGGATTCTATGAATTCCTGAAATGATTTCTGAAAAAATATAGAAAATTAGCACCAAAGATAAACTAACATGTTTAGTAGTTTTGCAGGAACAAGATTTGTATTACTGTATAAACAGCAAAAATGCATATTGTGAAATCTACTGAGGAATTACTTTATTATTCTTTTTGTACATATATTTTATCTAGAATAGCCAAAAGACTCTAAAAAGCAAAGTTGGGTTTTTTTCTAAGTTGTTTTTCACTCCCTGCTGTCTGGAATGTTTTTTGAAATAGAAAACTTTAGAAACTGCCTTAACTCTTCCTCTACATCACCATTGTACATTTTGCTGTAACTTGTTTTGTGTAGAAATAAGAACAGTGTCTTCCTGTCTTTCTCCTGTTTTGTAAACCTATAAGTTTCCTTTTGCTGGGTGCCATAGCTCAAAGCAACAAGTATTTATTAAACTTCAGAGATGTGGCCAATATTGTGCTGGGCTGTGGAGAATACTTGACAAGTATAGCCTTTGTTCTTACAGAGCCAAATAAGTTTTTGAGCAGGTGAACAGAAAGCCTTACATGTGTAAAGCAAGACAAAAACAACACAGGGCAATTCTAAATTAAGTGTATCTCAAAGAGCAAATTAAAGCTCCTAGGAAAGTTTTGAGAAGGGGAAATATCTGAATAGAAATATCAAATTTTAAATTCTGGAAGAGATTATTTGCAAGTTGGTGCCCATAGTAGCTTATGTTTCCATGTTGCAATATTTAATAGGAGAAGATTAGCTTTGTGTAAAATATTTACATTGAAATACAGTAATGTAAATAGTATTTACCATTTCTATGTGCTAGATATGCTACTGTATGATACTTTTACTTTATTCTTATTTTTAAAAAGATGTCCCAAATCATATATTTAACATGTAGCTGAGTCCGGATTTGACCACAGACCACAACTGTATGATTAGTGTATACCACTTTGCTCATTCTCCATTAGTTTCAGTCGTTAATTTGACAGATGAGGAATTTAAGGACCCAAAGTCATGTCAGACAAAGAAGCAAACTAAATTCATGCTCATCTTATTTTACATTCTAAAATCTTGTATTTTTTAGCAAAATTGTTTGTTTGGGATTTTAAGTTCTCCATGTGAATTATTCTTTGGGATTATTTATTTATTTATTTATTTTGATGGTTTCAAACCTATTGGGATTTCAACAGACATCCAAAGCATACCTCTTTTATTATATAGGTCTGAGATTACCTTTAACTTTGGCTGCAGAGCTGGGCTCTGATTGGTCTGCCCTAATGCAATCAGGGCAATATAATTGAAGAGCAGACACATGAGCTACATTTGTCCAATTGCAGTGAAACTCAGAACCTTTGTGCCATGCTGAAGAGAAAACATATCAACTGTCACATCATAGACCTAACCAGGGAAGTAGAAGCATTTAGCCTTGTGGCTTATAGCAGTCATCTTTTGGCCAAGACAGATATCAGCTTGAGGATGCAGAAGACTTGGGGAAGAAGGAGAAAGAGAATTTTGAAGAAATTATTTAAAACCTTGCATTACTTCTGGACTTCTCAGAAGAATCAACCTATTTCTCTTATTTTTCAATCCAGTTTAGATTAGATGTGCTGTCACATGTTGCCTTAAGTGCTTTTTGAAAGTAGATAAGCATACACATTTTTAAAAAATAAAAAAATAAAAGTAATATAAATTGTGTTTTTTAGACAACTAATTATATTATAGAAGTTAAAGTTATTTTAAATAGCAAATTTTTTTACTAAAAAGATTTGATATAAAATACATACATTAAAAATATTAAAACATCCCAAAATGTTGAGATTAAACTTGAATACTATCTGAAAGTAATCACACATAGGAGAATATATATCACCATCAATAATAAAACAAAGCTACTTAAAATACAACAGAAAAGTACAAGTAGTCAGTGTGTGTTGGTGGTGAAGAACATGGATTTGGGAGTCACATAGAAGTAGGTTTAAATATCAGTTCGGTAACTTACTTGCTGTGTGACTTTGGTCAGGTCATTTAACATACCTAATCCTCAGCTTCCTCATCTGTAAAATGTAAAACAGAAAAGGCCACAGTTATGAGAAAAAGAGACATAGCATCCATTCTCCTGTTCTAAGAAACATAAGCAATGACTTACCCACTACCAATGAAAGCTTTAGCCTTACTTTTGTCTCCCTTTGTTCTAGATAAAAATTGAGATAAGTAATCAAAGGTCAGTGTGGTGGCTTGTGCTTGTAATCCTAGCACTTTGGGAGGTCAAATGGAAGTATTGCTTGAGTCCAGGAGTTTGGGACTAGCCTGGGCAACATATCAAGACCCCATCTCTAGAAAAAATTTAAAAACTAGTTGGGTGTGATGGCACATGCCTATAGTCCTAGCTACTTAGGAGGCTGAGGCAGGAGGGTCTCTTGAGCTCAGGAGATTGAGTTTTCAGTGACTCATGACCATGTCACTGCACTCCAGCCTGGACAACACAGCAAAACCCTGTCTAAAAAAAAAAAAAAAAAGACAAGTAATCATTTCATTGGCCTTGCTTTTTGGCAACATTTAATTCAGAATTGGCTCAGCTTCCTTAACTTTGCTCTAGAATCCACCAGCATTATCCCAAATCCTATAAGCCTCATCCAGATCCCTTTACTGAGATATCTCACCATTTCTTCAGAGTGTTTTTTCTTTTGCTAAATAAATTGCCTTTTAAACTACATATGTGTTCCTGGTGGTCTTTGGTTAGTGAGCTTTAATAAGTCATAGGATTGATTCATTCGATTAATCATTCAACAGTATTTTACAAATATTTAAATCTTAATTTGAGCCTAACTTCATGTTAATTTTTCCCAAGAGACTTTATTTTGAAAAAAATCAAACCTACATAAAACTTGAAAGAATAACTCAATGAACAACTATATACTATTTAGCTGAATTCAATTCTAAATATTGCACTAAATTTACAATATTAACTAAGCACCTACTAAATCCTAATTTAGGCCGGATGGGATGGCTCACACCTGTAATCCCAGCATTTTGGGATGCCAAGGTGGGTTGATCACTGGAGGTCAGGAGTTCGAGACCAGCCTGGCAGACATGCTGAAATCCCTTCTCTACTAAAAATACAAAAATTAGCCAGGTGTGGTGCACATCTGTAGTCCCAGCTACTCAGGAGGATGAAACATGAGACTTCCTTGAACCCAGGAAGCTGAGGTTGCAGTGAGCCGAGATCACGTTGCTGCAATCCAGGCTGGGCAAAAGAGCAAGACTCCATCTCAAAAAATAAAAAATAAAATCCTAATTTAACTAATTATATTTGATAAGTTAAGCAATCCTTCAATCTTTAAAATCTTCTCTTACTTTGGCCTCTTTTTCACAGAATTTATATGGGTATTCTTCCATATCTCTTTCCACACTTTGTTGTTGTCTTTGCAAGATACAACTTTCTCTACTCATCTGTTCCATGGAAGAGTTTATTAAGAATTCATCTTAACCTGTCTTTTTCTGTCTCCATAATCCTTCTCTATAATCTTATTCTTACTCGTAGTTCCAATTAGCAAATATAATTAGAAAAATCCCAAATTTTTATCTCATATTTTCTGACCTCTAGAGCTGTATACATAACTTCTTGCCTTACCTTATCTTCTTTTGTTTGTTTGTTTGTTTTGAGCCAGGATCTCACTCTGTCACCCAGGCTGGAGTGAAGTGATGTAATAATTGCTCATTGCAACCTAAACCTCCAGGGCTCAAGTGATCCTCCTGCTTCAGCCTCCTGAGTAGCTGGGACTACAGGTTCATGCCACCACAGCCAGATAATTTTTTTTTTTTTTTAGTGAAAAGGAGTTCTTGCTGTGTTGGCCAGGCTGACTTACCTTATCTTTTAGAACTATAAATGACATCTCCAACTCAATAAGTATAAAACTAAACCCTTTATCTTCACCCATCCAATCCTGGTCCTTTGTCCTTGTTGTCTGTCACAGGGACTGGCATGATCATGTTTTGCTCATAAAAGCATGACATCTACAAATCACTTTGACATCTTTTGTAATGGTATTTCCGTATATAAGACTGGTAGATTCTCCTCAATCCCCAAATACCGCTTTACTTGTTGTCTATCAACATGCCCCTTGTCTTAGCTGCCATCATCTCTCATGTGGAATGACTGCAATAGGCTGCTCATTGGCCTACATGTGTTTTCTCTTCACCTCTCCAATCCACTCTCTAAAATGAAAAATGAATAAACTTAAAGACTAAAAAAAAAAAAAAAGGAAAGAAAGAAAGAAAGCCTGATCATTTCACAACGCTTTGCTTTGTCAAAATTCTTCAGTGTCTTCTCATACTTGGCATAATAAAGATGATACTTCTTAACAGGGTATATAAGGTTCTAATCATCCTCAGACTGAACTATTCCCTTCTATCCTATTCTGGGCACCCTCACCTCATTAAATCTCTTTACGTCCCATGTTTCCACCTATTTCTTTGCATACTTCACCACCTTCAAAAGGCAAAATGAGTTGCCTTTTACTCATTTTTTATATTTCATGTCAACTGTCACTTCCAGACTCCCCATGTCTGTAAAAAGTCACCCCATTTTATTCTTTTGAGATACTATGTATTTCAGCTCTATATCACTTATGACAATTGAACTTTATATCAGTAAGGGATGCATTCACCTGCAGATACAAAACCAAATAAAGCAACAAAGAGAACAGGTGTGTTTGTCTTCTATCATAAGTCTGGAGCAGAGACTTGCTTACCTCTCACTCTACCAGCTAGAGGCTGTAGGCCTTTATTTTCTCACTGTGACTGCTAAGCCTCATGGTCCTTGCTCTTCCCCCAAGTTTCACATTTACATTCCAGACAGAGGAAGTGGAAGTAGGAAGCTTCATACCAGCAGTGTTTTTTTCTTTATATCAGAAAAGCAAAGGCTTTCCTAGAAATCCCTAGCAGACTCCCTCTTCGATTTAATTGGTCATAACTCTGTTACAATTCTACCACTTAGTACCATGAACACTGAAATCCACCAAAGCAAGAAGGCAGTTAGAATTGACTCGAAAGAGCTGACTTACAGTGCTGTCGCACAGGTTTATATTACTTACGGGGTTGTTTAATTTATATTTGCCTAGCCCAGTAACTTAGATTTTAAGATCCTTTAGGTCAGGAACCACATTTGTTTTGCTAATAGAAGGCAATCCATAAATACAAGTAGAATATATGAATAAATAAATAAATAAATAAATACATTGTTTTTTCTAAATAGCTTTAGTAAAAAATGCTGGCTGGGTGCAATGGCTCACACCTGTGATCCCAGCACTTTGGGAGTCCGAGGCAGGTGGATTACCTGAGGTCAAGAGTTCAAGACCAGCCTGACCAACATGGCGAAACCCCATCTCTACTAAAAATACAAAAAATTAGCTGGGCGTGGTGGCAGGCGCCTGTAATCCCAGCTACTCAGACAGCTGGGGCAGGAGAATAGCTTGAACCTGGGAGGCAGAAGTTGCAGTGAGGCGAGATCACACCATTGCACTCCAGCCTGGGTGACAAGAGTGAGACTCCATCTCAAAAAAATAAAATAAAAAATAAATGCCTTATGCTCATTAGAATAGGAATGCCTAAGTAGTTTCTAGTATTTCTTCTAAAGTCCCATACTTTCAAACCTTTTTTCAAAACATATAAGGGGTAAATAAAACTAGAGATCTTTCAGCCCAAATTCTCAGTTGCATGTGTCTCTTGCATATGTGGGTGCAGCATAGTAACATTTTAGTTACAACTTCACAGAAAAAAGGATTTTTATAGCAGAAGAAGCTTTACATTTTGGTACTGGACCAATGTAAGCAAGTACTGCATTGTCAGGAAGTACATGTTTACAGAAGTTCCTAAAAAGGCAAAGTTAATTTTATTTAGTGGTATGTGCATAAGAAAAAAAGAAATGACTCATAAACCATTCTTTGGTTTAAATATTTTCTGGTAGTGACTCCAAGGGACATAATGTGGGAAATCATAATTGCTCTTTATGACACATAGCTACATTTCATAAGGACTTTCCTGAATTAAAAGAACCTCAATTTATAAATCTAACATGAAATTAAAATATATGAATATAATGGAATGTAATGCAAGAATTAAAAATAAACACACATGCACTAATATAAAATTATGCTGGATATGAAATGATATAAAATTTTAAAAAGAAATTGGATAATAGTGGGTGAAAGATTATTGGCTATAATACATTTAACTAAAATATAATACAAAATACTATGTTTTTTGTCAAAAGTGACAATTTACCAATATGATGACATCTAAATGAGGAACTCAGGAATGGCAGATTTTAAAGCATTTTTGTCAGTCTTGTATGTATATTATCATGTTGCTTCTATGTGGCTGTACCTGGATGACAGCTATTTTCATTATTCATTTTAACATTTTGGTCCCATTTACACACATAGTTTGAAACAAAATATGCTTTTACAATTTATTTAATTGCTATGCTCTAAACTCATTTCACACATTCACAATAAGGACATGTTTGTCCATCTTTATATGTGATGCAAAGGCTTTTAAAGGTGTTTTTACATTGGGTAAAAAAAAAGATAAAAATATCTGCATAATGTCTTTTTCATAAAATATGAACATTTTAAAGAAAATTTTGAAATTATATAGCAAGCAATAAATTAAATATTAAGAAAAGAAACATTGCCAGGTGTGGTGGCTTGTGCCTGTAATCCCAGCACTTTGGGTAGCCAAGGTGCGTGGATCACTTGAGGTCAGGAATTCGAGACCAGCCTGGCCAACACGGTAAAACCCCATCTCTACTAAAAATACAAAAATTAGCCAGGTGTGGTGGTGCGTGCTTGTAATCCCAGCTACTCAGGAGACTAAGGCAGGAGAATCACTTGAACCTGGGAGGCGGAGCTTGCCGTGAGCCGAGATTGCGCCACTGCACTCCAGCCTGGGGGACAGATTAAGACTCCATCTCAAAATAAAAAAAGAAAAGAAAAGAAAATCAATTAAATAAGAGAGTTAAGATTATTTTTCATCAAATATAAAAATTTTTTAAAAATTGAACAGGAAAAGTTATCCTAACACAATACACATGACTGTTATTTTTATAACAGTTTCATTAATATATAATTATCATACTATAAAATTCATCCTTTTAAAGTGTACAATAGGGTGGTTCTAATATATTCACAGAATTGTGCAACTGTCACCACTTTCAAACTTTAGAACATATTCATCCTTCCAAAAACGAATTCCATAACCTCTAGCAGCACTCCCATCCACTCTATTCCCCTGACTCTGGCAACCCCTAATCTCTTTTCTGTCTCTATGAATTTGCCAATTCTGAATGTTTTATATAAATTATATCATATAATATATGGCCTTTTCTAGCTTATTTCACTTAGCATAATGCTTTCAGTTTATTCATATTATAGCATGTTATCAGAACTATATGCCCTTCATATGGCTCAATAATTTATTTTATAAATGTACCATATTTTATATATTGATTATTTCATGGACATTTAGGCTGGATAATCCCAGCTGACCTATATTCAACTTTGCTAATTTTTTCTTTTGCCAGCTTGAATCTATTATTGGGCTCCTCTACTCAATTTTTGCATTTCATTTTTTTTACTTTAAAACTCCAGAATTTCTGTTTGATTCTTTACAATTTCTATCTCTCTTAACAGTCTCATTTGATAAGACATCATTATCATATTTTCCTTTAATTCATTAGACATAGTTTCTTATAGCTCTTTTTGAACATATTTTTAATAGTTAATTTAAAGTCTTTGTCTAGTAAGTCTACTGTTTGGGCTTTCTCAGGAATGGCTTATATTGCCAGCTTTTTTCCTCCTATGTATGGGCCTTACTTACCAGTTTCTTTCAAGCCTTCACTGAGGTGCTCTGTGTGTTTCTGTGTTGGGGCTTGCCTTGAACATGGCAGAAAGCAGTTTACTACTCTGCTTGCACAGAGCCTTGAGCCAAGCCATATGTGAGAGATCATGTAATTCTCAGGTCTTTCCTGGACAAGTACATAGCCCTGTGCATGCACGTGACCATCTAGATTCCCAGCAATATTTCAGAGCTATGTTAACTAAAGAATCTTAAATTGTATAAAAAAGAGCAAAAGTCATATAATATATAACACACAAAGACACGAATCCTAAACCAAAATGACATGCAAAAGAGAGACAGAGAGAGATTTCAAGAAAAAAAGCCCAAGAAACATCAAACAACTAAAAGAAAATTTAGAATGACAATAAAAAAGTGAGAGAGAATGGAATTCAAGTGGAAAGGGTATTAATAGAATAAGACTATAGTGTACAATAAAAAATATAATTTATTATTGACATCTAATATACGTGAATCAAGTATCAGAGAATAAAAATGTATAAAAAATTAGAATTCAAAAAGACATTGGTAAAAAATCTCTATTCTATTGGCAGTCTTCTTAAAATGTATTTTTCTCATTTTTTTGCCAAAATAGATACAAAAATATAAACATATGGGAAAATGGTGTTAATTTTGCATTTTATAAGTAAATATCAAGACCAAAACAAACACAAACACAAATGTTATAGTTTCTAGAAATGAGTCCTCAAAGCTTAATATCATTGTATTTTGTAGTATTTGCTCTACTAATAAAGAATAAAAAATGCTGATAGAAATTCTAGTGTGGGTTTTTGGCTTGATTTAATAAACTTATTTTTAGCCATGCGTCATGTAAAGGAAGAATTAATAATATTTCCTGAGACTCTAGATCAATTTATATTATAGATCACAAAGAGGAACTCTATGTTTCAAGCTCAAAAATGCCCAATTTTTTAATCAAATTTCTGATTTTTACAAAAGAACTAACATTAATAACAAATACTTATTTTAGCATAGATGTTTTAGAACACTGTTACATAAATGTTTGAATGAAAGAGAAATTGAGATTTGCATTTATAAAATATGTAGGTGAAAAAACGTAGTATGTTAAAGAGTATGAAAATTTTTCTTTTTTGAGTTTTTGGGAAAGTCATAGTTTAAAATAGTATTAGGAGAGAAATATAAAAATTAACTTAACTTTGAAGTAATTCAGGAAAAACAACAAAGATAAAAATTTGGCCACAAGAAAAATAAGAATTATAAAATTATTCCGAGATTTTAAGGGATCAATTAATATGTAGTAAAACAGCTAAACAAATTTAAACATTGTTTAAAACGTCAACAAACTGAACAAAATCCTAGAGAATGAATGAAAAAAAATAAGATACGTTTAGGTACAAAAATATTAGTTAAAATGTTAAAAGATCTTTGGGGTGACACTTTTCTGACTGGAAACCTGTGGCCAATTGTGCCTTTGCCTGAGTTCTGCTCAGGCTCACTGGGCTCGCTCCACTCACTTGGCCTGGCAGGCTGTGCTCAGCTCACGCTACCAGCCTGGATCCCATGTCTCCCAGGGAGACTAGAGTCAGGGGTGAAGTGGCAAGGGTTGTGTGTGAGTGTGGAGTCCGGCCACTGTGCAATCAGACACGTCAACTGCTGCCACAGGGCAGGCAACTCCAGGTGGTGATGTGGGTGCCACTTCTCTGTGAGCCTGCAGCTGGCCCAGGCACACCACAAGCAGCTTCCATGGCTGGCACTGGGGAAAACAGTGGTGCTTGGAAGCTTGGAGACCTCAGGAATCTCAGGGCCCCAATGAGGGAGTCACAGCCCTGGCTTGGAGAGCTCCCAGATCTGGCTCCCTGAAGGGCTGTAGCTCTTCTCTCCTTCTCTTTGCCCACAGTGTGGTGAGCAAGAGGAATGTTTCAGCCCTGTTTGTGTTACAGCAGCTCTTTTAGCCTTGCCATTTAGCAGGTCCCAAGTTCTTGTCCTGCAACCAGGAAGAATGAGGTGCACAGACAAGGGGGTGGTGAGCAAGACTAAGAGGAACTTTATTGAGCAACAGAACAGCTTAGAGAAGATTTGCAGTGGGCAGCTCCTCTCTATGGCCAGGGTGTCCCAATGAGTGTTTAGTTCCTAGAAGAGAAAATAGCTCCTCTCTGCAGGCAGGTTGTCCCAACAAGTATTTAGTTCTCAGTAGAGAGGGTAGTTCCTCTTTGCAGCTGGTCGTCTCCTCATCTGCAGCTCTTGGTGGAGAGGAGGCCCTAGAGTTGGTAGTTCCTCTCTGCACCTGGTCATCCTGTCCTCTGCTCTGCTCTGGATGAGCCCTGGGCTTTTATGGGCCTCAGAGGGGAGGAAGCCCAATTGGTCCATTGCTGACTATGGGCTGGCCCAGAAAAGGCACCAAAAGTCCCCACTCTGGTCAGTGGGACTGGCAGCTCAGCCCCCTGCCTTCATGTCCTCCCTGGGGACTCGATCCCTTTCACTCAGGAGCCTATCTGTCTCCCACTGACATTCATGGCACCCAGGCTGTTTGTGCCAAGGGGCGCCTGAAAGCCAGCACCAAGCTGCCCTCAGCACCCTTTTGGCTTCCCTCCCGTGCTCATCAGAGCTCAAAGTCCAGAGGGTGCCAAGGCAGCATGGGGCTGGCGTGCCAGCCTTCCCTGAGTGTGCGCACACTCGTGTAGTCCTTGACAGCCCCTGCGCTCGGCCTGACTTTGCTCTGAGATCAGAGCAGGCACCAACAGCAGGGAGAAATCAGGTAGTAGGAGCAGGCATTTCTGAGCCTGTGAGGCTAGCGGGGGGCTTTCCCAGGCCCCCAAGAGTGCAGAGATGCCTGGGTCCCCAGCCACAGCTGCAGAGATGATGGATGACAGGCATCCTGTTACATGGAGCCAGATGCCCAGGTCTACAGCCACAACATGGGTGGCTGCAGCTGCACTCAGGGAGTTCCCACCTCACCATCTCGGAAGAGATGGGACTCCCATTTGTCCCTGTGCCACAGAGTGTGCAGCCCTGGCCACACCTCCCTGCTGGAGTCAGAGTGGTAGCAGTGGCTGCTCCAGACACACAGCTGCTGCCATCAATAACAGAGTATGTGTAGTCAGAAGCAGAAAAAATATTTTAAAATTAAAGTATGCCAGCCAGGGGCAGTGGTTCATGCCTGTAATCCCAGCACTTTAGAAGGCCAAGGCAGGTGGATCACCTGAGGTCAGGAGTTCAAGACCAGCCTGGCAAACATGGTGAAACCCCGTCTCTACTAAAAATACAAAAAATTAACTGGGTATGGTGGCACAGGCCTGTAGTCCCAGCTACTCAGGAGACTGAGGCAGGAGAATTGCTAGAACCTGGGAGGTGGAGGTTGCAGTGAGCTGAGATTGTGCCACTGCACTCCAGTCTGAGTGACAGAGCGAGACCCCATCTCAAAAAAAAAAATAAAAATAAAGTATACTACTTATAACACTTTATAATGTTAAACATAGCATTGGATTTGAGCTTCACAACAACTCACATGGTAACTACTAACTTTCCCTGTTTTCCTGTTTTACAGACGAAAACAACTGAGGATTAAAGAAGTTTAGTTCCTTGCCCAAGGTAGACACTTAATTCAGTCAATCTGAGTGTTATGTTCTCAACTGTTAATAAGTCATTAATAATACCTAATAGTTATTGAGAACTTACTATGTATCAGGGACTGTGACAGATGCATTGACTACATTGCCTGGTACAATCCTCACAAACACTTCAAAAGTTTCCTAAAATTAATCTCTGCAATTAATGCATTACAAAAGAGAAAAATTAAATAATTTTTGCATTTAACAAACTTGGACAAATATATAAAATCTTTATTTAAAATAACAAACAAATGAGAAATCAAAACAACTTATTTTAAAATTATAGATATTAAATTATATATTAGTTACTATATTATAATGAAAACATTTTAAGTATATGAAGTCAAATTAATGGTGTCCAGGGAAAATAAATCCAGAAATTCCTATGAAAAATTTAATAAATTACTAAAACAAGGACAGCATGAGTGTATAATTTTTAAAAGTCTCAGATATGACATAATCAGCATAAATAATTTAAAAGGCAAATAAATGCTTTAATATACAGTTTTTATAAATGAGCAAAGAAATGAAAATAGATGAAATCATTCTACTTTCAAAAAAAAACAAACATCCACTTATATCAAGGGTTATCATTTTTTGTTTTTTTGTAAAAGTCTTTATGGTAAATACATTAGGCTTTGCATACCATACCAACTCTGCTCCAGCTACTTAACTGTGCCATTGTAAAGCTGCCACAGACAATATGCTAGTGGATGGGTGTGTCCTTATTGCAATAAAACTTTATTCACAAAAACAGTCACAGTCACAGGCAAGCTTCGACTCACAGTTGGAGAGCCTCTGATTTATGCCAATGAGAAACCACTGTTCAATTAGTAAATTAGTAAAAATAAGCAAACTAAAAGTGAAAAATTTTATTTGCTGTAAAGAATTTTATTTTTGCTTCTGTCTTATATTTTATTTATTTATTTTATTCTCTCAAAGGTTTTATATTTTTTAATACTCTCGGAGGTTTTATTTATTTACTTATTTTTTATAAACAAATTTTTGTTTATTTTTTCTGTAAAAATAAACTGGTGCTGATGGGGAGTGCATTCATTATAAAAGATAGTAAAACTTTCAAATTTGTATAATCTTTTGACTGATTCTAATTTTAATTCTGAGATTTTATCCTAAGAAAATAACATCATTCTATATCTAAATCTTATTTTATTGTTTGTTTATTATTTGTTTTTGGATTCTGCATTTGGAAAAATGCAAGAGAGAAAAGAATGAAAGTGAAACATGATTTTTTAAAAATATTTTCAAAAACGCTTGTATCCTCAATCCTATTATAGGAAAAAAAGTGCTGAACATTTATCTCTTTAGCTTAGAATTGTCTAGTAGAAATCAATACAAATAACTCTGTTTTTGTTTTGTTGTTGTTGTTGTTCGTTGTTTCAATTAAGCAAATTCATCTTCTCGTGATTTATTCCTTTTAACTTCTTGACCTTATTGCATTGTAAAATGGTTGGCCAGTTTTTTTCTTGCTTTGTTTATACACAGAAAAGGCCATGAACAATAAAAACAAAAAATTAGGTAAAACATATGTATTTTGTGATTCATAAGACACAATTTTTTGATGTTTTGCTTTGTTAATAATAATTCTACAAAATGCACTAAATTTTTGTCATTCTAAATAGTATTCTGATGACCTGTATGTGTTAACAGTTGATACAAAATCCACATGAAAAACAAATAGAACACTAGGTGAATCAATTTCACATGTTTGGATTTCATCTGCTGCTTCCTAATGGGCAAGGTTGTTCAAGCACAAAAAAGCCCGTTTCTTACTTCTTCACAGGAAAATGAGAAGGACTGATCCTCTTTAGAGTTCTTCTGAATTCAGAATCATGTTGGGTTAACAGGGTTACTATTTCCAAGCCAACTGTCAGTCTCGGACATCTGAAACTTCAGGCACTTAGGGTCAATGGTAGCTTGTTAAACCATTCTTACAGTCTATGAGGATAGTTGCTTTAGTTAGAGATCCTTCAAATCTTTCTGGTATTCTACTTTCATTTTTTTTCTTCATGTTTCCCTACATTCCCTCTTGATACCACTGTGTTATAACAGCATGAATTGCTATAACTATGATTAGATATTGCTTTGTCTTTCCTGATGCCAGCCAATTGACTTCCAAATAGCAAAGAGAGATCTAGAAAGTAACCCCTTTCACAGTCTCATCACTCCTAATGTTGCTCTAAGTTCCATCTTAAGCCAAAAGTCACAATAATAGATCCAAATTAGGTATCAAGCATATTAATGAAATATAGCTCATGTTCAACCAAAACTATACTACTAGAGGTAAGACAAAAAAAGTCATATAATGTTTTTCTTTTTCTTTATTCTTTTTTTCTTTTTTTTTTTTTTTTAAGATGGAGTCTCGCTCTGTCGCCCAGGCTGGAGTGCAGTGACATGATCTCCACTTACTGCAATCTCCAGCCTCCCGGGTTCACGCCATTCTCCTGCCTCAGCCTCCTGAGTAGCTGGGACTACAGGCACCCGCCACCACACCTGGCTAATTTTTTGTATTTTTTAGTAGAAATGGGGTTTCACCGTGTTAGCCAGGATGGTCTCGATCTCCTGACCTCGTGATCCGCCCGTCTCGGCCTCCCAAAGTGCTGGGATTACAGGCGTGAGCCACCGCGCCCAGCCTGTTTTTCTTTTTAAGTAGGGGATAAAGGAGGAGGTTGGAAAAGAAACAAGGATTTGAGGTATTTTGCAGACTTATCATGAGCATGGTTAAACATCAAGTAATATGTCCTAAAATGCATAGCTTAACAAATACTTATCTCTAAATGACTAAGATAATTATACTGTAAATGTCAAGTTTAGCATTCCTAGAAGCTGGCATACACTAGGTTTAGAATTGCATTTATTTATATTTTAGCATGGGAGGTTTTTTTAAATATATAATATCTGTAGTTACAGGTATGTAGCCAGAAACACCTTTTTTTTTTTTTTTTTTTTTTCTGATAAAAACTTGTTTCTTTATACTGGCTTTCTGGGCCTAATATGGACACCTAGAAGACTTATTCCTTCTACTCCATGAACACATGAGTAGACTGAAGAATGACACTGTAGAGCTTTGACAACCCTCTCAAGCAGCCCCAGCTGACATGAATTATGAGGGCCATTATGTGAGAGCTCTGAGGTGAGAGTAAGAAACCTTAAGTGCTTGATATGTGAAATATTTAGAAGTTTGGATGCCAGTCCTTTCTTATTAAAGTTTTTAATTTTTTCAAGATTATATTTAGGATTAAAATTTTTAATACAAATAATCTACTTTACATTGTCTCCACTTTTGTCTTTGCCCTTTTAAAGTGAATCTAAAAATAAGGACTTGTTTTATGAAAAAAGAATTTTCAAGTAAAATTTAGTACCCATAGACTAGGCAAAATAAAATTCAAAGATAGCTTTGCTTTGATAGTTCTTTATCTCATCAGTAATTTTAAAAGGTTTAAGTTGATTTAATCAATAGCTTATTTACGTATATATCAAATTAGTAACATAAGCAAAAATTAACACATATAAAAACCCATTGACTATAGAAGTGATGTTGATAATCAAAATAGAATCTTGTAAATATTTGACTAATGGAAAACACTAGCCAGAGGCAGACCAGAATTATGCAATTTTAGTTTATCAACATTACTTCCATAGTAATGTTGAAAACTGGATTCTAGTATTGTCAAAATTAAACATCTTGAATTACTTAAATATGCATCAGAGATTTGTCTACATATTTTTAATTATTATTTCCACCATTTCTACAATGTAGAAACCACCTCCACTGCATATATTGTTTCTGAGAGTTATATTTTCCCCAAGAATTTTATATTAAAGGTCATTTTAAAATATATTGTTATCCTTTAAAAAGTTAAGAGTAGCTAACTGGAGCCTCTTTATTTAGTGTTAAGATAGGATAAGAGCCTTGACTAAAAAATTGGGGGAGTGGATTCCTGAGATATGTCCATTGGTAGACCTAAAGGACCAACTGAATGTAGGACCTAACAAAGTGGATATAGTAAAGAACGTCTGAATTATCTGATTTAGGCAACCAATGAAGGATGAAGCAATTTAGTGTGGAAAGAAATTCAGGAGGATGAGCAAGCCTTAGAAGAAAGATGACAAGTTTTGTTTTGGATATGGATTCGAAAGACTGAAAAATCCTCAAAGTAGAGATGCCCAGAGTATAAATGGACATTTGAAAGGAAAGATAAGATGAAGGTAAAGATTGAAGCCATCCACAGATTTAGGATTCTAAAATCAGCAAACAATAATAGTGCCTAGAGTGTGCCAGTTCCTGAAATAATCAACACAGGTCTTTGCTGAAACCACAGAAATGTAAAAACTCCCAAGAAAGATCATAAAGAGGGAAGAGAATTATTCTGAGGACAGAACCCTAATGGTGATGGAAGATGTAGATGAAGGAGTGAGAGAAGAGAGAAGAGTTGTGAAAACACTGTAGGTAGAAACAGTCTAGACATAGGTTCCACCAACGATGTCCTGCTTGAGAATGGGAGCAAGACATACCATATTGTACTCCGGGAATCAGGCACTTTTAAGGCATTTCAAAACATAAAGGGAGGGGTGAATTTGTGAAGCAAAAAAAAAAAAATTAAGAATCTTGTTATTTAAAAGTGTCTAATACTATTCAAAAGCTGAATATCTTTATGCCATATAAGAGGGTATTGGAAAAGAGAATAGGCAAGAGTTGCACTTCACTGATGGAAAAAGAAGACAGGCTGCAAAATTCTCTATACTATTTGTGAATTGAAAAAAATAAAATGAAATCTGAGCTGCTTTTATCTACTACTAATCAACCAAGATACACACAATATTATAGATCTTTAGTGCACACAATCTACTGCTACTACTTAATTAAAATAGTGATTCTGATTTCAGGTTTAAGAGAATATTTTATGCATAGAAATAAGAAAGATCCTATGAGTTTCTAGGCATTTTCTCCCTAACTTTTTCCCATGGCAGGCTTCTAGAGCTGATGCAGGGCTGCTACCTAAACCCCTCTTCGAACCAAGCATTTCATGGAGGCAAAGCTAAATCCACTTCACCTGAATGCAATTATCTCTATTGTCTGTGTATATCAGACTGAGTGAGATATTGAGGCATGGGAGGAAGATGAATGAATATGGAGACAAAGAACTTACATCCTAGTACTAGGGCCTTTGGACAGGAAAATTCATTTTATTTTCAATTTTCTTGTTTACATAAAGAGAGGATAGACTAGACTACTCTAAATTGTCTATAAACTTCTACATTCTGGGATTCTGTAGGGGAAAAGCAAATCATTTCTTACTGCTAATGGCTTGATCTTCCTTAATCTATGGCTATGTTTATAGTATCCAGGTCTTAGAAATAAAAATGTGTGGGAACCATAATTTGCACAGAGAATATTGACATATTTATTTACATATTTATTTGAATGCTTATGTTTCTAACTCTATAAAAAGTTTAGTAACAATGTTTAGGATTTTTTGAGAAGTCAAAGCCATTCTAAGGATTCAATACATTTTCTTGATATTTTGCAAGGATATGTACTTACTTGTCTTAAAATGGATGAATCATCAACCATATTGACACTTCTCTATTTCATCATCTGTCTGATTATGGAGTGAGGAGAAGGAAAATGTGAAGAAACACCCAGGGAGATAGGTAACTTCAATGGTCTTCTTTCAGTTTAATGACTTTTGCTCCTATTGTATCCACCGTTTTCTCTCTACCGTTTTTGTTAAATTTTCCTTACAACTTTTATCCTTTTTGACCTTTGAGATCATGGGGCTGCAATTACCCAAACAGTGCCTTGATAACCTTAAAGCATAATGCCACCTCACTGAATATCTCACTGGAAATAATGTATCTTAGTATAGGAAGAATAAAAAGTTCCTTAAATGGGATACATTGCCTTTGTGCCAACTGTCTTGGTCTTTTAAAGATTAACATTAAGGGTGAGGAAATGTTTAAAGTGAGAACACCGAACAGGTTTCATTGTAATTAGTTTCTATATTCAGATTAATTCATGGGTCCATTGTTAACTACTGAAATGCCCAGACTAGATAAGGTAATCCATCCCTTAGGGAAAAGAATTAATTCAAAGTGTCATGGATATGAACACAGAAAGCACATGGAAGAAAATGTTCAGTGTGATGGCGGAGGGTAGGAGGGAGGAGAGGATTTATCTTTGTACTATTTTATTTTAATCTTGAAATATACTTACATTTCTTTATTTATATGCTTATGAGACTATTGTTTCTCTTGTTTCTTATTTTTAAATGATCTGTTCTTTAGTCATTTTAATCAAATGTAAATCACATGGGAGAACCTTGAAATGTCTTTATATTTCTGTCTATATATTTGGGAGGTCTTTTTATTCATCTGCTCTTTATCCATTTTGATCAAATGCAAAACACATGGGAGGAAAACAGCTGTGTGATAGGAGGGTTGAGAGAGAATAAGTGTTTATACTGTTTTAATCTTGAAATAGTCTTACATTTTTACACATATGTTTGGGAGGTCATTATTTTTAATCACCGTTTTTTAGCCATTTGATGAAATATAAAACAATATTTTTATGATTTGTATTTTTATTGAGCCAGAATTAATTAAAAAGTAATTTCATTCCTTGGAGATATAGAATGTATTTTTATAGCACATCCCTGGGGCAAAATAACGTGCTGCTACCAGACACAATTTGAGAAGTGCTTAGAAAGATGTTCATCCTCACAATCTATTATTTCTTTTCAAATGACTATCTTTTCACCACACATATCCTGACAGCCTAATGAGTAGGAAATTTTCCCCACTTTATTTTTTCTGTGTAATATAAAGAACCAATGACTTCTTTGCCAAGACTGATATCTGATTGAGAAGTCACTGCCCACGCTCTTATTTGAATGAGGGTTTGAAAAAATTGAACTTGTTTGTTTTAACACTTCTGCATCTTCCACTCGTGTTGACTTTGAGATTTGCGGCATTTGTTCTCAGCATGGTTTCAGAATCTTTCACAGAGCCGTTCAGAGTTGTCTAGTACCATAAAGAAATCACTAGCTCTTTTGAACAAAGTATTTGAGTCTCTAAGGGTAAAAACTGAGCTCACATTTCTTGACGATAACCTTTAACTCTCTTCAGTACTGGTAGGAGCAGTTAAAATACTATTTAGAACAGAACAAAGTAACTGGAAATATTAGAAAAACATATTTTTTTCTCCTAGTTGATAATATATTTTAAAATTTTTATTCCTAGTGTGTATTTATAACCAACATACTCCCTTTGGAGATTCATGTGTACCTGTATTTGAAAGGACTAAAATATGCTCTTCTGAACCTTCCTTTCAGTCAAGGTTGCATATTTGGAATTTAATCATATTGTTTCCTTCTAAGCTTACAAATTGAGATTGACTTCATTGGGAATATTCCATGCATGATGGCCTTTAGGTTGAAGCTTTTTCTCCAAACTAAATGAAAACATGGCTTTTGTGTTTGCAGCTCACTTAAGGTGATTTTTATAGTTAGTGTGTCTGCATCCATCTTCAGCCCCTTTTCATCATTCTATTTGTTTTTTTTTTTTTTAAAAACTTAACAGAATGTGCTAATTTGGATGAAATTATAGATGTTGAATCATGATATGAAAGTATTTAAAACACATGCTACAATTCTTTTTGTTCATATTAGACTCACCATAAACAAAATTTATTGACATTATGCAAATACTGTGCTCTAAAATATCTTCCCACCAAAACAGCCAAATGGCTTTTAAAATTTGCTCTTTTAATGTTCAGATAAATTATGTGGCTTATATATATACCACATGTGTATATATACACATATATATGTATATATATATATAGTACCTTGTTCATCCTTTCAATACATTGATGCTATTAAACAATAGTCTTTTGTCAAAATTTGATTGATGATTATATAAAGAGATTATGCCTCCTGACTATCTTCTGACTAAATAATATCCATGGGGCTCTGAATAGAACATGAAACCACAATTAAAATTTAAAATTGGGTGTCAAAAATTCTTAATTCTAGTCTTGCCATACTTATTATTGACTTTCCCCTGCAACCTTATTTCATTTAATTTACTTAGAATGTACTTAATTACTTTGGTTTGCTTGTAGAAATAAAAGCATTTGCATACTTCATGGGGGTGCCGTGTAATTAATGTACTGATATTGTGGGTTAAATAATTGTGGAATTCTTTGAGTAACAAGTGTTAATGGTTACTTTGACCTATATGTATGTAAAACACAATCCCAGGGGATGCATCAGTACTCATTAGTGACTGTTTAAAAGCTGTCTTTTGGTATCCAAAGAGAACCTATGTGAGGAATTAAGTATACTAGGTTGACGTCCATAGCAGAGGTGCACTGATGATATATCAGTGGACTCTTAGCAACTGTTCACATTCTAAGAAGCGTCTCAACAGTACCTTGTCATGACTTTAGTGGATTATAACTGAAAAACACAGTGCTGAGTGGATGTTTTGCCACATATAAAATGCATACTAGATGAAAAAAATGGGTTATTTTGCAATGTATTTATAATTAGATGAGTCTTAATACTGTGACAGCAGTCCAAATATAATAACTTAATCCTTTACCAGACTCACAATCTTAACATGCCTACAATAGAAGCATTGAGAAATCAAGATCGTATCAGTTGTGGAAAACAAAAGAGGTCTCTACTTTGAGAAAAAAACCTCAGGAATGCTTTTAAGGTACACAGTTTGCTCTTTGGAAAAGAGAGAGAGAGACAGAGAGATTAACACATTTCCTGATAACACAACTGCTTTCATTTAAAAATAATTAGGAAGGATAGTAAGAAACAATTATCACAGTATAATTTGACACAACTGAATAATTGCATGCACAAAAATAAATACTCTTTGGCATTGGGGAAAAAACATTGGTTTGGGAATAAGACACTTAAATTTGAACTTCAGCTCAGGGTTATCTCTCTCTGTGACCAATATACAAGAAATTTGCCTTATCTATATTTCCTCACCATGAAATGAGGATAATATAATCTTACACACAGGGCTATTGTGAGAGTTGAAGCAATGTTTGAAAAATTTTTGCATAAGCTGTAAAACACTTTTAACACATGCTAATTTTTGTTATTATTATAAATTCAAGACACATTTGAATCTTTCACTTTGACAATTTACATTCATTTTGTGGACGTTCCATTTATTTATTAGAAATATTCCTCCAAATATTATTTTCTTGAGTTGGGAATTATGAGATGCTTCAGATAAATGCAACAACTCAAGTCATTCAGCATCTATCTTCATTTTACAGATGGGGATATTAAATACCAGAAAAGCCTAACTGATTTTCACTGGGTCATTTTGCTATTTAGTGGCAAAGCAAGACTGGAATCCACATCTCTTAACTTCCAGGCCAAAGATTTTTTTTGAATACTGCCATTCAAGTCAGGATTATTGTTGTTTCTCTGAAAGACTTAGTCATTACAGCTTGATAAAGCTGGGCTGAGTTATTTGAAAAAATAATAACAAAATAAAATATATAAAATACGATTTTAAAAAACAGTAAGTGGAAAGCTAATATTAATTTTAAAAGATCAGGTAAATCAATGAAAACAAACATTCATGAAACTGATACTTAAGTCTGACTCTTTTATGTTTGCGATTTATTTATATATATATTTTTTTATTTGGGGAGAAGCATTAATTTTTTCTAAATCCACACTTGGAAAGTTCTGGCACTGGTAGTCAAGTTACATCTCAGTCTTCAAAGATTTCAAACTCAAAAACTTTTCTACTTTGAATTGAACCTCTTTTCCATGTTTCAAAGCTGACCTACAGTGATTACTTTTTTCTATTAAGGAGTGTGTGTTCAAATCCTGGGGCAGGCTAAGAAACTTGCAGTGCTGCAATACCCAGTGACGTAAAGTATGAGAGATGGGCCAAGTTCAGAGTAAAATCAGCGTAAAGTTTTTGAGTCTGGTGTTTGGCACAGCCATGTCAACAGTGCACAGTTGGGTAGATGAGTCGGAGTGAGAAATATTCCAATCTTGTGTAAATTTTGGAATTCCTTAACTAAACAAAGAAAAATACATTTCTTGACTTCACAACTTCTCAGAGTCTTTATAATATAGGTATACTTTATAAATCTATACAAAAAGGATATTATTTAATAATTTTCTTATTTGACCATCAAATACAGCTTGTAAGCATAACTCTATTTTCAATATGTGGACTCCAAAAAGTATTTTGAAAAAGAAAGTTTCAATGATGTAAAAGAAGACACTTTTGCATTTTTATTAACTTATCTTTCATTATTTATCATTTCTGTTTCCATTCCCATTTTGCCTTGCCCATTCTGAAAGTGCCATTCTTCTTAAAAATTCTTGGTACTCCTCAAAAGAACAGTAAAGACAGGTACTTTTTTGATAGACTGGCTACTGTGCTTCACTTTCACTTTTATGCTGGCAATGTCAATTGAATAGATAATTTTTACATGTCTTTGAAGTATTAAGGCAAGAGGCTTTGTTAAAATGGAATGAAGCACAAGTGTTGTTGAAAGGAGTTTTTGAAGAGTAGCACACGTTTGGTAAGCTTCTAGAACTCAAAACAGAGAGGTAAGCAAAACAATTGACAGTAATTTCAACTTTCCAAAGAGTTCAGCATGAGATTCAAATAACTATGGGTATGTAGTATTTTCTTTATATTTTGCATGAACTGTTGATTGTTTTTCCATTGGTAGGCAGAAATAATTTACCATTATCATATTGCATTTAAATGAATATTAGGTATTGGGAGTAGATTGTAAGGCAAAAAGAGTTGAGATAAGATGAAAGAATAAAGTCTAAATAATATACTAATGAGTTTTATTGCAGCATGGATTAACTATACATTTGTATTAAAAAGGTGGTATGCTTTTTAAATAACTTGATTGGCCTCTTTTAATGAATACATAATTATTTTCTTTATTCTTTTCACCTATTATTAAATATGTAATTTGACAAATATCAATAAGACAAAGGCCTATGCACAGGTTATTCAAAATAAACTAGAAACATAATTTAGGACTAACGTGATATGGTTTGGCTGTCTCCCCACCCAAATCTCACCCTTGTAATTGTAATAATCCTCATATGACAAGGGCGGAGCCAGGTGGAGATAATTGAATCATAGAGTTGGTTTCCCTCATACTGTTCTCATGGTGGTGAATAAGTCTCATGAGATCTGATGGTTTTATAAATGGGAGTTCCCCTCACAAGCTCTCCTGACTGCCATCATGTAATATGTGACTTTGCACCTCATTCACCTTCTGCCATGATTATGAGGCCTCCCCAGCCATGTGGAACTGTGAGTCAGTTAAACCTCTTTCCTTTTTTAATTACTCAGTCTTGAGTATGTCTTTATTAGCAGCATGAGAGCAAACTAACACATAATGCCAATAAAATTACGAAATCTTTAAGAACATAGGGTATATGCATTTAAATTCTTCTTGTATTCTCTTAAATGATTACTTATTCCCAGGATGGAACATATTTTTCAAAAGTTAGGGAAATTTTCACTGCCTTTATGGTAAAAATCGCTACTTTTTTGTATACTCAGTGGAATTAAACATAGACTTTTTTGTAATGTTTATTAAATTCAATGAGTCAGATTTTAATACTTTCAGTGAAAAGTAATGAGAATATCCACAAACTCTCTGTATGACCTCCTATTTCTTATCACTACAAACTTGGGTAAAACTTCATTTCATATGTAACTGTAATTAACGTAGTTCCATTCCTCATCACTTGCTAATGTTATTATTTCCCAATATTTTCTTCATGGCAATTAATTAACATTATATTATTTATGTTTATTAACATTTAATTTCTGTCTACTCATTCTAAGTGTGTGATACAGGCGAGCAGAAATTTTGACTAAATTACTTACTATGTATGTAGTAGATGCTTAATAAATGTTTAAAAATCAAGTTCATGCTCTGTTTTGGCTCATAAAGAAAGTGTATCTGTAAAGTAATGTGACAGAATTTATCCTTGAGTATCATACTGATGAAAGGTAATTAAAACCAAGGCTTAAAAACATCTTAATTTGTAATAAGATTGCTAGACTCAGTCAGATTCTAGAATGTTTATTAAAATATTTGTCTTGTTATTTGGTGTGTCTGACTTAAGCAGGTTTGAAAATAATGATTAAATAAAGTCATCAAAATGACTTTCTTAGATCATGACAAATGTTTCTACAGGTTAAATCTTCCTATAAGGTAGTTGGCATCATCCTGTCAACATGCTGCCTTCACAGGAATATTTTATACCACTACGAGATACTAGAGAAAGTATGTAGATATATCAGTTCAAGTATATAACTCTCATGGGAAAAATTCTAAAATTAATTTTACATTAATATTCACTTATTCAAGTTCAGCAAAGGTGAATTAAGGGTGTACTATATCCAGGCTTTGTATTTCTCACTTCGAATGTTACAGTGGCTAGTGCAGTCTACTTTCAAGGGACGCAGAGTAGTGAAAAATGTAGATGAATGAAATAGTCTGTTAATGCCTCTGAGTATATTGAATGCAACTGACTGAATCATGGGGATAAACAGGTAAGTCAGCAATTCTAGCTGAAGAGTTTAACACATTCCTTTCAGAAACTGACAGATCAAGGCCACAAAGTCCCAAATAAGAAACAGAAGATCTGAATAACATGATTAGAAACTCTACACTCAGCCTGCAAGGACCATACGCTCTTTTTAAGGATTCACAAAATGTTATCATATACTAGGACAAAAATGATCCTTAATATATTTCAGAAAATCAACACAATATAACATTCTTCTCAATAAAATTTGGTAATACTGGAAACTAATAACTAAAGAAGAACTATAAAAATCTTATGATTGGAAACTAGATAACATGCTATTAAGTAGCCACATGTTACAAAGAAAATCTTAAGGAAAGATATAAAATACTTACAATAGAATGATATTTAAAAGAGTGTATGTCAAAAATTGTGACACACAACCAGAGCAGTATTTAAAGGGAAACTTATCATTTAAATATATTTGTGAAGAAATGAGAAGGATTAACAGCTGATGAACTAAGTGTTCAAGAATTTAAAAATCAGCAAAACAAAACCAAGGAAATAGATAAAAAATAAATTATAAAGGTAAGAGTATATGTCTAAACTACATACCTTTGAAATGCAGAAAAACAGCACATTGAGTGGAGAAACAGTAGGTGTTTTACTTTAAGATTGGAACTAAACAAGAAAGTACATTGCATCTGATGGGATAAGCTACACTAAGATGTAATAATAAACACCAGATATCAGAAGTTTAAAAACAATGAAGATTATTTCTTACCTTTACTACATACCCATCACTAGGGGTTCTCCTGCACATAGTTCTTGCTCAATGAACCAGGCTAATGAAGTGTCCATAATCTCAAGCTGATGTGGCAGAAAAAAGAAAAAAAAAAGGTATGTGGTAAATTACACACTGGCTTTTTAAGATTTACTTCTAGAAGTCACAAAGGTTATTTCTGCTTATATTTCATTGGCCAAAGCAGGTCACACGCTTATTTCTTTCTTCAAGGGAAAAGGCAAACACAATTCTTAATTTTACCATATTCCTTGAAAGAGGAAAATGGGATGGTCATGGGGTGTGGTGGGGTAGAGGGGGAGTAAGGAGGCTTACTGAATACCACTTTAGTATCTTCTTTACTATTTACATATCACTAGAGATCATGAAAACATGGCAAAAAAAAAAAAAAAGAAAATGGTGAAGATTTTTGTAGGTATGTGAGGTAAAAATTGCATTCAGCAGCTTGTAACAGAAATGCAATTACAACTCAAACACACAAATATTTAATCTTTCATATATACTCAAGAGCAAATAGATGTAGGCTAGTATGGTGTGTCCACACAAACATCATTTACCCAGTTTCTTCCTACTTTTCTGTTCTGCCACACTGTACAGAAAAAGATATTCATCTTTTTATTCTCTATTATGAGAGTTTATAAAATGAGGGTGTTACATGCAAACCTGGAATCAGGCTGACAAAATAGCAAGTTAAAAAGTAGAAATAATTAAAAATCCATTAAATGTTTTAATATTACATATAAAAAGAAAGTTGTCATGGAACCCAACTTTTACAGAGATTTCAGACCAAGTTTTAGAAAGGTAAGATCCATTTTGAGTTCATAAGGCCACCTCGCTGCATTCTACCACTAACGAGCCTAGAAAGACTCAGAATAACATAACACCACTGCCCACCTCCTGCCTCCATTTGCAAAACACAGATCTTCTTCAGCAGGAATCGATCACAAGTTCAGAAACGTGTGCTCCTGGTAAGAGCTTCCATCCCTCCTGACCCTCATCACTCATAGTCTTGATACAACCATCTTTAACCATCACCAGAGCAGACTTCAGCATCCCCTTTATTCATGTTGGTCACCAGAAGCAGCGTATAAATCCTAGGTCACCAAGATCACCAAAGAAATCTCTACATTATGTTTTCTGTTTCAATCTGCCCTTCCTCTCCATTTCCTGAAAACTTTGCTCTATGCCATCTGAAACTTAAGGTAACTGTTAGCTAAATCACCTATATCCTCAACTCATTCTCTGATTGATCTTTTAAATTTAAATTGCTCTCATTGGCCATTGGCTGTCCCTTACTTCTTTGGAATTTCTCTTTCCAGTGATAGACACTTCTTCTTTCACATCCATGTGAGAATGAAGAAACAATAAGCATCTTGCTAACCCTTCAAAATGTCTTTCCCCTACTCTCCGACTACCATCTCTTCTCTTTTCTTTCTATGTCACTTACTCTAGGGCCCTAGCTCCAACCATCCTTTGATTATACGGAGACCCGCCACTTCATCACTGTTTTTCACTGCATGTGTTCCCACATTTATCTTCGTATCCAGCTTAAATTCCACATCGGTCATTATAGTTACTCCTTAAATCACCCTAAACTCCTTTGATCTTTTCTAGCATCACCTTCCTCCCTTGACTAAACCACAAGCTGTCTTCCTGCTTGCCTAATATCTGTATCAGCACAGATAAACATAAGGAGAAGGAAGACGCACACAACCATGCTGACTGTTTCATTTTAAAATCTATGACCACTAACTTCAAGAAGACCATTCATGTTGCTTGGGAATCATATTATTTTTCCTTCATCCGTTCACTGTCCCTCTCTCCTAGTTGACTGTTCTATATATTCTCCTCTTTCTTCAGGTCTTTGACACTACTCCCTAACCCTTAAACTTACCAAAGGAATTTGAGATAATGAAAGCAACAAGAAAATAATTTTCATAAGCACCTGCCACCACCAAATGTACACACCAGTTTGCATTTGTGCTCACATACTCTCCGTTCTTCTCTAATAAGATGGAAGGACTCACAACACATTTGTCTCCACTTGTGGTCTACATACTGTTTCCTCTCTCTCCACTCAACAACAATGCTTCAGCCATTTTTCTCTCTCCTATGTCATCATTTTTCTTCTCTTTAATGAATCATTTCCATCAGCCTAAAAAATGCTGATATTTCTTCCATATTAAAGAATCTCTGCTGGGCATGATAGCTCATGCCTGTAATGCCAGCACTTTGGGAGGCCAAGGCAGGTGGACCACCTGACATCAGGAGTTCAAGACCAGCCTAGCCAACACTGTGAAACCCCATCTTTACTAAAAATACAAAATATTAGCCAAACGTGGTGGCAGGTACCTATAATCCCAGCTATTCGGGAAGCTGAGGCTGAAGAATCACTTAAACCCGGGAGGCGGAGTTTGCAGTGAGCTGAGATTGAGCCTTTGCACTCCAGCCTGGGCAACAAGAGTGAAACTCCATCTTAAAATAAATAAATAAATATTAACTCCATCTGATCTTTGACAAACCTGACACAAACAAGCAATGGGGAAAGGATTCCCTATTTAATATATGGTGCTGGGAAAACTGGCTAGCCATATGTAGAAAGCTGAAACTGGATTCCTTCCTTACACCTTATACAAAAATTAATTCAAGATGGATTAAAGACTTACATGTTAGACCTAAAGCCATGAAAACCCTAGAAGAAAACCTAGGCAATACCATTCAGGACATAGGCATGGGCAAGGACTTCACATCTAAAACACCAAAAGCAATGGCAACAAAAGCCAAAATTGACAAATGGGAACTAATTAAACTAAAGAGCTTCTGCAGAGCAAAAGAAACTACCATCAGAGTGAACAGGCAACCTACAAAATGGGAGAAAATTTTCGCAACCTACTCATCTGATAAAGGGCTAATATCCAGAATCTACAATGAACTCAAACAAATTTACAAGAAAAAAACAAACAACCCCATCAAAAAGTGGGTGAAGGATATGAACAGACACTTCACAAAAGAAGACATTTATGCAGCCAAAAAGCACATGAAAAAATGCTCATCATCACTGGCCATCAGAGAAATGCAAATCAAAACCACAATGAGATACCATCTCACACCAGTTAGAATGACAATCATTAAAAAGTCAGGAAACAACAGGTGCTGGAGAGGATGTGGAGAAATAGGAACACTTTTACACTGTTGGTGGGACTGTAAACTCATTTGATCATTGTGGAAGTCAGTGTGGCGATTCCTCAGGGATCTAGAACTAGAAATACCATTTGACCCAGCCATCCCATTACTGGGTATATACCCAAAGGATTATAAATCATGCTGCTATAAAGATACATGCACACGTAAGTTTATTGTGGCACTATTCGCAATAGCAAAGACTTGGAACCAACCCAAATGTCCAACAACGATAGACTGGATTAAGAAAATGTGGCATATATACACCACGGCATACTATGCGGCCATAAAAAATGATGGTTTCATTTCCTTTGTAGGGACACAGATGAAACTGGAAACCATCATTCTCAGCAAACTATCGCAAGGACAAAAAACCAAACACTGCATGTTCTCACTCATAGGTGGGAATTGAACAATGAGAACACATGGACACAGGAAGGTGAACATCACACTCCGGGGACTGTTGTGAGGTGGGGGGAGAGGGGAGGGATAGCATTAGGAAATATACCTAATGCTAAATGATGAGTTAATGGGTGCAGCACACCAACATGGCACATGTATACATATGTAACAAACCTGCACATTGTGCACATGTACCCTAAAACTTAAAGAATAATAATAATAAAATTAAAAAAATAAACAAATAAATAAATAATAAAAAACTCTAGATTTTAATTTACTCTAGGTATTTTCCTATTTCTCGCTTAAAAAATAATAGCAGAAGTCCTTGAAAGAGTTGTCTTTACTCAATGACAGTAAATTCTTCCTTTCTTTTTTCTGTTGAACTGACTATAATCAGATTTTTGCTTCCCCATGCAACAAATTGGCTATTGTCAAGTCAATAACCTTCACTGGGCTAAATCCAATGGTCAATTCTTTAATCTTTCCTTATTTAACCTATGAAAGAATATAAAATGTCATAATTATATTAACAATTACATTTGACATTTGACACACTTGATCACTCCCCTTGGAAAATTTTTTCCCTACTTGCCTTCTAACTATTATCAGTGCCTTGATTTTGTGCCTTCCTCTTTAGCAGCTTCTTTCAGTTTTTCTCCACTGTTTCTGCCTCCCTTCTTGGCCAGTCAATGTTAGCTTTTTCTCAGACCTTTTTTTCTTTTAAACAATGTTATTAAGATGTAATTCACGTACCATACAATTCACCCATTAAATGTTTATAATGTAATTGTTTTTATTATATTCACACATAGATGCAACCATCACCAGTCAATTTTAGAACATTTAGAACACTTAAAAAATAAGAACACCATCACTTCAAAATAAACCATGTCCTCCTTAGCTATCTCTCTGCTACTCTCTCCTCCAGCCCCCAGAGCTAAGCAACTTTTTGTATGTAAACATTGCCCTGTTTTGGGTGTTTCATATAAACAGACTCATATAATATGTGATTTTTGTAACTACCTTATTTCACTTAGCATAATGTTTTCAAGGTTCATCTATATTGTATTATGTATCAGTAATTCATTTCTTTTTATCACTGAATAATATTCCATTGAATGGATATAACACATTTTGTTTATCTGTTGATGGACATCTGGGTTCCTATCTTTTGGCTATTATGAATGGTATGTTTTCATTTACCTTGAATTTATGTCTAGAATATCATTAACTGATTTTTGACAAGAGTGCCAAGACCATCTAATTGGGAAACGATTGTTATATCAACTAGGAATGTTGGAACAAATGGATAGCCAAATGCAAAAGAATAAAATCAGTCTCTTACCTCTTACCAGTCATAAAAATTAACTAAAAGTTAATCAAAAGTCTAAATGTAAGAGCTAAAATTATAAAACTTTTGAAATAAAACATCGAGAAAATCTTCATGACCTTGGATTTGGCAAAGGATTCTTGGACAGAATACCCAAAGTATAAGCAACAAAAGAGAAACACCAGAAAAATTTAATTTTTATCAAATTAAGGCTGTCATGTTTCAAAGGACACCATCAATAAAGTGAAAAAAGAATTACAGAATGGAACAAAATATTTACAAATTATATCTGATAAAAAATTGTATTGAGAATATATGAGAAACTCTTACAATTCATCAATAAAAGACAACCCAATTACAAATGGATGAAGTATTTGAATTGATATTTCTGCAAAGAAGATATACAAATGGCCAATCAGCACATGACATAATTTTCAACTTCACTAATTATCAGGCAAATGCATATCAAAATAACACTTCACACACACACTTCACACACCACTTCACACACCAGGATACCACTTCACACACCACTATGATCAAAAAGTCAGATAATAATAAGTATTGGGGAGGACAATAATAAGTATTGTGGATGACATGGAGATTCAGAATCCTCATATTGCCAATATGTGAGCATTAATGTATTATGTAATACATTACATCCCTGATAGGAATGTAAAATGTAGAGCTGCTTTGGCAAAGAGTCTAGCAATTCCTCAAATGATTAAAACTGTTACTATAAGACCCAGAAATTCCACCCTTTTCTTATTTGTTTTTATCTCCTAGAAACTTCAGGTGAAGTAATTCTACCTTTATATATACATTTCTTTATTAAAATACCTACATTCATTTCCTTTGAGCTCTAATTACTTATCATTTTAAACACTCTCTATATGCTGATGAATCCCAGATTTATGTCTTCAACCCAGACTTCTCACATGAAATTTGGGCCCACATATTAATTGCCAAGTAAACACATCTTGAATATCTAATGAGACTTCTTAAACTGATTTCCTAATACATCCTCATCCTCACTCAAACCTATTTCACCTACATTCTTTCTCATCTGAGGAATGACATTTCCATGTTTCCATTTGCTTAACCTATTTGCCTTTTCACTCTACCATTTGATGTCTCCCACGACACTTCTCTTTGTCTCATTCAATCATTCCTCAAATCCTTTTAGCTTTGCTTCCACCCTGGTCTGGGTCGCTATCCTCTATCCCATGCACTATTTCAGTAGCCACTTACCTAGCATTCCTTCTTCTACTCTTGCTTTATTTCATTCTATTTGCCCCATATCATGAAAAGAAACTTGTTTAAATCTAAGCCAGATCATGTCAGTCGTATTCAAAACTTTCAAGTGGTTTCCACTATTCTCAGAATACAACAAAAATTCTAAACAATAACCGTAAGCATCTGCATAATTCTTCAGCACATCCTTCCTTTTCCAACTCTCCACTCCTACTACTCTCCTCTCATTCATGCTACATCAGTCACACTGGCCTCCTTGCTTTTTCTCCAGCTTGTTGGACATACATGTGCTTCAGGACCTTTGCCCTTGTTCTTCTCTTCTTTTGATATTTTCTTCCTTTAGATGTTCAAATGGTTTTCTCCTTCACTTACTTGAAGCCTTCACTTAATGTTAAATTTTCAGTGAGACTTGCTCTAACCAACTCTGAAGTTTCACAAACATATCTGACACTACCTATCTATCCCCTCTTTTCTGCTGTATTAGTTTGTTTACACGCTGCTGATAAAGACATACCCGAGACTGGGCAATTCACAAAAGAAAGAGGTTTAATTGGACTTACAGTTCCACGTGACTGGGGAAGCCTCACAATCATGGTGGAAGGCAAAGAGGAGCAAGTCTCGTCTTACATGGATGACAGCAGACAAAGAGAGAATGAGGAAGAGGCAAAAGCGGAAACCCCTGATGAAACCATCAGATCTCGTGAGACTTATTCACTACCACGAGGGAAACAGCCCCCATGATTCAATTATCTCTCACCTGGTCCCTTCCAAACACATGGGAATTATGGACAATTCAAGATGAAATTTGGGTGGGGACACAGAGCCAAACCATATCACCTGTTTTATTTTTCCTTTTCAGCATTTATTATGATCTAACATAAAATACCTTTTACTTACTTATTTGTTTATTATTTGTTTACTGTCTGTCTCCCCCATTAAAATACAATCCTTATGATGGCAGAGATTTTGCTTTTTTTGTTGACTGCTGGCTTCCAGTGCTTAGAACAGTGCCCAGAACCTGACAGTAGTCACTCAACAATATTCCGTCAAGGAAAGATGAGTAAATTTTTCAAAGACAGAGGATACTATTCAGAAAGGACCTTAATTTGCTCTGGAGGGAAATGTTTTCACTGGATAATTTGTTTGGCTAGAATCCTTGGAATTGCACCACATGAGGAGCATTTGCCAAGACTCAGTCAGAAATTGGTATACATCAAAACACAGAAGACTTGGTTGAATTTGACTTATGAAGCCAGTCAATTCAGTTGAATTTGACATGTGAGCCTCCAAATTGTCAGGCTAAATCTAAGCCTCCATTATGTCATTCAAAAAATTCACAACATACATAAGATAACCCACAAATCTTCCTTCTCTATATATAATGAAATGGCCTCAATTCACAGGGTCATACATTACTTGATTTATTTTAATTATGAAAGCTTTATATGAAAAAGACTTTGTTTAATAAGACCTTGGATAGCCTGTTTGAATTTTCATCCCAATTACTTTACTAACCAAGCCAAATTTTTATTATTATCTTTGTTATTTTCTAGTTTGTATATATAAACCTTCAATATTGTATGTTCTTCAATCTGGCACTAAAAGGGCAAGACATATTTGCTAGAATGCAAAGAGGATAAAGGTTACTTTGATTTGTCATAGATGATCATAAGAAAAGATTAACTTTCCCTTCATGTACCAGAAAGTTTAAAGACATCTTTATATAAGGAAAGATTCCTATGGGAATTAGCATTTCCTACCTTATTGCAACCCTTGCTTTTACTGCAAGTGGACATTACACACAAAAACAAAACAGTTTGTTACTTACATTTACTAACTATAACTCAGGTGATGAGACTTATTAGGCACTCAATGAATATTTGATACTTTTGACATTTTTAAAACCTAAATTTGTGTTGATAAATGTTGAGGGTCTCCTCAGACTTTTGATCATAAAAACTTAATAGTACTAAATATTGGAAACTTTTAGTGACATTAAACTTATGACTATCCCTATGAATATTCATGTACATACATGGCAAAGGGAAGACAGGTAAAGACAAAAACGTCTAGGATTTCTATTCAGGCTTATGTTTGAACATCCGTATTTTATTATTTTATGGAAATTGGGTAACTTAGGACATGAGTGCAATTGATTTTTTCAAAGTCAAATGAAGAATCATGGCAGAAAATTTTAGGTAACCCCTATCTTAGTAAAGAGTGAATATTACATACAGTCATAAAAATAGGCAAATTAAAACATAGATTATTAATTCTTCATGTAGTAGACAACTTGTGATGATACATTTCAATATATAGAATAAAACTTGAAACATTTTGATAAACTAAAACTTTTACATTTCTTCTCTTTCACTTTATTTTATTTTATTTTAAGTTCCATGGTACATGTGCAGGATGTGCAGGTTTGTTATATAGATAAATATAGTGGTTTTCTGTACCTATCAATCCATCATCTAGGTATTAAGCCCAGCATGCATTAGCTATTTTTCCTAATGTTCTGCCTCTCCTCCCCCAACAGTCCCCAGTGTGCACTGTTCCCCTCCCTGTGTCTATGTGTTCTCATTGTTCAGCTCCCACTTATAAGTGAGAACATATGGTTCTCTTTAGTTTTCTATTCCTGTGTTAGTCTGCTGAGGATAATGGTGTCCAGTTTTATACATGTCCCTCCAAAGGACATGATCTCCTTCCTTTTTGTGGCTACATAGTATCCCATGGCGTACATGAACCATATTTTCTTTATCCAGTCTATCATTGATGGACATTTCGGTTGATTCCATGTCTTTGCTGTTGTGAATAGCGCTGCAATGAACATACACATGCATGTATCTTTATAATTAAATGACTTATATTCCTTTGGGTATATACTCAATAATGAGATTGCTGGCTCAAATGGTGTTTCTGGTTCTAAATCTTTGAGGAATTGCCATACTGTCTCCCGCAACAGTTGAACTAATTTACATTTCTACCAACCGTGTAAAAGTGTTCCTATTTCTCCACAACCTTGCCATTATCTGCTGTTTCTTGACATTTTAATAATCACCATTCTGACTGGCATGAGATGGTATCTCCTTGTGGTTTTGATTAGCATTTCTCTAATCATCAGTGATGTTGAGCTTTTTTTTTTTTTTTTTTTTGCAATGAGACATTTGCTTTTATTCCTGAAGATTTTTGGGGACAAAAAAAAAGTTTTACCTACAAAAACTCAGAATTTCTCCAGAAAAAGCCTCATCAACCATCTCTTCTCCCAGGAACCTCCTCTCAGCCTCTAGTCATCAGATATCTCTTCTTTTCCATCCTACCTCTTGTGATTTTTGCACATTGATTTTATATCCTGAGACTTTGCTGAAGTTGCTTATCAGCTTAAGCAGATTTTGGCTGAGATGATGGGGTTTTCTAAATATACAATCATGTCATCTGCAAACAGGGACAATTTGACTTCCTCTTTTCCTAATTGAATACCCTTTATTTTTTTCTCTTGCCTGATTGCCCTGGCCAGAACTTCCAACACTATGTTGAATAGGAGTGGTGAGGGGGGCATCCCTGTCTTGTGCCAGTTTTCAGAAGGAATGCTTCCAGTTTTTGCCCATTCAGTATGATACTGGCTGTGGATTTGTCATAAATAGCTCTTATTATTTTCAGATACGTTCCATCAATACCTAGTTAATTGAGAGTTTTTAGCATGAAGGGCTGTTGAATTTTGTCGCAGGCCCTTTCTGCATCTATTGAGATAATCATGTGGTTTTTGTCTTTGGTTCTGTTTATGTGATGGATTATGTTCGTTGATTTGCATATGTTGAACCAGCCTTGCATCCCAGGGATGAAGCCTACTTGATTGTGGTGGATAAGCTTTTTGATGTGCTGCTGGATTTGGTTTGCCAGTATTTTATTGAGGATTTTTGCATTGATGTTCGTCAGGGATATTGGTCTAAAATTCTCTTTTTTTGTTGTATCTCTGCCAGGCTTTGGTATCAGGATGATGTTGGCCTCATAAAATGAGTTAGGGAAGATTCCCTCTTTTTCTATTGATTGAAATAGTTTCAGAAGGAATGGTACCAGCTCCTCTGTACCTCTGGTAGAATTCAGCTGTGAATCCATCTGGTCCTGGACATTTTTTGGTTGGTAGGCTATTGATTATTGCCTCAATTTCAGAGTCTGTTATTGGTCTATTCAGCAATTCAACTTTTTCCTGGTTTAGTCTTAGGAGGGTATAAGTGTCCAGGAATTTATTCATTTCTTCTAGATTTTCTAGTTTATTTGCGTAGAGGTGTTTATAGTATTCTCTGATGGTAGTTTGTATTTCTGTGGGATTGGTGATGATATCCCCTTTATCATTTTTAATTGTGTCTATTTGATTCTTCTTTCTTTTCTTCTTTATTAGTCTTGCTAGTGGTCTATCAATTTTGTTGATCTTTTCAAAAAACCAGCTCCTGGATTCATTGATTTTTTGAAGGGATTTTTTGTGTCTCTATCTCCTTCAGTTCCGTTCTGATCTTACTTATTTCTTCCCTTCTTCTAGCTTTTGAATTTGTCTGCTCTTGCTTCTCTAGTTCTTTTAATTGTGATTTTAAGGTGTCGATTTTAGATCTTTCCTGCTTTCTCTTGTGGGCATTTAGTGCTATAAAATTCCTTCTACACACTGCTTTAAATGTGTCCCTGAGATTCTGGTACGTTGTGTCTTTGTTCTCATTGGTTTCAAAGAACATCTTTATTTCTGCCTTCATTTTGTTGTTTACCCAGTAGTTATTCAAGAGCAGGTTGTTCAGTTTCCATGTAGTTGTGCAGTTTTGAGTGAGTTTCTTAATCCTGAGTTCTAATTTGATTGCACTGTGGTCTGAGAGACAGTTTGTTGTGATTTCTGTTCTTTTACATTTCCTGAGGTGTGCTTTGCTTCCAACTATGTGGTCAATTTTGGAATAAGTGTGATGTGGTGCTGAGAAGAATGTATATTCTGTTGATTTGGGGTGGAGAGTTCTGTAGATGTCTATTAGGTTGGCTAGGTGCAGAGCAGAGTTCAAGTCCTGGATATCCTTGTTAACCTGTCTCTTTGATCTGTCTAATATTGAAAGTGGGATGTTAAAGTCTCCATTATTATTGTGTGGGAGTCTAAGTCTCTTTTCAGGTCTCTAAGGACTTGCTTTATGAATCTGGGTGCTCCTGTATTGGGTGCATATATATTTAGGATAGTTAGCTCTTCTTGTTGAATTGATACCTTTACCATTATGTAATGGCCTTCTTTGCCTCTTTTGATCTTTGTTGGTTTAAAGTCTGTTTTATCAGAGACTAGGATTGCAACCCCTGCTTTTTTTTCGCTTTCCATTTGTTTGGTAGATCTTCCTCCATCCCTTTATTTTGAGCCTATGTGTGTCTCTGCACATGAGATGGGTCTCCTGAATACAGCACACTGATGGGTCTTGACTCTTTATCCAATTTGCCAGTCTGTGTCTTTTAATTGGGGTATTTAGCCCATTTACATATAAGGTGAATATTGTTATGTGTGAATTTGATCCTGTCATTATGACATTAGCTGGTTATTTTGCTCATTAGTTGATGCAGTTTCTTCTTAGAATTGATGGTCTTTACAATTTGGCATGTTTTTGCAGTGGTTGGTACTGGTTGTTCCTTTCCATATTTAGTGCTTCCTTCAGGAGGTCTTGTAAGGCAGGCCTGGTGGTGATAAAATCTCTCAGCATTTGCTTGTCTGTAAAGGATTTTATTTCTCCTTCACCTATGAAGCTTAGTTTGGCTGGATATGAAATTCTGGGTTGAAAATTCTTGTCTTTAAGAATGTTGAATATTGGCCCCCACTCTCTTCTGGCTTGTAGGGTTTCTGCTGAGAGATCCGCTGTTAGTCTGATGGGCTTCCCTTTGTGGGTAACTTGACCTTTCTCTCTGGCTGCCCTTAGCATTTTTTCCTTCATTTCAACCTTGGTGAATCTGACAATTATGTGTCTTGGAGTTGCTCTTCTCGAGGAGTATCTTCATGGTGTTCTCTGTATTTCCTGAATTTGAATGTTGGCCTGCCTTGGTAGGTTGGGGAAGTTCTCCTGGATAATAGCCTGAAGAGTGTTTTCCAGCTTGGTTCCATTCTCCCCATCACTTTCAGGTCCACCAATCAAACGTAGATTTGGTCTTTTCACATAGTCCCATATTTCTTGGAGGTTTTGTTTGTTTCTTTTTACTCTTTTTTTCTCTAAACTTCTCTTCTGACTTCATTTCATTAATTTGATCTTCAATCACCAATACCCTTTCTTCCACTTGATCGAATCGGCTATTGAAGCTTGTGCATGCATCTTGTAGTTCTCGTGCCATGGTTTTCAGCTCCAACAGGTCATTTGAGGTCTTCTCTACACTATTTATTCTAGTTAGCCGTTCATCTAATCTTTTTTCAAGATTTTTAGCTTCCTTGTGATGGGTTCGAACATCCTCCTTTAGCTCAGAGAAGTTTGTTATTACTGACTTTCTGAAGCCTACTTCTGTCAACTCGTCAAAGTCATTCTCTGTCCTGCTTTGTTCTGTTGCTGGCGAGGACCTGCAATCCTTTGGAGGAGAAGGGGCGCTCTGGTTTTTAGAATTTTCAGCTTTTCTGCTCTGGTTTCTCCCCATCTTTGTGGTTTTTTCTACCTTTGGTGTTTGATGATGGTGACCTACAGATGGTGTTTTGGTGTGGATGTCCTTTTTGTTGATGTTGGTGTTATTCCTTTCTGTTTGTTAGTTTTCCTTCTAACAGTCAGGTCTCTTAGCTGCAGGTCTCTAGGAGTTTGCTGGAGGTCCACTCCAGACCCCGTTTGCCTGGGTTTCACCAGTGGAGGTGGCAGAACAGCAAATAATGCAGAACAGCAAATATTGCTGCCTGATCCTTCCTCTGGAAGCTTCATCTCAGAGGGGCACCTGTCTGTATGAGGTGTCAGTCGGCCCCTGCTGGGAGGTGTCTCCCAGTTAGGCTACATGGGGGTCAGGGACCCATTTGAGGAGGCATTCTGTCCATTCTCAGATCTCAAACACCATGCTGGGAGAACCACTGCTCTCCTCAGAGCTGTCAGACAGGGACGTTTAAGTCTGCAGAAGTTTCTGCTGCCTTTTGTTCAGCTATGCCCTGTCCCCAGACATGGAGTCTACAGAGGCAGGTGGGCCTCCAGACGCCCTCTCCCCAGCCAGGCTTGTTGCCTCGCAGCTCAATCTCGGACTAGCAGTGAGCAAGGCTCGCTGGGCATAGGGACCCACTGAGCCAGGAGGGATATAATCTCCTGGTGTGCTGTTTGCTAAGACCATTGGAAAAGTGCAGTGTTTAGGTGACAGTGTCCCGATTTTCCTGGTATCTTCTGTCATGGCTTCCCTTGGCTAGGAAAGGGAAATCCCCCAACCCCTTGCACTTCTCAGATGAAGTGATGCCCTGCCCTTCTTCGGCTTGTCTTCCGTGGGCTGCACCCACTTTCCGACCAGTCCCAATGAGATGAACCAGGTACCTCAGTTGGAAATGCAGAAATGACCCATCTTCTGCGTCGATCACACTGGGAGCTGCAAACCAGAGATGTTCCTATTCATCCATCTTGGAACTCTCCAATGTTGAGCTTTTTTTCATGTTTTTTGGCCACATTTATGTCTTCTTTTTAGAAGTGTCTGTTAATGTACTTTGCTCACTTTTTAATGAGGTTGTTTTTTTCCTTCAAATTTGCTTAAGTTCTTTGTAGATTCTGGATGTTAGACCTTTGTCAGACGGAGAGATTGTAAAAGTTTTCTCACATTCTGTATGTTGTCTGTATACTCTGATGATAATTTCTTCTGCTGTGCAGAAGCTCTTTATTTTAATAATATCTCATTTGTCAATGTTTGCTTTTTTTGCAATTGCTTTTGGTGATTTCATCATAAAATCTTTGCCCAGACCTATGTCCAGAATGGTACTGCCTAGAGTTTTTCCAGAGTTTTTATATTTTTCTGTTTTACATTTAAGTCTTTATTCCATCTTGAGTTAATTTTTGTATAAAGTGTAAGGAAGGGGCCCAGTTTCAATTTTCTGCATATGACCAGCCAATTCTCCCAGCATCATTTATTAAACAGAAAATCCTTTCCCCATTGCTTGTTTTTGTCAGGATTCTTTTTAAGATCAGATGGTTGTAGGTGTGTGGTTTTAATTCTGAGTTCTCTATTCTGTTCCATTGGCCTATGTGACTGTTTTTGTTATAGTACTATGCTGTTTTGGTTACTGTAGCCTTTTAGTATAGTTTGAAGTTAGGTAGTTTGATGCCTCCAGCTTTGTTCTTTTTGCTTAGGGTTGTTCTAGCTATATGACCTCTCTTTTGGTTTCATATAATTATTTTTTTCTTTTGAGACGAGTCTCACTCTGTCTCCCAAGCTGGAGTTGGAGTGCAGTGGCACAATCTCGGCTCACTGCATCCTCCACCTCCCATGTTCAAGCGATTCTTCTGCCTCAGCCTCCTAAGTAGGTGAGACTACAGACACACCACCATGCCTGGCTAATTTGTGTATTTTTAGTAGAGGCAGGGTTTCACCATATTGGCAAGACTGGTCTCAAACTCCTGACCTTTTGATCTGCCCACCTCGACCTCCCAAAGTGCTGGGATTACAGGCGTGAGCCAGTGCTCCCAGTCTCATATGAATTTTAAAATAGTTTTTTTTTCTAATTCTGTGAAGAATGTTAATGGTAATTTAATGGGAATAGCATTGGGTCAACAAATTGCTTTGGGCAGTATGGCCATTTTCATGATATTGACTTCCTATCCATCAGCATGGAATTTTTTCCCATTTGTTTCCTGTCTGATTTCCTTGAGCAGTGATTTGTAGTTCTCCTTGAAGAGGTCCTTCACTTCCCCTTGTTGCCTGTATTCCCAGGTATTTTATTCTCTTTGTGGCAATTGTGAATAGGAGTTCATTCATGATTTGGCTGTCTGCTTGTCTTGCTGGTGTATGGAAATCCTTGTGATTTCTGCACATTGATTTTGTATCCCAAGACTTTGCTGAAGTTGCTTATCAGCTTAAGAAGCTTTTGGGCTGAGTCAATGGGGTTTTCTACATATAGGATCATGTTGTCTGCAAACAAAATTTGATTTCCTTTCTTCTTCCTTCTTCCCATTTGGACTGCATTTCTTTTAGTTATTGAGACTTCTATTAAGATAACTCAAACAGTTAACTAAAAATTACACTAAAAATGTTTTGGGGTTTACATCTCCTACTCTGGCTAAGAAATGAAAGTTCTTTTGAACAAAAATGTTAATTATCTTTTGAATTATTAAGACATCAGGATGCAAAACTGTAATTTGAGTAGCTGAAATTCAGTAAAACCGATAGTATTATGGAAAAAAGGGAAGGAAAGGAAATTCAAATATTCTACCATATAATTGAAATATGTAATAGATAAAGAGCATTTGTTTCATTTTGTTTTTCTTTTTATGTAAGGCAATTCAAAAAAACACAAATGTTTTATATTTTAAGATTATATTAATATTTATGTAATGGTTTAATGATTCACAATTTACTAGGCATTTTTATAAACATTTCTCCCTGGTAATCTTCACATCACCTTGCTATAAAAATTAAATCCCTTCCAGAACATGGAACACAGCTGTGAAGGTTAAACAATAGATACTGAATCACACATCAGGTGATGGGTGGACTGCTAACTCCACCTATAATTCTCCCATTTTCTCAACTGGCTAAGAAAATCACTGTTAACATCCATTATGAGCCAAATTCTGTGCCAAAGTGTATAGATACACGGTAAAGAGACAGCCATGTTTTACATTATATTAAATTTACAGGAAAGCAGTTGCCAGATTCCCTCTTTTTTCTCTCTACTACTCTTTCCTGTACTGATTACTGATTTCCTATGCTGATTACACTGAATCTCTCATGTTAGAAAACCACTTCAGGGGAAAAACAGAAAGTGATATTCTTTAATAGGCAATAGATATTAAATTTTCACAAAAAGGAATATACTTTATTTCAAAAATCCCATTCATCAAATTATCTGAGCTGGGCATTCAACAGGGTGCTGCAGAGAGAGAAATGAATAACACAAGAGTCTTTCATTAGAAACTAATGGGAGTCACAGACAGAATAATTTGAGCGCTGAAAGAAAATACAAGTACTTTCTTATGGGAGAGTGGAGGACAAGGAGTTTCTCATGTTTATATCCTTAGCGAAGTACCACATAGTAATATTTTAAAGAGGATTTGTGGGATTTAATAAAGCAGCAATAACTTGTGTATAAGGGGAGCCAGGGAAGATCTTAAGGAAAATGTGGCATCTAAATAGTCATCAAAAAGATACAACATTAAAATTCCATCTCATTCACAGTTAGTACTAGTAGAATAAAAGTCAGCTAACTGGGGATAATTGTTTTGTTTAACTTTCCAAGTAATATGTCTCAAATTTCTAAATTGCCTGAAATCTAATAAACAACACATGACATTGGTGTTATCTCCTGAAAGCAATAAGGAAATGAGCCTAAATCTCAGAAAGTTAATTGACTTATACAGTCTGTGCCCATTATCCAGCAGATATGAAATTTTATATTTTTTCAACTTCAAGTCTCCTGGTTTAAGTCAATGACCACAGATACTTTTAAAAATATTTTCTAATTTTTACATTATCTCAGGTGACTGTCTCATAAATAGAAATGACTTTAAAATTTCTACTTTAAAACTTATTTTTAAATATAAAAACCCTGCTTAAATAAATATATTTTATTTTGCTTGTGAGATCAAAGACTCTACACATTTTTAATCTCTTATATTCTCAGAATTTTTTATAGCAAACATTTTTGTACTGGTTCCCAAATAGGATATTTAGGAAATTTCAGCATAATAGAAAGTTGATCAGAAGTAGGCCACATAAAATCCTTCAGAAGAATTTCAGAAGATGAAAAAGTCAATTAGGTTGTTTGTTGGGTTCTGACAGAACTTAACATTGAATATCATCAGCCTGAAAGTGGTTTGTAGCAAAAGGTTAGTTATTTTCCCCAAATTGTGTTTTCCATTTTTTGCTCAAAACTATTAAATGGAATGGGGTGACAAAACTATTCAATTTCAACAGAGATATTCCAGAGCAATTTTAGATGAAGAAGCTAAGAAATAACTTGGGCAGAAATATCTATATACTTGTCATAAAATTGTGAGCATTCAGGATTTGACATTCCAAGGAGGACTTGGTATACATGAAATAAAGAAGTTATCCAAGCACAAGCTCACTTGTCTTCAGATCAAGGTGTTAGTGGCAGGTTGACTACCATGAGTAGTTTCTAAAATCTTTATCAATAATCTTGATCACTGACCTGAAAAATTCATTAAAAAGATGCATGCTCTCACTCATCTTTATTTTTCCCAATCATATTGTTGTTTATATTTTACTACCTCCACCACTGACCTATATAGTAAAGTATTTAAAATGAGAGAATTCTACAGACTGTGTAGAAGATATGTATTTTTTTCCAGTATTTGGTTTTGTGATTTTTAAGTTATATGATTTATCTTTTAGCTATATACTCATGGATCATCAAAAGAAAAGATAGCCATAACCATACAAATACAAATTTATAAAGACAGTTAGTATACTTTGTAGCATATTACCTCTTAAAATTCCTCCCAATACTATATTATCTATATTTCTACTACAATAATTTTGCCCACATACTCACATTCTTAGCTCCTGTCAACTTCCTATAGACATGACAAACAGAAAAGACAGCATTTATGACTTCCATTGTAGGATAAAATGAGGTGCATTTTTCTATTTTCATAAAACTTGGATGGAAAGTAAAAGAAAATATATTCATATCCATGCTTAAACTATCACCTAAGCATGCAATGGGCTTTTCTCCCGAATTGAACCATTCTTCTATGACATAGACTAGGACCTAACAATTTCTCTATTTCTAGTTTCTAGGGCACTTGCTAAAATGTGCTTAACTGATGTTGGATGAAATAATATCCAAGTTTCCTATAATTAAATTCTAATGCTCATATGTATTCTCATAATGTCATCTCCAAGAATAAGGAAGGAATATATGAGAAACTGCTTAATCATCTCACCAAGAATTTCATCCAATGCAAACTGGAACTACAAGGGCGTGAGAAATTGGGTTGCTGTGTTCAAAGTAAGAACTGTAATCTTTTCCTAATATGTGTGCCTGTTTATTGGGTTTCCAGATAACATCTCTAAAAGAAAATTCCTCCTAAGGTTTGTAAAGAGTGTTTGACATATTCATAAATTATTTATTAAAAAGTCCCTCCTAGTCTGAAACCCTATCTAACAGTATCAAGTTAGAAAGCTGCAGCATTGAAGGTAGTTATCAATAAATCAGCTGATAATTTGAGATTTAATTTTAATGCACAAGAAGAGAAGTTGACTTTAAATCCCTTTACCCCATAGCTAATTCCTTAGGCTATATAATCTGGTTATGGTAGGAAGTTGTTCTACAGTAGAAAATCTTGAACAAAATCTACCAGTTTCTCCTCAGAAGATCATCAACTAGCCTATTGACTCCCTCTTCTGCATAATTAAAATATCTTCTCAGATAACTCAGATTTAACTTCCTGCCAATAAAATCATTTTTCTACCAACTGCCTCTGTCTAACGTTGGTTTTAGCCTGAGGTATAATATTAATAGACTAGAAGAGACGTAAAATATATAAATATATAAATTTTTTAGACAGTGTCTTGCCTTGTCACCTAGACTGGAGTGCAGTAGCATGATCATAGCTGTCTGTAGCCTAGACCTCAAGGGCTCAAACCATCCTCCTGCCTCAGCCTCTGGAGTAATTGGGACTACAGGTGTGCACCACCATGCCCAGCCATGAAAAATAATGGCAAAAACTGAGTTACTTTTGCACCAACTTAATAATGTTTTTGTGCTTTTTGTAGAGATAGAGTCCCACTATGTACCCAGTCTGGTCTCAAACTCCTCGGCTCAAGCGATTTGCCCACTTTGGCCTCCCACAGTGCTGGGATGGCAGGTATGAGCCACCGTGCCTGGCCCTCTTATTTTCATTTACATACTTAGCATATAGTTTGAGAACTATTCTCAAACAGATTCAGTACTGAATTTTATTTATTAAGTTAAAAAATAGCCATTGATTTCATGACAATGGAACACTAATGGAAAGACTTCAACACATTCACATTCAGGCTTAACTCTGTGTTCACATTCTTTTCTTTCCGAGTGTATCTGCATGGTTCTCTTAAGCTATCTTAAGGCTGGGATGAGTGTGAGGAAACCTGCATAAACAGACATTAAGGACACATATCCAACTTTAATCAGAGTTATTGTGCTTTTATAATGATTTTGATTTTGAAGTAAAATTTTCTGTGAAGAAAGTATTTGGTAGCTTAAAACACAATGACGATATAATGGATGTTTTGGTTGATTGCTAGGTATGAGTTATCTAAAGCCACTACATTCATCTTTTCCAAAAATATTGAATCTTGCAGTGTTGTCAATTCTTAAGGAAAAAGAAATTGGATAATTAGGGGCAGTAGGGGCTTTGAATTGGATAGGCCCTATATTCCTGATACCATCATTTATCATGTTGTCATGTTCTCTGTTACCGTTGGTATAAGTTAACTCCAATCTCTTGCAGGATCTGAAAATTATTCTGTAGTATTGATCAGTTTATCTTATTAATAGAGACATAAAGGTCTTATTTACACCTCTCTGGTACATCATTAGTGAGACCAATCTTCAAGGCAGCCTTGTCTAATAGAAATATAATATGAGACACATATATCATATTAAATTATTTAATAACTGTATTAAAAGAAAAATGTGTAATTAATTTTCATAATCTATTTTTTTAACCCAATATAGTCAAAACATTATCTCTCCAACATTTAATCATTGACTAGGATAAGTTCTCAGACTGTTCCCAATATCTGATCTCATTCTGTATTTCAATAAAATTTTATTAATGGGCTCTGAAATTTGATTTTCATCTAATTTTTATGTGTCACGAAGTATGATTCTTCTTTTATTTTCTTCAACCATTTAAAAATGTCAAAAGCCATCCTTAGATCGTGATCAATAGAAAAGTTATGTTGGTCTCTGAGCTAACACATTAGTGGGTACATAATTCATAATATTTTTAAAAAATTATCTTGACTTAATTTAATACCAACCAGTGAAAAGTAGGTTAGAATTAAAATTCAAGCTGCAGCCAAACAGAAAGAATTTCATGAATTATCTTTTGATTTTTATTATAATGAATAAATGAATAAATTCCATAAAAACTTTGTTTATTCTGGAAAGTCATGTTGTCCTATTTTGTAATTTTCCTACTGCTCCATTTCTGTTGTGGAATAAACTAAATGATCCTGACATTCTACATCTTTTTGCATGGTGGATTTGTAGTTTATGTTTATATTCTCTTGGGAGAATATAATATATTTAGGTGTATTCATTATAGTCATTCTTTTTGGATAGTTGCAATTATACACTTTGTCTTTCAATATACATGTATGTTGCATTAGATGAACTGATGAATTAAATGAACTTAGAACCTGTGTTTATATTATTTATTTTGGGTAGCTCAGTTTTGCCAACATTTATTAGGTATAGAAAATATACAAAGATATTTCTAGGTAGAGATGTCAATGTTCTATGATCCAGAAAAATTAAAAACTCACCTTTTTGTGAATTCTAAATTGAAGAAAATTGTCAATATAAAAACTGAGATGCTTTATAAATAAGTCTCCTTGCACCCACTTATTTAGATGTCTCTATTAATTCTCAGTCCAAACAAATACAAGAAGTTAAACATTAAATCATGCTTTAATTTTAATTTTGAACTTTTAGAGTCAGATTTCTTTTTAAAGACTAAACTGCTTTAAAATAGTCATTAAAACATCATTTTTCTTTTTACCAACTATTTCTAGGGTTTATCAGAGTCTAATAAAACCCCATAGATTAATTAGTCATGACCTGAAGTCATAATTTAAAATATTAGAATATTATGCTAATGTATTATTACATCAAAAACACATTTAACTGAAGTCCAAATGAAATGGATTTTTCTCTATTATTAGAACTTTGGAATAATATCTTCAAAGTCAATGTACAATGTGCCATTTTAAAATACCTCAAATACCACTTTATCTTTCTCTTGGGAAATTGGACATATAATTTATTTCTGCCTACATTATGCTATGCAGCAATTCACCTTTGTTTCATATTTGTATCGGGAAGAAATGTTAAATCTTTTTTTCTTTGATTATTCTTATTACGCTCCAAGTTTATGTTGGTCTTAGAGTTAATTTTGAATCTTCCAGCTGTACAGGTTGTTGTCATAAAACACACTTTTTAGTAACGTTTCATTTTTTCAAAACCCATTCCACACACTGCTTTACTTCTCTATGATCTTTTAGGCACACAATGATGAAAAGACCTCATGCCTTGTATTCTCTTGTTTTGCCTTAACTAAAAGGTAAAAGAAGATAAATAGATCCCAACATTTGATTGTCAAATGGACTGCTCTCCATGTAAAAAGGATTTAGATTAGGAGACAAATTATACAGATTTGAGTTTTGGAAACTCTACAGCTACAAATGTATGCTTAATATTGACTCACGGCGGTTCAGAAATTTTATAGTAAATATATTTTGTACACTAAATGGAAGTGTTATTAGTTCTGTTGAATACAAGATTCTCCAAAGAAGACAATTAGCCTTAAGTCATTGGGCAGAAATGGTATTAACATCTATGCTAGACTCAGATAATGACAGAAATAGGGCTGCCTGAAACGGATTATTTTGCCAAAACCAGTTGACGTAAGAACTTTATAACTGAAGGAGACAGGAAAAATTGTATGTGTTGTACAATTGAGTTAAAAACACTTTGAGATTTGAGTGTTCTTTCTTCTTTGCTTTCTCACTATTATTGAGTTATTCTAAGGTCAACATGAAGCTATAGTGAAACCAAATATTGGCTTATTTTACAAGAAAGAGCTTTAATTTTTCTTGTAAGTAGGATGAAGTACTCTATGGAAGGCAAATCCTCTCACTAATAAAAATGAGAAAAAAATGGTATATTACAGCCATATTATAGTAAAGCTATCAGGCAGCCATGGAAGCAAGGAGGACCAAAAGAGCACTCTTCCTAAGAGCGGAGAACAGAGAAGCTCTCAAAGTCCACTAAGGGTGTGAAAATGTTCCTGGGAGCATTAGCCAATTCTAGATGCAGGCTAGACAAAGACAAAGCTCTGTGTTAGGCCTAGAAAGGGCCGCTACTGAGAAATCAATAGATGTTTTAATGATTATATAGGGCTGGAGTAACAAAATTGAAGACTCAAGGATCCTCACACACACCAATGTTTTTGAGAATTCTAAATTCTGAAGATTTGAGAGTTAGGAAATTAAAAGACTAAGCCAAACATTTCCAAAAGCAAAGTATATTTCCCTCTGTCTCTTTAGCCTGAGGAGGTAAGATTACTCTAGATGTTCATTGAAAGACGTGGAGGCCATGTCCTAGGAACTTAGCAAACCAGGAATAGTCTGAGTTGTATCAAAACTGGAGCCCAGATTTGAGCCAGTTCACTGCATGTTTTAATGAAAGGGGTTAGCCCATACTTTTTCTGCCTAGCAGAGGAAAGGACAAATTTTGTCTGGTAAGAGCTAAATGACCTTCAGCCACTAAAAATTTTAATAGAAATATTCATCATTAAATGTAATATTTACAGACATTTAAAACAAACAGGATTGGAATGATAATCAAGGGCATAAAACAGATGCTAAAAGGATACCATTAGATGATCCGGATGTTGAAGTTAACCCCAAATGACTTTAAGCTATAATAACAATATTTAAAAAGCTAGAGGAAGATTAAAGAATAAATAAAAATATAGATTTAAAAAGGCTAATTGCAACAGAGAATGATAATATATAAAAATAATCAATTGGATATTCTTGAATTAAAAGATAAATATCTGAAATTAAGACTGGTGGTTGCATTTACCAGCAGATTGAACAGAAGAGAACGCAGGATTAGTCAACTGGAAGTAATATTAACAAAAGATATGTATGTTGAAGCATAAAGAAAAAATAATAATGATCAGATAAGAAACCCGTGGAATATAATTTAAACATCCAAAATACTATTTGGAATAAGAGAATTATTAAGAAACAGATAAATAGCCAAAGATTTTTAAAATTACTGAAATGCTTTAACACATTGTTTACAAACCTCAGCAAAACCTAAGCAAGATAAACAAGAAGAAAATACGATTTAGGAACAGCACAATCAAACTTTTAAAAACTAAAAATAAAGAGAAAATATTAAAGCTGCTAGAAAAAAATATCTTCTTCATCTCATCTGATTCCTCACAGAAATTATGGAAGATAGAAGAAAGTGAAATGTTATCTTTGGAAACTTTAGTCTTCATTCTAAAATATTTGTTGTGGAACAATTAGAAATTTGAGATAAATTTTACAAGAAAAAAGTAAGCAGTTCATCAAAATAGGACAGAAAAACAGTAAACAAATGCTTTTACATTGCCAAGTCTGACATGTACAATTTCAGTAAGGTAGGTAAAATTGAAGAAGTCATTATGAGTTTCCTGAATAAAGTGATTATCAATGTCCTTACAAGATAAAGTGGGAGATTTACACTTTTTATTACCAAATACTTTTTTCATAAACTCTGAAAAATGAATTTATAGATGTACATGATAATTGCATACTTTACAACATTTTTTAAGGACTCTTGTGACTAATTCAAGCAAAATTTTACATAGATTTAAGTCACTATCAAATTAGCATGATTTTGTTCCATAAGAATCTCCCTTTTAGTATATGTAGAAGTTAATCATTTTTATCTTTCAAGGTTTACTGGCTTCTAACTCATCCCATTTCTCTCATCAGCCTTTTTTAGTGTTCTTCATAGGTGAAATTTTCTTTGCATACCTTGCAATGGTGGCGTCCCCTAAAGTTCTGTCCTGGGTATGTTCCACGATCATTTTCATTACCTTTGTAGTGTTTTTCTCACACAATTTTATGAATCATCAAAATTCTAAGAGGCCAAATAAAAAAATTTCGGATTCAATTTATTCTCTTATTATTTAGACTTGGATATTTAACTACCTCATTTCTCCTTTCTGTTGTCCCACAGACACTGTAAATGTGTTCAAACTGAATTCAGATTTTTATTGCTCCTCCCTTCTTGATTCCATGGCTCTGCTGATCTTGGTTCTCTTAAATTTTTTGTCTTGATTACTGGCTCCACCATCATTGGTGTCTAATTTCTATTGATCCTTTCTTTTTTATATCTTTTCTCATTTTTCATTATATTGCTACTGCCTTCTTTTAACATTTCTCTGCTAGAATAAATGCATGATCTCTGACCTTCCCTATGAATCCCCCCACCATAGTCCTTACCAATGTAGGATAAACACATGTATCTAATTATGGCTCTCTACTGATTAAAATTACTTAATGACTCCTCATTACATATAGGGAATAGGTCAAAATCCACAATAAGGCAGGCAAAGTCCTGCATTATCTATTTTTTGACTGCCTTTATTATTATATTTCTGCTATTGCCCATGACACCCTACCATCCATGCTCTAGGGTTTCTGAATATCTTGCTGGTCCCCAAAGCAGCCATGCTATTAAATATATTACTTATTAATGTTGTCCTTTCTGCTCAACTGCAAAGTCAATTCAACAATTAAATTTCCATGAAGATTTTCTGTACCACTATTGCCAAAACTAGCCCCAGACATTGTGCCTGTGTATGAGTTGCTATCACATACCAAAAAGCTTTCTGTCACTGACAAATCTGTTTCTCTATATTAAAATGATCTAAAGTTTATAGATGGTTTCTGACTCATAGTTTTTCCATCTTCAATACAATGTATAGCAGCTAGTAAATGTTTGCTGAATGTTTGAATGAATACCAAGGTTTTTTTAGGTTTTATTGATGTGATTTATTCTAAAACATATCCAAATCCTTAATATTATAATACAGTAAATACACAATTTCATCTCTGGAAAAAGAACAAAAAGAATGAAACCAACATAATTTGAACACACTTGACCTCAACTGTGGTTGATTAGTATTTTGCTGCACTTTGTATTTTTTAATTGAAAAATGTTCATCTTATAGGAGCTCAAAATTTAGATATTTTTATCATTTTTTGTATTGTATACAGTTCCTTGGAAATAGAATAAAATAAAAAGTAGAATGAGTTAAAGTACACATTTAAGTACTTTCAGACAGTAAGATTGCCATGAAAATCTATAGATTTTTGTAGTGTTTATTTTTACAACCAAAATAATTTAAACTTTTCTTTCATTCTTACAATGATGGTAGTTGTTAAAAATGCAAGCTTTTATGACCTACAGGTCACTCTTTTTTATTGGGTTGATGTTATCTAAACTTGATACGTTCGTAGATTTCTATAGCATGAAATGTAAAGCAATAGTGTTTCTCACATATCATTGCATTAAAGTGGACATTTTCTAAAAAGAAATAGAGTGTCTGGTATAAGGCTAACATATTATTAATAGCTGTCAAATTTCTTCAGTTCTCAAATTAAAACATGGACATTTAAAAATGTACATTTAAAAGCTGTACATGCATATGAAATAAGGCATTTCTTTTGGAAGACGATACAATCCTTGCAGTATAGTTAAATAATAGAATTTAATTTTAACATTTTATTTAAAAAGAAGTTACTAAACTATAAAACTATTTGGTTTATTATAAAATTAGAAATTAAAAGAAATATAGAGAAGAAATTCCAACATACCTATGAGATGATTAGTACTGATCTTGAGTAAACTTCCTTCAGTCTTTCATATTTTTTTGCAAAATAAAATATATATTGATGTGTGTTCTACTCTTTAAAAATTAATATCAAAACAGGCATTTCATTTTATTAAAATACTATTTATCAATATATTTTTAAATATTTTGGCATTTTGTCTTTAGGATTTTTACATTATATCATATTCTTAAAATGTGTTGTCAATTTTCTTGTAAAAATGTTGGTATCTTGTCAAAATTCTGGAATTTTAAAATGACTTGAGAAGCTTTCTAGAGTTTTATTTTTAAAAATTATCTATAAAGCATTGAAATAAGATTTGTAGTTTGAAAAGTTCTCAAGCAGAATCCTGCCATTTTTAAGATAATACATTATTGACCTACTCAGTTTTCTTCACATTACTGAGATAAAAAATTTTATACTTCTATTGTGAAATCTCGTAAATTACAATTTTTCAGAAATGTACTCTAGTTGATATTTTCAAAGATGTTAATATATATTATTATCCCATAATTAAAGACAATATGCTTTTACATTATCATATAAACTTTCCAGTTTATCATTTTTGAGAATGAGGAAATATACAATTTTCTATTTTTCTCTCATTTTCAAAACAACTTGGCAGCATTTGTAGTATTGAACTTTCTAAAATCAGGTTTACAAATTATTTATAAATTATATTTTTGCTTTTTTGTACATATATTTACTTCAATATTTATTTTTAATTTTTCCCTTTTCTATTATTTTCTCTGTTTATTTAATTTTTTACTTTCAAACCACTTAAACCGTTAGTTTATTTTCATATATCATTATTCTTTAATTATTTCAAAATGAAATAAAAATGGAAAATGTTTTTAAAATAAATAACACTACTTTAATTTTTATCTAAAAACTTTAATGCTTTATTATTAAAGTAAGTTACTTAAGCTATTTATTTATGAGTAAAACTGTGCCTTTTGTCTCAAAGTTTTCACATACATTTTTTCTTATCACTGTAATTTTACTTTCCTTTTTTGCATCAATAAATATTCAGATGTGAAAGAGTGTTTTAGAGGGTGTCTATACTATGTGTTAGGTAGTGTTGGAGAAAGGGTGTTATTTCCAAGTGTTCTGTAAGCATTGTTTAAACTTTGACGTATATATTTTTTTTTCTTTTATTATTATTATTATTATTATTATACTTTAGGTTTTATGGTACATGTGCGCATTGTGCAGGTAAGTTACATATGTATACATGTGCCATGCTGGTGCGCTGCACCCACCAACTCTTTTGACATATATTTTTAATAACATGGTTAGAGAATGAAGCTTTTAAGTTTCCCTGTCTTATACTTAGCAATGTTTTATTTTTAGCCTCATGAAATATCATTTTTTTTGAAAAAATTAATGAACACTTGGAAAGAAGAAGGTATCATATCATATTTGGGAAGTTCAAAAGCAAATGTGACTTCACTCAACTTTAATTTATTGTTCAAATTTTCTATATTCTTTGTAATTTGATGTAACACAGGTATATGAGATATACAATGTTTCTCGTGTTTCTGTGTTTTTCTTCTCTTCTTCTATATTTAAAGGGATGGGCTGCCTTCCTTTGAAACAGATTTATGACTTTTAAACTGAAAAATATTCTAGAGAAATAAAATTTATGGCCATATCATGTAGAAACAAGAGCAAGGTATATTTTCTCTTTCTCAAGTTTCTACTTTTATGCCAAGTTTTCTATAACTTTACCTCAAAGCTATAATTTCCTCATAATTTTTATCACTTTCTTAAAACATTTGTTTCAGGGAGTTTATTAAGTTTGTCTTTTATATGTTACTTTATTTTCTATACTGTATGTTCTGCATCTCCTATATGTTCTGCTTATGTATCAAATAACCACAAAACTGAATGGGTTAAAATATCAACTATCATCACATTTGTTCATGAATCTGCAGTTTGGACAGGTCCAGGTAGGGGTAGCTTGTCTTTTCAATCATGGCTGTCCATGGGGTGCTTCAGTGGCCTGGGGCCTGGGTTAGCTGGAGGGCTAAGAAATGTTTTCTTTTTGTGAAGTCTCTGGGCTGCTCCAAGTGATTTTTCTACATGGTCCATTCAAAATGGCAGTGTCAGGGCAGTAGGATATACATGGCAAGTGTTGTAGGAGTCAGGAAATGGAGGGTGCCAATCTCTAAGGATCTGGACTCAGAGACAGACACAGCATCATTTCCACCATATTGAGTTGGTCAGGCTATCACATAGCCTGTCTAGATTCAAGACAAAAGAAAATGAATTCCAGTTATGGATAGAGGGAGTAAAAAAGCATCTGTTTTAGAGGCATCATCACAATTAATAATTTAGAAAGCCAATTTTTCATGTCTAAATAGTTCTTCCCTAGCTTGGATTATTCCCTTGCTTGATGGCTTCTCTAAGAATTTTTGTCAGATTGTTGCTTCCATCACTGTTGGCTGCAGAACACTTTCACAGCATTGTAGCATCTTTGAATTACAAAAGCCTCTATGTATAAGAACATGTTGAATATGAGATTCTTGTTGCAACTGAAGTGGGAATTAGAGGCTGAAGCCAAGGAAAAAAGTCCATATATATTATACAAGTGGTAAAAAGACATTTGGAGCTAAACTCCTTTCTCAGGACTTAAGAATTGATTGAACAAGCTATGCTATCTCCAACCATAACCCAACACAACACAGATTTTTGTCTATAAACATAAAGGCCTGGGGAAGAAAATAAAAGGTTAAAATCAGGAGTTCTTGGTAGGAGGAAAATAGGAGAGGAGGGGGACTTCCTACCATTACAGGCCAAGCAAAATGGGGTCCCATGTGAATAAATCAGGAAAACAGGATGCCCCAAAGAAAGGCTGTCATATTTTTCAACAACTGGATGTTTGGTGATTGTTTAATCTCTGCATTTACTCTAGGAATAACTTTCGAATAGTGTATTAGTCCATCCTTGCACTGCTATAAAGAAAGATGTGAGACAGGGTAATTATAGAGAAAAGAGTTTCAGCTGGCCCCAGTTCTGCAGGCTGTATGGGAAGCATAGTGGCTTCTCTTTCTGGGAAGGCCTCAGAAAACTTAACAATCATGGCAGAAGGTGAAAGAGAAGCAAGCACGTTTTACATGGCCAGAGCAGGAGCGAGAAAGAGAGGTGGGAGGTGCACACTAAACACTTTTAAACAACCAGATCGCACAATAACTCACTAACTCACTATCATGAGAACAGCACTGAGGGGATGGTGCTAAGCCATTCATGAACACCACTCTCATGATACAGTCTCCTCCTACCAGGCTCCACCACCAACACTGGGGATTACAATTCAACATGAGATTTGGTAGGGACACAGAACCAAACCATATCAAATAGAGAAGAATGCTGTAAGGAGAAAAACAAAAATGTTTTATGTTGGTGCATCATCAAATTCATACAGTTTAATTAACTGCATATATTTGCCAATATTGATTTGAAATTATTAAAATACTTGAGTTGGCTTTTGTTGATAATAAGTATGGATCTCCATTCAAAATTTTCACAAAGAAATTTTTATGATTAGGTGACCTCAGATGAAAGAGAGACTCCTAGTAGAGTACCATTTGATGATTCAGCCACCCAGGAACATTGTGGGAGGGAATTAATTTTGGTAATGACTGTCTTTAAAATTTTCTTGTTTCTTGATGGTGATAGAGATCCAAATAATGTTTAATGAGGGCTGTGCAGCTGAAGCCTTTCTGATTTAATGGGTATCATTTGAAGGAGTCTACTTAGGGTTTTACTCTTAATACTGACTAAAAATACTATGTACTTGAAAGAAAGTGGAGGAAGTGGGATTGTGTAAAATGTTGCTAATGAGTGTTGTAGTGATTTATCTTTTTTATTGGATTTGATTCAAAATGGTGTCTTTAACATTGAATCTACTAGAAATTCCACCAGTTTTCTGGTAAATGGGTGATACTTTTCTTTAGCTATCTTTTCTGGCATTAACATTTTCCTCTCACATTTTCATAGTTTGTAGACAATTTTAATGGGAATTTTGGAAGCAGGATTAAGGACCTTATTGTAAGCCCATGAATCTAATCTTATGCTTTTTATTTATATTTGAGCCATATCCATTTATATTTTGGGAACAATAAATGAAAAATGAAAAATACTTGAAATCATAGTGTTTTGTTAGCCAGAAAGACACATTATGTCTTAGCTGAACCTGAGAAAAATATCTTTCTAAGCTACTTATTCTTTATGGTATAAGTTGCTTCTGTATACATTTTTTTCATGTTAGGTAATGTGCTGATGTTATAACAAGGATTGAGGAAGGTATATTTCACACAGGAGTGTGAAATCCCAATCATCATGCTTATGAACTGCAAAAGACTTCCCTATACATTTTCAACTAAATATAGATGATTGATAGATGGATAGATAGATAGATAGAGACAAAATTGCAGTTATTTTATTTATATGGCATAGGATTTGAGATAAAATGAAAAACACCATGTGAACAAAAGGAAGAAATCATCTGAAATTATAACTAAAGGAAAAATGAGACAAAGATTTTTGAGAACATGGGATAAATTTTCTGGGTTTTAGCTAAGTTCACATACTTTAGAATATAGAGGGCACCGCTATAGTAACTTCTTTTTAACTATGTAAGATTTTAGAATCCTATTAATCATTTCTTTCAGCCATCTTCCATTCCTTATCATCCCCCTGACTCTCTCCTCAATAGCTTTAAGAGAGAAAGATAGTGGTAAAGGATGAGATATAGTATTGGGGAAGATTGAAACTCAAAGCTCTGTTCAGACAGAATAGAAACCAGAAGAAAAATGATGTTATCTTCTGAGTCCTGGTTTTGGTTGCCTCCAATCATTTTTCCTTTCTCTAATATATCTCACTTTTGTACTTAAAAAAAGAACCATTAATCGAATCACTTTACACCTCAACATTATTTTGTCCCTTTTGGCCATCTTTAAATAATTATACAAATTGTATGTGATATTTACCCGGTCAAGAAATCTAATAGAGGTTCTCAAACATTTGTCCAATTTTTTCTCATTGAAATGTATTACATTCTAACTTGGAAAATGATTATTCAAGTGATACTTATTAAGAAGAGGATTATTTCAAAATATAATATTTATTTAGGGTCTACTTTTATGGGGATTTTATTCCCTTGTTATTTAATGAATTGGTTAAGATACTTCAGGAATTATCTTTTCGCATAATACCACTGTTTTAAATTTCATCTTCTGGAGATGAAATTTTTAAAAGTTTAACATTACCAAAGTAACCTAATCTTTGCAATGACTTTTTTCATGACATTTAACAAAGTGTAGACTACAAGTCACAATGTATCTGATTTGTAAGTGGCCATGACAATAGTGGTTACTTACTTCCTTCAGGCACTATTTCTGTTTTTGCTTGCTCCAAAAGGAGGTATTTTCTTTAGCTCTTCTCTGTACAATGCCACAGATCTATTGGCTATGGAGAATCATGTGTTAAGTATTTTTGAATTTTACAAATGAGTTTTTGTCATTGACTGTGGGGGAAAAACAACTACTTCTTTCTCTTCTTGCCATCTTCTCTTCCTGCTCCTCCTCCTTTCTCCTCTTTCCTCCTCCTCTTCCCCTTCCTTCTTCTTTTGTTTGTGTTGTTATTAGTTTGTTTCTTACTGTGGGGATCAATGAACTCTGGGGATCAACTTACTGAATTGAATAGCTCTACTGCAGCATTTAGAGCAAGCTGTGGTGGGGCCTGTAAGAACAGCCAATTACTGATTTGGTACCCAGTTACAGAATACATTTCCTAGCATCCCATTTGAATAGATCTGGGCATATGACTAGATTTTTGTCCAATAAAAAATAAGCAGTATTTAGGTGAACAAATTTCACAGTCTTGCCCTAAACTAGATGTGTGCCTCCCTGCCTATCATCCTCTTTCCTGTTGATAGGAATGTGGATAGAATAGTGGGAAATGGAATTTTTTTTTTCCAGGAAATAGTTCAGGAGAGCAGAGAAACAAACCAAAATAATTCTGATTTTAAAAAGCCAGAATACTCAAATGTTGGCTTTTATCATCTCAAGCAGTATAATATTGGAAAAGTCTCTGAAGTTCTCTGAACTTCAGTTTTCTCATTTAAAAACATGAATAATATTATTGTGAGAATCAAATGAGGTTGTTTTTGTTATAAGAATTATTATATTGTAAGAGTAAAATGAGATAATGTGTGCAAGGTACCTAGGACAGTATACAACTACAAAAAATGTTATTTCTCTTCCCTATTCTTTTCTATTTAACTCTAAGTTTATATTCTATATAGCTATTTTTTAATTATTTTTCAGTAGATGTGTGAAGCATATTAATTAATTACAAAAGTGTAATCTCTTCTATCTAATCTGCTGTTGATTCTGTCCAGTGTATTTTTTTAATCATCTCCCCCATCTTAGTTTTCATGAAGAAGGAGGCTGATTGATATATATCATATATCTCTACTTAATATTTTGAACATGTGTAATTCAACTATAATAACTTCATTAATATCTTCTGATAATTCTAACATCTATGTGAGTTGAACTTAACTGTATATTTTTCTCTTCATTATAGGACATATATTCTTGCTTCTTGAAAACTTAATAATTTTTATTAAATGCCAAACATGGTAAATTTTACCTATGTGAGTTCTGGACATTTTTGTGAATCTGTAAATATTCTTGAGTTGTGTTCATTGGATGTGGATAGGTAACTTAGAAATGATTTAATTCTCTCACATCTTGTTTTCAAGATGTGTTAGGTTGGACTGGAGCAGTGCCCATTCCAGGGATAATTATTCTCCACTACTAGGCAAGACTCTTCTGTGTATTCTACTCAGTGCTCCTTAAGTCATAAAGTTTTCCAGTTTGGTTGATGCAAACAGGACTATTTCTGGCCCTAGGTGAGTTATATGTCCTGTTCACTTGCAATCCTTTGAACTGTTTTTTCCCTGGGCATGAGGTAGCCCCTTTACATGCTTGTGTTGAGCAGTACTCCATTGAATACTAGAAAGGGGCCCCCTGAGATATCCAAAATTCTCTCTGTGTGAGGTGCTCAAATCTCCAGTACTTTCTCCTACGAACACTCAACTCCTTGATCTGTCTCAGCTCCGGCTCCTCAATTCATGGGCCATCAGACTCCACCTGTGTTCCCCCTCTTTCTGTCACAGCAAGGAGACCCTCAGGGTAAGGTAGAGCACTCCTAGCATCACTTGACTTCTCTCCTGTCTTTTGAAGATTACTGTTCTTTGCTGTTTGATGTTCAGTGTCCTGAAAACTGTTGCTTCATATGTATTATCTCTTTTTTTTATTATTTTAGGTGAGAGGGGAAATGAGTTAACTGTTACTTTATCTTGACAAGAAATAAAATTTAGGAGCAGGAAATTTGGTAAGCTAAAATATTTTAAGAACTTTCTATGCTTAATCCTGATTAATCTTTAAAATTTTCTTGATTAAATATTATTCATTCCTCCATGTTGCACATCAAGAGGCTGAGAATTTTTTTGAGGTTAAGTTACACAGACCAGGAGCCCAGACTGTCTGAGCAAAAGTGTATTTGCTTAACCTCATGTTATTTTACTAAAGAAATACACATGATCTTAGACCCACATGTAGTCTAAAGAAAGAAGCAAGACACATAAAGTAACAGTTAAAATGTATTGCAAAAAAAAAAAAAAAAAAGAACTGTGATGGAAGACTGTAAAAAAACTTAATTAAGAGAACACAGAAAAAGAAGCTAATGACTTTTAGTTTGTTATAGAATAAATAATGAACTATTTAAAGAATAAGTTATTTGTAAATGCATGGAAACTGTATTTTGTATAATAAATGTTTTCATACAATCTGAAAGGTAGTTTCCCAGTTACCTGTTGCTGCATAAGAAACTAACCCAAAATTTATTAGCTTAAAAAAAATCAGTCATCTTATTATGCTCACAGTCTGGGCATTACAGATTTAGATAGGATTGGACTGGGAGAGTATTCTATTTCATCAGGCATCAACATGGATCAGTCAGAGGTATTCAGTTCTTAACTAAGACTAGCCTGAGGGTCAAAAAGGGCTGCCCTCATATATTTTGTGTTTTGGCAAAGGCTATGGGAAGGCTGAGCTCATCTGGGTTTTTTGTCTTCTCCATGTGGTTTCAGAGGCTCTCCACACGGCCATTTACAAGCAGGAATGCATGGGTGTTTCAAGTATGAGCATTTAAAGTAGCAAAGCAGATATTCCTAAGAAAAGACACTTCACATTTAATTCCTTAGCCAAACAATGGTAGGAAAAAAATATCGGTGATCTCTTTTACGTACATTGGTGTCCCAGGAATAAATAAAGGTGGCAAAAGCTAAATTCTCAGAATCATCTATGGTTGCAAATATAGATCCCCAAAATAATAGGATCCCCTTATAAATACATAACACTACACTTTTCTAACTAAAAAAAATGCTTTCTATTAGCTATTCTAACTACGTGCTAAGGAAAGCACTAACAATTCATATTTCTGATGCATAATCCAACCATGAAAATATAACAAATTAGAAATTATTAGTTTTACAGTACAGTGTCTTTTAAGGATAAATGTGATAAACTTTCCAGTCCTTAAATCTTTTAAGATGTTACAAAGCATAACACCATCACTTTACGTAAATAATATATAATTAAAAATAGTCCTTATAAATAATAAAATGTTAGTTCAAAACTTTTAAAATCATATGCAAATGAAGCCTTCAAAGTGGAGGGCTAAATTCTATGAAAAAGAAATATAAAAACAAGACGCTAAATTTTGGATCATTGTTTACAACTAGAAACAGTATGTAAAGATGTTCATATAATCACAGTTTTACTACCTATTTTGATCTTTATCCCTTTCAATATGTTTCTTTCTGTACTTGAATTTTAACATGTGTAATCGTAGAGGCATTTATAGATTTGTTCCCATTGGAATAAATATTAAACCTTCTTTTCTATAATAGTTCTTTGCTCATGTCCATAAAGTGTTGTATTAATAGATTAGTAAATTGTATCTGAGAATGAAATTAAAAAGGAAGAGTAAAATGCACACACATGCACACACACACACAAACATACACAGCCCTTCCCCACAATTGTGAGTAGAAGATTGTAGAAAATAAGAAGTAACAAATATAGTTCCCCTGAGATTTATACTAGGGCCAATCTCATTTAGCTTCTGTATAAATGACCTTGAAATAGGAGTAAACTCTCAACCATACCTTGGTTTGAAAACAGTAGACAGACCGAAGTATGGGATAAAGCTACAGGGAAATCTTAATAGAATATAGCCGTGACCGGGAATGTTACAAATGAAATTTAATGTAGTACAGTCTTATTTTCACATTACATGGGAAAATGCCAGAATCATGGTAGAGGGAAAGCAGAATAGCTTATATAATTTAAAGCTGGAAATAAAGGTACTTTTTAAGTATTTATAATTTTTAATTTATAAAGGTATTTTTAAAAGGTATTTATAATTTTCCAAAATGCTGCAAATCCCGTGAATGTGTGTATTTTGAAAGTTTGCATATAGATTCTAAGAAAATGAAGTAAACATATAGGTGCTAACTACTAAAATTTATAACCCTGTACATGAATTAAAAACTTGGAGTCATGATAATCATTTATGAATACTTCTCAGTATAGGGAGTTTGTTTCTGTTTCTCTCATTTTTATCTATAACACAGTAAAACTCATAGTAGAGAGTGACAATAAAAAGTGAGAATGTGTATGAGATGTTAAAATCTTACTTATAAGTGAAATAAGATGTTGAACTACATGATGTAAAGATCAGTGAATGAGCAATTATTTTTCTCCTTTCAGCCAGTACCTTTTAAAATTCTGCTGCCTTTGTTCCTTTAATAGTTGTGATAGCTCACTTTTGATACTGAAGAAAACACTCTTTCTTGTAGACCAATCCTTGGTAGGGAACTGTTCAATTGGTGGATGACATTAAATTTCTTGCTCTTAAATTTTTATTGCTATTGTTAAGTTTTGTAAGCTTATATAAAAATAACTCACATTCATTTTACCTTCCAAATTTGAACTCATTAGTCAATAAATACCTCGTTTCTTCATGTATATTTAAAATATTTTTTGTTAATATGTGAGAAAGTAACCATATTAACAAATCATCCTTTATCCATTTAAGGATAAAATCAGAGAAGAGGTAGAGGTGGGGTGAGAAGAGGTCAGAATACCTAGGATTATTTTCTTTACCTCAGGCTCCAAATCAGGCTAAGAAATTACATGGATGAGAGATAGATACCATCATAGGGATGCTGGAAAAGTCTAGATATAATTGTCTTTCCTTTTGAAAACACACACAGATACATTTTCCCCTAAGGAACTTAGTCTTAGAACTTCAGAACAAGGTCAAGTCCCTAAGCTTTGAGAATGACTTCTTGTACCAATACATGAAGAGCTTGGGTGACTAATTCATGCCGCAACTGCACAGCTTTACAAGTACGTGTATGAAAGTTGAGTAAACACAGTAACCTTAGTTCTTTTCATGACTGTCTTTAGCTTATGAGCGTGGGCTCTGGAGTCAAAAGCCCTGAGAGTCGAGGTTTGACTCTGGTCCCAATTTATGACCTTGAGGAAATTATTTAACATCACTCTTCTCTGGTTTCCTTATCTTTGCCGCTGGCTCATAGAGTTGTGATGGTTACCAAGCATAATTCATGTAGGGAAGATAGCACAGTGGCTGGAATATAGTAAGTATTCATTAAATATTAGACATTAAGAATGCCTTGTTGATATGATAATTATGCCTTTCCATCCTTTATATGTTTATAAAACATCGGAAATGGCAGGACCTGCTAAAGATGATAAAGATGATGATGATGATGATGACACAGATGAAAAGGAGTAATTTCTCACAAGTGATTTTGCTCTAAAGATATGACTAATTATTACAACTTTTGTATGAACTTTGTATTGTGACATTTATAGGGAAACTTAGGTGATGATAATGATGATGATTATAATGATAATGAAGATATTAATGTAATGGCTTCCCTCAAATACAGTATGTCTTCTTTTAATCTAAGTATGCTTATGTTTTAGAATCATTAACAGTTCTTTCAAATATAAAAATCGGGGAATCAACAACTACTCACCAAGTGTTTAATATTTGCTAAACACAGTGGAAGACCGAAAGGATCTTGCAATATTTGGAAGAAAATAAGCTGCTTGTGCCTAAGAGATTTATCAAACTCACTATTCACTCAGCTCAGGGCCTGTGCTTAGCAAAGCAGTACTTATGTGTTTCAGATTAAATTGATATTATATAAAAATAATAATTACAAACAGTACAGATGGAGAATTAGCTGTACCATAAATTATCTCTTAAATTACTATAATCCATCCAGAAAAGATGAGGATTTTAAAAGGTACCCAGATATTTAAAACATAATCTCTTAGATGGTTTACAGTCCTGTAATTGCCTAACATAGACACCTATTCCTAATGTATTTTAACTTTACACATGCCATGGATCCTTCCCCTGGGAAAACTACTAAACTGAAAATTCCATATTATGAAACAAAATAGCAGAGAAAAATAATTTTTATGGGAAAAAGATGTGTTGTGATCAAATAAATTTGAGGAACACTAGGATAAACAAAATTATACGCATTTCACTTCTGCAAGACTTTTCAGGTTATCAAATATAATAATGAGAATAGTCAGCTTTTAAAAGTGTATTCTAATGTGCCATCCTTAACCTGAAGTATCTCAGGAGACAGATGTCCTAAGAACCTCAGTTCTATGTGGGAAACACTTAACTAGGCAAAGTATGTGTGTACCACAAATTCAAATATACCAGAATAGTTCTCAGTTCATATGGTTCTGCCTTGCAGGGGCATTTTAGAAATTTTAGAGAGTATTTTTACCTTTTAGAGTAGTCAATGTTTAACATATTTTAATGTATACTATTTTATTTTATATCACGAATTGTTTTCTTTGTTTTGCTCTTTATGCTTGAATTAAGGCATTACATAGCTTATTTTTAAATGTTATTTTTAAAATGTTATATTATCTATGAATTTTATTTCATTACACATGTCAAAAAATATTTATTATAGCAAAGGGACATTGAATCTTAAAGTTTTAACCACTACTCTGAAATTACTATCTCAACTTAAAAAGGTAACATTTATTTTAAATTATTACTACTAATAATAGTTTTCTCCTGTGTCGTTAAAAGCTCCGTGTACTAGAAGAAGGAAGAGATAAAGTGAAGACAGATAATGTGCTGTGGCTTTCTGGAATACCATCAAGGTACTTTTTTTTCCTTGTTTGATTGAAGTACATTACATTTACCTAAATCATCCAGGGGCAACTCCTCCTGAGCAAATGACCACCATTGGGCAGAAGAATTCCAAGGTATACCTTTATTTAAGCCTAGATTCTAACTGGAAGCTCAGAACCTATCATTTAGAAAGCCTTGGTCTCCTAGCAAACAATCTACCTATTTACTTAGCAATTTTGAGCTGTGAGTGTTTCAATTACTTCCCTGGCCATTGTTTTTAAATTAGAGAATTGTCAGCCTAAGCAAAGAAAAGTACACTTTTACTTAATTGATAAAAAGGTTAGTTTAATCCTTACTCTGAACTGGAACTTTATGGACCTTATGCCAATGACAGAATTCTCACAGCAGCCATTAAAATATGTTGTTTTTCAGAATTTTTATTTTACTTCATGATGTCAGCCCTCTTTATATGCATTTCTAATTCAGGTTAGGGCATCTGGATCTCACTGTGACCTGAAAGATGTTTTTGATAATTTTGAATTGGTTATCAAAATTTAAATATCTAAAGATTTCCTATTAATATATGAATATATAACTTCTCTTGAAAAGTCAGGCTATCTGGCCTCAGTGGTTATACATTTTCATATGGGAATAATCAGTTGGAACTAAAGAGTAACTAGCCCTTTCAAGAAGATATATTTTATGCATTCACCATAGTCACTGCTATTCCCTCATGTCTCTGCTTTACTTACCGTCTGTGTTAGACAATTATTCTCTTGCTACTGAACAGAAAAATAAAGAGATTGCATGTTTCATGAAATATTACCCTATGTATTTACTATTCAAGGAGTATCTCTGCCTAAAGAAAACTATCGAGATCCTGTATTAGAGCAAAACTTGTTTATATCACCTGCCTGACTCGAAAGTTATTTGAGTTACAACAGTTGACCTAGGGGACTAGATTCAGCAATCAAGATGCAATGAATCTTCCTCCTTCTTCTGCCACCTTCATAAAATTATATCGGTCCTTTGTATTTGTATCTTTGACTAAGCACTAATTTAAGGTTTGCTTAAGGTTGACTGCCTACCTACTACCTAATAACTTAAGGTTTGCTTTTGCCAAGAAAAAAAGTTGGACTTTGAAGTATGGTAATAAGGGAAATCTAAAATTGAAGCTATTCTTCAGTAAGATTGTTTTTGTAAACAGAATATCAGCTTGAAACAGATTGCCTTTAAGGATTTGCACAAATGCAGATGAAGGCAAGTGTAAAAATAATTTTAATAATTCAACAATAATTACAGTGCCATTTAATGCAAAGGATGTTATGCTAAGTGACAAAATTAAAATTATCTCCTTAATCAAACTCTAGAAAGACTTCTCTAAGTCCTTTCTCAATTTGGGCCCATCAGTGGGCATGTCCTCAAGAACCCAGTTTTAGCAACAATTCAATCAAGTCGGTTTAATCATCATTTCCCACCGAATATCCGATCACCGTCAATATCTTGTCAAATTCCTATCTCCAACCACCCCCCCCCAAGTGATATCTTGAAGGTATTTAAAACAATACTTTAGATAACACACAAATGATAAAAATTCAAAACAGCCTTATTACTGATATGGAGAAACTTTTAGTGGTCTAGATAGAAGATCATAACAGCCACAGTATGCTCCTAAGCCAAAGCCTTATCTAGAGCAAGGCCCTAGCTCTCTTCAATTCTGTGAAGGCTGAGGAAGGTGAGGAAGCTGCAGAAGAAATGTCTGAAGCTTGCAGAGGCTAGTTTATTAGGTTTACGGAAAGAAGCCATCTTCATAACATAAAAGTGCTAGGCGAAGCAGCAAGTGCTCATGTAGAAGTTGTAGTAAGTTATCCAGAAGATTTAGCTAAGATTATCAGTGATGATGGCCATAGTATAAAATAGATTTTCACTGTAGATAAACACCTTTCTATTGGAAGAAGACTTTCCTATCTAGAGAGAAGTCAATGCCAGGCTTCAAAATTTAAAAAACAGGCTCACTCTCTTGTTAGGGGTTCATGCACTAGTAGCTTTAAGTTGAAGCCAGTGCTCACTTGCCATTCCAAAAATCATAAGGCCTTTAAGAATTATGCTAAATCTACTCAACCTGTCCTCTAGAAATGAAACAAAAAGCCTGGATGACAGCATGTCTATTTACAGCATGGTTTACTGAATATTTTAAATCCACTGTTGAAACCTACTACCCTTCCTAAAAAAAAAGATTCCTTTCAAAATATTAATGCTCATTTACAATGCACTAGGTCACCCAAGAGCTGTGATGAAAATGAACAAGGAAATTAATGTTGTTTTCATGCCTGCTAACACAATCTCCATTTTGCAGCCCATGAATTGAGGAGTAATTTTGACTTTCAAGTCTTATTATTTAAGAAATACATTTTGTAAGACTACAGCTGACATAGAGAGTGATTCTTATGATGGATCTGGGCAAAGTAAATTGAAAACCTCTGGAATGATTTACCATTTTAGATGCCATTTAAATACATTTGTGATTCATGGGAAGAGGTCAAAATATCAACATTAACAGGAGTTTGGAAGAAATTGATTCCAAGCTTCATGTATGACTTTGAGGGATTCAAGATTTCAGTGGAGGTAGTAACTTCAGATGTGGTAAAAATAGCAAGGGAACTAGAACTAGAAGTGAAGCCTGAAAATATGACTGGATTGCTGCAATCTCAATCAAACTTGAATGGATGAGGAGTTGCTTCTTATCAATGAACAAGAAAAGTGATTTCTTTGAGACGGAATCTATTGCTGGTGAGGATGTTGTGAATATTGTTGAAATGAACAAAGTCATTTGGAATATGGACTATTCCATAAACTCAGTTGATAAAGTAGTGGCAGCATTTGAAAGAATTGGCTTTGATATTGAAAGAAGTTCTACTGTGGATAAAATGCTTTCAAGCAGTAGTGCACAACTTATTTTAAGAAATTGCCACAGTCACCCCAGCCTTTAGCAATGACCACCCTGATCAGTTAGCAGACATCAACATCAAGGTAGGAATGTCCACCAGCAAAAAAACTACAACTCACTGAAGGCTTGGGTGATCATTAGCACTTTCTGGCAAGCAGTATTTTTTAAGTTAAATTATTTACATTGTTTTTTAGACATACTGCTATTGCACACTTAATAGACTACAGAATAGTGTAAATAACTTTTATATGCATTGGAAAACCAAAAAATTCATATAACTTGTTTTATTACATTTGCTTTATTGTGGTGGTTTGGAACTAAACCTGCAGTATCTTTAAGGTATGCCTGTGTATGATATTTTCTACCTCCCGATGGTATTACCAAATTAATTTGTAGAATATCATAAAGGTTCTAGTCTTATTGGCTTGGAGATAAATAAATGCTAATATAATTCAACATTTCCAGAAATACAGAAACTAGCCCAAGTGCTTTTCAAGTACACATGACTAGGGTAAATCTTGGTAAATATGATTAGTTTAATATTATTGGTTTAATATAAGCAGCTATATCTTCTTAGTTATCAGCATTAAGTATAATATGAGCATATGTTTTTATTCTACTTGGATTCTCTAGTGCAATAAGGTAATATTATTTCTACTTAATAATATAGTTTAAGACTATAAAAATTATATATTCAACCTAAGAACAAATATAGAAGTAAAGAGGCAATACAAATGAATGACTTGATATATATTACTTTGTGTGTTTCAAGCACAAGAGTAAACTTTTATAAGACATGTATTTAACTTTTTTTAGGTTTTTGATTTGTAGTGAAGTCTAATATTCGTGGGTTGAAAAATAGGGAATTGCAATGACGGCTAGTTTTGTTCAATGTTGTACTATGTCTGCCTATAAACAATTTCAATATTGTTTTAGTATCTTGAAATTGTTGAGTTATGCTAAGCTAAATTAAGTAATAGACATTTATTCAACATCTAGATTATTTCTAACAAACATCGACTACTTAAATATTAACAGCTAAGCATAAGTTTAAGTTTAAGTGCTTGTAATCTGATACTGAATACTGGTATGCAACAGACAATTCACAATGGTTTACTTCCTAGTTTTCTGTGTAAAAATTTTACCAAGCATTAAAAAATTATAATTGACATTTGTAAGTGAAACTACCTAAAATACTAAAGAAAGTTCTATGAAAACTATACAAGGAAAGTAAGATGTGTCATTGATAAGAAAAGGTAACGAATATGAAGGATATGGTTTCTTAAGGGCAAATGAGAGCAGTTTTGTCCTAAAGTAAGATACTGGTTATTCCAGAAGGAGAAAGAGGAAAATACAGGACAAATACAAAATGGGTATAGAAAATTATAGAAGATTTGTGGAAAGTAAACTTCATGGTGATCAAAGATGGTAAAAATGAATGGATTTACTTACAGGAATTAAAAAAAATAAGCCTAATAGAGTACTATTATAAAAGTTGAATTTAGTTTTTTGTTAAAAGGACATTTTCTTGTATTATATTAGTCTCTTCTTAATGAGAGATTGTGAAGGATTTTTGTTTACATTTTTAGTAATCTGCCTAGGAAACTAAAATTTTGTGTTCTGTGAGAATAATTTTCCTTGCTTTATATTAACTTTTGTTATGTCCTTAACTATTTAAGAGAATCAAGACTTCTGAATTTTAAAAGAGCAAAGAGTTTTTTTTGCTTTTTTATAGTTTTTATAATTTTGCCTTCCCGAAATAAAATCCTAAATTGAAGCTTTTTTTTTTTTTTTAGACAGAGTCTCACTCTGTCGCCCAGGCTGGAGTGCAATGGTATGATCTTGGCTCACTGCAACCTTTACCTCTTGGGTTCAAGCAATTCTCCTGCCTCAGCCTCCTGAGTAGCTGGGATTACAGGTGCCCACCACCACACCCAGCTAATTTTTGTATTTTTAGTAGAGACAGGGTTTCACCATGTTGGCCAGGCTGGTCTCGAACTTCTGACATCATGATCCCCCTGCCTCACCCTCCCAAAGTGCTAGGATTACAGGTGTGAGCAACTGTGCCCAGCAAATTAAATCTTCTTGTTCTTGAACTGACCTTAAGATTTTGCAAAAGGCCCCTGGAAAATCTTAAAGCATTTATTCTTTTACCTTCTAAAAAGAAATATTAAAAATAATTTGGTTTATTTGATACTTGAATGACACAGGAAACATTGCCAAATAAGAAAAGATGCTTAACCCCTCCTAGGTTACTATATGTATTGATAAAAATGCAGTTATTTCAGAAATTGTATGAAATTCCTAGGAATTTGTTCCTAGTTTCTTGTTTTATTCTAAAATTATTCTCTGAAAGTATTTGCTATCAGCTACTGAACAGAATGCTTCATGATGGCATTACATAAATAATTTTGAGACTGTACTGTTACAGTAGGTATCTAGCCAGACATGAGTGGGACAGGAGAGGGCTCCCCCTCATACCCACTAGGAATGTCAGGCAACCATCAGGTGATGGTTCAGCAGTTATCACAATGCCTTTCTAAAAATGAAAATTGGCAGCAAGTTCCAGGGAGAGGCAATTTCCCGATGGTCCACAGCTATCACCCTAAAGTGGTAATTGATCATAGGCACCAGGGAGAGGCAATTTCCCAAGCAGATAAAAACACTTGAAATTGGTAATCAACTTCCAATAAAATCTCAGGAATTGTGCAAGTGAGCTCAAGCATGTGCATTAAGAGATAAAATGGTGGAGTATGACCTTTTGGGGCCATTCCACTAGAAAAGGGATGAAAGCCTCAGGCGGGCATGTGTACAACTTCCTAAACACACTGCACGTGTTCTCCTCCTAAGCACAAGGAGGGCACCATGCATGCAGGCAGCCCATCCTAAGGGAGCAATCATGGGAAAAGGGACTCAAGACCCCAGAATTATGCCAGCATATAAAACCCCAAGTCAAAACGTCAAACGCCACACTTGTCCTTCAATTAGCCTGCTTTGGTCTCTTCCAAGTGTACTTTCCTTTCTTTCCTGATCTAAAGCTTTTTAATAAACTTCCATTCTTGTTCTGAAACTTGCCTTATCTCTTTTTCTGCCTCATACTCCTCAGTTAAATTCTTTCTTCTGAGGAGACAAGAATTGAGGTTGCTGCAAACCCTCCAGTAATTCAGTAATTAGAATATTTATCGCACCCCAAACAATGCTACTGGGTTGAGTAAGAGTTTCCAGAACTCAAGGGTAGAAGCTGACAGCTTCATTAAACATCTCATCTAAAATTAAGCAGAATAAGAATTCATTACATGAGATTCAGTGGACTGACTGGTAAAGGATGATTACAGATTTTCTTTAGAATTTTGCTGGATGTTTTATGTTCTATTTTTCAGATATAAGAACTCCCTTTCCCCTTTTAAGTTGTCTATACTTGTGGCAATTTAGTAGATTATACTTTTGCTAACAGAAATAAAACACTTATATTTGTCCCCTGCCCTGATACCTCCAGAATTTAGAAACTATTATTGATTATTCTTATTTTCATGGCAACACAATTATTTGCTTAAGTTAAATAAGAATCTTTTTTCTTTACAACAGAACACAATTGCAAACATTGGTTATGTTACCAAAGCTTTGACTGGAATGTCATATTTGAGCATGATGCGTAGAATTACATATGAGCAGACGGTTTTAAGGAACCAAAGTTGACTTTATGGAGCCAATGCTTACAAAGCTGCGTTGGAAAAACTGACCTATCACCTGACTTACAGGGTTTCCAGGCTTATAGGTGAGTAAGGGATGTCACTTCCTGGCAAGCTCAGTGTGATACTGTGAAATATATTAACTCCTAAAATCCTTGGAATCTCCAAAGTGCTGTCGTTTTTGTATGCTAAGTGATGACATAGCTTCAGGGTGGGGCTAGACAATAGAAAGACAAAGGGATGATTAGCTGATTGAGACACTCAGCCCCACCCCTCAACCTTCAGGGAGGGAAGAGGGGCTAAAGCCAGGTTGATCACCAGTGGCCAATGATTTAATCAGTCATGCTTGCATAATGAAGATTTCATAAACACCCAAAAACATAGGGTTCAGAGAGCTTCCAAATAGCTGAACACATGGAGACTCCTGGAGAATGGTACACCCAGGAAGGGCATGGAAGCTCCACATCCTTTCCCATACCTCACCCTATGCATCTCTTTAATTGTATCTTTTGCAATATCCTTTATCATAAACCAGTAAATGTGTTTCCCTGAGGTCTCTGAGCCACTCCAGCAAATCAATTGAACCCAAAGTGGGGGTTATGGGAACCCCAACTTAAAGCTGATTGGTCAGAAGTTCCAGAGGCCAAAACTTGTGACTGGTGTCTGAGGGGAGAGCAGTTTGGAGACTGAGCTCCCAACCTGTGGGATCTGACACTATCTCTAGGTAGACAGTGTTGGAATTGGATTGGAGGACACCCAGTTGGTATCTGCTGCAGAATTGATTGCTCATTTGGTCATGGTGTTCTTGGTCACAGAAGTCTTCTGTGTTGATGATTGTTGTGGTGTGAGAGCAGAAGAAAAGTGGTTTGGGATTTTCTTAAGACCCATGAAACAGGATATTTTGAGAACCTCAAGAAGAGAGAAATTCCCCAGATCTATAGATCCTTGTAGGATTTTCCAGAGAAACAGAAACAATAGTGTGTGTATATACATATGTATATATGTAATGGAAATTGACTCACATGATTATGGAGGCTGAGAAGCCCCATCATCTGCTGTCTGCAAGCAGAAGATCCAGGAAAGCTATTGATGTAATTCAATTTGAGTCAGCCTGCCTGAAAGTCAGGGGGTGATATAAATCCTAGTCTGAGTCTGAATGCCCAAGAGTCAGGAGCTAACACACTTGTGAGTGTTTGAACAAGCTACTTAATCTCTGTGGACATTAGTTTAGTCATATATAAAATGAATATTGTAAGATGTTCTCTACAAGAATGGTGAGGGTAAAATTAGCATCTATTTACAATTAGTTAAGAAGACTTTACATAAGTTGTATTGTTTAATTATACATTTTTGTTTAGAACAATGCTGGTTCTTAATGTTTTATTTTCCAAATATATTCTATAGAAAAAGATGCTATATAAATTTTAAATTTATAAGTAAAAGAGAAATGAGAAATAAAATTGCCACAAATATTTCAGATCTTAGAGAGCTCCATGTTCTTCTCATAACAGTCTTTATCATTGGCTAGATGGTTGCTATCCTATACATAAAGGTTGGTCAGAATGCATCTGAAAACTAAGGCCAAAGACTCAATAATAGGAAGACAGATTGTAATGAAGCCTATTGAAATGTATGAAAAATGGAATGAAAGAACAAGGTTAATTGTGAACACTAGAGTTAAGAATTGAAATCACTGGGAAAAAGTGTAAAGCAACATGTAAATAATATTTTGTTGGTTTCGATAGATGATTTTTCAGATCATAACACTGTTATACTAGGGTATGGGAGTAATAGGTCACTCAAATTGGGCCCATTTTATCTTTCATCCCTGACCACAGTGGTTATTCTAGGAGTAAGCAAGTAACAAAGACTGGATAAGAAGTTCCTTTTCTGAAGTTTTTCTTACTGGGGTGGTTGCGGAAGGTGATTTCTAAATGTATTTTATTCCTCTTTGGTCATAGAGCCTATAGGATCTGAAGTTCTAAACTGCTGTCAGCCATTCATTTGCCACTTTCCTATTCTACTTAGATTAGAATAGAGAGTATAAACTGATACTCAGAAAGGAGTGGATGTGAAAACTAGACAGAGCCAAGAAGCATTCAATTCCTTTAGTGTTAGCACCCTTACAGCCAATACTACTATTTTTTCCTGCGATTTGGTTCTCTGAGCCAATCAATGTCCCATTTCTATTGAAGATAATGTGAGTAGTTTACATATGTATTGGTTACCAAGAAACTCTGAAAATTATCATGAAAGATAATGTCAAGAGATGTTTTTAGAGAATAATAAAATCATATTTTAAAATCTCAAAAAGAGGAAGGCACTTAGAAATGAAAATTTGAGGATTAGCTTGGAGAAGGTTCTTCTTTATTTATTACTATGTCAGAGCAAAGACAGGTTTTAGTGTTACTATATGTAGAAAACTGAAGAAAATAAGCAAAGATAATTGTGCATTCTGGTTGTTGCCAACAGGAGAAAATTTACTCTGCAGAAATAAGTTTTTTTTATTTCAATAATTTAGAAATTTAAACTGCATAAAATTTAATGCTTAACACAAAACACCATCTACCACCATGATTTTAAAAGAAAAAAAAGCCCCTTAAGTTATGCACATACTTAAGATTGAAAAATGTCTTCTGAGTACATACAATGGATATTTTTTCATGCTTATCATAATTCTATTCCCACTCATTTGAATGCAATTTACCATCATCATAACATTCTAAGGGGGAGCCTATAGAGATTGTGTTGTAATGTCAAATTGCTATATGAAAACAATTTTGATAAGCCCATGGACACCACATTATAATGACAAATTATAATGACAAAATGGTTTCATGTTTCCATGGAGACTAAATTACAATGTCAAATTGATGGCAAAATAAGGTCAATACAAATCTACACAGACCAGATTGTGATGTTAAAACAATGCAAAGCAATATCACCACCAGTCTGGGGAGGCTATGCTATGATGTCAAGATGATGGGAAAGTAATATCTAGGATGATGTCAAAACAGTCACAGAAAAGATGTCAGTGGAAATATCGGCAGCATCCTTCATGATGACAGTACAAGAGATCACTATTATGAATGCAGATTTCACCAATGGTAAGATAAAGCTAGTAAACCTAAGAAAATGGAAGTTTAAACATTTAAGTATTCTAATTCTAAGTATTATTTTATTTTAAGTTCTTAGGAGATAAGTTCTTAGTCACAGAAGTTAGGGTGAAAAAAACTAAGCCATGTTACTCAGTGGTGGAAGTTATTTATTGAAGAATCTGTGTAGATGTAAATTACTTTCCTCATTTAAAATAGAACTGTTAAAGGACCCACAGGGAGATAGTCTGATTAATTCAGTACTCTCTAGAATGCTTCACAGGCAGACTTTTCTGTTGAAATGTCTTTGGGGCATGCTCTCCCCACCCCTTGGGTTGGTTGTCACACCTTTTAATTCTTTTTTCATAAAGATGTTAAAATATTTACAGTTACATTTTTGTATTTTATAAATTATAAACCAAGTAGTTTAACATTTCCTTAAACCTGCCTTTGTCAAGAATAGTATGAGGTGCAATCTTACGTTCACCAATACAGATTATTCGCATTTGTTCTTAAATAATAAATTATATTGATGCAATTTATCCTGAATAAGTGTGAAAAATATTTTAACCTAATGCTAATGCCAGTCAGTTGAGATGTTACATGCAAGTGAAATAGAATACATTTATTATGGTTTCTCAACCCAAATCATTTTTTTTCTGCTCTTGATAATTCTGCCTTCTGGAAGAAACAAAAGAAACAACATGCTACTGAGTCATAAAAACATTTTGGTTACTTAAAAATAATCCTTTCATCAAATGAGGAAAAGAGAATTTTACTTTGGTATCCTCTTTTAGTTTATGTTATTTGTCCAAGCACGAGCCGTTTCAAGTTTGTGGATTTAGACTCTCAGTTCTTTAGGTTTTAGCTTCTCTTTCTTTTATTTTGTTTTCTGTTCCTTTTTAAGGAAAATGTGGTATTGACTGAAGAATGACGAGCTTCACAAATTTGGAAAGGAGACCTTTACTTCTTATAAAGGGTTGCAGCCTTCGGGGTGGACATTTCTGACAGGCTGGGAAGTGTAGCTTCCAGTCAGAAGCCAGAAACAGGCACTTAGAGGGTGAAAAGAATAAGGGAGATGTATGCTGAAGTTGGCGGCCAGATGTACATATTCAATTAGGTATAGGAGGAGTCATGAATATTTTGAAAGGAGAAATGTGTGCATGCAAATTGAGCTTTATGTCTCTCCATGGCATCCATGTTTAAAAAATGTCACTGTTAGCATGATTCAAGGCTACACAGTGAAGAGTTTTCATGTCCTCTGTGCACCCTTCATAGACTGAGCAGACCACTCTGTGATCAGTGGTCTTTTATCAAGAAGGAATGCTGGTTGGTTGTTTTGTTAAAAATGCAGAAGGGCAAGCAGTGTCAGAGTTGGTTGATATTAAGTGTGAAGTGAGTCTTTCCAAAGGATTTGTTTCTGTTTAAACCTTAGGAAAGAAAGCCTAATGGTGATTAGTGAGGGAGGGATTGAAATTGTATCCAACCTCCCACCCTATCATGGCCAGGAATTCAGTCTTCAAGGTTTTTTTTAGTGTGTCCTTGGCCAAGAGAGGGATTCAGTCAGTTTGGGGACTTAGGATTTCATGTTTATTTCTCTGTGAATAAAGTGGTATAAGGGAAACAGGCATGGTGGCTCAAACCTGTAATCCCAGTACTTTGGGAGACTGAGTCTGGCTTAAGCTCTGAGATTGCTTGAGCTCAGGAGACCAGCCTGGGAAACATAGTGAGAGCTCATCTCTACCAAAAATTAAAAAAAAAAAAGAAAGTTATTCAGGGTTTATGGCACATGCCTGTAGTCCTAGCTACTCAGGAGGCTGAGGAAAGAGGGTTGCTTGAGCCTAGGAGATTGAGGCTGCAGTGAGCCATGTTCCTGCCACTGCACTCCAGCCTGGGTGACAGAGTGAGAAGCTGTCTCAAAAACAAAAACAAAAAAAAGAAAGAAAGAAAAAAGAAGGCAAGAGAAACAGAGGAGGAGAAGGAGGAGGAAAGAAAGAAACCAGTGGCCTTCCTGATACAGAGTCTACAGACCTTCGGTGGAATCCCAGCTCTGCCATTGTAAAGTTGCACAAGTCCTTTACCTCCCTGAATCTCAGTGTTTCTCAATATAAAACAAAGCATTTCATTATAAAAATAGCATATTTTACATAGAAGTGTTGAGAGAGAAGAATAAATATTGATGGCCAAGCTCAAATCCTTGCAGATACTTAATTTAGGCTACAAATACTGATAAGAAAACTTTTGCAAATGATACCCTGGATCAGTATGTCTCAGCTAGACAGGAGCTCATAAATGACTCTGCTGTCTTTCTATCTCTCTAGATTGAAAATAAATTCTGTTCAGCAGGTAACTAAAAAGAGCGACATGCAAGGATAACATGCCAATTTCCTTTTACTGGAAGCTGTAGGGGAGAATCTATTTGTCTTTTATAGCTCCTATTGGCTGTTGGCAATCCTTGACTCTATCAGCATCCCTTCTATCTGCCTCCATGGTCCCATCCCCTCTTCCTCTTCTGTCTGTGTTCTTCTCTTCTGTCTCTTATGAGGACACTTTACATTGGATTTAGTGACCACCCAGATGATCCAAGATAATCTCTACAGCTCAAGACCCCTAACTTAATTACATTTGCAAAAAAATTCTTTTTCCAAATATGGTATCATTCACCAGTTCTGGGGATCATGATATATAGGCATATCTTTGTGGGGGAGGAGGACCATTAAATCCACTTCTAATGCTCAATATAGTTAAGGCTTCCAGGCTCCCTTCAACTTTCAATCATATCTCTCAGCTTTCTTAGAAGTGTCTGACAAGTATTCATATATTAGCCCACGATGTCTTATCATTTTCCTGATCTTGGTCTCTTCTGGCCACATTTAGTGAGGTCTTGTGCCAATATCTCTGATGTCTATGAAACCTTCTGAGGTAACTTCATCAAAGAGGATTCTGTAGATCTATGATGGCCCTTCCAAGGGTGTCATTTCATGAAACACTATCAGCTTTAGCTTGTTTTGGTTTTTGTTTTGTTTTGTTTGAGACAGTGTTTTGCTCTGTTGCTGTCACCAAGGCTGGAGTTCAGTGGTGCCCTCTCGGCTCACTGCAACCTCTGCCTCCCAAGTTCAAGTGATTCCCCTGCCTCAGCCTCCTGAGTAGCTGGAATTACATGTGAGAGCCACCACACCTGGCCCAGCTTTCGTTTTTGATATTGCCACCCTTTCAAGTACTTCAACTGTCTTCGCCATCACTGCATCTACCAGATGCTGCCTGGAGGCTCTGCCAACATTCATTCATTGCTAGAAGCCTTTGAAGTTTTGGAGGAGCAAGGCTTCATTTTGTGTAGCCCTCTATGCATTTGTGCCACACTTTAACAATGGTCAATTCATGGTAATATTGTTTCAAACCATTTCATCATTCCACCAATAGATTAGTTGAAGTAAAATCACTGATATTATAGAAATGTTATCCATAATGTATCACTTCTCTTAATTTGAACATCTTTCAATAATGTTTTTATATCAAATATTCAGTCCATATTCAAATATTCCTCATTTCCTTTTAATTATTTTTAGGTGGTTTATTGAATCAGAATCCAAATAAATTCTACCCATTGCAACTAGTCAATAATCTCTTAAATATCTTTTAGTCTAGTCTCTCTCCTTCTCTGTCTCTCTTTATCCCTCCCTTCCCACCCCTTATTTTTTGGCAACAACACATCGCATTTCCCAGGTGGTGTCATATACTTCTATAAGGAGGCACAGGAATGTCCAGCAGCCTTAATTGTAATGATTAATCAGTCAGTAGGTCAGTGGGTTCAGTTGCTGGCCTAATCTATCTACTATAAAGCCCTTCTTTAGCTTTTTACATAATGGTTTTAGCATTTCTTGACAGTCATGACCCAGATTCAATATTTTATTAGGGGTAACAAATTGATGATATTCTAATTCCATCACTTGTTCTTTATTAGCTGAAATATTCCTAAGAGAGAAATTTCCTCTCATCAACTATTTGGTTACCCAAAGGTATTAGTCATACATATGAGTTTGGAGATGTAGGATGCCTACAAGATTCTGTCCTGTCACCACATTTCAGAATAGTTGTTTCCTTAAGAACCCCCCAAACATAAAACAAAGTGTACTTGTGTTTTTAATAACATTGTGAACTTATAGATTAAAATATGTTTTGATATATTTCAATCTATCTTAGCTACTATGTACTATAATATCCTGAAAAACATACCATAGCATTGTATAAAGATATTCCTCATTCTTTTTTAAGCCTGCAAAGTACTCTTTTCCAATGGAGATATACCATAGTTTATCTACACAACCTTCTACTGATGGACCTTTGAGTTATTTCCAGTCTTTAGCTAATATACATTTAATAAATGCACTAATACTTTTTCTAGCCTTTTAAAAAATTGATACATAACATTCGTATATACTTATGGGGTACTTGTAATATTTTCTTACATACACAGAATGTATAATTAATGATTAAGTCAGGGTTTTTAGGGTATCCATCACCTTGAGTAATTATCTTTTCTATGTGTTGGGCACATTTCAAGTCTTCTTTTTTAGAGATATCTTGAAATATATAATACATATTGTTAACTATAGTCACCCTTCTCTGCTGTCAAATATTAGAACTTATTCCTTCCATCTAACTGTATGTTTGTACCTATCAACCAACCCCTTTTCACCACCACCTCCACTCACATATCCTTGCCACCCTCTGGTATCTTTCATTAGACTCTACCTGCATGAGATCAAATTTTTAAGCTCTCACATAAAAGGCAGAACATGCTGCATCTGTCTTTCTGTGCCTAGCTTATTTCACTTAGCATAATAACCTCCAGTTCCACCCATGTTGCTGCAGATGACATTATTTCATTCTTTTTATGGCAGAATAGTATTCTGTTGTGTGTGTGTGTGTGTTTTTGTCTGTGTGTGTGTATATATATATTATATATATATTTTTATATTATATAATATATAAATAATATATAATATATATATTATATAATATATAAATAATATATAATATATATATTATATATATAATATATAAAATATATATAATATATTATATAATATATTATATATATATATATAATTTTCTTTATCCATCTGTCCACTGATGGACACTTAGGTTGATTCCATATTTTTGCCATTGTGAATAGTGCTGCAATAAACATGGTAGTGCAGGTGTCCTTTTGACATACTGATTTTCATTTCTTTGGATAAATATTCAGTAGTAGGATCGTTGGATTGTATGGTAGTTCTAGTTTTAGTTAACAGCTGATTTTCCATACTGTTTTCCATAGTGGTTGTACTAATTGACATCCCCACCAATAGTGTATAAGAGTACTTTTTGCTCTGTATCTTCATCAACATGTTTTGTTGTTGTTGTTGTTGTTGTTGTTTTGTTTTTGTTTTGTCTTTTAAATAGTAGCTATTCTAACTAGGGTGAGATGATATCTCATTATGAGTGTAATTTGCATTTCTCTGATAATTAGTGATGTTGAACATATTTTTCATATACGTGTTGATGATTTGTATGCTTTCTTTTAATGAATGTCTATTCATGGCCTTTGCCCACTTTTTAATGAAATTATTGTTTGTTTGTTTTTGCTGTTGAATTGTTTGTGTTTCTAATATTCTGAATATTAGTCCCTTTTTAGAAGAATAGTTGGCAAATATTTTCTTCCATTCAACTGGTTGTTTCTCCACTCATTTAATTATTTCCTTTGCCATGTAGAAGCTTTTTAGTTTAATATAGTCTTATTTGTCTACCTGTGTTTTTGTTGCCTGTGCTTTTGTAGTCTTAGCCATAAAATCCTTGGCTAGACTAATGTCCTAAATTCATGTCTGAATAGCATTTATGTGTTTTCTTCTAGTAGTTTTATAGTTTCAGGCTTTAGACTTCAGCTTCAAATTCTTCTTGAGTTGATTTTTGTATATGGTGAGAGTTAGGGGTCTAGTCTCATTCTGCTGGATATGGATATCCAATTTTCCCAGAAGCATTTATTAAAGAGTGTCCTTTCCCTAGTGTTTTTTCTTGGCACCTTTGTAAAAAATTGGTTGGCTATAAATACATGGATTTATTTCTTGGTTCTCTATTTCTGTTCTAATGATCTATGTGTCTGTTTTTATACCAATACCATGCTGTTTTGATTACTACAGCCTTGTAATATATTTTGAAGTTAGGTAGTGTGATGTCTGCAGGTTTATTTATTTTGCTCCTGATTGCTTTGGCTATTTGGGCTCTTTTTGTTCTATATAAATTTTAAGATTGGTTTTTCTAATTGTGTAAAAAATGAATTGGTATGTTTGTAGGAATTGCACTGAATCCATAGATTGCTCTAGGTAGTATGGTCATTTCTACAATATTAATTCTTCTGATCCATGAACATGGGATGTCTTTTCATTTGTTTGTGTCCTCTTCAGTTTCTTTCATCAGTGTTTTGTAGTTTCCCTCATAGATATCTTTTGCCTTCTTGTTTAAATTTAATCCTACATATTTTTCTTCTTGTACATACTATAAATGGATTGCTTTCTTTATTTCTTTTTGGCTACTTCATTATTAGTGTATAGAAATGCGATTAATTTTTGTATGTTGATGTTAGATTCTGCAACTTTACTGAATTTATTTATCAGATATGAGTTTATTGGTGGAATCTTTATGTATTTACAAATGTAAAATCATGTCCTCTGCAAATGAGATTCTACTCTCATTTTTTCTGATTTAGATGCTGATATAGATTTAATATCTGTCCCTGCCCAAATCTCACGCTAAATTGTAATCTCCGATGCTGGATGTGGGGCCTGGGGGGAAGTGTTTGGGGCATGGGGGCAGATTCCTCATGGTTTGGTGCTCTCTCCACAATTGTGAATAAGTTCTCGTGAGATCTGGTTATTTAAAAGTGTGTATCACTTCCCCTTGCCTCTCTCTCTGTCTCTCTCTTTCTCTCTCTCTCTTGCTTTTGCCGTATGATATGCCTGCTTCCCCTTTACCTTTTGTCATGATTGTAAGCTTCTCAAGGCCTCCTTAGAAGCTGAGCAGATGCTATTACCATGCTTCCTGCAAAGTTTGCAGAACCATCAGCCAATTAAACCCATTTTTTAAAAATAAATTACCCAGTTTCACGTGTTTCATTATAGTAATGTAAGAAAAGTCTAATATAGATGCCTTTTATTTCTTTCTCTTGCCTGATAACTCTGGCTAAGACTTCCAGTACTATGTTGAATAGGAGTGGTGAAAGTGGGTATCCTTGTCTTGTCCCAGTTCATAGAGGAAAGGCTTTCAGCATTCAGTAGGATGTTAACTGTCAGTTTGTCATATACAACCTTTATTAAATTGAAGTATGCTCCTTCTATTCCTAATTTGTTGAGCATTTTTATCCTGAAGAAATGCTGAATTTTATCAATGCTTTATCTTCATCTATTGAGATGATCATATTGTTTTTGTCCTTTATACTGTTGATGTGATGTATCTCATTTATTTATTTGCATATGTTGAACCAGCTTGCATCCCTGAGAAAAATCCCACTTGGTCATAATGTATTATTATTATTTTTTGATATGTTTTTAGGTTTGGTTTGATTGTATTTTCTTGAGGATTTTTTGCATCTATGTTCATCAGGGATATTGGCTTGTAGTTTTTGGAGTTTTTTGTTTGTTTATTATTATTTAGTTATTTTTTCTTGTTATTTCTTTGTTTGGTTTTAGTAATGCTGGCTTTGTAGAATGAGTTAGAGAGAATTCTCTTATCTTTAATTTTTTGTAATAGTTTGAAGATAACTGGTGTTAGTTCTTCTTTGTAAGTTTGATATAATTTGGATAATTCTTCAGTGAGCCCATTCAGTCCTGGACTTTTCTTTGTTAGAAGACTATTTCTTACTGATTCTATATCATGACTTGCTATTACTCTGTTCAGGTCCTCTATTTCTTACTGATTCAATTTTGTCAGGGTGTGTGTGCTCAGGAATTTTTCTCTTTTCTGTAGGTTTTCTATCACTAATACATTTTAAAAATTAAATTATTTACTTCCTTAGGATAATTTATCTTCCAAGCAGACATTTTATTCTTCATTTGAATATATATTTTTATGTAACCTGGCTCTTCTATTACAACTACAGTGTATTTTAAAATTTCAAATTATATAATATTTAAAAAATATAATTATAGGACATAGAATTTTCTAAAGAAAAAGCTATGCCTAAGACCCATTGAAGTTTATCACAAAGTTGATTCATTTGACAACAAAGTATTTTGGATGAATGAAGTACTGAGGAATTCAACTGGAAATAAATCAGCTCCCCTTAATATATGGTTTTAAAATAATTTATATCTTTGTGGAAATCAGCATGGGAAAAAGTTGTTTGATAAGTTAGTTGTAGTCAGAAAAGTATATAATTTTAAAGTTAGAAAGTCATTACTCCACATTTTTGCATTTTGCAAAACTATATTTTATTTACCATTGAAATCAGGAGCATATATTTTGAAATTAGATTAAAGCCAAATTCATGGTTAGCTGTTCATTCTTATGATATTGTGGTTACTTGAATGTTAAGGGAACAATTTCAAATTATAAATTTCATTTTTATATAAATTTTACATCCTAGCTTCTTCATAATATTCTTAGTGTTGAACAGAATTACTATTTTCTTTTTTCTTTTAATAATGACATACTTGTGATATATTTTGAGTTTTGGCTAATTCCTTTTCCTAAATTTACTTCTCTTAAACATAAAACTAAATTGCACTTCTTATGAAATCCTGATTCACAAATATCCTATAAAAACGTAATAATTTTAGGAGCCTTCTTTCATAGAACATACTAAGAAGACTAATACACAAATGAAAATATAAGAGAAACATTACTCATGAAAAAACTATGTTCAATGAATTTTACATTTTTTTTTCAGATTTTTCTTTTTTTTTTTTTTCGGTCATAAGTGACAAAACCCAAATGTAATTTGCCTAAGGGGGAAAGAAAAATGGAATGAATGAAAGGAATGAATTAATCCATAACAGAATGATTGAAGAGTAGACCTAGCTTCAGGACTGGATTAAACAATTTTAGGACTGGGTTTTCCTCCCGTCTGTTGGGTCTGCTTCCTCTATATTAACTCCATCCTCACAAAACCTCATTCACTAGTGGTCTCAGAAGAGCTGCTAGCAACTCTTAGGGCTGTATCAGAGAGCAAGAGATTTTGTTCAGAATATATCCTGAGATTAATTGTAATGAAATTTACTATAAACCAATTGCTATGGTCAGGGGAATTCAGTGTTATGATTTTCTGTGACCTGGAAAGCTCATAAGATAAATTGTGGGAATCAAGGAGCAATGTGGTTCCTAGAGTAAAATTCCACCTTTTGCTTGAAAAAGGGTGGATGGATAGAAAAAAACGTTCAATACATGTCACAAGAGGTTCTAATCATTACCAGTGCATTTTTAGACATTTTCCTAATAATTCAAACATATGTGTTAAAAACAATTTTTTCTAAGCTTACATATTCGTTGTTTAGAAGACTTTGTTAGCCTTTGGAATCTATACAAGATACAGCATTTTGTCTATTGATTTATTTATGAGATGAATAGGAATGAAAAAAAAGAGAAATTTAAACATTGCTTTATTGCTTTGTGAGCATCTACTTTACTTTCTTCTTGCCTTCCCTCCCCATTTTTCCCCTCATCTTCCTTCGCCTTTCCCATTTGCCTTTCTTATTCTCTATTTCTTTTCATTTCTTACTCCTCTTTTTCACTTCTTCTTTCATTACTTCTTTTCTTATCTTTCATTTTCTCCTTACCCATTTCTCTTCCTCCATTTTTGCCCTTTTCCTTGGTTATGTCTTTTTCTCATTCTTCAATCTGCTTCAAGCCTTTCAGCCTGCATCAAGGAAATCTCTTTCTCATCTTTCTAAACAAGATGGTATAGCCAGCAAGGCTTAAATACGATCATAATGAATTAATTTATTTTTGTGTAAAGCAAATTGTTGATGGACAGAAGAGACTCCCCATGTGTTCTGAGTCCAATTCTATTAAGGTTCTTATACACCAATAATCCCTGTTACCCCTTTGCCTTCCAGGATTTTTCAACACCTTTCCTTCTCTGGAATACAATAAAAATTTAACTTACCAACAGCATTAACTAAATCCAGTTGATCATTTAGTTTTAGCTTAATATTACTTTGGGCACATTACACTGACTAATTACCCCCCCACCTTGAAACACATTGTCTTAATTGTCAGGACACCATCCTTCATTCTAATGTACATAAATTTCTCCATTATGTAAAACCATATAACAATAACTGTCAGTAATATTCAATAGAAATTGAAATGTTTACATGTGTTGCCAGTTTTCTTTTTGTGTTTAGAGTCTTTTCTCCCTTTCCTTAAGGAAAAACTATGCTATAAATGTTTGTTGTCTTTGTAAATAAGTATCTGATAGATTGATTAATTTCCTTCCGCAATCAGAATTTTTTAGATTATTGATTAGTACATGAGTAAAATATATGTAAGAAAAAACTGAAGCTTACAATGTATGGGTTTCTCTATAGCATCAACAAAATATTGCATTTTGCATCAATTATTTGAACTGTAATGAAATGAGATTCAAAATTTGATAACTATTTCACTAATTTGCACTTAAGGCACATTTACTGAGCATTTACTTTGTGATTCTTAAGTCAGATACTAAAAAGTCTCCGTCTTGAGTTATTGCTTCATCTGATGAATGGGCTGGTGGAGTCTTGAAGCAATCTCCTGGTGGAGGGTGATTTCCACAGGTGCCTGTATTATTTCAAGATTTAGTTTCTAGTGTTTTTAAAAAATTAGATACACTAGCAGTGTGAGGTGGTGCCTAGTGCTTAAGTGAATGCAAAAAAAAATTAAATTGTGTACTTGGTCACAATAATGTTTTTCTATGGAAGGAAGTGCCTGAAATTTGATGGCCAAATAGCCATCTCTGGCACATAAAATATTTTCTCTGCAGACTGGCATGGAATATGACATCTTGTGGAAGCAAGTGTAAGACCATTTTAACTACTTGGCTTAACTGGAAAAGTTGTTTTAATTTGTTTTCCAGATGAAGGACAGAATGTTGAGTCATAAAGCAAAACAACAAACAAACTATCACCACCACACCAGTAAAACAGGATATTGAAAGAAAATAGGAGATAAGGAAGACCATATTTTGATTTTTTTGAACTTTGGTTTATAGTAACACTGTGGGTCAAAACCAGAATAGAAGTTAAATTTACCATCTGAATTCTGAAAAGAAATATATTTGGCAGTGATTTTGAGACACTTAAATTTAACTATATAATAATTTTTTAAAGGTGAAATGTGCTTACTACAAAACAGATACATCATAAATGTATTGGTTGATTTTAAGTAAATTTGTAGTTAGACAACATCCACACAATCTCTGTTTAGAACATTTCTATCACTACAAAAAGGGCCAAACCTCACTTGCACCTTCAGCTACCATTAATCTGCTTTCCATATCTATAGTTTTACTTCTAAGAATTCCATAAAAATCAAATTTAAAAATATATAATCATTTGTGTCTTGCTTCTTTCCCTAAGTATGATGTTTTTGAAGTACATCTATATTGGTGCAGATATCAATAGTACTTTTCTTTATATTGTTGAATGTTATTCAATTTAGTAGGTATAATACACTTTATTTCTCTATTCATCAGTTAATGTACATTTGTTGTTTCATGTTTTTGGCTATTATGAAGCATACACATTCACATACAAGTCATTTTTGGACTTATGTTTTATTTTTTGTGGGGGTAGATACATAAAAATAGAATTGCTGGATCATAGAGTAAATATATGTTTAAAATTTTAAGAAACTATTTTCCAAAATGGCAATTTTATTTTACACTCCTACCATGAATATATGACAGTTCCATTTCACACATCCTTGGCAAAACTTGGTAATTTTCAATATCTATGATTAAAGCTATTCTAGTGAGTCTGTAGTGATATTTTACTGTGGTTTCAATTTGAATTTCTCTAATGAATAATTACATTGAACACATTTTCATATGCTTATTAACAATGTATATATCTTCACTGGTCCAATATCTATTTATTTTCTGTTAGTTTGTTAATGTTACAAGATTCCTTTCTATCTTCAGGATAGAAATTTTATCAGACGTACATTTTGCCAGTATGTTACTCCAGTCAGTAACCTATTTTTTTTTCATTTTTTTCAATGGTGACTACTTATTAGTAAAAGTTTTTAAGTTTTTTTGAAGTCCAATATATCAATATTTTCCCTCTGAGGATTGTACTTGTAGTATAATACCTATGAAATCTTTGCCTAACCTAAAGTCACAAAAAAATTCTCATATGTTTTCTTTTAGAACTTTTATTTAACTCTTATATTTAGGACAATAATACATTGATAAAATTATAAAACTTTGTAAGATTCTAAGCAATTCTTTAAAGGAGAGAAATATATTTAATCATAGGAAAAGTCATTTTTATAAAGCTATGGTTTCCTAATTTATCTATAGATTAAGCCTAATTCTAGGAACTTGACAAACCAATGCTCAATTTTGTATAAAAGAACAAAAGTCTAAAAAATACTTTTAAAGAAGTAGAGGAAGAGAGCAGCCAAGATGGCTGAATAGAAAGAGCTCCGCTCTGGGACTCCTACAGAGAAGGACAAAAACTGCAAGTGATTCTGCATCTTTGGGAATCATTGGCAGGTACACAGGGCAAAGGGAACTGCCTTGCCCAGCCAAGGGAGGTGGTAAAGAATTGTGCCTCCCCTCCCTGAAAATCATGCTTTTCCCATGGATCCCTGCAACCTGCGGATCAGGAGGTCCCCTCCTGAGTCCACACCACCAGAGCCTTGGGTCCCAAGCTCTGGAGAATTATGGTGGCTGCTAGGGTGAGCAGCCACTACAGCAGGCACTGAGAAACAGGAGTATTTGCATATTCCAATTCTGGGAACTCCCATGAGGCAGGGGATCCTTCTACTCCCATGCGGAGGGGGCTAGAGCCGGGGAGCCAAGTGGCCTAATTCCCACGGAGCCTCACAAGCTAAAACCCACTGGCTTAGAATCCCAGCTGGCCAGCGCAGCAGGCTAGAGAATGCCTAAGAAGACCAAGTTCGCGGGGGGAGGGGCAGCCACCATCACTGAGGCTCTAGTTGGCCAGTTTTCCCCTGCCATCAGTGCCAGTGAGATGGGGCAGTCTGGACCAAGAGCAGTTCCCCACAGCACAGCACAGTGGCTGGATCACTTTGTGACCAGACTGCTTGTTTAAGCAGGGCACCGATATACTCTTCCACACCAGGTGGGACCTCCCTGTGGGAATTTCAGCATCCCCAGCCAGGCGTTTATGGACAGAATTCTGATAGCCCTGAGAAGAGTCCCTAGCGGGAAGGACAGCTGTGGCATTGTGGATCAACAATCTTTTCTGCCTGCTGGCTCTGGAGAATCATGGCAGCCCAGACCAAGGGGATTCCCCCCAGTGTAGCACACCCACCTTACCATGGGGCAGCCAGACTGCTTTTTTAAGCAGGTCCCTGATCTTGCTCCTCCTGACTGAGTGTGGTCTTACACAAGACCTCCCAACAGAAGTCTCCAGACACTTCACATAAGAGTGTTTTGGCCACCATCAGGTTGGTGCCCCTCTGAGACAGAGCTTCTAGAGGAAGAAGCAGGCTGCCATCTTTGCTGGTTGGCAGACTCCACTGGTGATACTTCCAGGGGTGAGAGGAACCCAGGCAAATAGGGTCTGGAGCAGACCCCGAGCAAACCACAGCAGCCCTACAGAAGAGGGGCCTGACAGCGAAAAGAAAAACAAACAGACAGCAACAACAAAAACAACATCAATGAAAAAGACCCCAGAAAAACCCCAACCAAAGGTCTGCAGCATCAAAAATCAAAAATAGATAAACCCATGAAGATGAGAAAGAATCAATGCAAAAATGCTGCAAACTTAAAAAGCCAGAGTGTCTCTTCTCCTCCAAATGATTGCAACACATCTTCAGCAAGGGCACAGAACTGGGCTGAGGCTGAGATGTATGAATTGACAGAATTGGCCTTCAGAAGACGGGTAACAACAAACTTCACTGAGCTAAAGGATTATGTTCTAACTCACTGTAAAGAAGCTAAGAACCATGATAAAACATTACAGGAGCTGTTACAAGAATAACATGTTTAGACAGGAACATGAATGACCTGATGGAGCTGAAAAACACAGCACAAGAACTTAATAATCCAAACACAAATATCGATAGCCAAATAGACCAAGAAGAAAAAAGTATATCAGAGCATAAAGATTATCTTGCTGAAATAAGTTAAGCAGTCAAGATAAGAGAAAAAAAGAATGAAAAGGAACCAACAAAGCCTGTGAGAACTATGGGATTATGTTAAAAGACTGACCTATGACTGATAGGTGTACCTGAAAGAGTTGGGGAAGATGGAACCACATTGGAAAACACACTTAGGATATCATCCAGGAGAACTTCCCCAACCTGGCAAGACAGGCCAACATTCAAATTCAGGAAATCCAGAGAATCCCAGGAAAATACTCCAAGAGAAGATCAACTACAAGACACATAATCATCAGATTATCCAAGGTTGAAATAAAGGAAAATGTGTTTAGGCAGCCAGAGAAAAAGGCCAGGTCACCTATCATGGGAAGCCCATCAGACTAATAGCAGGCCTCTCATCAGAAACCCTACAGGCCAGAAGATATTGAGGACCAATATAGGACATTCTTAAAGAAAAGAATTTCAGACCTATAATTTTACATGCAATCAAACTAAGCTTCATAAGTGAAGGAGAAATAAAATCTTTTTCCGACAAGCAAATGCTGAGGGCCACCAGGCCTGCCTTGCAAGAGCCCCTGAAGGAAGCACTAAATATGGAAAGAAAAATCATTACCAGCCACTACAAAAGCTCACTGAAGTACACAGACCAGTGATACTATAAAGCAAATACATAAACAAGTGTGAAAAATAACAGGCTAGCATCATAATGTTAGGATCAAATTCACACATAACAATATTAACCATAAATGTAAATAGGCTAAATGCCCCAATTAAAAGACACAGAGTGGCAGGCTAGATAAAGAGTCAAAATCTGTCAGTGTGCTGTACTCAAGAGACCCATCTCACATGAAAAGATACACACAGACTCAAAATAAAAGGATGGAGGAAAATTTACGAAGCAAATGGAAAACAGAGAAAAGCAGAGGTTGCAATCCTAGTTTCTTACAAAACATAGTTAAAACCAATAAAGATAAAAAAAGACAAAGAAGGGCATTACAAAATCATAAAGGGTTGAATTCAACAAGAAGAGCTGACTATCCTAAATATATATGCACCCAGTACAGGAGCACCCAAATTCATAAAGGTATGAATTTGGGTATGTAGGTATGTAGCACTCTAAGTTCTTAGAGACCTACAAAGAGACTTAGACTCAAACACAATAATTAATAGTTGGAGACTTTAACACCCTACTGTCAAAATTAGGCAGATCATTGAAACAGAAAATTAACAAAGATATTCAGGACTTGAACTCAGCTCTGGATCAAGTGGACCTGACAGCTATACCAAAACAACAGAATATACGTTCTTCCTGGTGGCACAAGGCACTTACTCTAGAATTGATTATGTAATTGGAAGTAAATCACTCCTCAGCAAATGCAAAAGAATGGAAATCATATCAAACAGTCTTTTAGACCATAGTTCAATCAAATTAGAACTCAAGATTAAGAAACTCACTCAAAACCACACAACTATATGGAAGTTGAACAAGAGGCTCCTGAATGACTCCTGGGTAAATAATGAAATGAAGGTGGAAATCAAGAAGTTCTTTGAAAACAATGAGAAGAAAGAGGCAATGTACCAGAATCTCTAGGATGCAGCTAAAGCAGTGTTAGGAGGAAAATATATAGCACTAAATGCCCATATTAAAAAGCTAGAAAGGTCTCAAATCAATACCCTAGCATCACAACTAAAAGAACTAAAGAAGCAAGAGCAAACAAAGCCCAAAGTTAGCAGAAGACAAGAAATAACCAAGATCAGAGTGGAACTGAAGGAGATAGAGACATGAAAAATCCTTCAAAAAATCAATGAATCTAGGAGCTGGTTTTTGGAACAAAAATTAATAAAATAGGTAAACTGCTAGCTAGACTGATAAAGAAGATAAAAGAGAAAAATCAGAGAGACAAAATAAAAAATGATAAAGGGGATATCACTACTGACCCCACAGAAATACAACCAACCATCAGGCAATACTATAAATAGCTCTATGCAAATAAACTAGAACATCTGGAAGAAATGGATAAATTCCTGGACACACCCACCCAAGATTGAACCAGGAAAAAGTTGAACTCCTGAATAGAACATTAACAAGTTCTGAAATTGAGGCAGTAATAAATAGCCTACTGTATTAGTCCTTTTTCATGCTGCTGATAAAGACACACTCAAGACTGGGCAATTTACAAAAGAAAGAAGTTTAATGGACTAACAATTGCACCTGGTTCAGGAGGCCTCACTATCATGGCAGAAGACAAAGAGGAGCAAGTCACATCTTACACAGATGGCAGCAGGAAAAGAGAGAGTTTGTGCAGGGAATCTCTCATTATTAAAACCATCAGATCTCATGAACTCATTCACTATCACAAGAACAACACAGGAAAGACCTATCCTCATAACTGAATCACCCCTCACTGGGTTCCTCCCACAACACATGGGCATTGTGGGAGTTACAATTCAAGATGAAATTTGAGTGGGGACACAGCCAAAACATATTATTCCACTTTTGACCCCTCCCAAATCTTATGTCCTCACATTTCAAAATCAATCCTGCCTTCCCAACAGTGTCCCAAAGTCTTAATTCATTTCTGCATTAACTCAAAACTCCACAGTCCAATGTCTCATCTGAGACAAGACAAGTCCCTCTCACCCATGAGCCTGTAAAATCAAAAGCTAGTTAGTTACTCCCTAGATACAAAAGGGTTATAGGTACTGGGTAAATATAGCCACTCCAAATGGGAGAAATTGGCCAAAACAAAAGGACTACAAGCCCCATGTAAGTCTGAAATCCAGCAGTGCATTCACATCTTAAAGCTCCAAAATATCTCCTTTGACTCCATGTCTTGCACCTCGATCTCTTTGATGTAAGAGGTGGGTTTCCATGGTCTTGGGAAGCTCCACTCGTGTGGCTTTGCAGGGTACAGCCTCCCTCCCAGCTGCTTTCACAGGCTGCTGTTTAGTGTCTGTGGCTTTTCCAGGCACATGGTGTAAGCTGTCGGTAGATCTACCATTCTGGGGTCTGGAGGATGGCGGCTGTCTTCTCACAGCTCCACTAGGCAATGACCCAGTAGGTACTCCCTGTGGGGGGGATCTGACCACACATTTCCCTTCTGCACTGCCCTAGCAGATATTGTCCATGAGAGCTCTGCTTCTACTGCAAACTTCTGCCTGGACATCCAGGGGTTTCCATACATCCTCTGAAATCTAAGAGGAGGTTCCCAAACCCCAGTTCTCGACTTCTGTGCACTGGCAGGCTCAACGCCATGTGGAGGCAGCCAAGGCTTGAAGCTTGCACCCTCTGAAGTCACAATCTGAGCTCTACATTGGCCCTTTTCACCCATAGCTGTAGCAGCTGGGATGCTGGGCACCAAGTCCCTAGGCGGCACACAGCACAGGGACCCTGGGCTCAGCCCACAAAACCAATAATAATAATAACATTTTCCGCCTAGGCTTCTGAGCCTTTAATGAAAGGGGCAGCCACAAAGGGGACATGCCCTGGAGACATTTTCCCCACTGTCTTGGGGATTAACATTCAGTTCCTCATTACTTATGCAAACTTCTGCAGTCAGCTTAGGTTTCTCCTCAGAAAATGGGATTTTCTTTTCTATTGCAATGTCAGGCTGCAAATTTTCTGAACTTTTATGCTCTGTTTCACTTTTTAAAACTTAATGCCTTTAACAGCACTCAAGTCACCTCTTGAATGCTTTGCTGTTTAGAAATTTCTTCTGCCAGATACCCTAAATCATTTCTCTCAAGTTCAAAGTTCCATGAATCTCTAGGGCAGGGACAAAATGCCACCACTCTCTATGTAAGAGTCACCTTTACTCCATTTCCTCATCTCCATCTGAGACCACTTCAGCCTGGATTTCATTGTCAATTTCACTATCAGCATTTTAGTCAAAGCCATTCAACAAGTCTCTAGGGAGTTCCAAACTTTCCCTCATTTTCCTGTCTTCTTCTAAGCCTGCCAAGCTGTTCCAATCTCTTCCTGTTACCCAGTTCCAAAGTTGCTTCCACACTTTTGGGTATCTTTTCAGCAGCTCCCCACTCTACTAGTACTGTATTAGTCCATTTTCATGCTGCTGTATTTTACTGTATTAGTCCATTTTTTGTTACTGTATTAGTCCATTTTCATGCTGCTGATAAAGACATACCTGAGACTGTGCAATTTACAAAAGAAAGAGCTTTAATGGACTTACAGTTCCACCTGGTTGGGAAAGCCTCACAATCATGACAGAAGACAATGAGGAGCAAGTCACATCTTACATGGATGTCAGCAGGCAAAGAGAGAGCTTGTACACGAAAACTCCCATTTTTAAAACCATCAGATCTCATGAACTCATTCGCTATCATGAGACTGGCACAGGAAAGACCTGCCCCCCATAATATAATCACCTCCCACCAGGTTTCTCCCACAACAAGTCGGCATTGTGGGAGTTACAATTCAAGATGAAATTTGACTGGGGACACAGCCAAACCATGTCACCTACCAACGAAAAACAGCCCAGGACCAGATGGATTTGCAGCTAGAGGAACTGATACCTTTTTTTTCTGAAAGTATTCAAAATCATAGAAAAGGAGGAACTCCTCCCTAACTCATTCTATGAGGCCAGCATTATCCTGATTCCAAAGCCTAGCAGAGATACAACAAAAAAAGAAAACTTCAGGCCAATATCCCTGATAAACATTAGTGCAAAAATTCTCGCTAAAATACTGGCAAACTTAATATTGCAGCTCATCAAAAAGCTTATCCACCAGGATCAAGTTGGTTTTCTTCCCAGGATGCAAGGCTAGTTCAATATATGCAAATCAATAAAGGCAATTCATCACATAAACAGATCTAAAGGCAAAAACAACATGATTATTTCAATAGATGCAGAAAAGGCCTTTGATAAAATTCACCATCCCTTCATGTTAAAAACTCTCAATAAACTAGGTATTGAAGAAACATACCCCAAAATAATAAGAGCCATTTATGACAAATCCACAGCCAATATCATACTGAATAGGCAAAAGCTGGAAGCATTCTCCTTGAAAGCTAGCCCAAGAAAAGGATGCCCTTTCTCACCACTCCTATTCAACATAGTATTGGAAGTTCTGGCCAGGGAAATCAGGCAAGAAAGAGAAATAAAGGGTATTCAAATAGGAAGAGAGGAAGTCAAATTTTCTTTCTTTGCAGATGACATGATCCTATATCTAGAAAACCCCATCGACTCAGCCCAAAAGCCTCTTAAGCTGATAAGCAACTTCAGCAAAATCTCAGGATACAAAATCAATATGCAGAAGTCACAAGCATTCTTATATACCAACATCAGGCAAGCAGAGAGCCTAATCATGAATGAACTCCTATTCACAATTGCTACAAAGAGAATACAATACCCAGGAATACAGCTAACAAGGGAAGTGTAGGACCTCTTCTAGGAGAACTACAAACCACTGCTCAAGGAAACCAGAGAGGACACAAACAAATGAAAAAATATTCTATGCTCATGGATAGGAAGAATCAATATCATGAAAATGGCCATACTGTCCAAAGTAATTTATAGATTCAATGATATTCCCACTAAACTACCACTGACATTCTTCACAGAATTAGAAAAAACTATTTTGAAATTCATATGGAACCAAAAAAGAGCTTGTATAGCCAAGACAATCCTAAGCAAAAAGAACTAAGCTGGAGACATCATGCTACTTGACTTCAAACTATACTACAAGGCTACAGTAACCAAAACAGCATGGTACCATTACAAAAACAGACACGTAGAACAATGGAACAGAATAGATAACTCAAAAATAAGACAGCATGTCTACAATCATCTGATCTTCAATAAAACCAAGAAAAACAAGCAATGGGGAAATAATTCCTTATTTAATAAATAGTGCTGGGAAAACTGGCTAGCCATATGCAGAAGATTGAAACTGGATCCTTCCTTACATCTTACACAAAAGTTAACTCAAAGTTGATTGAAGGCTTAATTAAATGTAAAACCCAAAACTATAAAAACCCTAGAAGAAAATCTAGGCAATACCATGCAGGGCATAGGCACAGGCAAAGATTTCATGACAAAATTGCCAAAAGCAATTGCAGCAAAAGCAAAAATTGACAAATTGGGTCTAATTAAACTAAAGAGCTTTGGCACAGCAAAAGAAACTATCATCAGAGTAAACCAGAAACTTACAGAGTGGGAAAAAATTTTTGCAATCTATCCATCTGACAAAGGTTTAACATCCAGAATCTATAAGGAACTTAAACAAATTTACAAGAAAAAACAACCCCATTAAAAAGTGGGCAAATGACATGAACAGACACTTCTCAAAAGAAGACATTCATGCAGCTAACAAACATATAGAAAAAAAGCTCAACATCACTGATTATTAGAGAAATTCAAATCATTGTGGAAGATGGTGTGGCAATTTCTGAAGGACCTAGAACCAGATATGCCATTGATTCAGCAATCCCATTACTGGGTATATACCCCAAAATATATAAATCATTCTATTACAAAGATATTTGCATGTGTATATTCATTGCAACACTAATGACAATAGCAAAGATATGGAATCAACCCAAATGCCCATCAATGATAGACTAGATAAAGAAAATGTGGTATGTATACAACATGGAATATTATGTAGCCATAAAAAGAAATGAGATCATGTTCATTGCAGGAACATGGATGAAGCTGGATGCCATTACCATAAGCAAACTAACACAGGAACAGAAAACCAAACACCACATATTCTCATTTATAAGTGGGAGCTGAACAGTAAGAACACATAGACACAGGGATGGAAACAACACACACTGGGGGGGGATGGGGTGGCAGGGAGGGAGAGCATTAGGAAAAATGGCTAATGCATGCTAGGCCTAATACCTAGGTGATGAGTTGATAGGTGCAGCAAACCACTATGGCACACGTTTACCTATGTAACATACCTGCACACCCTGCACATGTACCACCAAACTAAAACTAAAAAATAAAAAGTATAGGAGATTAGGTTTTCAAAATACCAAAATTGATTCTGATGCTATAATAATTGAAATGGTATAGCATAGGTCAGAATGGAAAATTGACCAGTGAAATAAAATAGAAAACACAGAACCAATGGACCCTCATTCATTCTGATGGAAATTGTATGCAGGTCAATAAACGAGTGAAAGACTCTGCAATTAATAGTGCAAATCAACTGTTTATCTATATAGGAAAAAATGAAATAGGATGCCTGCTTCTCATTGTATATATAAAGTGACCCAATGGAATCAAGTAGTTAAGGAAAAAAGCAATACTTCAAAAATTTTGGAATAAAATATAGAATATCATTATATTCTCAAGATTAATCAAGATTTTAAAAAATAAATCTGAAAAAATCCTAAACACACACACACAAAATACTAGAGTATCTTAATACTAAGGATCTTCTGTCATTTAAAACACACCATGAAGAATGTGCAAATACCATCTTTGAACAGTCCTGAGAAGATACACACACACACACACACACACACACACACACAGAATTATATATCTAAGAAAGGATTAGTGAGAATATAAAGAAATATTGCATATCAGTCATAAAAGACAAGCAAAACCAATGAGAAAATGAGCAAAGGACAATAGATCCACTTTCCAGAAGAATAAGCAGAAAGCAAACCAGCATGTGAGATGCTGAACATCCTTCATTGAATATATTACAAATGAGGACCACAATGAAGAAGATTTTGCATTCAATTTTACACAACATAAAAAGTTTAACAATATAATCATGAGGGTGTAGAATAGTATGAATTTGTATTCATTGATCAAAAGGTATGTAAATTGTTTCCAGCCTTATGGGAAAAAAAAGTTTTATCTTGTAAAATAGAACATTCATATGACCTAAATTCCATCATTTTCTATGCCTGGGAATATAACCTAGATAAATCATTTCATATGTGTAAACAGATACAAGACTTTTTTTTCCTGAATATCATCTCTCCCTTGAGGCAAACAAAGTGACATCATCACACTTTTACCATATGTTCTGGTTAGAAGTAAGTCACCAGGTCCCACCTACAGTCAAGTGGAGAGGATTACCAATGGCTGTGAATATTAGGAGGCAGTGATCTTTGGGATCCATTTTAGAAGATGCTTACTTTAATATGTTTTTAGAATCTATACTGTTTTAAATCTAAAATACATTGACTTTTACTTTTATAATCCATTGATATTTACTTTTATACCTCATTGACTTTTTAGTATGATAAAAGGGATGGGTCAAATTTCATTCTTTTCTCTGTGAATGTCCAATTATCTTAACCACCGTTTATTAAAAAGTCCTTTTCTACTTCTCTTCAAAGGCATCTTTACAATGAATAAAATGTCCATAGGTGCTTGAATCCACTTCTAGATTCGGTTTCATATGTCTGTCTCCTTGACAATATCACATTGTTAGTATCCTCATTAGTTAAGTTTTATTATTAGTCTTACAGTTTGGTAGTTTAAATTTTTCATTGTTGTTTATCTCAAAGAATGTCTTGATCATTCTTTACATTTCTCAGTTCCTTTTATATTTTAAAATCTGTTTTTCTCAGATTTCATTAAATGAGGTTGTGTTATATCTTCAGATAAGTCTGGGTGAAAATTGATGACTTTACAATATTGAATCTGACAATTCATGCTTATGGCATAGACTTCCATTTATTTAGGCTTTCTTTAATTTCTTAGAGCAATATTTTTTGATTAGGTAAAAAATTGCACAAGTATTATATTAGATTATGTGTATAAATTGAATACATTTTCATACTATTGTAAATTATTTATTATGTGGTAAACAGGATTCTAAAGATGCTACCTCCTAGAATCCGACTTCTGATTATTCAAACACTAATTTTGCTACTGATGTGAAGGGAACTTGAGAACATAATTAAGGTTATGGACTTTAAAAGCAGGATATTATCCTAAATTATCCAGGTGAGTATCGTCTAATCACATACATCCTTAAAAACAAAGAAGTTTCCCTGGCAGAAGTCGGAGCGATGCGGCAGAGAGGAAAGCAGAGATGAGATGAGGCAGAAGGGAAGATCAAAGAGATTTGAAACTTGGGAAGAAATTGACCCAGCTTTGAAGATAAAGCAAGAAGATCATGAACCAAGAAATATGAATGTCCTTTAGAACCCCAAAGCCAACAGGAAACAGAGACCTTAGTCCTACAATTACATGAAATAAATGCTGTCAATACTCTAATTTAGAAGTAGATTCATCCCTGGGGACGAGAAGGAAATGCAGACCTGCCCAAACCTTGATCTTGGCCTTGTGAAACTAGAGCATAGATCAGATGAGCCGTTCTGTGTTCTGGTTTCTAACCAATAGAATTGTGACATAATAAATGATTTTTAAGCTGCTAAATTTGTGAAAATGTGTTTTGGCAGCAATAGACAACTAATACAACTCCTTTTTACAAATTTATTTTTTAATTGCTTATGGCATGGATATCCAGTTGATTTTGGTTTATAGACCTTGTATTTAGTGGACTTGCTCAATTTATTTATTAATTTAATTGGATTTTTTTAGATACACAATTATTATTTGCTAAACACAACAATTTTATTTACTTTTCCTTTAATGCAAAGTTCTTTTTTAGCATATTATTCTGTCTAAAACCTCTTCCATAATATTCAATAGAAATGATGAAAAGGTATATTTCTTATATCTTTCCCAAATCCAAATAAAATTTCTCAATATTTCACCATTAAATGTCATACCTGTTGTAAGTTTTAAAATTTTTGTTTTCAGACCAAAAATGGTGAGTGAATTCTTACAAAATTGATGTTGAATATTAGCAAATATTTTTTCTTGCATATTTGAGATGACTTTGATTTCTTTTCTTATTTTCGTCAATGTGATCAATTACATTAACTGATTTCATGATATTAAATCAGAGTTACACTTTCAAATAAAGGATAATGAGTTAGAAGTTAGAAGTTTTAATTCTAATTTAGAAAAAAAGCTTCTGTTACTATGAGTGATAATGAATTTAGAAAAAATGCTTCTGTCACTGTAAGTGATAAATATCCTGTCATTTTTTTTCTCATAATGTCTTTTTCAGGTTTTGGTGTCAAGGCCATGATGGCTTCGTAAAATAAGTTGAAAATTCTTCTCCTTTTCTAGTCTCTTAAAGAGTCAAGTTTGTGTCAAATGAGTATGATACTTTCCTTTAGTAAAATTTGGTTTGGTTTGATTTGGTGATATCTTTGCCTGTGGTTTTCTTTGTGGATTTTTGAAAATAACATTTTAAAACTATTTAGCTTAATATATTTAATTGTTAATATTGCCTTTTGTAAGAGGAGGAGGATCTGTAGTAGTGTTTCCTTTTTAACTTTTGATATTGATAATTTATGTCATTTATGTGTATGTTTAATGAATCTTGCCTGGAGCTTAAGTGTTTTCTTTGTTCTTCCTCTTTATTAGATATTTATTTTCTATTTCATTAATTTTGGTTCATTTTTATTTTTGTTTTTCTATATTCTTTGAGCTCATTATGGTATTCTTTTACTAATTTCTTGTAGTAGATGCTTGGATCATTAATATGTAAACTTTAGTCTCTTCCAATATATACATTTATGATTATAATGGCTCCACTAAACAGTTTAGGCGCATCTCACACATTTCAATAAGCATTGTTATTATTGTCGTTATTCAATGTAAACTATATGCTGTATCCCATAGTGATATTTTCTTTGACTTTTGTACAATTTATAAAGGTATTCCTGAATTTCCAAACATATTGGATTTTTTCATCTTTTAGCCACAGTTTTTATTTTTGTTTTTGGACTCTGCAATTATCATAATGAGAAGAGTTGGGCCAGATGCTAAGCTTATCTCCTTTGGCCTTTCTCAACTTTTGCATCTGGTCCTGCAAATTCTCATGGTAGGTAATACAGGTAATCCTAATTTTGGGTAATTCTCTGATATTTTCAACTTGTTTTAGCTTACTATTTTTACTACTACTACTACTACTTCTTTATCTAAAACTAGTTAGCTGGTTGCCAGAAGCGAATCTTTCTTTAAACCTTCATTTAACTAAAGAACAGAACATCTAGCAGAAAATGCTCAGATTCCTACCTTTTTTTGACTGTGTACTATTAAAGCTCTTCTTCCTGCACACAGACTTCTTAGTTCAGTCCAGGGAACTTTTTTTTTTTTTTTTTTTTTTCCCTATAGAATTGTTCTTCCTTAAGAGCTGGAAATAGGTAATGATGAATATAGAAGGAGAAACTACAGAACACTCCAGTCTTTCTTATAATAATTCAGCTTGGCATTTTGCACCTGAACCATACTGCAATCTTGCCAAATATCATTACTTTGGTGAGCTCTATGTTTTTGAGGAATTACACATGACCTTGTCTATTAACTTTTTAAGAAACAACTATTATAAATAGTAAGAAAAGCTGAAATAAGTCTTTGATTCAGGGACTCTCTATAGCTGATCTACTACTGGGAGCCATCAGATTATAATGGCAATATCAACCTTCCTTACAGGCTTTCCACTCGGCCATTTTTTGTTTGTTTTTCTTCTGGCTTGTAATTTAGTTTCTCCAATGTGAACACAGTAACATTTATGTATCTGAACTACTGCACATGGTAATTGTGCAGTGTAAATCTGTGCAACCATACATGACTTCCCTGGCCCTTTTAAGGTACATATGTGGGTGATAAAAGCATTAAAAAAAAAAAAAAGCAAGGAAATGTTTAACAAAAACTTGCAGATGATGCTTACACTCAGCTGGAAAGAAGATAATGTGACTGGGGAGGGCCTCATACTGGGTTTGAAAATACACAATATTTTGGGCCGGGTGTGGTGGCTCAAGCCTGTAATCTCAGCACTTTTGGAGGTCAAGGGGGGGTGGATCACCTGACGTCAGGAGTTCGAGACCAGCCTGACCAACATGGTGAAACCCTGTCTCTACTAAAAATACAAAAGTAGCTGTGCGTGGTGGTGCATGCCTGTAATCCCAGCTACTCTGGAGGGCAAAACAGGAGAATCACTTGAACCTGGGGGGTGGAGGTTGCAGTGAGCCGAGATCACGCCATTGCACTCCAGCCTGGGCAATAAGAACAAAATTCCGTCCCCTCAACCCAACCCCCACAAAAAAACCCACAGTATTTTATTGATGATATGATTATTTGGGAGTAAACTAATATTTAATTTGTGGCTGTTATTTGAATTTTATAGACTCTTCTATTATATTTTACACACACACACAGACACATTCTTGCAGGATAACAGCAGCAATGGATTTATCACCTGATGTGTGTGAAGAGAAATCTAATTACTCTTCAAGACCAAACTCTTTTCTGTACTGGCCAAATCAGTAAGTGAAATGGGAATGTAATGGCCAAACCAATAAGTGAAATGGGAATGTAATGGATGCATCTTTCTAGTCTTTAATGATGGTGCTAATTTATGCTATTCCCCTAATGATGAATGGTGCCATTCTTACTAACAATTGGGTACTGATCCCTATCTTAGTGACCCTTTCCATGTTGCCTCAAGAAGTTAAGTTCTACCACCTGGACTTTGCTATTCCAGGATCCTGTTATCACTATGAAACCTGGAAGCCGATTTTAATAATAGCCCTTATCACTCTGACCTTCATCCACTAACCTAAATAAGACAGAAATTGGAGCTCTTCCTACTGATGTATTTCTCAATTTTTCAGTGTCCTTTATGCTCTTAGGGATATAATTAAGGGTAGGGGAGTGGATTGCACATCATAAATCACTTTCAACATTCCCATCTCAAATGTCTTTTATTTCCTTACTCTAAATTATAGTAAGGGATTTTCAACAGTACAACCTCATTCCATGGAGGCCACCATTGTCTGTAGACCAGTCAGCTTTCAAAGCTAAAGTTAAAATCATTTCTAGCTATTCATTTTAATGATAAATCAAGAATCTCACATAAAATCATTGTTATTGAGAAATCCAATGTGATCTAAAACTATGTTTCTTTCTACCTAACCTAGCATTTTCAGAATTCATACATACATACATATCTATTTTTTGCCAGCATAAATAAAATTGTTTTAATTCTTTTGTTGTATCCTTTTTTATTTTCCTGATTTAACTTTATATTTGCCTACTGGGACTTGTAGGAACCTGATTATAGTTAAATTTGTAGGAATCAATGAAGGGTGGTATATGGAGTGGGCAAGATAGTTTGCATATACATAAAAAAGAAACCCTTTTAGTTACCTTACTGCAGGTAAAGTCATTATAATATTGTCAGTCCAGGCAGGAACATCCTGTGAGATAGAGTGTGAGAAATTGTTTCTACCAGCAAGTGAGGTGTATGTATTTGTAATACTCAGAGCCATATAAATTCTTTCAAATGACCTCATTCCAATTCTCAGGCTTCTCTTATTCCTTGATGAAAGCCCTGATGCTGAAGTAGTAAATCCAACCTATGTTATAATTGGAAACTCACAGGATTACATCCCATATCTGATTTTTAGCTATATTAGCTCAATGGCTGAAAGAAAGTAGAAGTTATGTTAGGGGAGTGATAAAAGCAGTCACAGAAAGTTATATCTTAAATGTAAGTTAAATGCAGCAATGTTCACTACCAAATATTTCGATTAAAACCCCAAAACATGCCATATTATATTTGGTTTAATTAATATATATTTATCAATTTTCATGGGCTAAATCTAGCAGTTTGGTTGAGTTTCTCCATTCTAATTAAGATTCCAATTATAGAATGGACCAGTTTTCACATAGGTGACCCAGATCACCAAACTTGGAGGAAAAAAAAGAGCAATTCTTTTTTCCAAAGCTATCCCCAAACCCATGAAAATTGATGGCTTACCTAAAATTAGATTGCTGTATTAGATATTTAGGTAAGAACAGTTTGAGAAAAGGCTATCAGTCAAAATGCTGATGACATAAACAATATTGAAATAAATGGCTGATGAGGCATAGTGCAATGAAATGAATATCTATTTCAATAGCGTGTGCTTCATCAGCCATTTATTTCAATACTATATATTTATGTAGTATAAAGAATACTCATAATCTGTTGTTGTTAACCAACCTTATAAAAATGTAAATTATGTATTTGTACACTGTAGGTCTTATAAATAAGTAAATATATGAGTGTATTATAGGATTTAGGAATTTATGATATGAAGATGCTTTTAAAATCTGAATCAAGCAACATATCAGCTAGAATAAAGAAAGTATTTATAATTAAATCTAATTAGTTTGTTTATCACTTATTTGGATTATACAGAGTAAAGCTATGGACCCCCAAAAGTACCATATTCAGTTAGTAATTGGAAAGTGGATAAAATAACCACACAGTACAGCAACACAAGATTCTTTGCTTTATTCTCCCAACAAAAAAAAAACCCACATTTTAACCACAATCTTTTTGAAGTCATTACATTTTGTTATCACTCAAATATCTTTACTTTTTTTCGGACTTTGAGATATTAATGTTATAATGGAATAAACTTGGAATCCAGAGGTGTAGATTCAAGTCCCAGATCTCCAATTTGTTGACAAAAAGGGTAAGTCATTTAACTCCTGGGCTCCAATGTTCTTACATGCAAAATGATGGAGGGCAATTAGATACTTCTAAGGTTTGTGCTAAAATTAATGTAATACAATTCTGAAGATTGGTTGTAAAAATATATATCTCACTCATTTGCCTAAGATGTCATTGTGGTGCTTTATTAAAAGCCTAAGAAAACAAACAAACAACAACAGCAACAACAACAACAAAAAAAACACGGGAAAATCTTCCTATTCCTTCCCATCTCTTTCTCTCTCTCTATTCTCTCTGTACATATGTATATTCTCTCTTTCACTCTCTAATATATATATATGTGTGTATGTATGTGTATATATGTAAATAAATCCATACATACATAAGGTTAGATAGTCAAGAATAGATAACATTAGAATAAAGATTATTCTCCACCAAATGAAAAAATCTGAAAAAAATGATATGTTAAAATATGTATAAAATTTTAAAAATAATATTGGACAGTTGAAAGCCTCTCTAAGCATACGTAATTCTTGTCATATAATATAAAAACTATAACTAAATTTGACTGAGAGTTGTGATACTGAACAACTCCAGGGGACACCATTCATTATTTACTTAGAACACCTTTTAGACTGGTAAAATTTTAAAAGGTTGAAAATGCATGATATTAGTAAGTGTAAAAAAACCAGGCACGGTAATGTACAGAATGTAAATCCCAGAGGGAAAGAATTTGTTTAAAAAATTATGTTAAAATTTAAATGTGGCTATTCTCTGATTCTTTATATTCATTACTAGGATGTTATTCACTGGATATGTAAGCATACGTACACAACATTGTATAAACACAGAACTCTTTCTCTTGCACTGTCAAGGCAAAGCAATCAAAAAGAAAAAGCAGAATACAGAAATAAAACAAAGAGACACAAAATAATCAGGGGAAACAAAATCTAGCAGTAAGGATCTTATTACATGAAACAAGCCACTTATACACATGTACTACATTCCACGATCACAAAAGACAAAGTCCAACTCCATGTACTGAAATGGGCAGATCTCCAAAATGTACCACATTTCATCAGTTTTAAAATGCTGGGATTTTTTTCCCGTATATTCACGTATAGAAAATCTGTGATTGGGGCAGTTGTGATGTAATTTTGTTGCCTGTGCAACATAACACCAGGCTCAAATTTATAAAGTGATTGCCACCTAATTGGAAGAAAGTCCCCTGAAATCACTATTTGGTTTCTAGGGATTAAAAAAGTGCTAGTCACTTAGGTTCACGTGGTAAATTTGGGATGTCAGAATATTAAGGAAGTGGTTCAATGACTTTTATATTTTTATACGGCTTCTTTTAAGAATTGCCAAATCACCTAAGTACTTGATTGAACAAACAACAATATTGTGAGAGAAAATACAGACTTTGGTAATTCCAAGCTGAAAAGTGATTGAGGATTTAGTTTTTGAATATAAAATTTTAGGTTATCTTAACCAATTCATTTTTGCCTGAATTTTCCTTTTTAATACATGCACAAAATGGCGATCTTCTATAAATATATTTTCTATTAAAACTAGAAGAACACACATATTGTGTTTATTTATTTAATTAAATTAATTAATGAATTTATTTTTGAGGCAGGGTCTTGCTCTGTCACCCAGGCAATAAAATTATTGAAATGAAGGTGTTTATCTATGAACAACTGAAAAAGAATTCTAATGGTCTATATTTGTAAACAGCATCACTTACACCAAAAATGTATAATGCAATTGTACTCTCTTGATTGTTACAAAAGTCCTATGTAGCTAAATATATTTTGTTACCTTCTATCATATTTTCATTTATTAATGTGTACTGTATTTTTAATATAAAATGATTTTATAAAACTCCAATGTCCCACATCAGTATTATTCCAGCATTATAGCATAAGTTTTGTATGTTTATAAGTAATTATTGCTAATATTTACTCTAAACCTCAGCATCACTATGCCACATGTTCTTAATGTAAGGTTTGGAGAGCTGGAAGACAAAGGAAAAAAGTGAAATTAACTAATGTACCTAAGAATAGGCCTTGTTAGCCATTGCAAAGTTGTATACCTGGACATTTTCATCTACTTTCATCTGTCAGTATACCACAATTTCTATTCCTGTATGATAATATACAAACTCACACACTCACACATACACACACAAAATAGCATTAGTTTCTTTGCCTTCTATTGACCAACTAGCAATAAAACCATATTCCTATTTTTTTATGTATTTAAGAAGATTAATCTCAAAAATAATGTATTATATTATTTGATATAGTTAGGGGTCTGAATGATAAAAAGAAATTTTCCAGGAGAAATAAGATAAGATAAATGACTACTTTCATGCAACATTGTACTACCTCAAACGAAGTATAACTTTACTTTTAAAAACTTATTTATTTTTAATCTATATAGCATTGACTTTATAATTATATTGGCATAGTGGCTCTTAGATGCTCTAAATAAAAATTCAAATTAACACATATTTATTGAGTTATCTAATAAACAAAAAATACTTTATGTGCCATGGTGGGAAAAATAAAGAAAAACATTTAAAATTTAAAACAGATTTACGAATATGCTCTTTGCATCATCTGTTGTGTTCTTTTCATAGTTATAAAAATGCATAATAAATTATTAAAATATTCATTTCTTATCCTGTTATTAATAATCAAGAATATTGTGATGGAAGTTAACAAAAAATAGTTTAACTATGAAAGTAAGTTTTCTCTTCTCTGTATATGCTGGACCGTAGAGTGATTGAAACACAGCATTGTTTTTACATAAATGTTCAAATATTAATAAAAGCTATATTAATATATATAATAAATAAGTTTGTTGATGTAGAGACAACTCAAGAGAAAAACAAAATTCGAATGAGATATTATGAACTGCAATATGTAAGTCCCATAATTGGAACCCTGCAATTCAATTATTATCAAATTTAAAGAAATAATGAGCAAACAAAATGCTCTTTTCCCAACAAGTAGGGCAATTTCTGTGAATCCTAACATCTGGTTATCAGTATTGTCAAGGAAATGTCCATCTGCCGGTGGTCTTAATGTAATTGGACACATCAGCACTCTCTTTTTCATTTGGGGGTATTTTCATGAGAAAATATGGCTTCTGAAAGCTGTAAAATGCCAGTAAATTTGAATCAATTTATTAGCGTAAATACATTTTGAATTTTAATTCTTACATAAAAGCTTTGATTGAATGACTTCTCACGGTAGAATTTGTGATAAACTTGTTTTCATGTCTTCCTGAAAGATGTAAAACTGGCCTGTTGCCTAAAGTAAACAGCCTCCACAAGCATTGTAAGTCAAAGACTTCATTTGTCAAAAATGAACTTTTCAGATACTGGATTTGAAAACAGTTCTGTGATTAGTGTCATTGAGAGTACTGAACACTGTGTTTCAGCTTCTGATTTATTTAAAATTAAAATAAACATAATTTTTAAAGAAAATAATAAAATAATAATCTGTGATTCTTCCATAGTTGGTTATCAAATCAAATATAATTAAAAATGCCTCTGTTATATGCCAATAGATTGTTAAGTAGATTATTTGTTATTTCTAAGGACATTTCATCCTTAAATATTAGTGTTAATACAATACTTCCTAATGGTTAATCAGATTTTAAAAATTCATACATTAAATTACAAATCACTTCTAAATTGTTATAAAATGACCAAATATCTTACTTAATAGCCTTAAAATAGTGTTTAGATTATATTAGAAAAATCTGAGGAGGCCGATGAGGGTGGATCATGAGGTTAGGAGTTTGAGACCAGCCTGATCAGTATGGTGAAACTCTATCTCTACTAAAAATACAAAAAAAAAAAAAAAAAAAAAAAACAACAAATTAGCCATGCATGGTGGCGGGCGCCTGTAATCCCAGCTACTCAGGAGGCTGAGGCAGGAGAATAGCTTGAACTCGGGAGGTGGAAGTTGCAGTGAGCCAAGATCACATCATTGCACTCCAGCCTGGGTGACAGAGAGAGACCTGTCTCAATAAATAAATGAATAAATACAATTAATCTTCATAATTCTTTAATACTAGTGACAACTAGTATTAAACTAGTATTCTTTAATACTAGTGACAACTAGTGTTAAACTAGTATTCTTTAATACTAGTGACAACTAGTGTTAAACTAGTATTCTTTAATACTAGTGACAACTAGTATTAAACTAGTATTCTTTAATACTAGTGACAACTAGTATTAAACTAGTATTCTTTAATACTAGTGACAACTTAAAAACATGCAATGGGACCGGCACTTGTTAACTTCGAGTTTAGTGCTTATTTAAAAGAGAAACTTAATGTTGGGAAATCTGGGTCATTCTCAATGTGATTGTTAATGCAGTAGCCACTAAATTTGTTTCTGAAAAAATAAGGTCATTTCAAGAAATGTATAGTACATTATATTGAATTGAATATTGGGTTAATTATTTGGCATATGAAATGATAGATATTGAGGAGAAACCAACTTACTTTCAATAAATGTTAACTAAATCTAGGTTGAATTCTCTTCTGAGTAGCTCTTCATAGCACCCTAAGATAAGCTTAATTGTGCAAAACAACTACATGGGAAATTTGATTTCAAACATTTTCATCAGGACAGTTTTTGAAGGCACTAGAATTGTCTCTAATTGAAACACTAAACTTCTTGCATTTTTTTCTTTTTCTTTTCTGCACTTATGCTAAGGATACATAATTTCTGCTGATTTAGGTATCTTATGTCAGGGTAGTAAGTATGCAATTAGCTTCAGTTTAAGTGATAGCAGCATGCTATAAATAAGATTCTTAATTGTGTTTGCAAGATTAAAATTCAGCCTCATTGTTTGTTCCCTTTATTTCTTTGGTGGCATTGTGGCATATTCACATTGCTACCTCTAAATGAATGTCAACTTGTTTTACCTCTACTGCAGCCGATCGATACTTCATTAGGCTGAATTGTCTTGTGCCCATGCAACCTTGAAGCTGTGGCTTAATTACCACCCGTATTATGCAGTGGCTCAGGGAGCTGTGCTCAGCTGTGTCAGTTTTGAAAAAAATTTTAAAAGCCATGGTGTTACCTACATCTAGGAAAAATGGCCACTTGGTATAAAAATCATAATATTTGATAAATTAAGCTTGAATGATATTTTAAAAATGTATCAAAACACACAATATAATGTTTATATTTCACAACTTTTATTATTTTACACAACTCTTTGAATGGAAATATAATTTTCACGATCAAGCCATTGTGCAGTAAAGATAATTTAAAACTAATGGCAAAATTGCATTTATATGAAAGAGAAGAGAGGGGAAAGTGCAGTCAAATGGCAATCATGACAAATGACATCTCTTGTCCAAGAGTCATTTTTCCTCACTAGACTGATTTGTCATCCTCACTTTTGACATTTTTCATCCTGCTATGAAATCACACTGACAGAATAAGATATTTCTAGACTTAACAGCAGGCCACAGAAGACGGTTTTGTGCCTCCATTTGTTTTTTGGTTGGCTGTTTCAATTTTGATTTTTCAAGTTGCTAAAATCTGGACATACAAAACTTTAGTTTGAATGAAATATTATCATTCAATTGCATGGAAGAATGTTATTTTAAAATAAAATGTAAAATGATATGTAATATTACTTAATTAAAAATACATCTCTCTACAGCTCACATTAAAAATGCACTAAAATACCAAAGTTTTGTTTGGCATATCAAGTAATAAATCATTTAGCAGTTCCAGCAATATGTGCCAATGTCCTGAATTTGGAACAGTCCTATGGAAAAGTAGTCAAAACAAGGAGATTGTTCATTAATGTACAGAGCCATGAAACTTAGATGGGAATTTGGCCTTAGAATTGTTATTAGTATTCTAAGGCTTTTATAACAAAGTACAGTTGACCATTGAACAGTACAGGTTTGAACTGTGGGGGGTCCACTTGAATGTGGATTTTCTTCCACCTCTTCCATCCCTGAGACAGCAAGACCAACACCCCCTCTTCCTCCTCCTCAGCCTACTCAACGTGAAGATGACAAGGGTGAAGACCTTTTTAATGACCCACTTCCACTGAATAAATAGTAAATATATTTTCTCTTCCTCATGATTCTCTTAATAACATTGCCTTTTCTCTAGCTTAATTTATTGTAAGAATATAGTATATAATACATGTAACATACAAAATATGTATTCATTGACTGTTTATGTCATCAGTAAGGCTTCTAGTCAACAGTAGGCTATGAGTAGTTAAGTTTTGGGGGAGTCAAAAGTTATAGAGAGATTTTCAGCTATGTGGGAGGGGAGGGTCAAGACCCCTAATCCCTGCATTGCTCAAGGGTCAACTATACCACAAAATGATGGCTTAACATAACAGAAAGATTTTATCTTATGGTTATGGAGGATAGAAGTCTGAAATGTCAACAAAGGATATGCTCCCTCTGAAACCTGTAGAGGAAAGCTTTCTTGTCTCTTCCTAGCTTCTGGCGAGTTGCCACAGTCTTTGGCACTCCTTGCTTTGCAGTTGCATAACTCCAGTGTCTTCACAGTCTATAGACAATTTTAGGCTCAAGACAACATCCTAAGCTGAAAATGAACCAACATTCCTTCTTCATTCCTTCCTTCCTTCCTTCCTTCCTCTCTCCCTCCCTCCCTCTCTCCCTCTCTTCCTTCCTCCCTCCCTCCCTTCCTTCCTTCCTTTCTTCCAGAAGCATTCATTGAAAAACCGTATACCAGAAAACTAAGATAATATTTAGTAACGTGAATAAATAACAACTTCCTCTCAAGTACATTACAGTTTCATTTAGAGGTGGGAAGTAGAGAGCAAACATTCATGTAATCTAAAAAGGTTCTCTAAGACATACTTCTGAGTGTCTGGTGGGCATATAAATCACTTGAGAATCTTGCTGAAATGAAAATTTTGAGACAGAAAATCTGTACTGGAGGCCTGGATTCTGCATTTAAAATAATGCAGTTGCCAATACTACTGTTCCAGAGCACATATTTGAGTAGTAAACCTCTAAGAGGCTTGAATGGTGGAGGAAGGATTAACTGAAACTGAAAAGCCAGAAAGCTCTTGAAGAAGATGGTTACATGTGATCTATATATTAAACAACCAGGAGTAGGTTGTCTTATATGGAACAGGGGCAAGGGCATTGCAAAACGCAGAGATATGTGCTAATAGAATGACCTGAATTGCAATGTGTTGAAACTGAGGAGTCCAGAGTGAGTGGGAAGAGGATGATATATTAATAGATGATTGTACCTTTGCAGGCAAGGTTAAAGCGCATAAACTTAACCCTAGTCAATGGAGAACCAGAGTTGTGTTAAGCACAGTGGCCTTGTGTCAAGGGAAGATCTATCAGTTGAACTTTGTTGAGCAAATATTCATGGAAGTGCCTGCTAGGTACTAAGTACTATTCTATTCACTCATGAAGCACTAGTAAAAAAAAAAAAATAAAGTCTCTATTATTCCCAGCCTTGCATGGTAGTGGGAAGACAGTTTTAGGAAAGCAAATAATCTTTGTAGGAGGACAGGTACCAAAAAAGAGGGTGAATTCAATATGCTGATGGGATCAGAGTATTTAACATCATGAGAAAATATACATGGACTATTATTATATTAAATGTATAAAGTACACTTAGAACTTTGGGTTAAATACAGAAATATTAAACACATATTTGCCACTGCTTCTCTTAACTATACTAAAGTGAAAGTACCATGAAAAAAATTGAGGGGAAGTGAATAATTCCACATATACCAAAAAGCAAAATAAAATTTAACAAAGGAGAGAAGACAACAGCAAAAATATAGGCAGCTGCTAACTCTAAGCAGATGAGTGGGTACTAACTGTCTTAGCTGACCAGAGCATTGAAATCTCGGCCTACAGTGGGATCACAGAAGATCACCAAGAAGCAAGATGAATTACCCTGCACCACCTCAGTGTGACTCAGGAATTTGGAAGCATTGAGCATTTCTCAAGATGGGGATGTTTAAATAAAAGGCTTTGTTGAATATCTGAATAAGGAACAAATTAGACAAGTAAAGCCTTCCCCCTATCCAATTTAACCAAGTGATTACTCATTCCTATCATGGTAGAAGATGAAAAGTTGAAGACACAGTTATCTGGAAAAGACAACTCTAGATCCCTGGATGCCACATACAACTAAAGCATGAAAACCAGAAAGTTAAATGAAAGTCTACACACGAATGATTAGACTCTTTTTCCCATCCTACTGGTCTCTATTCTCCCATTCAGCTTTGAGAACAGTAGCAGTCAGACCACATGTGAGAGTAATCATTCTTCTTTGGGAAACTCATGAGATCAAAGTAAAAGAAGAAACCCATAAACACCTACTCTATAGGTGTTCTATAGAGAGGACCTCCAAAGAAGCTGGCCCCCCCTACACAAAATAGAACTTTTTTCCAACTATTTGGTTCCTTTCTTTTAAATACAGCTAAGTAAGGCTTAAATAAATTTTATAAAATCAAAGGCATAAATTGTTAACAAAGAAACAGAGGAAATTAGAGCAAAGAGAAAACAAGGTAAGATGAAAAACAAAACAATAACAACAACCAAAACTCGTGTCATCAGAGACTTGGGAGAAAAACATATTTCTCATAGTCAATAGAATGTTTGGAAGTTAAAATGCAATGATTTTCCAGAAAATAGGACAAAATGGCAAAGAGAGGAAAAATATTATAGGAAAGATAAGAAAGAATCTTGAAGGAATGTCAGAAACAGCAGACAATATGCAGAGGAGGAAAATTATCAGATATAATTTCACAAACATTTTTCCAGAAGAGATAGACATAAATCTATAGATGGAAGAAGCCCATAAAATGTCCAGAGCAGTGGGAGGAAAACAACTCATGTCAACGCACATATTTTTCTTTTAGAATTTCAAAATAATGGGGGCCAAACAAGAGCCAGAATGTGTCTAGAGAAAAAAACAAATACACAACCATATATCAATTGAGCCAAGAATCTGCTAGCATTAACATTTTTAATAACATTATAATAAGCTAGAAGAAAATGGAAGACTGTCTCCTAAATTCTGAAGGAAAATTATCTCTGACTTGGAATTCCATTTAGACAAACTGCCATTCAATGTGAACAAAGACATTTTTGGAATGGCAAGGTATTAACACCACTTCTCAACGTTGCCTTATTTCTTAGATAACTCCTGGAACGCACGCCCTAACAAAGCATGCCCTAACTAAAAGCTTGCCAGGCGCGATGGTTCGCACCTATAATCTCAGCACTTTGGGAGGCAGAGGCAGGCGGATCACCTGAAGTCAGGAGTTTGAGACCAGCTTGGTCAACATGGCGAAAACCCGTCTCTGCTAAAAATACAAAAATTATCTGGGTGTGGCTGCGCGTGCCTGTAATCCCAGCTACTTGAGAGGCTGAGGTAGGAGAATCGCTTGAACCCTGTAGGCGGAGGTTGCAGTGAGCCGAGATAGAGCCACTGCACTCCAGCCTGGGAGACAGAGCGAGACTCCATCTTTAAAAAATGAAAAAAAAATAAATAAATAAAAATAAAAATAAAAGCTGAGGATCAGTTGAGGCTTGGGAACCAGGAAATCCAACATTGGAGGGAGCAAGGGTATTCCCAGAATAATGGTGAAGGAAATTTAAAAAGTGACAGCCATCCCGCAGACCCACAGGCAGAGTTCTAATGGGAGCTAGAGGAAAGTAGAACACAAGGGTGAGATCTCCACAAAAAAACAAAACAGATAAATCCATCTGTACAAATCAATAAGAAGTGTACACTTCTGGTGAAGTTTGTGGATAAATTGGTCATAGATTCTTAGGATATTAAGCAAATGAAAAAACAAAGGAATCAACTCCAAGGCAAACCAGATTATTATAAAAAGTTGAATATAATCAACAGGTACAAAGTTACATTTAAATAGGAGAAATTTAATTCTATTGCACAGTAGGGTGACTATAGTTAACAATAATGTACAATTAAAAATAGCTAGGAGAGAGGATTCTGAATCTTATTGCTACAAAGAAATGATAAATATTTGAGGTGATATATCTGCTAATTACTCTGATTTGACCATTACACAATGTATCAAAACATCACATTGTATCCCATAAATATATACAATTATTGCATCAGTGAAAAAAAAACTTAAAAATGTGTATAATCATTGAATACTACGTGGCTGATCTCTGCATGTTATATACATAATTATAATAACAGAAACAGATTGATTTCCACCAAATATGTGAAAATAGGAGTTAGAAGAATGTAGGAAGTAAGAGAGCTAACTCCTTATTTTCAATTTTAAGAAATTAAATGATAACCTCTAAAGAAAAAAATAATAAGTAACACCTGTATTAGCAAACTATTTAGAAGCATGAAGTTAAACACCAAAGCAAACAGAAAAGAATGGAAAGTGGCTAATGCTGAGTAATGCAGGTGCTTTTCACCGTAAGTCATTTGAAGTGTGAAATTATGGGGCATTTACTACTTTGAAAATAATAATAGTAAAATATTTTAAAAGTCAAAAGTATAATAATAAGGGAGATATGCTAGAGTCCTTCAAGCTGGGAAGGAGGAAAGAACTTCACCATTTCGATTGGGTAAGCAGAACAGCTTTCTTTAAGGGACATGGCCCTTGATCAACATAAAAGATGAGAAGGACCAGGTCTGTCAAAACTGAGATAGGGCTTGGTGTCATGGCCCGTGCCTGTAGTTCCAGCTGCTTGAGAGGCTGAGGCAGGACAATCGCTTGAGCCAAGGAGTTCGAGATCATCATAGGCAACATAGCAAGACACTGTGTCAAAAAAAAAAAAAAGAAAAGAAAAGAAAAAGGAAAGAAAAAAGAAAAAGAAAGAAAGGAAGATAAAAATTTATTAATTTTAAAAGAAAGAAAGACACTGAAGTTTGCAGTATCAGCTAAATGCAGATACCATGGCAAGAAAGGGATTGTGTTGTAGGTGGAGAAAAAAGAATGCTCAAGTGAAGCTCACTAAGGAGCAGGAAGAGCAATTCTAGATGAATTTCGTTGCTCATTTTAAGGAATTTTATCGGAAAAGCAGAAGGAAACTATCAAAGGACTTAAAGCTAACTGGGTGATAAACCAGATTTATTTATTTTTATTAAGAAGAAAGATTCTGGAAGCATGAAGAGAAAGCTCTTGTTTTAGGTCAGAGAGCATGGTGTCTAGACCAGACCAAGTGGATGTTAATGTAGAAGAGTAGTCAGATTCCAGTTCTATTTTGGAGGCTGGGATTTCTGATGAAATTGCAGAGAAAGCACAATTTAAGAAAAAAAAAAAAAAAAAGATGAGGGCTGAAACTGAGGGCATTATAGGAACAGCAAGAATGTCCAGATTCAAAAGACTGTTTGGAAAGAGAGTTTATAGGACCTGGTGACTAATATGAGACTGAGAATAAATGGAAAAGTAGTGGGTGACATAGGTTTCTAACTTGGGATCCTGCCAGGAGTGAGGCTATTGCCTTTTCTTGAAATACTGGAAATTTGAAAGGCATTTTCTTAATGTCAGTTATTTCACTAGGCATATTTTGATACCAGTAAGCACTGAAACCACACAGTGATTTTTGGAATCATTCTACAGCTTTTAAAGGAGATCTGTCAGAAACTATTTTGTCTTAAATTTGGTATCCTTAAATTAAATTAAAGTGTCCAGGTTGTTAAAATATTATTTAGTATTTGGACGGTTATTCTTTTTGTTCCTCAGGCTCATGAAATAAAAATCAGCTTTTTGCCAGCAGTGGTGGCTCATGCCTGTAATCCCAGAACGTTGGAAGGCCAAAGCAGGCAGACCACCTGAGGCCAGGAGTTCGAGACCAGCCCGTCCAACATGGTGAGACCCCATCTCTACTAAAAAAATATGCAAAAATTAGCCGGGCCCAGTGGCATGATCCTGTAGTCCCAGCTACTCGGGAGGCTGAGGCAGGAGAATCGCTTGAACCTGGGAGGTGGAGATTGCAGTGAGCTGAGATCACGCCGTTGCACTCCAGCCTGGATGACAGAGCAAGACTCCGTCTTAAATTAAAAAAAAAAAAAAAAAAAATCAGCTTAAAATTTTTTTCTTAACTCACGTATTCTAGTTGTGTACACTTTCTTAGTAATTCTCTAAATCCCTTTTTTAACTCAGTTCTTCTCTGTTGCAGCCTACTTGTCCCAACACATTGCAAGATATTGCTCTCCAGTTCTTATATTCTCTTTCTTCATTTTCCTCTTTAATGGGGACTGTCTGTAGCAGACAATTTACTTTACTGTTGAATCAACCATTGTTTGGCTATTGTATGCTCGTACAGAAGGCTATAATTGTTCATTGAGTTCTTGATGGTGAGTTTTAAGTAAAACATTTTTCTCTGTAACCTTGAAAAGTGTTCTTGGAAAATTGCCTCTGTGTGTAGGTATGCGTGTTTTAATTTGTCTATTTTTATTGTCTGCTATATTTATTAGACGTTGTTTGTAGAGTACACAAAGGTCCGTGTTTGTTAGGCATCATTGCTCTTACGCAGTGTGTCCTAAGGAGAAAAGCTAGACACTTTCAGCTCTGAAATTCTGTTTCTCTCATGTGAACAATTTTTCTTTCTAAAACACTCTTCCACTTCTTTTTCACCAAATTGTAATACTTTGAGAGATAAGTAGATGTTGAAAGTAAAATTTAGGTCTTGTGAAAATCAAACACTTAACTGACTGAAGCATCCAGCTGCTTCATTCAATTGTTTATTTATTGCATCATTTCTTTGTACATGGATTTATTGTGTTCTTGCTCCGTGCCAGATGCTGAGTTATCATCTGAATATATGACAACATGTTACATGGTTTCTGCCTTGGGACACTATCCCTGTTTTATTCTTAATCCTTTTTTACCTTTGAGTATTTAGAATTTAGAGTATAAAATGACTTACTTGGTTTGTCTTTTAAATTATGTTTTCAAGTTTCTCTTTCTGTTATGTGATGATTTGGCATCTGACAATTATGTGACTTTATCATCATGTCAAGTGTTTTATTAATATAAACACAGGTTATATTTATACTGTAAATCTGTTAGATTATGGATTCTTAAGAAACAAATCCATGCCATTTAATCCTTCATAGTTTGTAGAATGGCCTGCGGTTGTTGATTTCTTATTTGCATATTGATTTTGATTTTATTTTTCTTCATCCTCTGTGGTTCTGTGGTTGCTATTGTTAACATTTGACTATAGCATAAATATGCCGTACATAATATATAAATATAAAACATAGAAAAGTACCACCTTTTCCTAAAACTCCTTTTGGTGTTACTGCATGCAGCATCAAATAATTCTCTGAGCATATAGCTTATATAGCTTTTAGAATAAATGCTCTAAAATTATAAAAAAGCAATTGGCTTTTATTTAACTTCCATAGAGTCCAATAAGAGTAGAACAGAAAGAACTTGATAATAGTTTCTTGTAAGTATCATTTGTATCTTTAAGAAATACTTTGCTTATAAGTATTGATTTCTTTGGATAGCTTCTGAATTTTTTTTGCTATGTTGTAGAAACTTCAGTTGAAGTGTTGTTATATTTCATTGGCTCAAATAATATATTTTTTGAATAATATTAATTATTAGGTGGAAGTTACCACTGATTATATAGAGAACATACTATAATTAATTTATATATTTATTATTTTATTAATGTTGATTGACATTATTAGTCTTATTAGTGGCTAAAGAGTAAACAAATTATTTTAAAATTCATTTTGTAATGGAATCATACAAAAATTTCTTTTTCAAGTGTCCTTATCCAGGCAAGAGCATATAGTGTTTTAGAGGCTTGCTGAAATATCTCGCAGTGGGTGGAGAAAGAATGATTATTGAATCTATATGGCGAAGAGTTGAGTTTTTAAGTTGAGTGTTGAATCCACAGCTTATAACAATGATTTAGTCAGAAATATTCTGAGTTATGTGTGCTTAGAAGAATAGTGAATAAAACTGGTGGAATTTAACTAGGCCATGCAGGTCCACTTAATTCTTTCACAGCAACATTTGTGTTGGAGAAATCCTAGATTCACTGAAGCTGGACATGGGTGAGGAAAGATATTATAAGAATGACAGCGTTTCAGGTTCTTGAAACTATTTTGGTGCTTGTAAAAAGTTTCAAGAAAGACAGCTGCTTTATACATTGCTGTGTCACTAGTACCTTACATATAGTAAGTGTTTGATGAATACTATTTAAATAAGTATAAAAGGAGCGTTCAGAAGGCTTGTTTACCGTCAGCCCCTCTTCTTACCCTCTAGTATTAGATTAAGACTTTTAGACAATTGAACTGCATAAGTACTGTTATATACCATTCTAAACCTCAATTCTAAACTAATGCCAAAATTAAAATATGAAACATAAAACTTACATTTATACTGAAGTTCAACAAAGAACAATTTATCTTTATATTTCTCACTGCAAAATTCTAGATAAGATAATCAAAGCTTATATTTTAGAGAAGTTGGTGTGTCCATAACTGGTTGTTGTTCTTCTCTTCCTGTCTGTAATTTGGAGTCTTCCAAATTTTAGAAGTAATGCTTGTTTTCAAAGTTGTGCTTTACACTTTAAAATTAAAATTTTTTTCTTATTATAAGAAGATATTTTTAATTTTAATAAAAATTATTTCAATCTAAGCTTTAAAAGTTTCTTGAATTATTTAAAGCACATGCTTACAATTTTAAAAAAGTAGTTTAAAACATTTTAAACTTTATTTATTTATGTATTTGGAGATGGAGCCTCACTCTGTCACCCAGGCTGGAGTGCAGTGGTGCAATCTTGGCTCACTGCAAGCTCCGTCTCCTGGGTTCAGGCAATTCTCTTGCCTCAGCCTCCTGAGTACAGGCATGTGCCACCATGCCCAGCTAATTTTTGTATTTTTAGTAGAGACTGGATTTCACCATGTTGGCCACTCTGGTCTTGAACTCTTGACCTCAAATGATCTGCCCACCTTGGCCTCCCAAAGTGCTGGGATTACAGGTGTGAGCCACCATGCCTGGCCCATTTTAAACTTTTCTTTCACATGTTTCAGATGATCTCTTCAAATGACTGGACAAAACTCCAGAAACCTAGTATAGCATATAGGTAAGTAAGGTTGACTTTTTAGTTAGAGAAAAATGAATTGGCCTACAAAAGACAATGAGAAACAATGAAATTATTATATGAGAGATGTATGCATTTATACTGGTTGCCTGCATGCTCTCCTCCATGAAACTTCTTTCAAAGAGAAGGAAAGGTAGATGCTAGGAGCAGATGGCATCACCAGATGCTTTTAGGAGCCAGCTCACGTGGTGTCTTAGCCTTTATGTTATAGGTAGGTAAACAAACTATATTGGAGGAAATGAGTTGAGAGAAGGAAAACAAAGAAAAGTAAATCTTGATACCATATTTTTTCAGTTTCAGTGATATATTTATGGGGATAAATATACAAGTTCAGAAGAAATCAAAACACTTCCAACTGGTTTTCAAATTAGAATTCTTCATGAAGCCCAGTTCTTCAGAAGTGCTTCTGAAATGAGAAAAAAAAAAAGACAAAATTATTCATTTTGCGGTAGAGAATGGATAAACCATGGATCATCTGTGCCTATATCAAATGGTGTATATATTACATTGTCTGTATATTATAAGAACACAAAATGTAAATTGATATGAGAGTTTTTCTGAAAATTGGCTAACCATGTTAATGGATCGCTGAACTCTTATTATTACTATATTTAACAATTTATCCTATATTATTATATTTGGACAAAGTAAGTTCAAAGCAGTAGAATTGACTGTCAGAATTCTAACAACATTTTCTACAGTGTGTCACAATTGCTCTCAGGAAAGCAAGGCAGGGTTTTGACAATATGACTTAAATTTACCTGCCATTTTCCCCATCAATATCACACATGTGAAGGTCAAGGAAGCCCAGGAACTCCAGGGGGGTTATAAAATTGTCCACAGCAACTCAAATATATGAAGATTAAAATGATGAGGAAACTAATATGATTTCCATGTGAAAGAGTAAGTGGGATAACGTGAAAAATCAAAAGACCCCAAAATGTTGAGGATGAGAGTACAGGTTAAGTATCATTTATCTGAAATGCTTGGGCTCAGAAGTGTTTCAAATTATTGATTTTTTTCTTCAGATTCTGGAATATTTGCACCTACACAATGAAATATCTTGGAGGTGGGACCCAAGTCTGCACACAAAATTTATTAGTTTTACATACACGTCATACACATAGCCTGAAGGTAAAATTATACGATATTTTAAAATAATTTGGTGCATGAAACAAAGTTTGTATGCTTTAAACCACCAGAAAGCAACGGTGTCACTATCTCAGGGCCCCATGTGGACAATGTGTGTTTATTCAAAATCACCATCATTCTTGACTCTAAATTTACATACTACCCATAAGAAATCATTTTCTTGTGCTTATGCACGCAAAAGTACTTAACAGTGAAAAATAGGACACACCATTAAAACAGTGACGAAATAATGTGTTTAGGGTAACCAGGCAACACAATAACATGACCAGAATACCTGGATCAGCTGTTAAACCGCAGCAACAAACAATGGCAGGTTTTCAGTCTCTACCTACGGCACTGTGTTTTGATGAAAACGTTACCATACACTGGATTTTAATTTTTAGGTGAGAAGACACATAGAAGCAATTAAAGGACCAAAAAGTGGATCTTCTAGCAATGGGGAGACATTCTGAATAGCTGTGAGTTGTGCACCTGTGTTTCCACCAGGACCCTGCCACATGAGATTAGGTGTGGGATTTTCCACTTGTGGTGTCATGCCTGCACTTGAACATTTTCAAATTTTGAACCATTTCAGATTTCGAATGTTTGGATTAGAGATGCTCAACCTGTATACAATATTGGAGAAAAAAATAACATTAGAGTATAGATCATTAATAATGATTTTCATTATATTTTAGACCTGTTTATAATCCTTTACTGTCAATTAAGATGATGTAAAAATCCACTTTAAATTGAAAGCATGTGCAAAATTGGTGATTTCTATTATGAAAAGTATCTGTTGTAAAATTATATATGATTCTTATAATCCTAATCACATACACCTTATAGTTATTTATAATATGTGAAATATATGCCAAACTCTACCTTATTATTTCAATGACACATATTAGTCATAATTCAAAGGGACAGGCATCTCCTCAAGTCTTATAGAAATAAGGATTTTGCATATAAAGATGCATATGTGCACAGGTTAAACATCTTTGCAAAGAATTTTTGCATAGAAACAACTATCTAGTACTTTGTAAATAATATCACATCATTTTACTTTACATATATTTCCTTTTTTTTTTGCCTAGCATTTATGAAATGGCAAAATTTTAAAGCAAGGAAATAATTATTTGCATAAACTGAAACTCAAAACATACACTTATCAATTTAATACTAATAGAAAAGTAGTAACAAATTATCATTAAAATTTTGTAAATTAATACCGATGCTTAAATAAGTATAGCCAAATTTCCTCCACCTGCTTTACATGCTGAAAAGCACTAATTCCCTTGAGAGGCCTGTAACTAATTTACCCAACACATTTTTTTTTATCGATTCACAAACAATTTGTCTTTACATATTTTAAATTTGTCTTTAATAGTTTAAAAGCTTACAGATTTGACGGTGAACACAGAAACATTTATCTTTTTAAGAAGAACACTTTCCCTCTTTAATAGCTGGAGGAGCATCATGTTGTTTAGAGATAAACATAACAATTTTAATTTTTCCATAGGCAATTTTTATACTAGGTTCACAAGTTCCATTGAATTATATTTTTATAATATACCAATGCTGTAACTTAAAATCGTTTTTAAAAGAGGAAAAGATAACTCTTTTAGATTATAAAACACAGCATCTAACTGCAAAGTTGGAAATCACCCCTAAGCTGATTTATGGAAAACATAAGTTTATCTTGAGGTGCACAGTCTATTATGTAGGGCTATGCATACTGAGAAAAGACGTTCATCAGTGGACATTGTATGAGGCTTTGTTAGCATTATAATATTTTGGAACATTGGATGTAAAGTAACTTTAATGGGTTTTTCTAGCAGATTTTTGCTTGCAACTTTGTACTTGGCTTTAAGATGATTATTTTGGCATTAACGAGTGCTTACAAACATGGAGTATAATGAATGTCTAGATTGTAACCCACGTTATTCCACATACAGAAAAGGATATCAAATAGTGATCTCAGATAGTGTTCCATTGTTTTTATATACTGTGGGAAAAAATATGACTTAAACTCAGTAATTTGTAATTATAAATCTCACTTCCAAATAAAAATGCTTTAATTTTATTTTTAGTTTTTCAGTTGTATAGATAAAATATGGTCTTTTATTCATAACAACTTATATTTTATATTTTAGAATTTGCTAAAATTCAATATAATAAAACTCAATTTAGAAAAATTCAACCTTCTTGCATTGTTTTAATTCTTCATTTTAAACAGCTTTTGTAATCCAGGTTAGATAAACTCATTTGATATATAGTTACTTAGTTCCTATTTTGTTAAAGGTGTGCAGAAAAAATTGCTAACTAGAAATTTTACTAATTCTTTAAAAAATTATATTTGCTTAGCAAAAAAAAATTAGAAAATTTCGTGACTCAATTCAAAAGAAGAAAACCACATTAATGGCATCCATGAGTTTTTCACTTATTTTAGAATCAAAACACATTTGTGGTTATGACTTAATACTTAAAATGATACTGAAACATATTAGCATTGAAGTTTTCTCAGAGTAAACCAGTGTTATTGCCTGTGAATAATGTTGTGATTTCAGGTATAAGAAGAATATGATATGACACAGACCATCTGAGCCCAACCTTTCTTGACTCATCCTTGCCAAAAAAAAAAAAAAAAAAAAAAAAAAAGTCAGGAAAAGACAGAAGCTGCTTTTAACAATCTTTTTAGTCACAACTTACCCTCCCGCTAAGCTCATCTTTTAAAATAATAGTTTCTACATCTTATTTTTGTTTTTATGTCATCTCAGCATTTTGCATTGCATAGCTTTGTCTACCTGCTTTTGACAAGAAAACAATTGAGAGGGATGGTTAATGGATTTACTCATACACAAATAGTACTAATGATTTGTATTTGAAAAATACTTTGAATTAGTCACAAAACTTAAATGTCATTATCCTTTAAAAAAGAATGGAGACAAAAGGCAAGAGATGTTCTAACTGATAATTACAATTACATTAAACTTTGCTTATGGACAGGAACAGGAAAAAATATAAAACATAAAAGCAGATGCAAGTTTGGTAGAAGCCTGGGTAAAGTTTGTGCTTAATTTGGATTAAAAATTATATTTATATAATAAAACATCTTAGCAACATTAAAGCAAACAAATAGGCCAGGCACGGTGGCTCACACCTGTAATCCCACTGCTTTGGGAGGTCAAGGTGGATGGATCTCTTGAGGCCAGGAGTTCAAGACCAGCCTGGCCAACATGGTGAAACCCTGTCTCTACTAAAAATACAAAAACTAGTCAGGTGTGGTGCATCTGTAATCCCAGCTACTTGGGAGGCTAAGGCAGGAGAATCACTTGAACCCAGGAGGCAGAGGCTGCAGTGAGCAGAAATGGTGCCACTGCACTCCAGCCTGGGTGACAGAGTGAGACTCTGTCTCAAAACAAACACAACAAACGAAATGTCAGTTTTAGTACTGTCAAATATTTAAACTCTAACAATTCATGAAGGCTTGTCTTTTAAATTTTCCTTATAATTTTAGTAAGGTACCTTTAACACACTATAAAATTAATCAATTTTAAGTGTGTAGTTCAGTGGCTTTTAGTATAGTCACAGAGTTGTGCAACCATCCCCATAATCTAATATTAGAACGTTTTCATCACCCTAAAAGAAAATCCTATGGGCATTAGGAGTCATTCTCCATTCCAACTCTTCTTTACCTTTCCTCCCGTGACAATAACTGATCTATTTTCTGTAGATTTGCAATTAAAAAAATTAGGTATTTCACTTATAAAGGGAATCATATAATACATGTTTTTTTTGGTGTCTTTTTTACTTAGCTTAATGCCTTAAAACTTTACCTGTGTTATAGCGTGCAGCTGTACTTCTTTCTATTTATTGCTAAATAATATGTCATTGTATTAATATACTATACATTGTTTATTCATTCACCAGTTGAGAAAGCACGGGTTATCTACTTTTTGGCTAAAATGAACAATGCTGCTATGAAAATTCATGCACAAGTTTTCCATAGACATATGCTTTCATTTCTCTTGGGCACTTGGATTGAAATTGCTGAGTCATATGTAACGCTATATTTAACATTTTGATGGACTAAAAAACGCTTTTCCAAAGCAGTAGCACCATTTTCTATTTCTACCAACAATGTATGTAGGCTCCAATTTCTCTGCTTTGTAAACACTTGTTATTATCTTCTTTATTTTATCCTTCTTAGTATGTGGGAAATGGTATTTCATTGTGGTTTTGATTTGCATTTCATGATGACTAATGAGTTGGGCATCCTTTCATGTATTTATTGATAATTTGTATACCTTTGTTAAAATATAAATTCAAATTCTTTGCCTGTTTTTAATTGGGTTATTTGTCTTTCCATTGTTGAGTTGGAAGTGTTCTTGACATATTCTGCATGCTAATCCTCTCTCAGATAAATGATTGACAGATATTTGTTCCCATTTTGTAGGTTATATTTCACTATTGTTTTATTTGCCAGACAAACATTTTTAATTTTAATAAAGTCTAATTGAATGTTTAGATATTAGGATCACAGTTTAAATTGGAATGATATTTTCTAATAAATAAACTAAGATTTTAAAGGATTTTCTCTTAGTATTCTTTTGTAGGAAGTTAATTACAAATGTTAGGCCTTTGCACACACTTCTAAATTGTACCATCATAATTAATATTTTCTTCAGATTAGGAGACTTGTATTCAGAATCTAATAAAAGCCACAAAAATAAATTCCTGAAAAAATGCATGCATAATCGTGCATACAAAATGGTGCCTATGTTGTGACACCTCCTAATAAGAGTTTTTAGAATGGAAGATGGAACTCTGGCTGCATGGAAGCTATTGCTGCCAGATCCCATCTTCTTCTCTATAGATGATGAAATCAATTTTGAAAAGCTTCCGGATCATTGAATAGATATATTCTGCTGAATTGTAGAGAAAGTACTTTATGCAGTGAAAATTTAGCTACTTTTACCATAGGCACCTTGCCTTTTAGTTGTACTTCTTGTTTACACTTTCATTTTGATTCCCTGACACTTCTGTATAATTACATTAATGCCTTTGTTTCATATAGAACTAAACGTCTTGCCATCTCAATGCCAAAAACTTGAAATTTTTCGTCTAGAGAATGTTTGTCAAAATGAGATTGGACCCTGGTAATACTTTATTGCCAGTGCATTTTGCTGTGCCTCTTAGATTTAAAAATATTTTTTTCTTGAAAAGAGCAGTATACAAATATCAGATTAATGGAAATTCACATCACTGGGGACCATCAGGATCAATAAAGAAGGAGAGTGACAAAAGCAAAGGCCTTGGGAATCACAGTTTACCTTGGTAATAATTGCAAAGTGTTGATAGAATGATCATGATGAACGGAAACAATCATTGACATAAAAGTGAAAACTATCAATCAAATGTTAGTGAGTTAGCAAGTTATTTATCGAGTTCCTATGTTGTCAATGTTCTCATAGGTAATTTTCCTTGATGATAGTCAGAATCTTACAGCTCTCTGAAATCTATGGAGAAATCCAAATTCTCAGGCATCATAATAATATAAACTTGCTTGTTATTAGGGCTTTGCATTATAGATATAGATGTTTGTAATTTGAATTCTTCTCACTTTATTTAATCTTATTCTGGGGCCATACTTGAATGATTAATTGAGAAACAGAGGCAGGAGATTGTAGAATTAATGAAGACAAGAACCTCAATAAATATATGTATAGTGTATATATATGTATATATTTATTTATTTATATAAATCTAAAGGCTTTCAAGAATTTTTATTTTGTAATCACTGTAATGTAAGTTTTTAAACTTGAGAATAAAGACTCAGTGAACATGAAAACAGGTCCACGTAAAGCATAGAATGTAACAAACTCAACAGAATCTGAATGGCCCCTGAAACAATATGCTAGCATAATTGGAGCTCCAGAGGGAAAGGGGAGAAGCAATAGGAAGTAATATAGGCCTATTTCTTAAAGAAAAAATCGACAATACCAACCCCTATTTCCAAGAAGCACAAAGTGTACTAACAGGATAAACACAGAAAAAAATACACCTAAGCACATCATACTCAAACAGCTGGCAACAAAAAGAAGAGAATATATTAAATACAGCCAGAAAGAAAACACCCATTGTATGCTGGGGAAAAGATGATTCGAATGAAGGCTGACTTCTCAGAAGAGACCAGAGACAACAGAATATTGTTTAAAATACTGAAAGAAAAAAAATCAGCCTTTAAATATGTAGCCAATAAAAAAACTGAGTGAATGTATTGCAAGCAGTCATGTAATATGAAAAATACTATACTAGGAAAAGTTCTTCAAGATGGAAGAGAATGGTAGTAGATGGAAACTGAGAATCACCCTCAAAGACCTAAAGACAGAAATACCTACTAATCCCAGCCATCTCATTACTGTATATATAACCAAAGGATATAAATTGTTCCATTATAAAGACACATGCACAAGTATGTTCATCGAAGCACTACTCACAATAGCAAAGACATGGAATCCACCTAAATGCCCATTAAAATAGATTGAATAAAGAAAATATGGGACATATACACTATGGAATACTATGCAGCCATAAAAAGGAATGAGATAATATCCTTTGCAGTGAAAATGATGGAGCTGGAGGCCATTATCCTTAGCAAACTTATGGAGAAACAGAAAACCAAAGACTGCATTTTATCACTTATAAGTGAAAACTAAATAATGAAAACACATGGACACATAGAAGGGAACAGTACACACTGGGGCCCACACAGGTGGTGAGTGGAAGGAAGGAGGGGATCAGGAAAAATAACTAATGGGTACTAGGCTTAATATTTTGGTACTAGGCTTAATATTTGGGTGATGAAATAATCTGTACAATTAACCCCTATGACAACAGTTTACCTATGTAACAAGCCTGCGCATGACTTAAAATTAAAAAATAAAAATAAAAAAAGAGAAAAATCACATGAAGAAAAGAGTAGCATCAAAAATTAAAGATATGTGAGTAAATATAAAAAGCTGTTATTTTCTCTTAAATATGTATATTTCTTAAAATTGAATTAACTGTTAATAGCATAAATATTAATGCATTATAAGGGTTATAACAAATGTAGAAGTGAAATATATGATAACAATTGACAAAAGATGGAGTAAATAGACCTATTCTCTTGTAAGTTTCATATATTACATGTGACTTAATAAAATATTAATTCTGCCATATGTTGTTAGCATATTTAAAGTCATTAAGAAAACAATGTAACTAAGAAGTATAGCTAAAAATACAAAAAATAGATGTAATAAGCTACTAAAAAGTAAAAGTTAAGAAAAGAATAAGAGAACAAACAAGAAATAGAACAAATTTAAAAACAAATAGCAGGTTAGTAGATTTACATTCAATCACATTAATAGTTATATTAAATGTGAATGAGTGAAACAGTCAGGCTAAAACAGATTGTGTCAGACTGGATAAAGAGCAGCTTCAAATTATATACTGTCTTAAAAAGACTCATGTTAAATATAAAAACAAATCTAGACTAAATTTAAAAGATGGAAAACAATATACAATACAAAAATCTTATGAAAATCAGACACATAAAACTACAAGTCTTTATAGTTTTATTTATATGGATTTTAAAAATAAGCAAAACAAATTATTTTGATAGAACAACTGTTGTCTCTGGTAGGAGTGGGGGACTTACTGTAAAGCAACACAGGAAACTTTCTTGGACAACTCAAGGATGTTCTATACATTGATGGAAGTTGTAGCTACACAGATATACACATTTGTCAAAATTCACGGAAGTGCACATTTAGGATCTGTGCTACTACTGCAGATAAATGCACTTCAATTAGTAAAAGTATGAGACCATAAACAAGGAATTGTATGCAATGAATGCAACAAAAAGAGCAGCAATATTTTCTTAAAATCCACAATAAATTTACATATTTCTGAAAACAGAAATATTAATAGAAATATGTGAGGCAATCATCAAAGGACATAAATTAAATTAGGTATGAATCAAGAATCAGAGAAGTGTCTCTTCTACCTTATTTTTTTAAGTAAATATAAGTTGGATGAAACCACAAGAAATTCATAATAGAGGAAATCTGTTAGGAAAAACCTAAAGTGAGAAAAAATATAAATAAATTCAATTACAAATTATCTGAAAATATGTTTCAATTCACATAAAATACTTGAATATTAACTACATTTGGTTGTTCAAACATGTGAAAAGCATAGCCTATAATAGAGGATCAAAAATTGATAAGGAATATCTCTTAATTCTAAAATTATTTTAAAATAGTGTCTAAGCAAATGATTACTGTAATTGGGCAGGTCATAAACTATACATTTCTAAAATAACTGGAAGTAAAAGCTAATATATTACTGAATACTAATTACTAATATATAGTATTAATATTTCTGATAAACGATTGTTAGCAAGTTGCTATTCCTTTTTATATTCTTCTTTTAATAAATGAAGTATAGAAGTAATATATGTCGTGAAAGAATTTAAAAATATCAGCAACGCAAATATCATAAAACAAAATTACCCTTTATCATATCTTTTGAATGTATATTTTTTAGATTTGTAAAAGTAACAAGAATTTAATTGCAAAATAATTGCAATTAAGTTTTTAGATTTTTTCAAATTTAAAAAATATACTTTCGAAATATGCTTATATCTCACAGAATTCAACTCACACTTTTCAATCCTCATTCTTCAGTAAATGAAAACATCTATATTTTTTAGAGGACAGTGATTACCCCCTTTTTACTCCACATGACTCCGGTGGATAAAATCCCATCCCTTTGGCCTCAAGGGCTGACACATGATTAAAACTATAAATTGAAAATTTCCCTAGGATACTCCCTGGGGAATATTTTTAAACTTCCATGGGATATGACTCCAGGGAAGAAAATTCTTGCCTTGATGTTTGCTAAGCCAGCTGATATAAACTTGGAGTTTCTGTGAACATCCCTGGACTGCCTGGAAAAAGTGCCATCTGCCAACATGCCAAGCAAAACAGCTGAGAGAAGGGCAAAGAGTAAAAAGAATCTTGATGATGTTTAGTAAGTTCTGAACTCACCCCTATGTTTTCTATTCTATGAATCCTTCATCTCATTTTTTTGTTACTGTGTAATTAGGCATATTTGAATTGGGTTCCTATCATTTGCCACTGGAAGAGTCCTGACTGCCACAATATCACTGGAAAGAATCAGGTGACCTGAGTTCAATGTCAGTCTATCTCTCCCTCCTAGCAGAGCAACAGGGGAGGACAATTCAGTTAAATTTGCTACTTCTATTTTCCTTTCTACTGTAGTGGATTAATGTGAGGATTAATATAACGCTTAGCACAGTGCTGGAAAAATAGTAAATACCCAATAAGTGTTCATTTATATTATTAACTTTATCATACCAGTATCTTACCATTATTTCAGGCATGATGTATTATTTTAAAAATTAATTCGACCATAATTTGAACAAGTGTTGTGCTTCATGATAATAAGTACACATGTTTTAGACGATGCATGTTACTGCCTCTTATTTTAAACTTTCCTCACTATTCATCATATAAACATTCTAGGAATCTTGAAATCTACTATTGTAGACATGAAGAGACATCCTCTACCCTCTCCTTGATGATATTTTATACATTTATGTACCCACATATATCCACATCTGTCAATGTATCAAAACTACAAATATGAATACGGTAACTATTAACATTTAAATTAAAGCCCTTACTCTAGTCTGTAGCTCTGGAATTTTATGTTTTAAAAACTGATGTTAAAATACACAGGTTCCATTTTCTTAGATATTTGATATTGTGTAAATATCAAATTTTATATTGCATAAATATCAAATTACTATATCTTAAAAATTAGATAAGTATTGTATAAAATGAGGCCACTACTAAAATAAAAGTATCATTGGCAATTTACATGTAATTATGAAACCACAAACTCATTGTAAAAAGATATAAAATTATGATCAATGACCTAAAAACTTTGTTTTTAAAGTTATCATGCTTCTAAAACTACCTGATCTTAATTATTTAAGGCAATAAACTTGCTAGTTGACTATTGAAAGTGTACACATATAAATAGCCCAATATATGCAACATTTATACCAAAAGAAATATGAGCGATTTCATTTAATTACAATTCTGATTTTTGCATTTCCGTCTGTTGTCTTACAGTAAATAAATTACTACTTACAGTAATTTATCTTTTTAACCAGTGATGTAACTTAGTACAGTCACTTCAGTATAAATTGCAAGACTCAAATTTTGGACATATCTGTGAAATATGAAATAATTCTATGTGCTCTTAGGCACTAATGGTGCCATATTATTTGTGTGAAATGTATTTTCTAAGCATTTTGTTAAATATGATACTCTTTTGATATGCAAATGGAAGAAGTGAGAACTGCATATGGAAATTAATGATGAACAAGTGGTATTCTTGTTTGCACTGTATTCTGAGGCTATGGTAAGGCACACTGTATTTTTGCATATGGAAAAATTGTGTTTTACCAATGTCAAAATGAGATCCCATAGATCAAGACTATTACAGAATAGGGTATACTAGAAAGCAACCAGGATTAATGTAAAGATCAAATCAGAGGAAAGAATATATAATGACTGTTTTCAACATGAGAATGAATGTAGAACATTTTGCCTCATCTTTTGAGAATTCTAAGAGAAATATTTTATGGAAAAAATGTATTGAAGGACACAGCAAGCACTTCAAGTTGTTCCCCCAAAAAAGACATAGTTGGATTTTGTAATGGTAAAAGACTACCTTCAATGGCTAATTTCTGAGCTGTCTTGTTAGTTTTCTTTGTTTACTTGATCATTTTTTTTTAAACAGAAACTAGCATTCAGTGAGTAGCTACTATGTATGAGCTTCTACATGAGCAGGGATACCAGCATGCCTCACAAATTATTACATCCAATTCACTCAGTTATGGGCAGATGGACAAGCTTTGAGAAGTCAAGAAATGTGTCCAAAATCAGATATCTGGTAAAATGACAGACACATGGCAAATATGAATAACTTCAGTTTCCGTGGGTTTGTTTGTTTGTTTGAGGCAAGGTCTTCCTCTGTAGCCCAGGCTGGAGTGCAGTAACACAATCACTGCACAGTGCAGTCTCAACCTCCTGGGCTGAAGTGACCCTCCCGCTTCAGCCTCCTGACTAGCTGAGACTGCAGGCACGCATCACCATGCCTGGCTAAGTTTTTTATTTTTATTTTTATTTTTATAGTGACAGGGTCTCACTATGTTGCCCAAGTTGGTCTCAAACTCCTGGTGATAAGTGATCCTCTTGCCTCAGCCTCCCAAAGTGCTGGTGTGAGCCACTGTGCCAAGCCTTCAGTATAAATTTTAACCACAAGAAGCTGTTCCTGCTTATCCAGGAGTGTTTATGTATGTGTGTTTATAAGTAAAGCAATCTTATAGATTTTTCAAAGAAACAAAAGTTGCCAATTATTTTAAGGGAGCATCCTTAATTAAATTAAATTTATATAATATGATATTAAATTGGACAATATATCTTTAATTATCATTTTCAGCTCAGATATGTGCATAAAAATCTGGGTCTGTTGTCTGCATCATTAGTTTGGATTATTCCTTTTAACCTTATATTTCCAAGTATACATGAATTTCATTTTGCATTGTCTTTCATAACATTAAAAATTAATAATAAATGATTCATTTATTATTTTAAAAACGCTCATTCAATGATATGGTTTAACTCTCATTTGATTATCAAATTTCTTAATCTAAAATTTTTATTCTGATTATTATTGGGCAGTTTCATAATTCTAATGAAACATGTTATTGAACTATGCTAATAAATAAGACTATTTTGAAAATGATGTCTAAAACATCAATTTGAATTGTGGAACTCTTCCTAGGCCTATAGTGAGTAGTAAGTATTATATAGCACTGAATAGTATAAATTTTGGAATCAGAAGGATTATAACATAGAAATAGGAGTGACCTTTTGTAAATGACTTAACCATCTTTGACTCTTGGTTCTTTCATCTGCGAATGGCACAATATCTTTTGTGAGGAGTAATCAGATAGCATGAGATTGGCAGAACCTTCTTGTTTTTCAACAAATATCATATCTCAGACTTCCTAACTTAGTAATACAATGTCCAGATTTAACTAGCCACATAGACACATAGTCAATGCCTCCTTTGCAGTCGTGCATGGCCACGCTACTATGATCTACGCAATGAAATATCTATAGTTGTAATGTATAAAGCTTCAGGTTTTGTCATAATGGAAAGTAGAGTGCCCTCTCTTCTCTTGTTCCCTTTTTTGCTTGTAGGGAATGCAGGTCTTGGATCATAAAGTAGAATCTCTGGATTGGGAACAGAAGCAAAGAGCTAGTAACTTGGAGCCCTGCCTCTATAAAGACACCATATCCACACAGAGTATTATGCAAGTCAAGAAAAATTCTCAAATTTTAAATTGTGTACAACTTATCTGAGTAACTTGTGGAAATTCAAAATTTGATTCGAAAGATCTTGGTGGGAACTGAATAGTGCATTTCCAAGAAGCTCTCAGAAAGTGTTTATGTTGCTGATCCAAGGACTGAACATTGAATATTAAGAATGTAAGACATTTACTCACAGTCTGTTACACATGTGAGAGAGAAAAACCTATCTTGCCTAAATCATTTTTATTTTGGTCTTTGTTATAGTGGAGAACTTGAATACCAACTACTATAATGTGTGAATTTCTTAGTGTGATGACTTCCTGAAATGAAGCTTCCAATAAAAGATTAATATTATCTGTATTAGCACTATTGAATTATTAGTAATCATTGAAAAATGCTTCCAATTAAAAAACTTGTGGAATTCTCTATGAAACAACTTAAAAAATCTTTACCAATTAGATAATGTTCTCTTTCTGTACAGGTGTGTACATTTACACAGATGCATAAACATATTGAAATATTATATATGTGTATGTATATGTTATATGTTGGTATATTAAATAGTATCCTCAAAAGCTAATACCACCTAGTATTTACAAGGCGATCTGTAATCACATTTATTTCTGCCATAAGTGATGTGTGAATCACAATCAGGGATTGAAAAATTCCTCAGAGATCAGATCTGAAGCATACGCATTATGAATTGCCCACGCATTGAAATCTAACCTCTCTTCCCCATGGAAAACTCAGGGAATTAGTATTCAGTATTATTGTATCAGAATTTAAATACATGATTTAGCCATGGCTATAATGCAATTTAGATTGTAAATTATAAGATATCATGTACCCCAATTATACTACATAAATAATGGATAGGAAGAGTAAAGGTAGAGAAAATTATCGTACCAGTAATTTTAAAAAATCTAATTTTATATAATCAGAGAAAGAGAAGTTCTTTGAGGCAACCTTGTCTACACAGCTAAATGGATTATGATTTTAAAAAATTTAAGTAAAATTACTCTCTGTAGGTCAAGAAATGTTCCATAATTATTCAGAGAAATATATATTCTCTAAATGGATAATTAAGATGCAATTATATTTCATTGACTACTGCTAAGCTTGGAGAGATAAAAAAAGAGTTTAGACATTATCTAAAAGGTAAATATGTACTGAAGTATCTATCTCCACTGATTAAAAACAGTCACTTAAATTATTTAAACTGAATTTATATTATCAGTGGACACAGGGCTATAAAGCTGAGAAGCAAATCTACATAGTTTAGTGAGACATAATAAGTAAATCCTTACCTTTGACAATGCTAAGTAAATTATTTGCATAAGAGTAAATGATGTTTTAAGTATTACATTGGCAACATTAAATAACTAATGAAAATTTATATTAAGCAACATGGTTATAAATATTATAGTTTTAGTCTAACTCACTTTAATTCTGGTCTTTATTTTCCCTGTCTCTCTTTTTTCCCTTTCCTTTTCACACAATAAGCCACTTTATTTATTTATTTATTTTTTTTAAAAACAAGCATTTTTTTTTCCATAAAAACTACTATATTTAAGAAATTAATTCAGAAAAGTTGCAGCATACATCAACATACAAAATCAGCTGTATTTTTATATATTAGCAGTCTTTTTTTTTTCTTTTTTCTTTTATTATTATTATTATTATTATTATTATACTTTAGGTTTTATGGTACATGTGCGCAATGTGCAGGTAAGTTACATATGTATACATGTGCCATGCTGGTGCGCTGCACCCACCAACTCGTCATCTAGCATTAGGTATATCTCTCAATGCTATCCCTCCCCCCTCCCCCCACCCCACAACAGTCCCCGAAGTGTGATGTTCCCCTTCCTGTGTCCATGTGTTCTCATTGTTCAATTCCCACCTATGAGTGAGAATATGCGGTGTTTGGTTTTTTGTTCTTGCGATAGTTTACTGAGAATGATGATTTCCAATTTCATCCATGTCCCTACAAAGGACATGAACTCATCATTTTTTATGGCTGCATAGTATTCCATGGTGTAGATGTGCCACATTTTCTTAATCCAGTCTATGATTGTTGGACATTTGGGTTGGTTCCAAGTCTTTGCTATTGTGAATAATGCGGCAATAAACATACGTGTGCATGTGTCTTTATAGCAGCATGATTTATAGTCCTTTGGGTATATACCCAGTAATGGGATGGCTGGGTCGAATGGAATTTCTAGTTCTAGATCCCTGAGGAATCGCCACACTGACTTCCACAAGGGTTGAACTAGTTTACAATCCCACCAACAGTGTAAAAGTGTTCCTATTTCTCCACATCCTCTCCAGCACCTGTTGTTTCCTGACTTTTTAATGATTGCCATTCTAACTGGTGTGAGATGGTATCTCATTGTGGTTTTGATTTGCATTTCTCTGATGGCCAGTGATGGTGAGCATTTTTTCATGTGTTTTTTGGCTGCATAAATGTCTTCTTTTGAGAAGTGTCTGTTCATATCCTTCGCCCACTTTTTGATGGGGTTGTTTGTTTTTTTCTTGTAAATTTGTTTGAGTTCATTGTAGATTCTGGATATTAGCCCTTTGTCAGATGAGTAGGTTGCGAAAATTTTCTCCCATTTTGTAGGTTGCCTGTTCACTCTGACGGTAGTTTCTTTTGCTGTGCAGAAGCTCTTGAGTTTAATTAGATCCCATTTGTCAATTTTGGCTTTTGTTGCCATTGCTTTTGGTGTTTTAGACATGAAGTCCTTGCCCATGCCTATGTCCTGAATGGTATTGCCTAGGTTTTCTTCTAGGGTTTTTATGGTTTTAGGTCTAAAATTTAAGTCTTTAATCCATCTTGAATTGATTTTTGTATAAGGTGTAAGGAAGGGATCCAGTTTCAGCTTTCTACATATGGCTAGCCAGTTTTCCCAGCACCATTTATTAAATAGGGAATCCTTTCCCCATTTCTTGTTTTTGTCAGGTTTGTCAAAGATCAGATACTTGTAGATATGTGGCATTATTTCTGACGGCTCTGTTCTGTTCCATTGATCTATATCTCTGTTTTGGTACCAGTACCATGCTGTTTTGGTTACTGTAGCCTTGTAGTATAGTTTGAAGTCAGGTAGTGTGATGCCTCCAGCTTTGTTCTTTTGGCTTAGGATTGACTTGGCGATGCGGGCTCTTTTTTGGTTCCATATGAACTTTAAAGTAGTTTTTTCCAATTCTGTGAAGAAAGTCATTGGTAGCTTGATGGGGATGGCATTGAATCTGTAAATTACCTTGGGAAGGATGGCCATTTTCATGATATTGATTCTTCCTACCCATGAGCATGGAATGTTCTTCCATTTGTTTGTATCCTCTTTTATTTCATTGAGCAGTGGTTTGTAGTTCTCCTTGAAGAGGTCTTTCACATCCCTTGTAAGTTGGATTCCTAGGTATTTTATTCTCTTTGAAGCAATTGTGAATGGGAGTTCACTCATGATTTGGCTCTCTGTCTGTCTGTTATTGATGTATAAGAATGCTTGTGATTTTTGCACATTGATTTTGTATCCTGAGACTTTGCTGAAGTTTCTTATCAGCTTAAGGAGATTTTGGGCTGAGACAATGGGGTTTTCTAGATATACTATCATGTCATCTGCAAACAGGGACAATTTGACTTCCTCTTTTCCTAATTGAATACCCTTGATTTCCTTCTCCTGCCTAATTGCCCTGGCCAGAACCAGGAGCTGGTTTTTTGAAAGGATCAACAAAATTGATAGACCGCTAGCAAGATTAATAAAGAAAAAAAGAGAGAAGAATCAAATAGATGCAATAAAAAATGATAAAGGGGATATCACCACCGATCCCACAGAAATACAAACTACCATCAGAGAATATTACAAACACCTCTATGCAAATAAACTAGAAAATCTAGAAGAAATGGATAAATTCCTCAACACATACACCCTCCCAAGACTAAACCAGGAAGAAGTTGAATCTCTGAATAGACCAATAACAGGAGCTGAAATTGTGGCAATAATCAATAGCTTACCAACCAAAAAAAGTCCAGGACCAGATGGGTTCACAGCCGAATTCTACCAGAGGTACAAGGATGAGCTGGTACCATTCCTTCTGAAACTATTCCAATCAACAGAAAAAGAGGGAATCCTCCCTAACTCATTTTATGAGGCCAGCATCATCCTGATACCAAAGCCTGGCAGAGACACAACAAAAAAAGAGAATTTTAGACCAATATCCTTGATGAACATTGATGCAAAAATCCTCAATAAAATACTGGCAAACAGAATCCAGCAGCACATCAAAAAGCTTATCCACCATGATCAAGTGGGCTTCATCCCTGGGATGCAAGGCTGGTTCAATAAGCCACTTTAATCTGACTTTTGCCACACAGATTTAGAAAACTATTCATTCAGAGATCAAAATGTCTTAGCTGGCAAATCAAATGAAAAACTTTTAGTTCCATTTGCTTGTCTGTATCATAATCTTCTGAAAATCCCCTCCTCCCTGAGTTTCGGCATTTCTATTCTTTCTATTTCCCGAACTACTCCAGCAATTCTCCTCCCAATAGTCATCATCCTCTGACCATCCCTTAAATACAGCAGGTCACCTTTCCTGTCCTCCTCTCTTCTCACCCAACTTCTACGGTTCTCAAACTTCTTTAGTTTACTGACACCTTTGAGAATCCAATGAATATGACTCTTCTTCCCAGAGGAAATTATAAAAAATCAAATTTTAAGGTAATGTCAGGAGATTCACAGATTCCCAAAAGCCAAATGTAGGGCATCCCTGATTAAAAGACTCTGCTATCTAAGTTTTTTCATACATTTGTGTGGCTTTCGTGACTATGCTTTGTTGACAGATTCCATAGCTCTTTTTTAGTTCAGTCCAAAAGCTTCCATAATGGTTCCAGTGTTCAGTTAGACAGCTACTTTGGAAGATCAGAGTTATATCTCATATGCAGTATATGCCCATAAGTTAATATACCATAATCCCTCATTAAAACATCTACTGTCTATCTTGATTGATGGCCCCATAGCCAGTAAGAAATATCCTCATTCTTTACCTGTTCCTCTGCTTAACTCCATATTATAGAGTCACTCAGTGTATTTTGCTGATTTTTGCTCTCTAAAATATTGTTTATTTTTTGTTTCTGGCTGTCATCACCATGACAGCCTCTCATTAGGGTTTTTGTGTCTTCTAAATTATTACAATAGCACCTTGTCTTTTCTCATGGTAGCCTCTCTTCTCAGAGTCACTGGATTTAACGCTTCAACTTGTTTCACCAGCTTTATTGGCTCTCCATTATCTACAGAATAAAAAAAGAAAGGAGACAAGGAAGGAAAGAAGAAAGGAGGGAAGGAAGGAAGGAAGGCACCATCTGTAACTCTTTTAGCCCTTGCCCTCTTCCCTTAATGGAGGTGGCAGATAAATTTTCTCCTTCTTCCATTGCAGATAGAGATGATCATATGATTCAGAAAAGACAAAGAAATCACTAAGGATCTTCTGGACAGTAGTTTCCGCCATGATAAAGAGAGAGTGCTATGTATGTAAAGAGATCAACTTTTGCTCCCTTACTAATCTTTCTGCTTTGGTCATGATTGCAAGAAAACAATGTCTTCAACTCCAAGAGCCACCATTTGACTACAGGTTGCTTGGGGTTTATCAAGCCCAAAGATGAAAATCAACACTCTTTCATGTTGGAGGGGAACGATGGGAAGCTCTTGAATTCTTTTATTCCTTTTAATGAACTTTTATTTTAAGTTCCGGGGGTACATGTGCAAGATGTGCAGGATGTGCAGGTTTGTTATGCAGGTAAATGTGTGCCATGGTGGTTCGCTGCATAGATCAACCCATCACCCAGGTCTTAAGCCCAGCATCCATTAGCTGTTCTTCTTGATGCACTCCCTGCCCCCACACGCACAACAGGCTCCAGTGTGTGTTGTTGCCCCCATGTGTCTTAATGAATCGATAAATCCCCAAACTATTACACTTATGTGCTGCTAGTTGAGCAGAGAATCTACTTTTTTATTAATAGCTTAAATAACCGATAGTAGTTTTCTTGACTTGTGGCATAAACAGTAGTAAATCATGCACATTAATTCTTGCCAACTTACCATTTCCGCAAATAGAACTAAATACCATTTTCCAAACATAGTAAGCATTTTCAAACCTACATTCTTGTAGTTCAGGTCCCTGCCTAGGACTTTATCCCATATGTATTTTTCTGAATGACTTTCATCTCTTCCTTTGATATCCTGTAAAATCTTACCTCTTTCAAATCTGTCCTCTGTTACTAGACACTTCTATGTTACCACAGTCCATTGAACAACAACAAAAGAAATTGGGAAGGGAAGGTCTTAAAAAATGTGTCTGTTTGCCTGTCTTAGGTTCTGTTTCCTCATGGTTGAAGATTTTGTTTATGTTTCTCCAGTTTTAACAAGTGCCCACCTTTAGAATGCTAGAAGAGCTAGAATACGTATTTTTTTCTGAAAGCTTGAGTTGTTCATTGAGTTTCATTTTAGCTTTCCTCATATAGTTTTGTTGTTGTTTTATACACAAAAGGTGAAAATAATTTCAAAGAAATTTTTAAAACATTTTCTAAGATAATCCATTTAAGATCAATTTGTGTATGAACCTATCATATCAAAAATGAGTATATGTAAGAGAAAATTCATTTTCTTTGAAGTAGAGGATCTCTGGCTTTGGTTATACATCAAGAATATTGGCCAAACACTGTGGCTTACACTTGCATCCCAGCACTTTGGGATGCTGAGGTGGGTAGATCACCTGAAGTCAGGAGTTCAAGACCAGCCTGGCCAACATGGTGAAACCCCGTCTCTACTAAAAACACAAAAAATTAGCTGGGCATGGTGGCAGGTGCCTGTAATCCCAGCTATTTGGGAGGCTGAGGCAGGAGAATCACTTGAACCCGGGAGGCGGAAGTTCCAGTTAACTGATATCGTCCCATTGCACTCCAGCCTGGGCAACAAGAGCAAAACTCCATTAAAAAAAGAAAAAAAGATAGAGGCGATACAGGCTGCTGTATTCTTAAATTTGCTTCCTGTGAAGCTACAAGACAGGACTAGGTAGCCAAACCTTCTGTCTACTCCCATAGCACACTATGTTTCTTCTTTCACAAGACTTTACAGTTTATCGCTGCCTTGTACTCACCATTTAGTTTGTCTCCTTCACTGAATTTTAAACTCCTTGAGGGCAAGGACTTGGTTTTATTTACTCTTATATCACCCACACTTAGGACAAAGCCTGGTTCATATTTACTAAAATTAGAAATGTTTTCTTTTAAATTTACTCTTAAGTTATAATACAAAAATATTATATCTCTACAAGTATGAAGTTTTTTCTAAGTGTATAATCAAATGTACCTATATAATAATATTCCATAGTTTTATGCATTGAAGAGCTTTTGGGAAAAAAAAAGCCTATTAATAATGTTTCCAGCATTTTGTAACTAATTCCATAATGATGCCTTTTACGGTGGTCAGAGAGGCATAGGACTGAGTTGACGATGTTGTTATTCACCCAAGGAAGGATGACGTAGATAAGGCAGGACTTAACCTACCACTGGAGACTACACCCTACCTCTGCAAGACATTAAGCCCTCGCCAGTTCCTATTTTCTCTTTTCCAAGATTGCAAACCTCATCTCCCCAGGGTTTACAATCCCTGACAGTCTGTAAATCAGCAGGTATAAATTCTGCTTCTAATTTGTAATTACTGGGTCCACATCTCAACAAGTTAGATTAAGAATTATTAAAATCACCTTTATTTAATTAGAGAACATGTTTCTCACTAAATATGAAATAGTATGGTTTGAAATATAATGTTGTGTGCCTTGAAGTTGCTTTTTAGGTTACTTTTCTTTTTATCTTTTTGGTCAATGTTCCATGATTCATTCACCGGCTCTATATTCTACCCAAGCTTATTATAGCACTAATATTGATAATGTTCAATTTTATGCATATTTTTCAAGAATATTTGTTCCTGTTAGAAAAAAAAACAAGGAGAGCAGGTTGTAGAATGGAAACTGACTGTTGGATCTCGAATTCTTATCCATTTTCTGGGAACAGTCCCTATTATTAATGTATATTATTACTTCAAGTATGTCAGAAAAGGCGACAAACAGTCAGAGGCAGGAATTTCTCCCTAATTCACTCTGCCTAGCCAGCAAAATGTAACGCAAAATTATTCAGGGGAAAAATACAATTTTCTGTCATCTCTGTCATACACTGATAACAAAGCTACAGGCTAATATGTTTTGATATTTTTGTCACTCGTTTATCATGTGACCTTTCATGCTATCATTAATAGAGCTGAGGGACAGAGCAGATACACTGAAATAAGGGTGTGGAGAAGTCAGATTGCTTCTCTAACAACCAACGGTCAGTCACAGCAATTTATGCTTTTCTCCAGTATAGCCCTGACTGAAGAAGAGGAATTGTTATTAAAATTTGATACTACTGTCTAGGTTCTGCCACCTAGAATTTGCAACTTTTAGCAATGATGGGAATACTGGAGGGTTAATAAATTTCCCTTTGAATTATGATATTAATACAATACAACGTGCCTGTTCAGATATTCAGAGCATATATATGAGAAAATGTATCCTAGACATTTGAACATTGACTATTAGTCATACTCTGATTTGGTAAATCCAGAGAGCACATTAAAATATTATTGCTGAAATTGCTCTGCATGTGTTCAGCAAAAACTGTTGATATTTTTAAAGTATAGATAAACCAAAATAATTTGTGGTGCTGGGGATTGTGAAATGGACACCCCAAAGTTTAATTCATCTTGTATTTTCTTTAATGATAGATGATACCTGGTTTAAATTTGCATGCAGCCTAACACCATTTCTGACAATGGTCTGGTTTTTATGTAGCCCGTAGAGGCTGGACTGTTAAAATTCCAATATAAAACTAATTTATACTTGACATTAATGAGTTAAGAAATGTTTTATATAGTACGTCAGGGCAGGGAAAGAACTTTACAGGTTATACTAAAATCAAATTATGTCTGAATACCACCATTATGTACAAAAATGAAAAATTGTTCCCCAATCTTGGTTAAGTGCTAGTACAAAGCTCGATGTTTTTACTGTTTATATAAGGCAACAATTTTGCTTTCTTTTTCCCCATATAGAAGTATGATAATATGGAGGTAAAGTATTAAAAATTTAAAGTATGTACATCTATAAAGGTTATGAGAAAATATAGGGTTTTGTTATAAAACTGTTAGTATTAACCTAAACTCCTTTATTAAACAACAACAAGAAATAATAATTGTATCCCTTTCAAGAATATTTTAAAAATACAAATAAGTCAGAAAATGACCTTTCCACAAGGAAAAAAGAAGTAAGATTGAGAGTTTTATGTAGAATTGTTAAGTAGGTGCCAGAGAGACTGTGAACATGTATAGTGAATTCTTAAATTTTATTATGATACATCTTATGAGAGTTACAGAGCATTTTTATAATCAAAATCGGCACTTACTAATTGGATAAAACTACTAGCATGATGGTTTTTAAAAATTCAATTTATTTTGGAATTTTGCTTGTCATATGTGTATCTTAATATTAATGCAAAATAACACAAACTTTATACTTCAAATGAGCTTTGTAAGTAAAAATAATTTGTGTAAGTATTTTATGGGAATTCTACTTGTGTTTTGAACTCACATGATCAGAAATTGTTTATTGCATGTTTATTTTACTGCATAATATGATATAAGCACGTTTGCATTTGTGAAGACGTGCTTATATAATAAACAAATGCAGAACATTTTGATAAAACAATGTATCAGTGTATTCATATTAATTAATGGAGGAATTCAGGAAAATATTAATTGTATAGCTCATGGAATTTATTTCATAGAATGGCATATAACAAACCTTATTAACAAATACAAACTCAGTAATATAATCATATTAAAGTTAGAGCATTTGCTTTTAGAAGATGACACATAAATGTCTTTTAATATAATGTTCAATTCTCACTTTGTATTCTTTCATTATACCGTACTCAAGCAAGGATTTGCTAAGAAGAACTTTCATATAACTTCTCCATCATGAAAGATAACTTTGGCATGGGAGAGAAACTTCAATTGAAGGGTCAGAGTTGATTCAGTATATGCCTGGTTCATCCTCTGAATCCCATGAACAGATTATTCACCAAACTGAGTCTTACAAAATTCCACTTTTTTTTTATATCATGAATAGCTGGTTATGAGAAGAAAGTGGAAAAGGTTGGGGAAAAGAAAATGAAGAGGAAGGTTTCTACTTTCATAAAGCAAATATCCTGCATGTGAAGCAAAGACATCCAAAGAAATTTGTATTGGGTCATTCCGGAAGGGAATTCTAAATGGCTTAGCTTCTCCAGGATGCAAAGTTATGTATTACATGCTTGCCTAATTACCATTTAAGGGAGTTTCTGGAAATAGAGTGTTAGCACAATTTAAAGGAGTTTATTTTTTTTCCTTACATAAAAATCTTATCAAATGTATTTCACCGATTTTGTGAAAATTTTTTAAAAGTTACATATTGCTAAATATACATATGTACACTTTTTTTCCTGTTATTAGGGTTTGAGGATTGATAGTGGGGTGCAAAGCTAAATGGAAAAAGATCCTAAGTTAAGCTTCTACACTCAGCTTCAGTGGGATATGTGTTCTGTTTTTATTGTAATTGTAACATTATTATAAAGCTGTAAAATTAAGTTTTTTTTTAATTTTTTAAGACTATAATTGGATGCTTAACAGAAAAAAGTGATTTCAAGTCCGCTATTCCTGTTTGCATGTAAATAAAGCCCGAGTCACAAACAAAGCCAGCAACCTCACATACTTGCCTTCAGTGGTAAAGGATGGAGAGCCTGCCTGCTACCAATCAGCAAGTGGTTGCTATGGTTACAAGGTCAGGAAATATGCCTTTTCCCCAGTTGTCCAAGGCTTGCACATGTCACTTTTGAAACTATGAATTTTATATACAGGTCAGGAGATGCATACCAAAGAAATAAACAGTGAACTGGACCATAATGACAGCTAACGTTCAAATGTCCTTGGATTTTTTACATATCTAGGCAAACACATTTTGTTATTTTGAATGGATTGGGTTTTGTTTGTTTGTTTTAAATATTTTTTGAACAATTTTTTGTCTAATAAAATTTTATGTGTTAGCTTGAAATTGTGTTCCTGTATTGTAAGCCTACATCAATAACATGTTTCAGAAAAGATTTATCTTTTCCTCTTTTAAAAACTATTTTAAATTGCAGCATTGGAATATTATAAAAATACAATGTCATGGGACTTGTGAACCTAGTATAAAAATTGCCCTATAGAAAAATTAAAATTGTTATGTTTATCTGTAAACAACATGATGCTCCAGTTATTAATGAGGTAGTGTTCTTTTTAAAAAGATAAATGTTTCTGTGTTCACAGTCAAATGTGTAAGCTTTTAAAATATCTAACAAATTATGAAAAATTAATCTTGTTTGTAAATCAATAAAAAAAAAATTGTTGGGTAAATTAGTTACAGACCTCGCAACGGAATTAGTGCTTTGCAGCACATAAATCAGATTGAAGAAATTTGATATTTATTTAAGCATTGGTATATTTAAAAAAATGTTAATGACAATTTGATACTATTCTATTAGTATTAAATTGATATTTATATTAAAAAATTAAGTGTATGTTTTGAGTTTTTTATGGAAATAATTATTTCCTTGCTTTAACATTTGTGCCATTTCATAAATGCTAAGCAAAAAAAAGAAGAAAATATATATAAAGTAAAATGATGTAATATTATTTACAAAGTGCTAGATAGTTGTTTCTATGCAAAAGTCCTTTGCAAAAATGCCTTACCTGTGTAAATATGCATCTTTATATGCAAAATCCTTATTTCTATTAGACTTGAGGGGATTCCTGTCCATTTGAAATATGACTAATATGTGTCATTAAGATAATAAGGTACAGCATGGCATGTATTTCACATATTATGAATAATTTTCAGGTATATGTGATTAAATAGGATTATAAGAATCACAAAGAACTTTATAACAGATACTTTTCATAATAGAAATCACCAATTTTGCACATTTTTTCAATTTAAAGTGGATTTTACATTGTATTAATTGACAATAAAAGCTTAAAATAGGCATAAAGTATAATGAAAATCATTATTGGCCTGTTTTTAATTTTTTTTCTGAATTGCTGCTTTTGTTGAAATAGACATTTTTTTTTTCCTTCTCTTTATCTCTCTCTCTGTTCTCTCTCTCTCTGTCTCTTTCTTTTGGGTCAGGAAAGATTAGTCCTTACCTTGATAACAATCCTTCCCATTTTTTAACTGAAAGCAGCATTCAAATGAGAAACTAAGTACATTTCTTTTCAACAGGCAATTTACCCCATGATGAGATATGCTTTCACTTATTTTTCTTTGACATTCTAGCATCTAGCAGCACAGCAGGTATCTGGAGGTTAGGCTTCAAATAAAGGATAACTACATTCTTACGTTAATAGATGCCATTGTACGACTATGTCATATTATTGTAGCATTTAGTTCCTTTAATTGTGCTTTTAAAATTATACATGATAAGCTGATACAAAGCGAGAAAAATATCAAAATCAATTCTGTTATTATTGTTCTATTTGTACACATCTGCTTACATATACAACTCACTGTTCTCCAGGCATACGATTCTTTGAAACAATTAAGAAAATGATTAGGACCATTTTATTTATACAAGAGAAGGTTCAGAGGATTTACATTTTACTGAATTGACACTTTATGCATTATATTGGTCTTATGTGGACAGAAAATACTCCAGCAAATGTAAAGCATCATATTATATTTCTCAATATTAGGAATTTTGCTGTCTGACATAAAAATATAAATAGATTTGTTCACCAAAAATATCATTTGATATGGATATAGTTTACACAGCAATGGTAATGCTGCTTTTTTCCTCTTCCTTCTCTTTACACAGTTTCTACAGAAGACTGCTTTATGCTATCTTATGAGCTTTTTCCCCTCTTTTTGGTGACCTTTCTGTATGGCCAAATGAGTCCAGGGTATATGTCTTGTGGCCTGTGTGCAACCTTGCCCATTAGCCAGTCCCCAAACCTTTGATGTGAACCATCAGCCCTACGATTTCTGTGGTTCATTCATTTTTGTGTTTCTCTAACGATCTCTGCCCCGGCTCTGAATCCTGCCTTTATTGTAGACAGAACTGACAACAGGCAGCCTTGTCTTTCATTTCCTTGATGTACTTTGTACTGTGGTATGGCTTTTGTTAGTATTGATGCAAACATTACCATAAACCACCACCTAGGGACTAGAAACAATTGACTAACTGTTTTCAAATCCAATACACTTAAGTTGATCAGACACAAAGTTTAAGTACAGTTAGCTATAACAGCACCAATTCTGTGTGGTCTCAGTCTCTCTAGACTACAAAATAAAGGTCAGTGGAATGCAGATGCTTATGTCAAGACAGCCTGAGATGAAATTTATTCAAGAGATGAATATTGGACCAAGAACTCATTCCTTCACTTCTTCAACATAAGAAATGCCAATTCTATTTCCTGGTCTATTTTAAATGATTTTCTCTTTATCTACTTAAAAGCTCATTCTTAGTAGGAAAAATGGTCTGGCATGTAGAAGAAGCAACTCTTTTATGAACAAGTTCAAATTTTGATGAGATGTACATTTCAAATTGGCAAATGTTAAAATTTTTCACTTAGATTCTAAATTGCAAGCTCAACATCATTCAGCTTATTATAATAACTAAATGTCCCACAGCATGCAGAAGAATTACAAAGTTAACTATATTGTAAATGCAAAACTGTGCCTGACCCTTATTGTGTAAGGAGCAGAGGCAGGGTCATTTTCTTTTTGAGACTTGTGAGCTCTTAGATTCAAGGCTTTGTAAAAAGGGCTATTCAGAGTCAGTTTCCCATATGATGCTTCAAAGATATCAGCTCCATCTTTGAAGTTTCTTCCTAAAATAATCAACTGAGAAACTGGGAAATTTAAAACAAAAAGATTAAGAAAATGAAGTAGATTTGAGGCACCTGCTATTTCTCTACCTCTCCAACTGTATATTAAATATACAATAATATTTTAATCAAATTCCTTTTTATCTTGTTAAATATCCTAGTGCTTTTAAAATTCCATATATGAAATATGAACGGGTCTTTTAAAATATACATATTGAAATCCTAATATTTCTTCAAAATGAGGTTTTGGTGAAGTGCAAAATTATACCACAAAGAGTTTTTATAAGGATATAGAATATATAAATTGCTAGTTTGAATGCAACTCCCTCATCAAAGTTACACAGCTGTGTAATATATAAGCTGTATGGTTTTTATTCTATAGATATACATAGTTTCACATCTTTTATCTTATTTAATATATTTTTAAAAAGCAACAATGGTTTCCAGGCATGTAAAGGTAGTAATCACACAACTATTACTAAAAGTAACTTCAAGTATACAATGGAAAATTAAAGTCAATTGGATTATAATACTGTGCCTGCCATTATTTTTCTCTATATCAAATAATTTTTGTATGCTATATACGCATTACAATTTATATCAGGTTAGTGCAAAAGTTTTAACGGCAACAACCAGTTACTTTTGCACCAATTTAATAGTATTCCATATATTTAAAAAACATTTAATAGTTCTGTGCATTTAATTTTAGTAAAATACAATATCTGAGACTTTTTTCTGTGCAATTTTTTTTACATTACAGAATAAGTGACCTGGAATTAGTATTTTATGGAATTGTATTTATTGAATTTACATTATAACTAAATTGGTTGAGGCTTACTCAGCCATTCTTCAGTAGACAGCTTCACTAAGTTCCATTCATATTGCATAGATACAAGGGAGCCAAAATGATTTCAGTCATGAGTTCACTATGTCATATCCTTCTTGACATCATTTTATTTTTTAACTATCTTCCAATGGACCATATAAGATGTATAGGGGTTGATGGTTTAGGTGATTAAATTTATGTACAGAATCTCTTGCTGAGTTACCAAATAATTGTATTCTGAAATAGATTTGGTAGGTCAAGTGCAATTGTTAACCAACTGAAAATGTTTACTTGGGTCTCATAATGTACACAAATGCTTGAACTAATTATTGCCTGCGATTAATAATCTGATGTGGCAAAGCTATTATTAAAGGCCTCAGTAATAAATACCTATATAACTGCTTTACAGTTAAACATTGCAACATAATTCATAATAAAATGTATTGTTTCCTTCCGGTGATTATAGTGACAGTGGTAAAAATCTTAACTAATTTCACAAATAGATCAAAGTAAAAATAATTTAGTCCAACTATGCACTCAAACTATCTTTTTAATATATAATTTGCAAGTGATTACTTGATTAGACTGACCCACTTACTAAATACTTATAAAATCAGGAGTGCTTCACTCAGGGAGAGAGAGAATGGTCTTTACGTTTTTTAAAAATAAGAATAAATATTTGGGGTAATTGAAATAAGCACAAATCTATTTTTTTCAGAAAAGTTTTTATTAAGGAGTATTATTTTCTTCCATAAAATTTTAAGGCAATTTTATACCACAAAAGACATGACAAAAAATATTTTTTAGTTTTGTTAAATCGTGTGAATCTATGCAACAGTAACAGTACAACCACTTCTGTGGCTGTTTCCTAAGACAATAAATGACAATCTATTTTAAGTAATTCCATGTTTATAAAATAGAATATTTAGTCACCACAAATTAGCTATATATTAAATATTTGGCACCAAATTTTTAGTTAATTGTTAAAGTGCTATGATCAAACCCAAAAAATAATGAAAGTACCATTTTTCTATTACTTATGTAGGCTCCATTTCCACGTGATTCTTGCCCATTTTTTATTTATAATTTTCCAAAAGTGTGGTGACATTGGTTTTATGATATTCAAATAATTTTGGGTAGGGTATTCTGATTTTTATTTCAGCAAATGCACCATAGATTATCTCATGAGAATTCCGAGCCACAACCACTGGAGAAAATATTGGAGAAGAGTTAAAAAAAGATGAATGGAAGATAGAAGATTCACTTAGTTGTGAAGTGGACACATACAATTTCATTCAAACCACCTTGCATCAAGTAACAATCATGGGTCAAGTTCATGACTCTGCAGAGAACTGGATGAGCTTGGAGACAGACAAACAGAAACAGAGATGTGATTCATATTATATGAACAAGCCGGAAGTCAGTGTGTGAGATTTTTTTGTATAGTGATGAAGTGGTTGCTTACTTTGGAACAAAGTATGTTTTCAGAAATATGAAGCATTACTGATATTTCAAACACACTCAAATGCCTTCAGCTCAACTATGACTTTTTCTTCAGAGATTTGAGATTTTCAACTACTATCTTTCCTGCTCATAAACCGAACTCTAACTATTCTGAGGACATACCTACCACAATAATTTAGACCTTAATTACAGTGAATAATTTTTAAATAAAAAGTGACTTGCAAACTAGCCAAGTTCAGATTCAAAATCTGTTAACAGATTGAATTAGAAAAGTTTCAAGTTAAGGCTGGGTATGGTGGTTCATGTCTGTAATCCTAGCACTTTGGAAGGCAGACCTGGGCGGATCACTTTAGGCCAGGAGTTCGAGACCAGCCTGGACAACATGGTGAAACCCTGTCTCTACAAAAAATACAAAAATTAGCCAGGCAAGGTGGTGGTGGCAGGCATCTGTAATCCAAGCTAACTGGGAGGCCGAGGAAGGAGAATCTCTTGAACCCCGGAGGTTGTAGTGAGCTGAGATGGGACCACTGCACTCCAGCCTGGGTGACAAAATGAGACCCTGTCTCAAAGGAAAGAAAAAAAGAAAAGTTTCAAGTTAAGAAAGCATGATGTTTTCCCATATCATTGACCCTTTAATCATCCTATCTTGTACTCATAATAAGATTGAATTTGGTCTACTCTTCTTTCTCTGATAAATACATAGCAAGATTTACTATACTGATTGATAATATTGAAAACATTTTGTAGACTTTCAATTATAATTTATGAAAAAAAATAACTAAAATAAAATCTTTTGGTACAATCCTAGCTCAGATTGGGATAGGAAAATGAATCTACAAATAATTATATTTTACCAATGTAACGAAAAATAAAGATAGTTTCATCTCTTTTAATTTAATCTATTAATCACTTTATGAATGAAAAAACTCAGGTGCTGAGCTGTCCATCATACAGTGGCACAAAATACTTACCCTAGGACTTCTGTCCAGAGCACATATTTTAATACTTAATCACAGAAAATAAGGAGATAAAGAAACAGATTGTAATACATGCATACAGATTCACTTTAGAATTATCAGACTGTAATCTCATGGAGGAATAAACACAACAATTAGTACAAATTTTGCAGTTGGTAACTTTAAAGACAATCAATAAGTAATCATAGTTATTGCAAATGATTAAGTGATTTTTCACACGATAATCAGAAAAGAATTCTAATCACATTTTTAGATAAGAATTGTTCTTAATCTTATTTCCTTGGTAATATGCTGTATCCTTTCACTTGTAATGTTTATAAAGAAGAGGTTTTAAAATGTTTCAGATTAGACTCAGTGATAACATTTCTCAGGATAGCCTTGGAAAGACATCTGCATTACAGTATTCCAGAAAATATTTATATTTAATATATGACAGTATTAAAGTTCATCACAGTACTTTGGCAGCTGCTCCAGATGCTACCCAATCTAGGGTTTTAAGATTTCAAATAAGAGCTTATTGGCGGTTGTCAAGGTAATTTCTCTTCCAAGAATTTATTTGGGCAATTTCATTACTCCAGTAACTACAGCTAAGGTCTCTTCCTTAGACTGAGTATAATTTCTTTCAAATTTATTCACAGTGTGTGACACAAACCAAGTAGTGCTTTCACTGACATCTGAAAATCTATGTGATATCAAAGATGTAGTTTGAGGAGATTTGCACGAGTCAGGATTAAAAGTAGAAAAGAACCACATATACTGGCAATTTTACATGCACAGCAATTTTACATGCACAGCAATTTTTTTTTGTTGAGTCGTATTTATATTTTAACTTTTTTATTACTTAGAAATATACTATATCTTTTAATTTTTCTCCTGCTGCTTTTTGTTCTACTACTGTTTAATGGCCATTCTAAAGTCCCTGTAGAAAAACCTTAAAGGATGATATGCATTTGTATGTATAATTATACTTACATATATATGTGGCTGAATATTTCAGCGCTTCTAAAAATTATACAGTATTTGTTTCCTTGATTAGATGTACTGTAAAAAGAGGTCTTTATATTTCTTGATATTTCCCCAGTAGATTGCTTTATTGTAATAAAATATTTTAACTTTTTATTTTATGAAAAAAGTATGTCTCTTTCTTGTTTATGGAGGAGTAAAACCTAGTGGAAGTTTGCTGGTGTTTAAAGCCACACTTAGACATACTCACCAAAACCCTTATCAACGTTATCGTCTTAGGAAATGAAGGATGGCAATAGTAAGCTTCAATTTAAAGGAAGTAACAATAAGACTGGGAAACCACAATTTGACAAAACCATCTCAATTACTTGGCTGCTATATCTTGGAGAGTTGTGCAACTGCTCCAGTAATTAAGTCCCCATGAGCTCAAAACACATTTTGCCTAGATAATCCAGGTAATTCCAACTCAAGTGCCCAAGTGCCTCACTTTAAGATTACCCAGTGTACTAGAAATCCAAACTTATGAAAGGGCTAAATCAGAGAATGGTTCTCACGCCACAAAAGGATTTATCCAAGCGACTCTTTCATTGTCAAGGAGGCCAGAGGTCTCGAAAATTCTTTGCTTGTTAACTTTGTGAATTACTCATACAAGTTGATCAATCTCCTAGAAACAAACATAGAGTTAATGGGACAACAGTCCTAATTGCTGATGCCCTTGTGGTGCAGAGCAGTGTTCAGGGAGTCAAACAGACCTGCTTTAGTACCCACAATGTTCATTTAATAGCTATTGAATCTCGGGAAACTTAATCTCTCCTAGCCTTTGTTTATTCATCTGTTAAATCAGCATAATATTTGTACTATATATGATTTTTAAGAGAATAATGTGAGACACTGGAAGTAAAACATTTAACCTATAACTAGAAAAATAGTAAGGTCTCAATCAATGTGAACTGCCAGTTGCTGGACTTTAGCTGCTATATGCTCTCCATTTAAGGGCAGCTTAAATTAGAAGTCACTCTTAATGAAACGAATTGTCATTGAAGGCACTATGCAGTGAATAGTTTTTCACATCTTATTTTTTTCCATGGTAACTCATTTCTGAAAGTGTAATCAACAAATGGAAAACATTTTTATTCATTCATTTCAAAATTATTTAATGAGTATTTACTCTGTGCTAGCGACTGTGCCAGGAAACTAGACAAGTAATGATGAGAAAGACAGTCCCAGTTCTTAAGAGTGTGAAATCTTGCAGGGAAGGCAAATATTTTATTTAAAAAATTTATAAACATCAATTTTTGAAAAGTATTAACCGTATAACATAATTGTTTTCTGGAGCTTTCTTGATAATTCTGAATGTGTAACCATCTGCAAAATTTCTAATTCCTAATTGTGATATTCATACCTAAATTTTTTAATTGACAACAAAGATATACAGAAAAGCCACAAACTAAATTATTTAAATCAACCTAAATTTCATAGCTTTAAAGAGCAAACATTGTTATCTGGAACAGAAAGCATCTAATCCAATGTGGGGCCATGGTGACTACTTACTGAGATGCCACAATTTGTCATATTATTAGGGAGAATGACTCTCCTTTTACATACTTCACTCCTGGTGTGATTACCCACTTCTGTACATAAAAATGAAAAAGGAACCAAGATTAAATCATAAGAAAACAAACCATGTATCTCATCAGAGACACCACTGACAAATAAACATTGCAAAAGAAAAAAGGGTTTGGCTTTTTCCCTTTGCTGCTGCGACAAAAAAACAATAATTCTGGCCCAGGTTGTTCATGTTTCACACCAGGAGGCTAAGGAATCAGTCTGCAGCTGCCTGGATTTCAGAAAATCTAGAAAACATACTTTTATGGTGTAAAAGTATGTTTTACACCACACTTTTAGATTTTGTCTTGTACCTCCTGACCCTATAGGTTAGGGAATATCCGTATCTATATTTCAATAGATATGTAGTTATACATATATAGAAGTAGATGTAAATACACACACACACACACACACACGAACTTAAGTGTCATAATACCCTAGAGTTTTTACTTGTGAAAATATGTGCCCTTGACCATAACATTCACTATGTCTATAATTAATTCATTCAGTTTTCTTTAAAATCAGAGGTGGAGGACATAACTAGTTCACTACCTAGTTCAATAACTGGTCCAGTAAAATGGATTCTAATTAAACAATCAGTTTATGTATTAATAATTAGTAAGCAATTCATTTATCAACTTGTGTTTTTAAAGAAAGACCAAATTTCTCTAGACTTTTACCCCATCCTCCAAAAAGTATTACAGTATGGTAGATTTAGCTAGTGTAGACAACTGTCCCATCCAACACACAAAAATGTTGAAGAGTGTATTGTAAGAATACCTGATATTTATGAAGTACTTTCTATATGACAGGTAGGCTTCCGAATACTTTGCATGTATTAACTCATTTGATGTTGTCAATAACCCTTTGAGGTAGTGTATTAATAAGGGCAAAATAAGCCACAACCCCCGAATCACAGTGGCTTAACATAATATTCATTTGTCACTCATGTCATGATCTATTAAAGTTCAGATGGCTCTTCTCCATATAGCAAAAGGACTCAGACGTCTTCCATCTTGGGAGGTTGCCATTGTCAATATGTGGCTTCAGATCACTCGGGGATGGGGAAAGAATATGGAAGGTTGTAAATGGGATTTTTTATGGGGTACGGATAGAAATTATATCCATAACTTCCACCCACAATTGGTTGGCTAGAGTTCAGTCAGCCCAACTTCAAACTGGCTGAGAAATGAATGTGCCAAGTAAGAATAACAAAAACTAAGCAGGATGAGCATAGATTTAGTCTTTACTAATAGATGTTAGACCCCCTGCTCACCACATACCGATTTTCTCTGTTTTCCCTAGAAGGAGCCGAAGTCCCATCCAGTCCTTGCATCCAGCTCAAAGTCTATTATCTTTAGGTGATATTCATTCTATTTCTGGATGTGGCTCCCAGTTCAGCTACTGTAACTAAAGAGGTAAAATATCTTCTCCATCACCTCTGCACTCTGCCCCCACTCCAACACTTATATACCCAGGATACAATAGTGTAGCAGGGGTGGGATAACCACAATAATAAATCCCATTGAGGAAAGACAGATTGATATATAACACAGTAGACTTGTCTAAAGCAATTTTGAAATCTTGCTGTGCAGACGTTGTGAAGGGTTTTAACCCCATCAGTGGGTGAAATTCCTTGATTGGTTCTGATTCTGCTCTCCTGAAAGATTCCCTTGTTATTTTGCTTCATAGCTTCAGGCTTTGCCCTCTAAGAAGCTATTCAAGGCTATCATGCTTGAGTGAAAAGACCACATTTAATCTGGTCTTTGCTGCAAACTTGATTCTTAATGGAACTTTATTACTCAAATCCTTTTTCAGTTTTAACTCCTACTGATTGGGATCTAGAAGCAGTCCTCTTTTCAAAAGTCTGTATTTCCAGACTCCCTTTTATTACCCCTTTCATTTTTGCTGTCAAACTTGGCAATTTTCACCAGAGATCATTTTGGTTTTGGAATGCCTTGTCAAACACAGACTAATGTAGACAATTACATGCTAAAATTTTGATTCACTCTAGTCACTTCCTCTAAAGCTGTCTTGCATATTATCACAGGTAACATTTTCCTAAGCTTTTTGTCACTGCATATCATGGATTAACATTTTTCTGGTCCCCAATATCAGTTTCCACTTTGAGTGCTATGCCACAGCCTACTGTTTTGCACGTTTGCCATGGCAGCGCCTGTAACAAACTATCCAACACCAATTAAAAGGTATACATTTCTCAATTGAAAGTGTAACATCCAAATCTCTGGTTTAACACCATAAATTATACTTCTTGCTGCTCTCAGAATTTAATAATAATCATACAGTTCTCGAAGTAGTGATTCACAGACTAAGGCCCCTTCCTTCTTCCAGTGGTTAAATCTACAACCACTGACCTCTAATGAACTTATGGAATGGAGATTTATGTATGTGACATTTCTATGGATCAGATGTGAAGTGGCCCATATTATTTCCTCTCCTATTTCATTTGCCAGAAATCAGCCACAAAGCCATGAGCAACGATCTACTTTTCATATCTCAATCTCTAGCATTTTTTATATCTCTGATCTATTTCCTGATTAAGAAACAATCATAGGTGGGTTAAGAAATGTATCCAATTTCATCCTACTTGAAAGCAGCACTAACTCTAAATCCAGGGTATTGAACTCTGGATCCAGATTCTAATTATTCAGAAATATATTTTAAAAGGATGATTCAGAAAGGGAATCACCAGGTGTCAAAGGCAAATAAGAATCTCAAAATTCAAACATTTAGAGGAAGAAACAAAATCACAGATGCCTGTCAGATCCAGATTGAGATCTTAGGGACTGGGAACTGGGGTTTCAATGTTCATATGACAAAACGGCACCACTGGGGCAACACAAAGTGAAAGAAACTGGAACTTTTATCCTTGCATAGTGGTGGAAGTCTCTTAAGGTGACCACTTCTGCCACAAGAAGAGTATAAAAAACCTTGGATGCTGAGCTACTAAAAAAGTAAGGTAAACTTGGTGAGAAAAATTATGATCTGTTGAAAAATGTAAGAAGGCCAAATCTGGGCCACACATTAGTGTTGGGGAAAAAAATAAACCTATCTGAAGGTGCAGAAAGCCCAAGATAATAAATTAATGTAAGAACTTGTCCTGGGATAGTAAAAGCATAGGTATCCCACCACAAGGCCACAATGTCAAAACCACAATATAAAAATATTTCCACAACCCAGGGTACAAGAGACTTTCTCAAGGAAAAAGAAAAAAACAAACAAACAAAGAATGTAAAAGAAAATAAAAATTGTCCACCACATAAACTGGATTAATATGGAGCGTCAAAACACACACACACACAAAAACAGTATTATTAATACCCCCAGGAACTTGAGATACTGGCACAATAAGAAGAAAATTAAAAAATAATAATGAATAAAATTATAAGACAAAAAATTAAATAGAAACTAAAATTATCAAAATATACCATACAAAAACAATCAAAATTAAAACTTTCCTAAAAATTAAAAATATTGTTCAAAATTTACTGAATTAAGCAAAATAAACTCAATTGAAAAGAGAATTAATGAACAAGAAGGATTATTATGGAAATAATCTAGAATGTGATACAGAGATGAAAGATAAAAAGAGAAACTGAATGAAACATATCATAAAATGATAAAAGTCTATGATATTTCAAGGGGAAAGCAACATCAATAGAAAGAATGCAAAGGGACAATAATTGAAATGACAATATCTAGAGAGTCTTCAAAAGCAAATAAAAATATCCATCCTTTTTTAGAAAAACATGAACTAGTCCTAAAACAAAATCGACATTTAAAGATAAATTACTGAAACCACAGAACTATTAGACACAGAAAAATAATCTTAGAAACACCAAGTTTGAAGGGCAAATTATCCTCAAATAATAAAAAGTACATGAATGGGGAATTTCTCATCAGGGATACATAAAATATTAGGTATAAATTTAGCCAAAAAAAAATACAAGCCATGTCCACTGAAAACTGCAAAACATTGCTAAGACAAATTAAAGAAAACATAGAGAAGTATACCATTCCTGGATCAAACAACTTAATGGTGTTAAAAGGCAATATTCTCCAAGTTGATCTATGATTCAATTAAAATGCAATCAAAAGCCATGACAGCTTTTTTTTTTCAAAAACAGCCAGATGGATTCCAAAATTCATATTGTTATAATTAAACTCAGTAGTCCCCAAAGATGGGATCTTTCCCTGTTTGATATTGCAGAGCCAATACATGAAACCAAAAGGGAGCATCAAGCAGAAGCTTTATTCCATGGCCAAAGAATGGAGAAGCGGGAGCATGGCTTGCAAAGCAACCTCTCCACTAGAAAGTGATGAGGTGATTACAATATAGGGTTTCTCTAATAACAGGGACATTAAAAGTGAGGACATTGGAAGTGAGGGGAGAAATATTCATATGTATTTTGGAAATGGGCAGTGAACTCAGAACCAGAGTGTCACCTTTCTTTTTGTCCATTATGGGTTCTTCTGGTCATTTTCATGGCAATTGTCAGCTGTCATGATGGTGATGGGAATGTCATTTAGCATGGAAATAAGATTATAATAAAGCCTGAGATATTTTTGAAGTCATTTGGTTGGCTGTCTTGGCTATAGCCAGTCTCAGCTGGTCTGGTTAAAAAGGGAAATTTTACTGCAGGCATCTTGTTTCTTAGATAAGTAGAGTTAGAACGGGGTAGAAATTCAGCTATGTCATGGAGGCATTATAATGGGTGACAATATAGGAATGCAAAGGAGTTATTTTGTTTATAGTGAAAAACTTTTTGTCTCCAACTGAATCTAACCTTCTAGGACAAGTCTTAGATTTCAGAGGCTTTCTAAGGGTAGTTAGTTAATCTCTGTGATTATCATTTTATTCCCATAGGACGAACTCTGAGACTCCCCTAAAACTTCCAAGAAGCGAGCAATTGCCACAAAAGGCTGCTTACTTTATGCATCTCATTGTCTGGATGCAGTAATATGACGAGTTTCCATTGGTTGCCTGAGGGTCAGTTTCCTGAGGAAGGAATTCAGGTAAGACAGATGTAAATTTCAAGTTTTAAGACCAGGGAGGGTCAAATTATATATTTATTCAAAAATTTAAATATTAGTTTTATGGGACAATTGGGCCAGTTTCAGTCCCCCTTTTCCATTGATCAGTTCCTCAGTCATGAGGAATCTAGTCACCCATCCTCTGGCTCCTTCATGCTGAAGAGGGGCAACATGGGATAATGATGAAAAATAAAAATGTCACACCTGTAATTAGAAGTACTCGTGAATACCTGGTTGGCATCTGGCTTATTGGAACACCATGATCTATATACATTTATTTTGGTTTTAGAACAACCTTTTAAGGTTGTCCATGTGTCATTACACAGGCAAGCCAAATTTTAAAATACCAGAGGATATGAAGTGGATCCTCCAGGGAATCCAAGAGAACAATCCTAAGCCTACCAAAAATTATTCCTGATTCATCACATCCCAAATGGAAAAAAACAAAAAAAACAAAAAAAAACATGGTTGTGAGGAGAACAATAACAACCTGAAAAGTGCATGTTTCTTTTATGATTTCTTATCTAGGGTCTTTTGCTGGTCTTTGAATATTAACATAAGGTCATATGAAGATTCACAAGACCATGACTATTTCTGCTGGAAGGATGACAGAGGGACTGGTTTTGCCCAAATATGGTGAATCCACAGCTTAGCATAAGCTAACTTGACAGATATAAACTATAAAAAACCTTGGATGCTAAGCTACTAAAAAAATTAGGTAAATTTGGTGAGAAAAATTATGGGTTAGGGTTAGGGTCAGAAGAACCTCAAAAAGGCATACTTACTGTGTTGCAGTTGATTTTCAGCAGGATATGATTTTCAAGTCTTCATCAGGACTCAGTTCTCCAGTTCTAGTCCCCCATTTCTGACATAGACAAATCATAAAAGGACCAAATTATTTACAAAATAAGTTTCAGTCTTACTATACTTGGCCTGGTTATTTGCATAAAGTGCAACAAGAATTCTTATCCATAGAGACTTTTTAAAATGTAATTTGTTGGGACTTTTTCCCTAAAGAATCTCAGAATTAACTTTTAAAGACCTCTTGAGCCCAGCCAAGGATTTACGTGTGTCTGCAGATACCTGTATAAATTGGGTGAACAACTTGAGATTCTTGGGCCAGTAGAAAGTAACATGTTTTTCTTATCACACATCAGGAACCCTGCAAAGATATCTTGTAGACAAGGTAAAAGGCCAGTCTTTCCAAAGAAGCTTTTATCAGCGGTATAGAGTAAATCTAAGTTCCTCACAGCAGTCTGTTCATATGTGAAAATATGTCGTTCAGTTAAAGCCTTTGTAAAATAACTAGTGCCTCCAATTGGGTCCTGTTATAAAAGAAAACAGACTCTTATTGAACTTATGCAAATAACTATATTGGCATAAATAAAAAATACTTACAAATAGTTTCCAAATTCTGAAGAAATCAAGTAGAGAGAGAGAAATATGCTTCAAATTTTGTATACAAGAATATATACTCTACCCAATTGCTAAAGCCTGTGAGTAACTCAAAGGGAAAAAAGTGACCAGGTGGTGGCTCATACCTGTAATCTCAGCACTTTCAGAGGCTGAAGTGGGAAGATTGCTTAAGCTCAGGAGTTTGAGACCAGCCTGGGCAACATGGTGAGACCCTGCCTCCACTAAAAGAAAGAACAAAAAATTAGCCAGGCATGGTGGCACATGCTTGTAGTCCCAGCTACTTGGGAGGCTGAGGTGGGAGGATGATGAGGTTGGGAGGTTGAGGCTGCAGTGAGCCCTGATTGTGCCACTGCACTCCAGCCTTGAAAGCGGAGTTAAATCATGTCTCAAAAAAAAAAAAGGAGAAGAAGAAAAGAAAGAAAGAGAGAGAGAGAGACAGAGAGATAGAAAGAAAGAAAGAAAAAAGGAAGAAAAAGAAAAGAAAGAAAGAAAGGAAGGAAGGAAAGAAGGAAGGAGAGAGCAGAAGGAAGGAAGGAAGGAGGGAGGGAGGGAAGAAAGGAAGGAGGGAGGGAGGGAAGGAAGGAAGGAAGGGAGGGAGAAAGAAAAATGTTTTCTTGACTCTGAAAAACAAAACAAAACAAAAAACTTCTGTTAGTACAGCCCATGCAATTAATCCCTGTTCTGCTCAATATGGGGACTCATGAACACATTAGCTCTCTAATGACAGTCCTAGGATTTTTCTCTCTTGTCAAAATGTCACAATCTCCAAAGTTATTGGAAACCTTCATTCAATAGCCCTTTTCGTGAATTCCTGTAAAGAAGCAAGTTTTGGCTGTAGCTGATTAAAAAACACTTTTTGAGAAGAATCAAAGTAAAACAGCAACTCAGTCATGGTTAAAGACACAATAGACAAAAAGTAAAACAGCAACTCAGTCATGGTTAAAGACACAATAGACAAAGAAATTTAGTTATTTCTGTGGCATACAACAATTTAATGTAATAATCATAATTATTTTTGATAACATATACTAAGACATATCAGAATTTTAGGAATTTTATACAATTTTGAAACATGTATTCACACACACACACACACACACACACATATATAAAATCCAAAGAAAGTTAAACATCATTTCATATTTGACAATGCTTTCCTGTATAATTTTAGCATACTAAATAACACTAATATAGTACTCTTAGACTTCCAAGGCCCCTAAAGTTAATTTTAATATAACTTTCTAAAGAATCCCATCTAATTTTAATCAATTTGACCATCAGATAAAATTTCCATAAATCTTTTATAACGTTTTACAATTTTCAACTAAAGAGTAGATGAATGCTTCAAGAATACTCTGTTATTCCAGCACAGGTGCCCAGATGCATCAGTGTGCTTTTGAAATTAATGTTTCATTTATAGAAAAACTCTGAAATGTTCTTATCCCTAAAAATCAGCTCTTACAATCTCATATACCCACCTCTTTTCCAATAGTCTCTGAGCCTAGAAAGATTGAATAGTTTTAATTTCTGACCCTGTGTCTCACAAAGCGATTTATTTTGATTGTAGCCTTCTTTCCATTCAGAAGATGAGGCTTTGACTGGAACCAATGTTCAAGATTTAACAGGAGTTGATTCCTTTTTCAGATCCAGGAGTGAAAGCTCTGACTTAACAGCACAAGGACATTAAAAGCAATAAAAAATTACACGGATATAAAAACCCTAATTCTTTTCAATCTCAGTTTTTTGAAGCAATTAAAAAACCAATAGGAATTATCTTGATAAAATGTAAAATATATTTCTTATACCAGTTACCAAAAAGCAAAGAAATACCTTCTGTAATGTGATGGTTTCTATGGCTAGCCTCTTTAGGTTTGCCATAAGTCAAACCTGATGAACAATTTAGACATAAATTGAAAGTTAAACCTGATGAACATTTTAGCCATACCAAGAAAATTCAAGAGTGTAGAATAAAGTTATACTTAAAGAAAACACAGCTTTGCCAGACCTTCAAGATAGACAGTTTAGTATCAGGCCACAATGGCAGTTAGAACCAAAGGAATAAAGTTACAGGAGGTGAGAAAAAAAATTGAATGACTCAGGCCTTTTCAAGGGGAGAAAAAAAAGGCCAAAGCAGCAAGACACAATAGAGATGCACTTCTGAAATATAAATCAGAGAAGTTTTCAGAAAGAGATTATAGAATAAAATGAAAACGTTTTGTAATTTTATTAAGAACAATAAAAATTTTAAGCAAAACTTGTTTTAACATAGGGGAAGAATCTTAGAAAGACTATTATAAATAATTCCTCTTAAATTATACCCAACTTAATCACATACAAAATTTATTTTACAAATTCTTTTTTCACCAACTTTATCATTATGTACACAGACCATCTATGACATGCTTGGACCTTCTGATTTGGCACATTTTATATGAAGAATTATATGTTAACTAGAATTCTTACTTTTAGTAACTTTAAATTTTAGTGAAAAATCTAGGAAGCAAGAAATCCTGAACTGTCTATGAGATATTGGCAATTTATGGATGAAAGTACTTCACAAATTTTTAGAAACATGTTTTCTCATATCATAACCCATTCTTAATTGGAAATGACAGAGACATTCAATGAACATCCGTTACTGAATTTAAAATAATTTTGGGATTTTAAATTACACAAAAAGTTTACCTACAAGCATTTAATACCATTTATATGTACTCAATTTATTCATTTTTATCAGTTTATTTAGATTACTTCTGAAAACTGAGATATTAGAAAAAGCTAGTCAACATTTCAATTTATTTCCTTGTTAACCATTTTTTATAGTCTCTAATTATCAGATATCTATCAGATTTTTACCAATTTATCAGATTTTATCAGATATTTACCAAATTTTAACTTAAAGTTAAGCATGTGGGTATACTCATTAAAACTTAGAATATTCAGCTGTTTTCATTAAACCAACATTATTAAATTAGTCATATTTATTTTTAAAAAGTTACACATATTGGCCAGGAGTGGTGACTCATGCCTATAATCCCAGCACTTTGGGAGGCCAAGGTGGGTGGATCACGAGGTCAGGAGTTCGAGACCAGCCTGACCAACATGGTGAAACCCCATCTCTACTAAAAATAAAAAAATTAGCTGGGTGTGTTGGCTCGTGCCTGTAATCACAGCTACTCAGGAAGCTGAGGCAGGAGAATTGTTTGAACCCAGGAGGTGGAGGTTGCTGTGAGCCGAGATCATGCCACTGCACTCCAGCCTGGGCAACAAAGCAAGACTCTGTCTCAAAAAATTAAATAATAAATAAAGTACACATATAATGATCTCATTTTGTTCTTAGCTGAATTTATAGTCTTATAAACTTTTGCTGAACCTTGACACTTTAAAATATCCAGCAGAGGTAAATGTAAAATAATCAGTAAAGCCAGACAAAAACATGCTGACAAATTCTGAAGACATTTCTATTTCTATTTTACCAGTAATGTTACAGTCAGCTTGTTTATTAAAGATTTACTTAAGTCAGGTAAACCTGAAAAATGCTTGGACTTATTTAGTTAATATGAGTGCTCTTTTATTTATGAGCCCATTTGGTACCCTGTAAACACAACACATAACATGGACACGTGCGCACACACACAAAGATCCAGTAGCTTTTAGCTCAGAATTCCAGCCATGAGATAACAGTTAAACTCACTGGTTTAGAAACATGTTAATATGGCTGACCTTTGCCCTGATTAGTCATCCAGTGAAGGTTGTGAACTAAAATTTCGGGTAAAGCAGTTTTCATGGCAGTTCAATTTTTAAAGACTAAACCTTCCCAGACTCCCAAGAATGCTGGGGCCAAATAACACAACAGAAGACCATCATGTACTTATCGGGCTGAATCCTGCTTTAAAAAGCAGCATAAAAGCCTGGATACATGAAATACCATCCTGGTTTTCCTTTCAACTGGAAAATGAATCCACTTGTAAGACAGCACTACAATTCATAAACCTTTCAAGATCAGACAAAAAAGGGCACGTCCAGAGTAGTGTGGTCATAGACTTTCCCTTGCTCCATCGACTTACAACTATATTCAGATCAACCACGAAAAATGTATGCAAGCAGGCTGCACTCTGAGATCGAATCCCAACCCCCATGACTACATCGACATACACACAATCACCAAAACATAATGCAACCACTGCAGCAACCAACAAGCTCCAAGAATATCCAAACTGAAAGAGTTGATCTGTTTCAGTTAGTCTTTCCATCAGCTAGTCTTGTTCAGTCTGCAACAGAAATTCCTTCAGGATCTCTCAAATTGAGAGGAGCCAATCCCACTCTCTGGACTCACAAAGGATACTCACTTGTCTCCACACCTATAAACAATTACTAAGAAGCCCCAAGAGTGTGCAAACTGAAGCATTTAGGGTGCTTCTTTCATCAGATGGGCTGATTCAACCTGCAGATGGAAATACCTCCAGAATTTCCCAAATTGAAAAGAGTCATTCTGGCTGTCTGGTATTCACAAAAGACAATCACCTATCCAGAGCTAAATGTCATATTTCAAAGGATGTTCTTCCTAGGCACTCAGGAACACAGTTGGGGCTGGCAGTGGCAGGGCCAAATAGAGAGAGACTGAAATCCACCTCAGGCCAAAAATGGGCTGGCAGCTGCTTAGGAGGGCTTCCAAGATTGTCCTGACCCATGGGGTAGCCAAGCCATGATCAATGCATTCCTGGTCAGGGTACCAAAATCTAAGGGTTTAGGTCCTGTTGTTTCCCTCACTGACAGCCAATAACTAAGACAATGAGCACTGCCAGCAAGAAAGGCTTTTAAGTTGGGTGACATCAGTGAGAGAGATGGATGCCAAATCACAAATCTATCTTTCCCAACTGACTAAAATTGAGGGTTTATACAGTGGAGAAGGAATATATGTGGAAGAAAACAGAAATTTGGAAAAACTAATGTAGAAATCATGAGAGATGAGGGGTCTGGCATCTAATTGTCTGGGTGTGGAGTTTCAGTTTCTTGCCTAAGGGAGAAACTCAGGTAAGACAAATGTAAATTTCAAGTTTTAATACCAGGGAGGGTCAGTTTCTATGTTTATTCATAACACCATAAATATTAGCTCTATGGGACAATTGGGCCAGTTTCAGAAGGATCAAGTTTGCAAAGACAAAAGGAATGCTCTAAAGCAAGATTTAATAAACTATTGCCGACAAGCAAAATCCCATCTGCCATGTATTTTTGCATAGTTCAAGAGCTAAGAATGGTTTTCATGTTTTTAAATTGTTGGGAAAAATCAGAAGAAGAACAATATGTTGTGACATACAAAAATTATGTGAAATTAATATCTCAGTGTCCATAAAAAAAGTTTTATTAAAACACAGCTATACACATTTATTTACATATTATCTAGGGTTGTTTTATGCTGTGATGATAGAGTTGAGTAGTTTCGACAGAGACTGTATGGCCTGCAAATCCTAAAATATGTACTATCTGGTCATTTTCAAAAATAGATTCCAACTCCTGCTTTCAGGAAACCTAACTCTGATAGGGAGGCCGAATCACCAGTTTAGACTCAACTGTGTGTGTGTGTGTGTGTAAGTGTAACGAGGCTAGCCAGTGAGAATGCCTGAGGACACTATAGTTCTTTAAAGATGTTTTAAACATCTCTAAACATTATGCAAAACAGATTAGGGTCTTGATTCCTTTTTCCAGAACATTCTAAGATTCTAGTGCAAGTTTTTTCACTATCACTCCGGTGTGTTTTTTATGTGCCATATACTAAGAAGCCCATGATTGCTAAACTTTATTAGGCTAAAAAAAATTTGCATGAAAAAAATTTGGCCATCTGGTTGCCTTTTGTAATAATAATAATTAACATTTAATGAGCAATCACTATGTTAGTATCTTCCTCATAAAGACTCTGTGAAGTAATACTACTGTTTTCTTTATTTTACTGATGAAAGCATAGAGAAGTTAGGAATTTAAGCAATGTAATTTGTAAATGACTGAGCCAGGATTCGAACTCAAGCTGTCTAAATGTATGTCCACCAATGTTAATGGTCTATTTCTTGTTGTATAGTGATATCACTAAATGGGATATGCAGATGTGTCTTCCTCAATGACTATATCTAGAGCTAGTTCTCTTTCCTTAAACGTCTGAACATGAGACTGGCCTCCTGGGCCAGACACTTGTCCCAACTCCCAACCCCTAAAGTTTTTTTAATTCCAGTTTGGTCATGTATGGAGAGCAGTGGCTGTCAAGGACTGCACTTGAGTGCATACCAACTTTACTCATAATTATTATTTACAGATTTTCCACAATGCTCTTATAATCAGAAGTAAAACATTGTGTTGACAGCCAAGAATAAGCCAAAAATTTTTAAAGAACACTTAAAATCTAAGCTTTTTTTGCTACCTTAAGGAAATAACAATACTATTTATATTTTGTTGTATTCCATGTATTATATAGTCAAAGAACACTTTGCTTTAACAATTTAGACAGAAAATTATGAAAATACAGATAGTATGAGAGAGCTTTGAGAAAACATAAAATTTGCAAAGTAAGGATTTTGTATTTAAGTGACCCAAAAAGCAAAGTCGGAATGGAGAGCTCAGCATCTCAGAGGAAACACCAGACTCCACACAAGTTTAGACTTGTAAACATTTTCAGAAGGCACAGTGAATGATGCCTTTTTTCCCCTGCCGGAATGTAAAACCTATTGAGAGACAGAGAGGAGAGTCAGGCACAGACCATTTTTACGAACGTGATATTGAAAAAATTTGCTCTTTGTGTTGGCAGTATTTCCTAACAATGATTCCTAAAATTATATGAATGTACACAACCAGTTACAGTCACTACTGAACAAACACAGACCTTCCCAGGTCTCCCTGTAAAATTAACAGCATGGATTAGTGAGGGCAGAACCTCTACTTTTTGGTGGTCCCTTGGCTATCTGGGGGAAACCTGCAGGGAGAAATGTGGCAGGGAGCTGGGAGGATTTTCTTTCCCTAGTTCATGAATTACCTAACTCATTTCACCTCCTTCTGTGTGAGACACATAATTGGTAGTGAGAGGTGAAGCTGGCTGGGCGTCTGGGTGGGGTGGGAACTTGGAGAACTTTTCTGTTTAGCTAAAGGATTGTAAATGCACCAATCAGCACTCTCTGTGTCTAGCTAAAGTTTTGTAAACACACCAATCAGTACTCTGTCAAAACAGACCAATCAGCACTCTATAAAATGGACCAATCAGCACTCTGTAAAATAGACCAATCAGCAGGATGTGGGTGGGGCCAAATAAGGGAATAAAAGCAGGCCACCAGAGCCAGCAGCAGCAACTGGCTTGGGTACATTTCTGCAAGGTGGAAGCCTTGCTCTTTCACTCTTCACAATGAGTCTTGCTGCTGCTCAGTCTTTGGGTCCGTACTGCCTTTATGAGCTGTAACACTCACTGTGAAGGTCTGCAGCTTCACTCCTGAAGTCAGGGAGACTATGAACCCGCTGGGAGGAAGGAACAACTCCAGATGCACTGCTTTTAGGAGCTGTAACAGTTACCAGGAAGGTCTGCAGGTTCACTCCTGAAGTCAGCGAGACCACGAACCCACCAGAAAGAAGAAACTCCAGACACGTCCAAATATCAGAAGGAACAAACTCTGGGCACTCCATCTTTAAGAACGGGTAACACTCACCGTGAAGGTCTGCAGCTTTATTGTTGAAGTCAGCGAGACCAAGAACCCACCAATTCCGGACACAGTGGGACAAGATGCTAAGAATTAAAAAGAATCTCTGATAATGAGCAAAAAATAGCCCATAGTCCTCTTTCTCCCCTATTTTGTACAGCCCTTATTGGAATATAGAGTTCTGAAAGAAAAATTAAAAAAAAAAAAACACTTACTGTTGCTATATATCTTTTGGAGGTTGTAGTTGAGTTAGAAATTTGAAATAATGAAAAGAAATTCACTATCATAAAGTAAAAGAAAATAAAAATCAAGCAAATCTATATGTTCCAAAAGCTCCAAAGAAAATCTGTTCTTCATATAAAAGAAAAAGAGGTGATTGGTGGCTTCAGGCTTTGTTATAACAGGGCACATCTCTGTGGTCTTAATCCAGCAAGGACAAGAGTTATGTCTGTTTTCGCTATACTGTTTACACATTGTAGGAAACTGAAGAATACTTACTGGATTAATGAGTGTAACCTGGGACTGTGGATATGCTGCTCTAAGGCTTTGAATCAGCAAAAATCATAACATGTCAAATTAACTAAAATGTAATTGTGTGTGCTCAATGGAATGAAAAGGCACCTAGACTTCTATTACTTTTATTTACTAAGTATTCATAAGGTCCTTTCCACATTCAAGGTTCTACATTAGGCATTGAAAGGGATATTATTATGACCAAGACATAGTGCTCTGTTCCTGACAAAAAGACTTACTGAGTTATAGGGATTTAAGAAAAGAATACAAGGATCAACTAATTATAAGGAGGAAATCACCAAGAAAAGTATACAAAAGAAGATACTCAAAACTAGAAAAAAAAAAGAAGAGGGCATCTACTTACATTTTATATTATCTATCTTTTCACATGGGGTTAGAATAAAAGTGGATGAAAATATCTTTTTTCAAAAGGAGTCATTTCTGCTATTTGTAAAATTGTCTATCAAAATGAATTAAAGTAGTTCAAGAAGTTCTGATTTAAGGGCAATGTACCACAGTGTTATAGCAAATAGAACACAATTCATATGCATTCTTCAAAGTATGAATAAATCTTGCTGCTTAACTATATCTGTACTCCTATTTTCAAGTGTGTGTTGTTGAAAGTTCCTTCAAAAGCATTACTCCGTTAAGAGTATATTATCTTTTATCAGTGATCTGATACTAGATGGACAACTACCATTAAAATAACTTCTGTACAGTCATTTGACTTAAAAAAATAAGTCCTCAGATTCACATAAATATTGGAAAGCTCAACCATTATTGATGACTCTGATAGTCGTGAATGTTCTCCATGATACTAAATCTAAAGGATATTTTTATAGTTTTCGTTTTCCTGTGTCTCAGCAGCATTTAATATTGTAGGCTGTCCCTGCCTTACTGAAAAATGTTTTTCCTTGATATTTTGACACCATACTCGCCTGTCCCTCTTTCTACCAGACAACTCATGGTGCCTTCGTTGCCTTCTCAACTCGTTCCACCTTGTCTTTCCCCATTAGTGTTTCTCAACCTTGGTCCTAGGCCTGCTCTATTATCACCAATGGGCTCTCTCCTTAGAAAAACTTACTTACACTCATGACTTCAATGACCCTCCGTACCATTGATATCTCTCCTGAGTTCATATGTAGTCACCTCTTGATATCCATGGGGGTTTGGTTTCAAGATCCCTGTGGATACAAAAATCCAAGGATGTTCAAGTGTCTCATATAAAATGACGCAGTATTTGCAAATAGCTTACCCATGTACTTTAAATCATTTCTAGATTTCTTATAACAGCCATTCCAACCTGTTTGGCAACAAGGACCGGTTTTATGGAAGACAGTTTTTCGACAGATGAAAGCGGGGGTGCTTTCAGGATGATTCAAGTGCATTACATTTATTGTGCACTTTATTTCTATTATTATTACATTATAATATATAATTAAATAATCATACAACTCATCATAATCTGGTATCAGTGGGAGCCTGACCTTGTTTTCCGGCAACTAGATGGTCCCATCTGCGGGTGATGGGAGACAGTGACAGATCATTAGGCATTAGATTCTCAGAAGGAGTGTGCAACCTAGATCCCTCACATGAGCAATTCACAATAGGGTTTACGCTACTATGAGAATCTAATGCTGCTGTTGATCTGACAGGAGGCAGAGCTCAGGCAGTAATCCGAGCCGTGGGGAGAAGCTGTAAGTAACAGATGAAGCCACACTCACTATCCTGCTGCTCACCTTCTGCTGTGCATCCTGGTACAGTCTGTGGCCTGGGGTTGGGGCTTCTTGTCTTATGATACCAAATACAGTGCGCAATGCCTACACATCAAATCACTCACTTGGAATCAGCATAGTAATTGGCAGCCAAAAGTTCAAGTTTTGCTTTTGGTAAGTACGTGTAAGTATTTTTGCCCCCAGTACTACATTTTTGATCCACAGTTGGTTGAATCCATGAATGCAAAACTCATGGATACAGACAGCCAACTGTATGTATAATCACCTGCATAATTGAAATATCATTTGTGAATTCTAAGCTCATCTCAAATCCAACATGTCAAAATTAAATGCATAGTATTCTACACTAACCTGTTTTTCTTCTAGTTGTTTCTGTCTCAGTGAATGGACCTTCCATCCACATGGGTTTATAAGTAAAAAACCTAGAAGTCATACATGCTAGTTCCTCTGCATTATCTGTGATATAAAATCAATTAAAAAGGCCTTATTCTCCCCAAAAGAGCACAAAATTAAAAGTAGTTATTTTAAAAGTTAACAAAGATAAGGATAAAACATAGGATGTTCCTAGAGAAATGGCTGTATACTGAAAGTTGGTGAGAACAACATACAAGTTTTTCCCTCATTATTATTCAATTATTTTCTACCAGTTTGTAACAAAGGATAGTCAGAATCAAACATATGTGGCTCTCTGAAAGAGAAATATCTCCCCAACTACATTTAGGGTTTCTCTGAAAAAGTGGCATAGTACTTACCAGGATGTGCCTTTAAAAAGAGACATTGTTTCTCTCAATGCCAATGGATAGGTCTGCTTTGAATCATCACTTATTATCAAAAATGCATTTGGACATTAGTGTTTAGAATGCTCTTCTAACTTCAGCCTGTTCCCCAAATAGGGTGGTTGTACTAGCTCTGGGAACAAATTAAAAGGTTTTAGCTTGTTTGTGTTCTTTTCCAGAGAACAGGCTTCTGAAAAAGATACATTTTCAATTCTTTGTAAACTACGAGATAATGCATCTGGAATAACTATTCTGGTACTTTTAGAATCAGCTGGGCAAGCCTTGTTGGTGCCTTAAGAGATTTTTAATTATATAGTTTATTGCAGTAATTGCTTTATTTTATAGAGCACTTACTTCCTGTAAGTGCACTTTGTGTATGTGGCAACTGTTGTTCCTTTAATTATAAGGTTAAGTATCATATAATTACAGGGTAAATACACAGTTATTTCTGCCTTGTGTGCCAAAGTGTTTAGGTAACTTAGTGTTTGTACAAAGGAACCAAATGGTGCTTAGGAGTCTATCCTTTGATTCCCATATAAAATAGTCTTCAGCACAAAATTCTACCACGTACTGTATTATTTTTCCTTTTGAATCACTTGCAAGTGCCAGACCAAAGTACTCTTTTATGAAATAAGTTACATTAAAAATGGGAACTGACGTTATTGGTTTTCTAAAATACATACTTCAGGAAAACTTACTTCCATAATTATCAAGAAAAACATTTATTATGGTGCATTTTATTCAGTGTTTCCAAATTTCAAGTTTTATATTTTGTTGTTGCTATCAACTCTTAGCTTAAATCTAATACATTTATATGAAAAGCAGAATAAAATGAAGCCACAATTTAGAGTATATTCAAATACTAGTAAGTTCCCAGATGAAAACAATAAAATTGAAAACAATATTCACATTTCTTTCAGCTTCTTCAACTATTACCATAGGAAAATCCTCACGAGAAGAGCCAAAGACAGGGTTGTGCCTTACCCCAGGAGACACCCCTGTGCCCCCCTTGCCCTACCATTCACCCTCCACCCCTCCCCCTGGTGGCCGGCTGCTTTTTCCTTCTCTTCCTCCCCTGCCCTGCCCTGCCCTGAGCTGCATGGTTCCCCCACCCTGGGCAGCCAGGAAGGAATCTGAATGGAGAATCACCAACCACCAGAGAAAAAAGACTGTGGGGCCCTCCCCTGCTAACTCCCCTTCCCTGGCTGCCCACTCACCCACACCTCTTTCATGCAGGACAGGCTGCCCACCCTGTCCACGTGAAGTGCCAACGCCCTCCCCACCCTGGGCCGAGCCCCCACCCCTCCCTGGGCCCCCAAGTGAGATTGCACATTTAACTACTGTAAGGAGAGGAGCGGCGTTGGCAAATGTGAACCATGAGAATATCAGTGATACTGATGAGAATAAACTAAAAGCCTTTGTAAAAAATAAAAAAATAAAAACAAAAAAAAACTATTACCATAATTATTAAATATTTTTTGTGATTCGTATATGTAGAAAAAATTTTAACTTTGCATTAACTTCTGTAATGATTTTAGAATTGAAAGGTTCTTTAAAAATGATATGTTTTACACCTTAATATTTCTCATTAATAATTCCTAATAACAAAATAGATGCAATACATTAATCAATTCATTCTATAGACATTTATTTGGTGCTTACTATAGTGTAGGCACAGAATATACTGCATTTAATGTGCTCAAATGAGCACATTATTTGGTATAAGAAGTAAACAGATAAACCAATAATTCTAATTAATGTTAAAAGTCCCCCAACATTGCTATATAGAAGGTTCAAATGCTGCGCAGAGGAAAGAGTCGTTAGCTATAATGGGGGCAGATGAAGGAGGGTACAGGATGGAAAATAATTAGATCTTAAAAGGTGAAAATATGTCCTCCACACAGGCAAGATGGATTTTCAAAGATGACGCGTACTTGCCTACGTTTCAGAAATTACAACAGTGACCACTAGCTATTTAAGCTAAATAGAAAAAAATAACAATTCCATTTTGTAGCAGGTCAAATAGTCACATAATTTTATTAAGCCAAAGATTCTAATAGTTTAGAGCCTGATAGTTTATTATTCATAAATGATAAGATTATTAAATGGCAAAGAGAACTGAAAGTATGATGTTCTGTTGATCAAAGACTCTGATCCTTTTAGAAGTGGAATGAATTGTTCAGTGATCTTGCCATAGAACAGGGACCACAAAGGGCTAACCATAGCACATTACTCTTCAGCATGTATATGAACCCACTGCTTCCAAATAAAAGAGAAGATCCACCTCTATGGCTAAGCTAGGACACACACTGCAACAAGCTAGGTTCACTGATGATTTGACGTTGAATAAAGAGTTGCACTGTATTATGAAAGCATTATAATAACTGTTCTGCAGTTTAATGCCTTGCCTAATATCAATTTTTTTCTTCTTTTGCTTCTCAGACTAATTGCTACCTTTTCAGGTTCATACTAAATTTGAGACACTAATGCCAACTGGTAATTCATTCAGAAATCTGGCCTCTTGGACTACTCCTCTGTAGTTGTCATTGTTATTCTTTTTAAGTCATTCCTGGAAGAACAAGATCCTCCAGTGTAGATTAGTATAGGAGTAAATCTGTTGAAACGAGATGGTCATAAGAAATACTTTAAGGACTTTTTGAATCACATCCCAACATGTGGTATGTAGGAAGGGTTACCAGAAAACAAATGTTGTGGGATGCTCATCCTGATGCTAAGCATTTATATCGAGAGAAAAGATGGCAAGTGAAAGCTACTATACAAATGATTGTGTTAGTATACACTAGAGGGACTTTGTCTTTGCCCAACATTGAGAAAACACCTTTGAATCATATTTTCCCAGAAAATATTATTTCAGGTACAACTAAGCATATCTTCTAGCATAAAAACTGTAAGGTATGAAATCCTCTCATGTCTTAATATTGTAAACATCAATCAATCAATCACTTCTAAAAACAATTATACTTTTATTTAAAGTACCACAAGGAGCATTTTTTCTTATATAAACCACAAAATCATAGTGTAAAATGAGTTGAAAAATGGTTAAGAATAAAAAATTACTTGTCAATAAAAGAAAAAGACATATGAGCTTGTGCTTATCAACATTTCAAAACTAAGCAAGATGGATTTATGCATATATCAGCTTAAGATTCATTTCATGCTCAGTTTACTGGGGAAATGAAATATTACAAAAGGAAGAAAAAGATAACTCGGTAATTTCTGCAGTAAACATATGAATTGGAAAGCAGAGTGTTTTTTCATGACTTTCTGTGTAATAGGACTCTAGGTTAAAAATAAGGTATAGTCTCTGCAGATTTGATTTCTCAGATGGTAACTTCTGTACTTTTATTTAAAAATTTATTTTAAATAAAGTTTATTTTCTATGAAATCTCTTAAACAATTGTGTAATATTGAGGTTATGGCTTGGGTCTGACAAGTTTACCTTAGTAAAACTACTACACATTCTCTAAAATTTCTTTTAATTTTAAAACTTTATTTATAATCTTTAGTCTCTTCAGAATTAAAAAATACAGACCGTAACTACAACATGTATAAGGAACCAGCGCATAGTATTATGAGTCTATTTCTTAGTAGCATTTTCTTAATTTTGTTTCAAATCAAAACTACCTTTTATGTCGTTTGAATAATACTTTAATAACGAATGCAAAAATATATACACATACACACGCACACACACTTAGAAAAAACCCTGTTCAAAAATAAACGGGTTAAGGATGGTTCACAAATCTTTACGCTTTCCATTTGTCTAAGTGACTCCTATAGATGGCATAATCACAATAGCCTACATTTTATCATCGACCAGGAATTATGTTTGGCTATAACCTCACCCTTAAACAGATGTAAAATAATGTCCATTGTATTTTTCTAACTGTCAATTGTATATTCCCATAATGTTCCTGGTTTCCAACTGTGCTAGTGACAACAATATTTAATTTTAAAAACAATGGATAACCACATGTTTTGCATGATGAAATCTAAGCATCTGACACAATGCTTTCCCAATATGTTTGCACATATGAATTCCATGTCCTTAAACACTGTGTTTGGTTCCCGACATAAAGGAGTTTGAAGATCAGAGATTTTTTGGGGGGGAACTGTCAACACTGTCCAGATGTTTTTCTTATGTTTGCAGTGTTACCAACATTGGCTCCTCATAATAACATCGATGTGAAGAACAGTCCTGAAAGATATACCCTAGTCATATATTTATTTTTCATGTTCACATTATTCCATATCAAATCTCATGATAACTCATTTTCAGAGTACATAAATAAACAAGAATATTTTTTTCTTGGAAAGTTAAATTTAAAAAAAAAAAACACTTGGAATTGGGCAAACAAAAAAGTTACAGGTTTTTTTCCTCCTAAAGCAAAGTAACTCAGGACAGGACAACACAAAGGTTTCATTTTGCTTCTCCCGAATTTTTAAGTCCTAATTACGCCATGGAGGAGATACATATTAAGAGCTTGTTTGCCTTGAAAACCTTTCTTTAATTTGCTAACCTCTTCTTTAATACATAGCTTGTATAACCAGCCTAGAACCATTTGTATGACTATATCAGTCAAGAAAATGCAGCAAACAAATGGGGCTGAACCAACCCAGAGGAACATCAATCAACCTAACACATGTCATGTTGATGATAAATACTGAACACTGGAAATCTTTAGTCCACAAACCCAGAGGGCTTCCTGTATTTCATTTGGTCATTGTGGTTGCACTGGCCTTTTCATCTGAATTACCTAGGCAAACATGACCTTAGCCTCAATAATTTTGTATGAAGCTCACAACAGGAAAATATCCTCATTTCATAGATACATTCCCATAGGTACGTACATATTCCTTAAAAAATTTGCAAACTTTTCTACTGTGACAATTCCACTGGATGCATGCATTTCTCTACTTTATGGCAGTAAATCTAGAAAAGAGATTATACAAGCAGCACCTGATATAAATAGCTTTCTTTCTCCCCTCTATTCTTTGTGTAGACATAATTCTTGTCCTCAATAATTTCCTAAACAACAAATGGAATTTTTCTGAGACACTAGGACTTCTTCTGTAGTAAACTTGGTGAGAAACTTCAGCAGCTTTAGAATATTTGAAACTACATTTGCTGTGAAGGAAATTCCTCTTTTAAATATTTGCTAAACTCTTAGTAGAGCTAGTTGGCGCAGGGTGGTAATGCCAATATGAATAAAAAATGGTATCTGACATCAAATAACTCAATCTAGTGGGTGAAATAGAAACTAATGTATCACCAGCACCTATGACAATGGCTGCCGCATTGTCTCCTTTCATTGTATATTTGGAAGAAGTTAACACATAGTTTGAGAAGATTAAGATACAAATACATATGGGGCATAGGCACAGAGATGTGAAAGAGTAACCCTATTTCAGTGATGATGTAAGTTAGGCAGGAGATGTGGAATACCTTGCACATGGTATATAGTTATTAAGTGCCAAAACTAATATATGTAATGTTTGTCTCTAGAAATTCATATTTTTGTGACTTTATTATGCTGTATGGTCTAGTCAAAGGGGGATAAGTGTCTATAGGCAGGACTTAATGGAGCTGAATTGTCCAGATCAATGTCCTTGGGTCTGCTAGCCACCTGTGGTTGCTATCTTGTGAGGTTTACTTGTTTAATTATTGGGCAAACTTGACTCAGGTCTGTGCCTCCATGTCTTCTTACTGCATCTGTGGTGTGGTGTTTGCAACAAACCTCTTTACAAGAGTGAGAGTCATAGTCTTAATGGTTTTGTCCCCTCAAAAATTTATGTGTTGGAAACTTGATCCCCAAAGCAACAGTATTGGGAGTCAGGCGTTAGGGAGGACTGGAGCCTTCATAAATGAATTAATGCTGTTATCCCAAGGTCTTGTGGGACTGGATTGACTTTCCTTTTGCAATTCTGCCATGTGAGGACACATTGTCCTTTTTTCTCCTTTCACCTTCCCCCATGTGAGAAGGCAGAAAGAAGGCTCACATCAGATGCCAGCACTTTGATCTTGGACTTTCCAGCCTCCAGAACTGTGACAGAATAAATTTTTCTTCTTTGTAAATTGCCCTTTCTTAGGTATTTTGTTTAGCAGCACAAATGGACTAAACAGTGAGACAAGACTCTTCTCATCTTTTGCACATTTTGAACACCCATACACTTGGATAAATTCTTTGTGGGGAATAAAGAGGACAAGGAGGAAGAAAAGACAGAATCTCAAGAAACTTTGTTGGCTCAGTGATCTTCTGCTTTTTACTGAGATTTTCTTGTTTATATTCAATCCCTGAAAACAATAATTATGTAATTGTTTAGGTGGGTGGTTCATTCGCTTTCATTATCATAATATTCACCTTAGCCCAGTGAAATGTGTGTTTGAAATATTTATTAAATGAATATAAACTGCAACAAAAAACACAAAATAATAGTTTTAATACACTTTTTATTTTGGAATAATTTTACATTCACAGAGAAGTTGCAAATACAGAAATGAGTTTCCATAAACACTTCATCCAGCTTTCTAATGTTAACGTTTTATGTGACCATGGTATACTTATCAAAATGAAGAAACTAATTTTGTTCAGGACTTTAAACACTTTACTTAAAGCCATAAAAGGTGCATGGATAACTGAGAATACGTTCTGTATCCTTGTTCAGAAGATTTAGTATTTTCATGATGTCATTTCTTTCATAATTAACCCATAATTTTAATATAATCTTTATACAATGATAGTAACTTTTTCTCTACAACTTGATGGAATGATTTTTTTTTTGTATTTTAGAGCAGTAAAATAATAAGAAAGCTTATCCTCATAAGTATTCAAATGTTACTATTTAAGATAACTTGGTATTGAGGTAATGGTATAGAGGCAAAATAAATGCATCAGGAAAGAAACTTCAGAAATAGATATCAGTAAATACAAAAATATAAATGCTGCTGTTCAAATCTGTAGAAAAGAACAAATTATTTTATAACACTTTTGATAAAAATAACCAAAATATTATTTTGATTTTGAAAACCATAAATCAAAAAAATTCCTAAAATAGTAAAATTGTCAAACAGAATGAGAGTACTAAAATATGCATACATATATAATTTTGCGGTGAGAAAAGATGTTAAAATGTTACAACAAAGGAAGAAATCATACATTTAAATACTAATTTGATTACATATATTTTTAATATATTTCCATATGAAACAGAAAGAAAAATTATATTCCAAACATATTAAAATTTCATATTGAAAAATTACAAATTCAAAATAGATTAAAAAATCCAAACATAAAGTTAATATCCTTAAACTTATGATCAAGACAAAAAATGAGCTATGCAGAATATATAAAATGGCTAATAACATATTAATAAACATAATGATTCAGAAAGACATTCAATTTTCAAGAAGGTATCATGTATTGTTCAGCAATTACAAATGACTACACCCCTTGTTGTCTTGGAACAAGGAGATGGATTTCGAATAAGTGAATTCATTAGAATTCATAAAACCATTATCTGAATTAATACATAGACAGATGGTTACACATACATATATAAAACCTTGAAAATTCTGCAGTTCCCTTTTTAATAACCTGTTCCAAAAAAACAATAAAACTGAAATATCAAGGTGAATATTTAAACAAATATAGTTATTGTTGAATCACTTAATAAATAAAGTGGTATCTAAAGGTCCTTCAGTAGAGAGTGATTGAGACAATTGTGTTTTGTTTACATTTTGAAATCTTAGAGATTAATAAAAAAGATTTTGAAGAAATGTATTTATTGATTTGAGAAATGTTTACAACATATTGTTTAGTAAAGAAGCATACTGTAAAACATGACTGTTTAAAACATGAGTAAAAAATCTGAAAATATATACATCAATGCAATTTTAATATAATGACTCATTTTCTTGGCATTACTTATTGAAATTATTCTTTGTCCATGTCTATTTCTTATGCATTTCAAATCTTACATTAAAAGTAAAATAGGTAAAAAATTGTCACTATGCTAATCAAGTAAATTAAGAAAGCAAACAAAGGCCACACAAGTTTTCTTTATGCTAAAAATTGCTACCAGTGGCTACTGAGCAATCATTTCCCAAAGCAGTGGTATGAAAGCGCTCTACAAATTTACAGGAAATGAGAATGTGTTCCATCATTAACATCACTGAGTTAAGCTAAAAAGTCAGATAAGGCCCTAAGGTCACATGGAGATTTTAATGGACCATATGTTTGATTCAATAGAAATGTTATAGACAAAACATTTGCATCAATGAACTACACATGAATTAAAGATAAGTGAATCAAAAGCCTTAATGTACTGATTTGGAGTCACAAAATCTGTATAATTGTTAAATGTTTCATTAATTTACCAAATGGTTCCTACTTCATGTCTATTTCTATTTGCAAATTAGAGATAGTACAATATATAATCAGTCTGTGTATCATACAAAATGCTAAGCTAATACTTAGAGATCTTTTGAAGAAAGTAAAATGTTTTTCAATAGAAAGTGTATTTAACAAGAGAAGTTTATTACTGAAGATAATTTTTGATGGTATTAAATTTTTAATGCAACCATTCTTATAATATCAATACTAGTATACAAAATATAGCACTGTATAGTTACAATGTTTCAACAGGCAATTTCATTTGAAATTCACACTAACTCTGTGAAATAGATAATTAAAATCTCTATATATCTAGTGGCAGAAAATTGAAGTCCAGGGACGCTAAGATGTGAGATATATTTCTCTGCTGGTCAGAAAAAAAGTGGTCAGTTATTAATGTCTGTCTTTAAAGAGCTAGAGACACATCTTCACAATGAAATAGCGAGACATGTAAAGAAATAATATTATTTCATATGAGCATCAGTTGAGAGAACTAAAGAAACCTAGCTTGCAGGAGAGACATTGCTGCATATAGATGAGAACTGGGTTCAAATGTTACCATGCTGGCTTGGATAACAGGGAATCTCAGACATATTTTGGTTGTGTTTTGAATCAAAAGAAACCTGGGTTTACAGTTTGGCTCTGCCACTTTGTAACTATGAGAGCTGAGGAGTCTTGGGTTCTTCATCTTTAAAATGAGTATATTGATACTTACCTCCATCTTAACGGGTAAAATATGGATTTGTTTCTGAATCTGAGAAAGGATTACAGAAGGTCCCACATTTAGACGAGAGAATGTTTTGGAAATAATATCAGCCAATTTGTGAAAATCAAACTCACCAGCCATAGTGTGGGGACAATTTTTTTTAAATAATTTCAGTCATTGGGACAATGCCTTCTATGTACTAGATGCTCCAACATTTAGTTAATATTGACGTCATTTTGTTGCCTTTGGTGTCCTATGAAGCCACCACATCTCTGATTGTCGAGTTAGATTTTGATGAATTGGTTATTACTTCAATGCCTGTATCTTAGGTTAAGAGTCAAACCGGTCAGATGCGGTGGCTCACCCCTGTAATCCCAGCACTTTGGGAGGCCGAGGTGGGCAGATCACCTGAGGTCAGGAGTTTGAGACCAGCCTGACCAACATGGTGAAACCCCATCTCTGCTAAAAATACAAAAATTAGCTGGATGTGGTGGTGTGCGCCTGTAATCCCAGCTACTTGGAAGGCTGAGGCAGGAGAATCGCTTGAACTGGGGAGGCGGAGGTTGCAGTGGGCTAAGATCATGCCATTGCACTCCACTCCATTCTGGGCAACAGAGAAAGACACTGTCTCAAAAAAACAAAAAAAAAAAAAAGAAAAAAAAAGTCAAACACACGAGTTCTTAGGTGGCCGGTCATCTTCTGGATGCATGAGTTTGAGAACAAGTACTAAGTGCTCCGGGTAATTTAAAATGTTCACCTTCATTTCCAACTATTCCATACTGTTTTTCTCCATATGTTTTGAGAAACATCTTTTCTTCCTTTTTGAATTGGATAATTCTTATTTTACTCTTCAAATATTAGCTTTCTAAATGCTTAAGGCTGACATATAATTTGGCCATGGGGCTGCAGTCTTTGGAATTTCTAATAACTGGTTAAACTCTATAGAGTTTAATGGCAAGTCTATTTCCACAAAATTTAATTCTAGTCATCACTAAGACTCCAGCTCTGCATGGGTAAACTCAAAATCTTTGGAAGCCCTAGAAGACTATTAGTGGTAGCACTCACAGCCTCTAGAAAGAATTATTTACATGATCCCAAGAACATAAATATCGAGGAAATGTTTGCTGTTAATACCTACTAAGCTGGCCACCATAGTACACTGTGAGCACAATGCCCCTTGAAAAATTTTGGGGCAACAGAGTTTGAACATCTGTTTCAGGATTATCTTGGTTGAGGTTTGATGTCCTCGCAAATAAATCCTGGAGAGCTTTGAGTACCTGTTGGGAAGTGTCTGACTGGTAGAAGTCCTACTGAGAGTAGTTTTCTAAGCATCAGTTTGTTCAGGTTAGGTCAACGTTGCATTGATTTTAGATCTTTGGCATTGTGGAAAGGAGAGGCAGTGCAGTTTAATATTTAAAACATTAAAATGAACAATATTAGGGAAGGAAAGGGAATAAACTGGAAGAAAAGAATGAGAAATATGGCAGACATGGAATGCAGTGAGTATGGTGAAGTTCTCAAATCCTAGAGTGCTTTAGTTGAGAAGAATGGAGTCCAGGAGGTTTGTGAAATAGTTTCCTTGGGTTTGCAGGTAGGAATAAAAGACTCACATAGGTTAGAACTGCTAGTGATTACATAAGCCAAACTGCACATATGACACATTCCTTCTTGGTTCTATAATTTTGTTTGTTATTGTGTCTAAAATATATAAAAAATAATTAGAAAAGACATGTAAAGAGAGATGAAATAGGTGACAAAAATTATTCAAAGTATTTCTGTTTTAAAAGTAGATATAGTCATTCTTTAATTTGTATATCAATTCATTGTTTGGAATGCAAAGCATTTTCTCCTAGAAAGACTGTTTTAAATTATGTTCACATTCTACAACAGACACCAAATATCTATAACCCAAAATACAACTGTAGAGTCCTGTTGAAATTATCATTTTATATCATTATGTAAAAGGCTCTTGATAAGATTTACCTCAATTCTTGATAAAAGAAAAACATACATTTATTAAGCCATGAATCGAAGATAGTTCCCTTAAAAGATAAAGGTTATCTATCTGAACTCACTAGCAAAATAAGCATTAAGATGAAATTTGGCATTCTCACTTAATATTGAAACTAGTCGAGGATGCCTGATGTTGATATTCTGGAAGTTTTAGACATTGCAATCAGAATAAGAATAAATTATAAATATAAGAACTTAATATGCAGAGACACATTTTATTTGTATATAATATCTGGAACATCCTAGAGAATGAATTGGAAAATTTTCAGAAATACTAACTTTTTAAAAACAAACATATGAAATCCACTTTCCTATACAATGGAAAGAATCACTTGGAAAATATAATAGATGTATATTACGTTCACAATAGCAACACAAATATAAAATTATTGACAATAAATACATCTTGAGAATCTATATAAAAACTAGAAAATTTTATTGAGTACCATTAATAGATATAAAACTTTGCTTTATGAATATGAATTATCTCAATTTATGTAATTTTAATCAAAATTTTAATCAAATTTTAATCAAAATTTTAAATGGATTTTTAAGTGGTAGGATGACAATTAAGCAAGTAATTCCAAATTATATTTAGAGTAATTAACAATAAAAAATAGGCTATAAATTTGTATGAATAAATGATGAGATAAAACATTCAATCAGAGACATTGCAGATAATTCAATGCAGGAAGTCAGTTCTTTAAAAATGATGCTGAAACACGAGGACATCCATATAGAAAAAATGAACTTCAACCTATACCTCACATTGTATGTAAAATTTAACCTAAAATAGATCAAAATGTAAAAATATATAAAATTTGAAGGGAAAAATATAAGAGAACATTTTTGTGACTTTAAGTCATGGAAATTGTTCTTGGATATGACATCAAAACATAATCTATAAATGAAAAAATTGATAAAATACACTTTATTAAAATCTTGTGCTCTGGAAAGAATATTGTTCAGAGAATTAAAAAACAGTATTTTCTCCCAAGATGGGGAGAAAATATTTTCAAATTACATATCAGGCAATGAACTTGTTCCTCAAATGTTAAAAAAAAAAAAAAAAAACCTCTCAAAACACAAAAATAAGAAAATAACCAAATATGTAAAAATGGCTAGAAGATTGGAACAGATTCTTCTCCAAAGAAGATATATGAATGGCAAATGAGCACAGAAAAAGAAACAACACCATTAATCATTAGGGAAGTGCAAATTAAACATACAAACGACAGCATAAGGAAATTCTTTGAAATGGAATTGTTCTCTTTCCGACTGTGGTGGTGGCTTCCCGATATGTATGTCTATATCTCACAGAACTACAACAAAAACTTAAATTTATTTTACTTGTTTTAAAGTTTTAATGATAATAAATGAATTAGAAATTAAATTCCATCCAAAATATTGTGGCACAGAAATAAACACATTATTTGAAGAAGCTAACCTCTGGAAACAGACCTAAATATCCATCAGAATTAAATATATAATAAAGAGAAATTTTCAAATAAGTGGGAAAATATGGATGAATGGTTGAATGAATGATGTTGAGACAACTGGCTAACAATGTGGGGAAAATATCTCATACCTAACATAAAAATGAATTCCATCTAAGCTCGATTTTTAGGCCAAAAATAATTCTAGGAGAATATTTTATATTATTAAGAAAGATAATTACTTTCTAAGCATGACACCACAGGTGTAACTCATATAATAAAATAAATTTGAATAAACATAAACAGAGAAATGATAAGCAGGGGAAAAATGTATCAGCATGTAGACAGCATTAGTTTTCATTGCCAGCATAGAATCTGTTACCTTTCTTTTGGGAAACAATACCTCTTTTTCATTCAAAAATATCCCTACCCAACTGCTAGCCTTAATGTTTTAGGACATGCAGACATAACTACCTCTTTCCCCACAGTTCCAAGGTGGGGCAAATCTAGCAAATTGGGAGTAATTCCCAAAAATGAATCTGGATTATCAGGAAAAAAAAACTAGAATAAGTAAGCTGGTAGAATGTAAACCTAAGGCTACTCTTACCATAAAACCTCATGAGACCACATAGAGAGAGTATGAATGAGGATGTCTACTAGAGATGGGAAAACAGTGTCTGGGCTATGTCGTTTGATGCCTGAATACATGTATATTTGATATCCACTCTGGACTTATCAGTTGTATGGACCAATATATCCCTTGTCTTACTAAAGGCTATTTTGAGTTATATTTCATTTTATTTGCAACTGAAAAATAATCATTAACATACTCAGATATCAAAGATAAAGGATGAATATCCATTTTAAAAAGTGTTTACAAATGAATTAGAAAATAACAGGCACCTTAAGAGAAAATGGGCAAAAGATATATTGAAGGGTTATTCAATCAACTACAAATAGTCAATCTAGTAAAATAATACAAAAATAAATGAAAATTGTATAATCTGTGATTTTTTTGCATTGCATTGCTTTGGGCCTTCAAAAAAAAAGAATTTTTCTTTTGAAGAATTTTTAAGTGCAGACATAGAGATTGTTTAGGAAAACAGCATCCTTATACTATGTTTGAGGATATGTGGGTTAATATGCCCTTCCTTGAGTATAGTTTCTCAGCATGTACTAAAATCTAACATGTCCGTAGAATTATCCAAAGGAAATAAGTGTTTATGTATGTAAAAATGTATATACAAATGTGATTGTCACGGACAGCATAATAATAAAATATTTGAAGTACTTTTTTGGCAGTATATTATAAGTTCTAATAGGAAGAAGAAAAATGAATATAACACCTACTTATATGTGTGTTTTAGGAACAACATACCTGACGTATCCAATATTATTTGCCTCCTTCTCTCTCCTAAAAGTCAAATATCATATGGCCTGCTAAAACTCTCACTAATGGCTTCATTTTTGCATCTTAAGTGTATCAAAAGATAGTAAGATATTTAACCTTTATACAATAAACATCAAAATTCTGCCCTTTTCACATTATTATATTACTACAAAAGACATGTCTATAATTTTTTTTAAAAGAATTTGTGGTCTTTGCTGAAGGCATTTGGAGTTAGGCTGATTGTGGTTGACACAACCATGTACAGTCCAGTCAATCCTCATTCACAGCAGTTATATTCTGTAAAGTCACCAGGAACACTGACTTAGTGAATACTGAACCACTGCTCCTAGAGGAAACACAGGGTTAGGTTCCTGCAAGCCTCTGGTCACAACATTTTCATTAAGCAATCATTGCATAGCCCTGTTTTATGTGTGTTTCTGAGGAAGAACATCTTATTGATATATATTGCTAATTCATTGACATTGAACTGACCAATAGCACAATAACTCATGCTACAGCAAAACTTATATAACACATATATTTTCTTCATAAGGCACATTACAGGATTGCATTTAGGAACAATAAACAGCACTTCAGCACTATGCTTGGGAACATTTTAAACTGTGAAATCACCAATAAAAAGCACAAAACTGAGAAAAACATGACATTCAATGGACTACACAAAGGACACTTGTTTACAGTGTGACAGCTGATACAAGAAGGCCAAGCATGGCATTATTTGACCTTAGCTGGGAATGTGCACAATGGGGAGTTAAAATTTGTTCCTGCTCTGAGCATGTCTACAAATGACCCCTACAGTATCTATGTATTGATTTGGCCTGAAAAATTTTCACAAGTCAGTGAATTCACAAATATGGAATCCATGAATAATGTGGACAACTGTATACTTAATTTAAACGCTTTTGATGACACAGCAGGAATAATACGTAACTTCTAAGTTTCACCATCTAGGTGAAAACTGTGGTCACGCAAATGGAGCCATGGTATTAACTAACCAAACCCAGACTCTGCAGGGACATGGGTACTTGCATACTTAGATTGTAAGTGGCTACATTTAGAGCAGGCATAAGCAAATTCACATTCTGAATAAACAAATTAATATATCTACAATATAGTTACAACAGGGCAAAAAGACCATCTGGACACACTTAAAGTCACTAGCTTTTATTACAATTTCTATTTCAAAGCATAAATGATGTTTATCATTGATTTAAAACAAGACCTGGATTCGATTTTCTCTTCTTTGATTTACAAACAGAGCGATGATGGGCAAACATATAACTTGTGTCTGATTGAGTATCTGTAAAATCTGAAATAATAGTAAATATTGAAAGATATAATGTATAGGAGAGGTAGTTTTAAAGTACTACACAAGTAGAAGATACTATCATTATTAATCGAGCAATGAATTTATTTATACAAGTAAGCCCATTTTATTGTGCTTCATTTCTTTTATGCTTTGCAATTCCTTCATTTTTTACAAATTGAAGGTTTGTGGAGAACTTGCATATAGCAAGTCTATTGGCACCATTTTTTCAACAGCATGTGCTCACTTCATTTCTCTCTGTTACATTTTGGTAACTCTTGCAATATTTCAAACTTTTTCATTGTTACTGTATCTGTTATAGGGATCTATGATCTTTGATGTTATTATTGTAATTATTTGGGGGCACCACAAACTATTCCCATATAAGAGGGCACACTTAATCAATCCATACTGTGTGTGTTCTGACCGCTCCACCGACTGGACATTCCCCCATCTCTCTTTCTCTCTTCAGCCTTCCCTGTTTCTTGAGACAAAATAATATTGAAGTTAGGCCAATTAGTAACTCTATAATGACCTCTAAGTATTCAAGTAAAAGGAAGAATTTCACATCTCTTTAAATCAAAAGCTAGAAATGATTAAGCTGAATGATGAAGGCATGTTAAAAGTCAAAATGGACAAAAAGCTAGGCCTCTTGTGCCAAACAGTTAGCTAAGCTGTGAATGCAAAGGAAAAGTTCATGGAGGAAATTAAAAGTGCCAATTCAGTGAACATACAAATGACAAGAAAGTAAAACAGCCTTACTGTTGATACAGAGAATGTTTTAGTGTTCTGAATGGATCAAACCAGCCACGACATCCTCTTAAGTCAAGGCCTAATTCAGAGCAAACACTCTTAACACTCTTCAATTCTATGAAGGATGAGAGAGGTGAGAAAACTGCAGAAGAAAAGTTGGAAGCTAGTAGAGGTTGGTTCATGAGGTTTGAGGAAAGAAACCAACAACGTAACATAACATAACAGAACAGAACAGAACATAAAGCGGAAAGTGCTGATATAGCAGCTGCAGCAAGTTATCCAAATGATCTTGCTAAGATAATTTATGAAGGTGACTACACTACACAACAGATTTTCACTGTGGATGAAACATCCTTTTAATGGAAAAAGATGCCACCTAGGACTTGTGCAGCTAGAAAGGAGAAGTCAATGTCTGACTTCAATGCTTCAAAGGACAGGCTGACTCTCTTGTTAGGGACTAATGTAGCTGGTGACTTTCAGTTGAAGCCAATGCTCATTTGCCACTTCCCAAATTCTAGGACCCTTAATAATTGCGCTAAATCTACTCTACCTGTGCTCTATAAAGGAATCAACGAAGCCTGGACAACAACACAACTGTATACAGTATGGTTTACTACATATTTTAAGCATACTCTTGAGACCTACTTCTCAGGAAAAAGAAAAGATTCCTTTCGAAATATTACTGCTCCTTAGCAATGAACCTGGTCACCCAGGAGCTCTGATGGAGATATGCATGGAGATTAATGTTCTTTTCTTGCTTGCTAACACAGCATCCAGTCTGCAGCCCATGAATTAAGAAGTCATTTTTACTTCCAAGTTTTGTTATTTAAGAAGTACATTTTGTAAGGCTAAGGCTGTCATAGATACTGATTCCTCTGATGGATCTGGGCAAAGTCAACTGAAAACCCTCTAGAAAAAAATCACTTTTCTTTTTTTTTTCTTTTCTCGGGGGGGCATGGGTGGAGTTTCCCTCTGTCACCTGGGCTGGAGTGCAGAGGCATGATCTCGGCTCCCTGCAACTTCTGCCTTCTGGGTTCAAGCAATTCTCCTGCCTCAGCCTCTCAAGTAGCTGGGACTACAGGTGTGCACTGCCATATCTGCCTAATTTTTTGTATTTTTAGTAGAGATGGGATTTCACTATGTTGGCCAGGCTGGTCTTGAACTCCTGGTTTCAAGTGGTCCACCCACCTCAGCCTCCCAAAGTGCTAGGATTATAAATGTAAGCCACCCATGCCCGGCCACACTTTTCTAAAAGTCATTAAGAACATTTATGATTCATGAGGGGAGGTCAAAATATCAACATTAACAGGAGTTTGGAAGAAGTTGACTTTAACCTTTATGGATAACTTTGAGAGGTTCAAGACTTCAGTGGAGGAAGTTACTGAAGATGTGGTGAAATCAGGAAGAGAACTCTTATAGAATTAGAAGTGAGGCCTAAAGATGTGTGACTGAATTATTTCAATCCCATGTGAAAACTTGAGTGGAAAAACAGTTACTTCTTATGGATGGGCAAAGAAAGTGGTTTCTTGACATGGAATCTACTCCTGGTGAAGACTGTGAACATTTTTGAAATGACAGCAAAGAATTTAGAATATTCCCACAAATTTCATTTATAAGGCAGTGGCAGAGTTTGCGAAGATTGACTCCAATTTTGAAAGTTTTGCTGTGGGTAAAATGCTATCAAATAACATCACATGCTACAGAAAAAACTTTTGTGAAAGGACAGAGTCAATCAATGAGGCCAAATGTACTGTTCTCTTACTTTAAGAAATTGCCACAGCCACCTCAATCTTCAGCAAGCAGCACCCTCATCAGTCAGCCACCAACATGGAGACAAGATCCTCTGCCAGCAAAAGGATTACTACTCACTGAAAGCTCAGATTGTTAGCATTTTTTTTGGCAATAAAGTATTTTTAAATTAAGGTGTGTACGTTGCTTTTTAAAGACATAATCCTATTGCACATTTTTAGACTACAGTATAAGTAGTATATTATATGCATCTCCTGAGGCATACCTTGGAGACATTGCAGATTTGGTTCCAAACAACCACACAAAAGCAAATATAACAATAAAGCAGGTCACACAAATTTATTGTTTTATCAGTGCATAAAAATGTTATGTTTACACTATACTGTAGTTCATTAAGTGTGCAATATGACACACTTATACAAAAAAGTTTACTTTTTTTTACTAAAATTAAAATTTTTCTGCAGATTCTATATTTTTATTTGCTAAATATGGCAAACATAAGTTAGGCACAATAAAAAATCTCTTTTAGTGAGAATACTAGATCTGTAGGGTCATTCACTGTTTTTTGATACTTCATGTTTTATTCACAAAACTGTGGGGATAAAGAGTCTCTATCTTCTAGGATTTCTGTAAGAATTAGATGACGTTATGAATATAAAACTCTAAGCATAGTGTTTGGCCCAGGGTGTGATTTCAGGAATGACAACTAATTATTAGTGCACTAAATACTAAATTTATTGAAACTTAAAATAAATACTTGGAGTAAAGGAATAATAGATCAATGTAAACTAATGGTTTCCTGAAAATGTGTGAAATGATTGGATTTTGAAGATGGCTGGTCTAGGAAATGAGAGAAGCAAAGAAAACTTTTTTATTTGATCCAGCTGTGGTGTAGGGAGCCACAGCAAATTTATAAACTAATCACTGGATCTGGAAGAGCCAAAGAGGAGGCATTTTGACAGGTTGCTGGGATAAAACCATAAAATAAGTTTGCAAGGGGAGTGAAAAGGCAGATAATAAAGCACAGTGAAAGGCAGGCAGAAGAATTTGGATTTAATGTGGTATGTAAGAGGAGGCCCTTTTCAATTTTTGACCAAGGAAGTGAAATGTTCAAATTGGCACCTTATAAAAATTAATCTGTCAAAAGTATGCAAGATGGATTGGAAGGGAGAAAAATTTATCAGAGAGAGCAGTTATGATATTATAGTGATCTAGCTATGAAGCAATAAGGATCTAGATTAGTTGGTGACATTAGGGGGGTGGAAGAGCATGCAAATCAGGAAGATGTGTGTGAGGGAGAAATGGCAGAAGCTGAGGAGGTGAAGTAAAGTCAAAGTGGCATCAAGAATTCTTAAATATACAAATAGAAACATAAGAATGATGGTGAAAGTTAAGAAAATTGATAATACTGGAAAATAGGACTCATTGTAGGCAATCTCCAGAACAGAAACAGAGATAACTTTTCTTGGAATTACATGATTTTTCTTCAAGGTTCAACCAATATTAGATGCTTAGCTCTTTCATTTTGTGTAACACTTATTTTCAATTCAAATAACTGCCAGCAGGAGACTCTCACCTGATAGGGCTAGAAAATCAGGTACTGATTAAGAAAACGACCTGAGTAGATCCTTGTAAGCCATTCCCAATGTTTACAGAATTATAGTTTAATGAAACATACTCAAATATAAGTAGACATAAGTATATTCAGCAATTTTTTTGGTATGTTGAAAGACCCTGGATTTATAAAGCATTATTGTGTGCATTAATTATAAGTATTCTATATCCATATAAAAATGTCAGATAATAGCATTCTAGAATATAATATTTCAAATACACTACCTTTTAAGCCTTTTGTTTTGTTGTGTTGTACACTTGATCTTCATTTTTTACACATTACCAAGTATTCCATATTAAATTACATAATTATATATGAAAATAATTTCTGTATTTTTCATACTCAAACGTGGTCATTATTTATAATTTCCATGTCAGTTTCTTTTAACAATTTTAATTTACTTCACACTTTTATTAATAAGAAAAATAATTTTGGGGCATCTATCATCTAAAGCAATGAATTTGAGAAAAGAAAGTTAGGGAGAGTGATACCAGGGGAAGTAAGAAAAAGTAATCAGGAGAGTGGCTAAAGAGCAGAGAAAAAAAAGCCCAAACCAACAACTATTATTTTCAAGGGTGTATCTGTTTTGAGTTAATGATTACCTTTCTTACTATGTAGCATATTTTTCTAGCAGATTTTTGTTATATATGACATAATTTTTTGTGTTGCTACATGTACTTCATTGATCTAATCTTAAAGAAATTGATTTTTAAAGGTAGTAAAAATATTAATGTCCACATTTTCAGATCAGGCAAAGCAATGAACATTAATAAAAATTGTCTACATTCTTATAACTAGTAGGCAGTCTAAATAAATCTAGATCTTCCAACTTTTCCCCTATAATAATCTTTGGCAGAAAAAAGAAAATAATCAATAAATGTTGATCAACTCTTGGAAAAGAAGCAGCAGAAGTGTTACTGCTATTTCCTTTGGCTCTATTAAAAAGCTGTTCGCAGATGCAACATTCCAGCTCCCAAAAGTCCCTAGAATGGTTTATTGCTGTTCCCCACCCCAACCCCATCGGGAATTACATTATTTCTCTTCCCCAAGGAGTCTCATTCTGACATCTAAGAAATAACCACAGCTGGGCTGCTTTTCAGCCTCTCACAGACATTTTCTATGTTTCAACTAGATGTTAAAGAAAAAATTGAAAGCAAAGAAAATAATTTATTCAGTGTACATAAATCATACTTGTTTAAAGAAGAAAATTGTAAATATACCACACTGAATATGTCAAAAATCAAGATCAACAGAACTACTTTGAAAATGTAAATTTATTTGACAATCAGTTGCTTTATATGTTTCATCTAAGGTTATTAATAAGTTGCCTCATATTATTTATTCTTCAGAGATTATAGACACCAGCTGATGAAAGCTTCATCTACGTTCTGTTGTAGGGTATGTTTCCTTTCCTCCTTGCCTTTCCCCTTCTCCTCTTCCCCCTTTTCTTCCTCTTCCTCCTCCCTCTTCTTCTTCTCTTGTTTTTCCTCCTCCTCCTGTCCCAATCAACATTTTGTGACAATGATATAATCTGTGAATTGGTATATTTTAGCTATGCTGGCTAATTGCTGGTTATTTTCTAGTTTATAAATGTATTAATATGTTTGATAAGCTTGGGCACTAAGATTTCTACTACCAGGAATGTAACCATCTTGTGTCAGTTTCCTAACATGAATGAAATAAAAACTTTGGATTTATTTCGTGCCCTACTTTTTACGCAATGCCAACTCACTAAAATTTGAAGGTTGAGGGTTTGGAGAGAGGAAGAAAAATATATTGTTTTGAGTGGAGTATTCTGTTTTTGCATTAATGATGATCTCTGTTGCTTGTGAAGCATATTTTTCTCTGGCAGATCTTTTGATTCTCTCTCTGACAGACTGTTGTATAACATGTTTAATGAACATGACATAGTATGTAGTAAGTATTCCTGACAGTTCTGAATAAATATTCATCACACTAAAAAAGACAATGACCTACTCTATTCCCTTCATCATTAGAGGATCCAGTATACTTAATTCATTGCCCTGTGATTACAATGAACATCCAGGATCCTTTGGAAGAAATGTATGACTTATATTTTCATTTACTCCCTCTAAGATAAATTTCTTTTATACCTTCAAGTAATCAACACTATTTAAGAATATGCTTATATAAAGTCAAATAACCAAATAAGTAAGAAAGCCAGACAGTCAAACATATGTTTTAGACGCCTCTTCTGTAATGTAGATCATACATCTGGATGAATGGTTCTCTATTTAGACTTTTGTTTGGAATACTTAAAATGATCAGGAATTCTCTTCAAAGTCTTTCAAAATACAACATAAACACAGGCAAAAATATAAGATTTAGTCCAAGAAACTTTTGGTAACCTTGACCTACTTACCACACACTAAATTTAAAGAAAAAATTGAGATAAATTGTATCATGTATTATTTCAAACAAACAAAAACAAAAAAAGTTAAAGAATTTAGATTAATCAATATTTTTATGAGATATAATCTTGATGAAATTAACATAAAGGACCCAACAAAATAGAAATAAAGCTATAAAGCCAACTATTAGTAACAATTTTGGAAATGCTGACTTTTTATTCCATTTGAAATTATAGTTTGCCTGTAGATTCAGGGTGAAGATATCACTTCCTTTTCAGTTAAAATAATAATTTTGACAAAGAGAAAAGCTAAATACTCTTTTAAGGCACGAATACTATACTTTAAAACACTATAAAAGATATAGTTCAGATTAAAACTAAATAACATTTTATTAATTTAATTTTGAAACATGGGTATAAATAATTCACCTACCCATGATACAAAAGTTCTTGACCTTCACCTCCAACTTAACAATGGATATACAACTTTGTTGAAACTTTGAATGAATTGAATCTGTTAAAATTAACCCCCCTCCAAAAAAACTGTTCTGAATAAAAATTCTGCCACAACAGTATTGAATTTCTCTAGGGTCAGCATTAGAGCTGGCTACCATTCAGAGAATATTTAGCTCCAGCTAATTGGAAGAGTCAGATCTATTAAAGTCCAGGTCAATCTTCAGAAGCAGAGAAAAATGAATATAGAATAGTAATAACAATAGCTAATATTTATTTAAAGTTTTCAGGTTGCCAAGTATTACGTTGTATAATTTTTCATTTATTACCTCAAGAAATCCTCACAACTCAAAGAAGAAAATAGCATTAGTTTTCATATCTTATATACGGAAAACTAGGACACAAAGAATTTATGTAACCTGTCCAATGAGAGCCAAATTGCAGCCCCAAACAACTTGATCTTAGAACTTACAATTTTTATCACTACGCTACTCCATATCTGGGTAATGACTTAGGGTAAGTGTAAAGCTTAAGATTGCAAAATTGTTGTGTATCAGCAAATACAATAGGTATTTGGCAGAATTCATTCATTCATTCATTCATTCATTCATTCATTTATGTTTTCTTTCCTCACATTAGTTGAGTTTATTAGATTCCTATAAGCCAGTTCCCACATAAAATTGATTTCATATTGAAAAGCTAAGCACAACCCCATTTCAAGAAGCCAACGGACTTAACAATGGAAACAGGTTTTTTTCCCCTCATTAGGCTTTGTTTCGTAACCTGACAATTAAGGATTCATTAGTTCATTCTACTAAAAGCTTCAAATATACTTTGGACTTACAATATATCAGATACTTAAGTGAAAAATATGGGCCCTGCCTCAAGGAACGTACAGTGTGGTTGAAAAGGCAGATATTTAACCAAGCATTTGAAATAACATATTACTAAGGGCTACTTCCACGGGAAGCCATGGGAGCAAATGTGAGTGTTGGGTAAGGCATGGATGTGGGGCCTGGCCCTGGAAATGTGGCTTCTGGGTTGCTTAATTCTAGGCGTCTTGGTTTGCATCAGAGGTTCTTAGAGAGCATCACCTGCCTGCAGCCATATGCGATGATCTGAGTTGTTCTTGAAAGTTTTGAATGAAAAACTGCGAGTAGAGGAAAATGCTTTGTAAATGGTAACATACTATACAAATATAAAATACTATATTGTTGTTCTCATGATTGGTATTAAATTACTATTAATAAATGATGTAAACAGATCCATTGTTTGCTTGGAAGATGGAGCAGCATCTTTTTAGCCCTGAATAGGAATGGAAGTTAGCAAAACAGACACTGTAGATTAGTAACATATTGTCAACTTTTAAAATTGTGCAACAAAACCATCCTAATTCACCAATCCTAATTACTATATGTACTTATTTGTGGTTAGTTTGTTATCTTAATTTTCCTATTTTGAGGAATCTTGGGTTAAGTAGGCAAGGGATTGATTGTTCCTATTTTGATTTCAAAATATATTTTTGTATCTGCACAAGGATATTATACAACTTGTGTGTTTTATCCCATATGTAGAAATGTCATGGAATTTTGAGAGGTGTGTTTCCAATGTCATACATTTTAGAAAATATACCTCTGATATATTTTAATGCTTTTGCCCTTAGAATCTACACAATTAGTTATTTGCTGCTCTTCTTTATCTATATATTTTTCTTCATTGGAGTTTTAAAATAACATTTTTTAACCTATAAAAAAGAGTGTTACTTGAAAACACTCTCCAAATGTTTCAATGTGTTACTTCATGCAGAAATAAGGATAAGGAAAATTCTGATAAAATTGTTTTCATCTGTGGACATTTTCCAAATTCAACATTTGGTAAGTATTAATATCAACAGCAGGAAAGACTGGTAATACTTAGTAGGAGTAATTTTTCAAAGTACTAGTTGGAGTTTGAAGCCACACTATTCCTATTGACCTTAATAGAAATCATATCTCTAAAATATAAGCAAATGATTTGAGTCTGTAAAATGTGCAGATTAGTCCATAAAATGAGACTTACTATTGATATTTAATTAATGATAGATTAACTCCAAACTTTATTCTAAACATGCCACTTAAGTGCAATGATCAGAAAATGAACAAAAAACTGCATCTAAAATTAAAGAATCAATTCATTTTTACATAAACATTTCCTCTACTTTGGGAATCTTTGCCTTTCTAATTATTCTTAAGTCCATGAAATCACTAGACGGTTTATGCCAGCATCATTAATACCTAGAATGATGCCTGGAACATAAATGGCTCTCAATATAATTTTGAATTAATTAAATAATTGAATAATTGTGCTTTCCCTTCTCTATTTCTCTTCAACTAAAAATTCCATCATGTCAGTATATATGAAAACAAATAATGAATGAAACAAAAAAGTTTCACTAAATAGTGATGTCTCCACCTCCTAGAGTAAGATTTCCCCATTGATTTGTGTGCTGTTTCTGTAATGAAAAGGGCAGCTCTTCCAGAATTCTTTAACTTTGCGCATTTGGGGTTATTTTTTCAACTCTCTTTCCTCCCATCTGCCAAAATGGTTTCTATCACTCTGCCTTGTTTCAGAATTCATATGTACTTTCAATGGCTTTGTTCCAAAAGTTCGGAAAGTAAGTTTTAATTTGTCAGTTTAACCACTAACACAAGATAATGGTATTTATATTGGTAATTCTAAAAACAATTTTCTCTGCTTGACCTACATCAAACGTAGACAAAAATAATCTCTGCCTGACAATGCAGTCACTAATATAGTAGGTAGAAGAGAAGGGAACCTACCATTTTTGAGTACCTACTATGTGCTACATACGATCTTGACAATTATTTATAGATATAGGTATTATCTGAATTTTAAAGATGTGGAAATGGAGACTTTTAGAAGTGAAGAAAGTGTCTGACGCCCTTCTATCTCTTAGGAATGTAGTAACTTGGGTAAGCTTTCAAAAGTGAGATCTTTAAAGTCTAAGTTCTTTCTTCCTATATCATAGTAGTTAATAGTATGCACATGAACATTTGTTTCTCAAACATAATGCAAAGCAAAATTAAAAATTAAAAAACTTATCTTGAAAAAGACAAAAAGCATAAGACTTTAAGAAAAAAACATATGTATCTATAAGCACACATACTATATATATGCGTAAATATATACACCATATATACAGACATATACATGCCGTGTACACATGTATATGTGTGTGTAACTTATATTTACATATAATTTACAATGTGATAACTTTGTGTGATTTTAACAACTCTATATTACTCATCCAAAAAATTACATTTTGGTTTTATCAAAGTTTCTTCCTCTTCATATTTAAGCATATACAATGGTATTTAGTAACTCACAGGCTTCTTTTTTTAAAAAACTTCTAAAAGCTATTGATTTGTCTTTAATATTTTAAATAAATGTTCTTATTTTTAAATTTTTTACGATACAAAGTGTTTGTACATTTGGGGTACATATTGACATTTTGTTACATGCATAGAATGTGTAGTGATCGAATCAGGGTATTTAGAATATCCATCACATCAAACATTGATAATTTGTATATGTTGGGAATCTTTCCAAAACTCATTTCTAGCTATTTTCAAATGATCACTATGTTGTTGTTATCTATAGTCATCCTATTCTGCTACTAAACATTAGAACTTCTTTCATCTAACTATCTGAGTAATCCATAGACCTCTAATCAATCCTGTCTTCCCTTTATATTCTTGTTTGAGTGGGCATTAGAATCAAAGTTTTATTATTATATGATTGCATCATCCAATAGGTAATAGAAGAAAAAAAATCCGTTACATGATTTGATAGTGGTGATGGGAAGTTTCATGGGTTTGCAGAGATAACCCAGATTCTAAAGTCACACAGGACCAGTGCCAACTTACTGGGCTTATGACCATTAGCAAGGCCTCACTAAACCCAAATTTCCTCAGCTGTGAAATGGGCAAATTTATGTGAGGTTTAGAAATAAGAAACTGCCTTGCAGAGTGCCTCAATAAATACTTGGTAATGAACAAATAAATCCACTGACCATTTTTATTTGAACTCCATGGTAGGCACTTGTCTAGTATCTTCATAGAGTATCAGAGATTCCTGTTTTCCTCATTATTTGGGTGGGATAAGCTATGTTATCCCAGGCAAAACTAGAATAATCTAAACTAAAATGTACTAGGACAAACTATTCAAATGACAACTTGCTCTGTTAACCACAATTGCCGTATTCCCCCTACAACTCGGTTTGGCTAAATTCCTAAAAAGCAGAGATCCACAATATCTTGACAAAAATTAATAATTAAGAGAAATTGGGTTTTGATTTGCATTTCTCTGATGGCCAGTGATGGTGAGCATTTTTTCATGTGTTTTTTGGCTGCATAAATGTCTTCTTTTGAGAAGTGTCTGTTCATGTCCTTCGCCCACTTTTTGATGGGGTTGTTTGTTTTTTTCTTGTAAATTTGTTGGAGTTCATTGTAGATTCTGGATATTAGCCCTTTGTCAGATGAGTTACCATCTCACACCAGTTAGAATGGCAATCATTAAAAAGTCAGGAAACAACAGGTGCTGGAGAGGATGTGGAGAGATAGGAACACTTTTACACTGTTGGTGGGACTGTAAACTAGTTCAACCTTTGTGGAAGTCAGTGTGGCAATTCCTCAGGGATCTAGAACTAAAAATTCCATTTGACCCAGCCATCCCATTACTGGGTATATACCCAAAGGACTATAAATCATGCTGCTATAAAGACACATGCACACGTATGTTTATTGCAGCATTATTCACAATAGCAAAGACTTGGAACCAACCCAAATGTCCAACAATCATAGACTGGATTAAGAAAATGTGGCACATATACACCATGGAATACTATGCAGCCATAAAAAATGATGAGTTCATGTCCTTTGTAGGGACATGGATGAAATTGGAAATCATCATTCTCAGTAAACTATCGCAAGAACAAAAAACCAAACACCGTGGGAATTGAACAATGAGAACACATGGACACAGGAAAGGGAACATCACACTTCGGGGACTGTTGTGGGGTGGGGGGAGGGGGGACGGATAGCATTGGGAGATATACCTAATGCTAGATGACGAGTTGGTGGGTGCAGCGCACCAGCATGGCACATGTATACATATGTAACTTACCTGCACGTTGCGCACATGTACCATAGAGCCTAAAGTATAATAATAATAATAATAATAATAATAATAAAAGAAAAAAAGAGAAATTGGGATGAGCAGAAACTGAGTAAAGCAATTATCTGGCAACATTTCTCATTTGAAAGCTCATGTTAAATGGCTTCAAATAAAAGATATGTATTGATATATTTATACGCATTGGCTATTATTGTTTTAATGACATTCTTCTTATTAGCTGTATATTTAGTAACTGTTTTTGTGTCTATAACTCTTTTTTGAAACTTTCTGGCCCTCATATGTTTCTTCAATAAAATACAGACACAAATACCATATATGCTTCAAGCCTTGGACTAGGACTGGAAATCTTCTGAGATATTTCAGCTGCAATATCCATGAGTAAGCAAATTTGCAAACAATAAATGTTAGTCTCTAAGCCTCTGCTTGAATAAAATGTAATGAATTATTTTATTTCCTTTTAGACTATTATTCACATTGTACTTTTCAGTTTTTTCTAAGGATGAGTTGATATTTCTGAGATGCTGGTGCTCGGTGCTACTCAGGTGCTGTCATCATATCTTCAGTTGTGCTGCTTCTCATGTCCGTTTTCACTGGCTGCATCTTGAACAGACAGATCAGGGTTTTATAACGCACTCATTAGAATGTTCCTCCCAAGTTTATTAGGAAGAAATGTTTTTCAGCTTGCTAGTTTTTATCTTTTTGCTCATTTTGTAGAGAATTATTTTTTATACACTGACGAAACACCTTTTCTTTAAGCAACCTTCTGCTTTCACAAATTCTTTATTCTATTTTGGGGAAATTAAAATAGCCGCACATGTAATATCTTTCTCCATACTGATTGGAAACGCACTCAGTGTCTCCTGGTTTCTATTTCTAGTTTGTGATCAGATAAGAATCTGTCTGTGTTATGCCCATTTCACTCTGGTAGAGTAATCTGATCTTCCGAAGCTTTTGTGTTAAAATGACAAAACATGGCTCACTGTAGATTTTCTTATTTATCGTTTTTTTCTTTTTTTGTTTACATAAATTCATCATTCTTAAAGAAGATATTATATATGATGTTTTGGTGCTTACAAAGCTTTCTTGCGGCTATATGCATGATGAAATAAAAATAAGGTTTCATTTGCATTAAGGTTTATAAGTTATTGTTATCATGGCTCAAATTGTGATTTAATGAAGGGCCTAGACCTAATGTTTAATGCTATTCTCATTAGCTAGAAGAATAAAATGTTTCCTTTCCATAAAATATTTAGTGTAGGAAATATGTAAAAAAGAAATACGTTTGCAGATACAATCAGAATGAAGGGTAAAATGTGTCAGATTTGGAGCAAAAGTGAAGGTGGGAACAGCAGTGTCATTTTAGGGCCTAATGTTAAAAGCCACTCTGCGTTGTATAATTCAATTCAGGGAGAAAATGACCTACATATTCAAGGAGGCTCTGGAATGTATGGTGAGAAATATATGCCCAGAAGAAAGAGAATGATAATTCTGATATGAGTTAATTATGAGAGATATCTTTCTAAGTGATGAGAGAAAAGAATCCTTTAGTATAAACACATCACTAAGTTTGCAAATATAATACATATTTAATAATTGTCCTGTCTTTTTTGCCTGCTGGAGATACATTTACTTGCTTTGTGTTATGTAAAAATATATATTAAGAACAAAATTTATTTGTTAAAAAACATTAATTTTAATTATTCTTATTTGACAAAAATTTTAAGCTCTGACTAAGTTTTATACGTCTCACAGCAAAATGAAGTTAACTTACAGAATTTATTTTGAAAACAACAGAAATTTGGTTTTCCATTTAAAAATGTTTTCTCAAAACTTTTAAAGAGGACATACATTCTATTCATTTAAAACATTCGTAAGTTGCAACGGTATTTCCTTTTTACTTAAAAGCTCAGATATTTTATAGGCTGAGAAGCAATTTCTAGGTGAGGAGTAATCATTGGCCTAATAAAGGTAGATTGCTGTAAGCCTCTCTTCTCCCATTTCCCTTCTTTGTGACCTTTATGCATCCACACTTTATACGCTCTTCCTACCCCCTACCATAAAATTGTCCAGCCATTTCTCACCCTCATTTGTATGATTTTCCTTAATGGCCAAATGTGTCATGCTATTCCACATGATCCCTTCATTCAGCTGAATCTGCTTGAAATTTTGCTCTTGATTTCCTTTGCCATTTTATACCATCTTTCTCTTCCTTTTGTTTCCTGAATTCCTAAAATATTTTTTAGTATCTAACCAATTAACTAAATAAATAGCCCACATTTTTAATGCCAAAACAACACGCTTTCTTTCCTGTATCTGAGTCAATGTGAATTTTACTAGGATTTTTTTTTAATGAAACAAAATTACAAACTAAATCCAAGTCTTTAAAGAATATTAAAACATACCTACCAAACACCCACACCCCCACACACACCCCACACATAGCGTCTTGTTCTATAAGTACTTTGCGTCACAGAATTTTTAAAAAATTGGTTTCTAGTGTGATAACTAAAAATTTTGAACTTCCTGATCTTCGAATTTCTTAGTGCAAGCCAAATGCTTCAGGCTAAACCCATAACCATAAAATTGTATTTAGTGGAAATACAGGCTTCTTTGAAATGTGTGGTATTTTTAAACCTGGAAGACTAGTTAACTTGTTATATAATTAGGAAATATGTGTATGTCGTTTTACTTTATGATGCTTACTTAACACCATTTTGATTATTAGCATGAGAAATATTCAGTGTTATGCTATCGCTACCTCAAGCATTGATTAAACTCTCTGCTATTCATGAAGGCTGACAGGGATTCAAAGGAGGAAACGTAAAACTTGAAGGTACAGCAAAATAGTGACATTTCACTCTATAAAGCTGCCAATATTTTAATCCTGCATGTAAATCATTTTTATCAGTTCAATTCTATATCTTAATCTGTATACCAAGTAAAATACTCAGTTGTATTAACTTTAATAAATAACTGTGTGATATTAATCACCATCTATTTCAAGGTCCTTGTGAGTAAGTGAGCTTTTGTTGTTGTTATTGCTGTTGATGTTTTTCATACTGCTCCCCAATGTCCTTCCCATCCTGTGAATAGATTGTTAAGGTATATTTTTCATTTTCCTGCAGTGAACAACCTACCTTTCATTATTTTGTTATTTGGAATCTTTACTTTCTCAGCTTAAGTGATGTCTTTGTCAATGATAACATTGTATTCATTTAGAGTGATGATTGATATGGTAATAGATACAGTGTGATTGAAAACAACCTTTGTCAATAAGAAGGCCAAATACTCAAACTGTGTATTGGTCTGAATTTGCTCATTATTGGAGACCTTTCATAGTCATATCGACTTGCTGTCCAGATGTTGTTACTTACCTGATGCTTCCATTGTTTAAAGGGTATAGACATTGGTATTGAACATAACATCTTCCAATATTTGTCTTAAAACACACATGGCTCAATTATGCGATGTCGTAGTATGTTATAAAAGTGTATATAACAGAGATTTTGAGTTTAAATAAGAGATTTTAAAGTATATGAAAAAAATCAGAAAAACTTACAAGTACTATGTCGTTGTACTCTTAGTCCACTATATTCTTAATTTTAAAACACTGCTTTTGTCTGCTTTTATTAGCAAAAATGTGTGTAAAAATATTTGAATAGCAAATATTTCATTATTACTCAAGTATTTGATATTGTTATATTTGTCTTGGAACAGTTGTTACAAAATAGTTTGCTACAAATTCCGTGACATTTTAACCTATACAGACAGAAACACATTCAAAACTACAAAATTGCCCCTGAAGAGATTCAGTGCAAGGATCACCATTATGAAAGACTATTTGACCCACTCAAGAAGACTTGTTTTCTCTTTCCTCTGGGTGCCCCTCACAGCTGTCAGAATGGGGATCATCTTCTTTCCCTGTAGGTCTATGTGCAGGCTGAGAACATATTTTCTTGTCCACATTTTATGTCCTAGTACTTCCAAATGTGCCTGGCACTTAGTAGATGACATAAACATATTTTCTGATTCTAAGAATATGAGGGATTCAGGGATCCAAAACTAAAGATGAATGGATTACTATTGCTCCCATACAGCACTTAATATAGAAAAAGACCTTTCTAAATTATCTAAGAACAAGTGCAACCCAAATATGATGCACATACATGCTCCCTGGTTGTCATGCTAGAGAAACAGATAGTAAAATAAAAATGTATTTTTCTATCTACCCACAGATAAAATCATCCATGCTGTCAAATACTAGGATTCCTTTTATTTCTCAAAAAAAGTCAATCTAGTTTATGGCCAAATATTCTCTTCCTTTTGCATTGCACACGTTCTACTTCTATGTTTATCAATAGACTCATCATTTAGTTTTCCAGGGAATGGTTTCTAAATTTTCCAAGAACATCACTTTTTCTTCTTTTTGTCTGAGTTGCTTGAGTGTCATGGTCATTTAAATAATCCTTGTCCATGGCCTCCCATGTCTATCAATACTTCATTTGCAATGTCTTTTTTATCCAATCCTTGTTTTCCACATTTATTGCTGTCTCTCTAATACAGGCCCTGATAACTAGTGTAACTGTCTTACTAACTAGACATTGGGCCCCTGTATCGCCCCTCATCTTCTATTCCCATTTCGCCCTGCAGCCTGCTTGTGATCATGTTACTCAAAGCTTTCCATTTGCTTACAAGGTGAAATTCAAACTCACTATACTAGCATTCATGTAATCCCTTGTTTTGATCCCAACCTGTAATTTTAACTTTATCTCCCCTGTCTACTCTACATGAACCCAATCTACACACTATATCCAGCACACGTTGCTCTTTTCTATCCCTAAGCTTATGCTCAGTTACATGCCCTTGTCTAACTGCATTTCCCCATTTCCATAAGGCTAAGCCCTGCCTATCTTTCAGATACTAATTCTTTCACAAACCTCTCCTAACTACCCAAAATAAAAACAATTATTCGGGTTTGCTTTCATGTGAGGGGTAGCACAATAAACCTCCTTAACTGCCCTTCCTGATTTTGACCCGAAATAGAAATGTCACGTTAATCCTTAGGTACTGTGTATCGTCCAGCAGTCTGGCAGGCTTCACGGGTGTGTGAAGTGTACAGTCACATGGCGTTACACTCTTGGAAGGGCTCCAGGTTTGGATTCATGCTCTGTTGTCTCCGTCTTCAAATTATTAAATTTTGAACAAGTGTTCTTAAAATTTCCTTTTGCACTGGGCCTCACAAATTATATAGCTAGTCCTGTCTAGCAGTGTATTTTGCACAAAGTACTTACTCAATAAATATCTGTTAAACAAAGTGTTGGCTAATTTCTGAGCTCATTTCCCTCCTCCAGTGAAACAAAACCAGGTAAAAACCTGAGGTATAACTCAATTGATGCCTTTCTTTTTTATAATCATGCAATGGAGCTTGATAAAGCAATAATTAAGTAAAATATTCTGGATACATTAGTATTTATCCCAGTATGATGTCATGAATTTTTAAAAAGTTGGCAACACTTCATTAAGGTTGAATTAGGCTTTGTGTGCTTAGTTACAAAATAATTATCATCCTAACATTTAGTAAAATGATGGCTTGGGATTTATATATTTCACCCTGAAATGAGTAAATATACCTTATATATTTTACCTCAACCTAGTATGTTTGCAATGATTGAATTAGTTAGAAAAAATGAGCAATATATTCATCAGATAGTATGATTCACTATCCAATCAATCCAGTTGTATTAGCTAATTCATAAGACATTTCTTGAGGCTGGCAAAATGGTTGGAAGCACACTTGTATAATTATTATTTAGAAAACAGCAATAGAGTGGAGTTGTATAGAATTTCATAATGAAAGAGAAGGTTAATACAACCTTTAGATCCTGTCCTATGTGGTGTATCGTGTGCAGGATTTTAAACCTTTCTTCTCTGAGTGATATCGAGGAATGTTGATCTAGAAATATTTCCAGACTATTTAGTCTTTTTTATTCTCTACAGATTTTGCTTTGAGTGCATACTCAAGGCTAAATTCTCCTTGTCCAAGATTTACAATAGAAAGAATCCTTCAAGGACACTCTGTACTCTCTCTGTGTGTACTGAATGCCTCAACTCTGAATAATATGGCTAGGGTCGCATGCACAGATGAGAAATTTAAACACCAATGTGCATGTAGCTATATCTTTCTCTTCTTGTTTTAGGAGTTATATATTTATATTTTATAATCCAATTTTCTTTATTCTATGTCTTACTATGGAAGTGGCTATAAAAAATATAATAAGTAAAAGTGACTTTTATTTAGCTGCCATGCTAGTTAATTCCCTAGCCTCAGAACACATGACTTAGAGAAATATTGTATGTTTTAAGTTATGGACAGTTTTTTGTTTACTAAATACTATGTAAATATGTATGACTCAAAAACGTTAGTAGGTACATGGAGAATCTTAAATTCTTTAAGATTTAAAACTTCTGTATGTCTGAAAGCTTCAAATTAACTGATATTAAAATTCCATTCTATTCATAATATCTGGAATTTCCAAGTATGCAATGAAACAATGAATTTCATTAAACAGCAATATTTCCAATCAATACCAGTACAAAAATGTTTTATTTTTATATTTAAGATGTGTTTAGAAAAAATATTTCTGAGACTATTAACCAATTATTTTTAGCTCCTTCCTCATAGTGAAGCATAGAAACTTGTTTGGAAAAGGCCCATAATTTTTAGATGAATGATAAATAACAATGGTTTTAAATTCTTGAAACAAATATCATAAATAACTTTAGCATTTCAGTGTTTCAGTGTTATTTATACAAGTTATTCTACTTGGCCTGAAAATGCATCATGAATAAATGTGAGAAAGAGACCCATATAGAAGTAAATAGTATACTGTGTGGCAAGTACTAAACAAAATATGAACCCTAAACCAGAGTACAGACTCTCCGATAATTTTCAATACTTTGTATATATGAGACATTCATAAACATTTTCTGCAAGTCTAGTGAGTGAGAAAGATTATGCTCTAATCATTTCCATAGAAAATTTGGTGAATTAAAACTTAATAGCATTTTAAACAGAATATATATTTGAAAAGGGCCAAGTTGAAAGTAGATTATATTTTAAAACATATGAATATTCAAGAGCTGTGGGTGGAGAAAGAAGGAGGAAATGATTAAGAAGGTATTTAGAGGCAAATAACATAAAATAACATAACCTTGCTTTCATTTTGTATCTATATCCTAAGCCAAAGATGTGACAGGATGTGATTGGCTTTTATATTTAAGATCTCTTAATTAAGCATTTGCATTTTTAATAATTTATGGATAGAAGAGACATTGAATTTTCTAGCTGAAAAGGGTAGGGTTATTTGGAGAAGGGTAGGGGGAGAAGATGACCTCTAAGAAAACCATCATGTTCAAGATCACTAGCCAAAAATATTTACTGATATAAAAAAAAAATTCTCTAAGGGTTAATTAATAAGTTTATGCTACATTTTCAGCAACCATTTTACAATAAATATCACACCGGAAACTAAGTAATCCAGCTCCACCTGTATGCTAATAATGTTTGCTAATATCTCTCTTCTTGATGGCACATGACTTGAGTAATTCTCTGACCATATCTCATCTATTTAGTGCTGCCCGATGTATAATGGCATGTAGATGTAAATACTAATGGAGAAAGTGCACTGCCTTAGGGAACACCCATCATGACAAGTAACTAATTGCTTTATGTACATTAGTACCAAGTGAAGCGTTTTACATCTTCTGAAAGGCACCAGCAACCTCTACTTTCTAATTTACCAAAATGTCATATCCCCTCCCAAAAGACAGGATTACAAGACTTTTTTGAAGCATCTCACTAACTTCTCTCAATTCACTATTCCCTGCAAGCTGGATTGAGAATTATTCCAAGTCAGAGATTGTCTAATAATTCACACCAAATCACTCATGATTGGGTAATTTTATTTAACTTAACGCCTAAGTTTTTGTTACACACACACACACATATACACACACACATATGTGTGTATGTTTGTATTCCAACTGTAGACTCTTTATTTCTGATGAACAAAGACCACTTGGATATAATTTATATGGAATCAAAAGTGTTAAAATATTACTCACTTATTGTATAAGAAATTGCTAGTCATGCAATTTGTTTCCTTTGAAAACAAAACTGAAAAATACATTTTGGAAAAAATAAGCCTCAAGCATTAATGACATTTCTAACATGGCATGGAGTGTTATACTTTGATGTATGTGTTTTTAATCGGTGTACCTGGTGATGATAGACCATTATTACAGAGTTAACACACATGATATGAAATGCAGAATTGCTTAGTTTGATGAATTGAAGTTTCCTGTCATGAAAACCAAAGATTTCAATGGAACAGTGTGCTACTGTAATCACCAAAGGGGTTCTAATGATAATTATTTAAAATTAAGAAATGCAATTTCAAACAGAGAGAGGCAAGTTAGAGCAAATCTTTCCAATCTTTCTTTCTACTGTTTTTCCTATACCCTTATCATATATTCTTACCACTTTCATATTTGAAAGTAGTCCTGCCTATAAACATAAACTGTATTTGAGTGACACAATTAGCTATTTATTATAACATCTCAGCACTGCATTTTCTTATTTTGTGGTATTTCTTTTTCATGATGAAAAAATCAGAAACTCTCCTTCTTGCACATAGCACAAATGTTTTCTTTCCATAATGAAGAAAAGTGCCACGTTGCGCATCAGAGAAGAAAAAAACAGGGATGTAAAGGAGAATATAAAGAAGCAATTATGTGTATTACTGAAGAACCCTTATTTTATATTGAAAGATGTTACATTAAATGATAGGCATTGCCCATCTGGTTTTGGGTGCCTGTGGGAAGATTGGAGGGAAGTTATGATACAGATGAAAGGAGCAATATTGAAATAGGGAGGAGCGATTGCACAGTGGGCCAATCTGACAGAGGCTGCTGCAGTAGATCTGGGTTTCAATCTCAGTTCCCCACTACGACCACGGATGAGTTTAATTTTCCCACAACTCAGTTACATTACTTATACCATTGTATTCATACCATTGGTCGTTAAAGGATGTTTCTTATGGGGCTATAATGAGAATTATATTAAATAATGTAGCTAGTAATTATATGAAAGATGCTAGGCATAGTGCAAGTAAAGGTTTAAAAAATAGCTAATTTTCTTTTTGTAGTAATCATTGATTATAGTAAAAACAGGCTTTCTTTACACATTCTAGTTTGCATATCTGATTTGTTTAACTGACTATCAGGTTAATCACTACAAAAGCCAGCATTATCTATGTCAGGAAGCAGCCCTTATTTATACCAAAAATGATTTTTTGAATTCAAGATATTAAAAAAAAGTAAAGGATTATTTGAGCTGAATTAAATTCTCAATATAAAAATAAATACATTATATATTAAGAACATAGGCATTGATATAGATAAAGTGAATTACAAGTCATTTACAAATATTATCCACCGCAGTTTTTGCTTATTCTTCTATATTAAGCATCATTCAGTATTATTTTCCTTCTTGTAAATGTTGAACATTGATGTTTTCCTGTTTAATTATTTTACGCAAGCTACAAATTTGTTACATTTATTCATAGATGTGTATTATGAAAGTTTGCTGGAATACGTAATAAAGAAACACTAGACTAGGAAATCCCTGCAGAAGTTTTGTGGATTATAAGCCTTGGCAAAATAGGTGAGAAACGTGTAATGTTAAAAAGAGAGAGAAAAAAGCTTAAAGAAGTGCCAAAAACAAATGCTGCTAGGGCATGTTTGTGTGGTCAAAAATCCTAATTTCTATTATAACATAGTAACATCATGCCTATAAATGTTGATATTTTAAATTCCAGTAATCAATTAATTATTTTTAGTATAAATCTGATGCCAATGTTTAGACTTTCCTAATTCTAAATTTTGGGTATTGATCTCTATATGGTCACCCAAACAAAGATAACTAGGACCGCAAATTCAGATGTTGCCAGTGTTGGAATACTTGACTAGGAGTTTCTGGTAAAGGACCAGGAGAAATCAATTTACACAAGCCAATTTTTAAGGACGTTGAAAAAATATAAAGCTAAGAGATACATGCAATAGAGAAGGAAAGCAATGGCAAGGACAGCAAGGTGATTGTCTCAAATATCACAGAAAACAAAGAAGCTTTTTTTATAGGGTGTTATTTTATGGTGCGGAAGCAAGGCTGCAGACACAAAATGACAAAATGTGAGATAGTTTATGAAAGTGTCTCTTTTATTTTGATGTGCAATGTAAGGTTCCTTAGACTCGCTGTGATCCAGAATAACTAGTACCAATTTGAGGTCTTGTTTGTGGATTTTGGATCATTTTGAGATTGCACACTTGGCACAAACATCACGCTTATTTCAGTGGGGCTTGGAAGCAAGGGAAGAACCAATAGATTCTGAAATGGCTTCTTGGATAGCGACCATCAGCCTGGAAGGCTAGAGCTTAATATCATACACAAGACTACTGAGTGCTCCTCAAAAGCTACCAGAAATAATTACTTTGTGAGTAAGCTGGAGAAAGAACCAGTGAATTGTACTAATAAATTCCCAGTTAACACTGATCCTTTGTTTTGAAAATGGTTCAAAAAAGGGATGATCCTTTAACTTGATTGTAGAGCAAGTTTAAGCTTCCAAGCTAATTCTCCAAAATAATTTTGATTATTTTTTTGTTCACAAAATAATTCTAATTTTATCATATTTAACATCAAATATATTTTAAGAATACATCGGCCGGGTGCAGTGGTTCATGCCTGTAATCCCAGCACTTTGGGTGGCCGAAGCGGGCGGATCACGAGGTCAGGAGATGGAGACCATCCTGGCTAACACGGTGAAATCCAGTTTCTACTAAAAATACAAAAAAATAACCGGGCATGGTGGCGGGCGCCTGTAATCCCAGCTACTTCGGAGGGTGAGGCAGGAAAATGGCGTGAACACGTGAAGCGGAGCTTGCAGTGAGCTGAGATCCCTCCCCTGCACTCCAGCCTGGGCGACAGAGTGAGACTCCATCTCAAAAAAGAAAAAAAAAAAGGAATTTATTAAAATGTGGCAAATCTGATCTAGCTACAAAAAATAGTATTCACTTTTGTTATTGTGAGTAACGAAGCTTGGCGTTGATTAAGTAGAATGTTTATTTTTCTATAAATGTGAGATCTGCTTATTGTCCCAAGAAGTCTGATATTTTATAGTTTTCAAAGTGATAGGAAAAGTGTACAATTATAACATTCTGTATTATTTAGATAGATAAGACTTTTTACTGATAATACTATTTAAGAAAACGCCTGTGCCTTGCATACTTATATATATGAATTGCTGTAACACTGCTTTGTTTTGCTGTAATTAAACCTTTCTTTTTTGCACATCTTACACAGAAAAAAAATTTATTTCACCTTCTTCTTTCTGCATTATGTAATGAGTCACCCACATATCTCCTCTTGGGAATCCTGATACTAGGAATTTAACCCGTCACATGGTAAGTTAATCATCTTCTGTTACCAACAGTCACTCTTTCCCAGTTTCACCACTAACATTAAAGGTCTTTCTCCCAGTTCCCCAAGGTAAATGTTTCATAATCATTTTCATGTTCCCTGGCGCTTTTTTTTTTTTTTTTTTTTTTTTGGTCTGTTATGTTTCTTAAGCCTCCCTTTCCATCTTAATAGCCAACACTTTATTCCAGGCATCCAGGGTGTCTCATCTGCATAACTGTACTAGAGACCTAGTCACTTCCTTGCCTCCAGGGTTTCTCCACTGTACTTAATTCCCTGTAGCCTCTAAAATAATTTTCCTCCAGTCCTTCTTTTTCCAAGAAGTCATTTGCTTACTTTTCATTATTCTAAATCTGGCTATCTAACGCTTTCAGTGTTCCACTGTCAATTGCGTTTCCTAGCTAACTGTTCTCGCTCTTTAGAATCTCTGCTCTTGTCAAGTTAAATATGCATGCCTTTCCTATAGTTGACTGTTTCATGTTCCAGCCTTAACATCAGTCTTTGTTTCCCACAGTTCTCCTGTATTTCTAACCCTAAATTCCTTTCCTAACTTTTCAATAATATAGAATAGTGTGCTCATGGAATAAAAGACCATGGAGTCACTGAAAACATTGTACACATAATTTGAAATTCTGCTCTGCTAATAATAAATATTTTCAAGTGGAGGAAAACAGATTAAATAAGTCACTTGAAGAGTGTATTAGATGAAGTTTCCTGGGAAACAGACTGAGACAGAGATTCTCTTACAGGAAGTCTTTTAAGATGTGCCTTTGGAATTAACACCTTTAGGGGAATAAAAGAAGAAGGATTGGGCTGAGGGAAGTGTTGAAGATTCAGCCAAGGAAATCTCTTCAACTGAGGATAAGTCCCAAAGAACCATCCACTCAGCTGAGGGCTAGTAGGTCCAACACTCCCAGTAGCTGAGCAATGAATGCCTCAGGGCTAAAGAGGGTATCTGGGTGGCATACCATAGTATCCATTCAGAGACTAAGACAATAATTATATACAATTCTGTAATTATAGATGCGAAACATGGAATCACAAAGACAAATTTATCTCTGCTTAGTAGGATTATAAGTGATGTTTACATATTATCATTCATATTTTCTAATTTTTCTATATTGGTTCCAAAAAATAATGAAGTTTTAATCAGACAGAAGTAAAAAAAGCTGCTCCTTCTGGTAAAAAAAAAAAGGTTCATCAGAGTTTACAAACTCAGTGTCCCCAGCTTCATCAGGGTCTTCCCACATGTCTCCATTCCAGGTTTCAGGGTCTCACTCTTTTCCAGTCAATGCCCTCACTTTAACAGTAGACACCTGGTGAGGCTGTGCATGCATCTTTCATTGCAGGTCAGCCACTCGCATGATAAGAGCTTGTGTCTGTTTTTCCACAATTTCAGCACTTTCTCTACAGGAGATAAAACTCTCTCTCAGGGGAATCTTAGCATATTTGAGGTTCAGTATCTGCTTCTGAAGCTAGGAGACAGAATCCCTGAGCTCATCATTTTCTTTCATCACTTTGTCCACTGAACTTAGGAGCAACCAACCAGCTTGGTTATGTTCCTTGGTTTTCCACATATAATCAAAGGCATTATGTATAGGGTTACTCAGCTCCTTGCCTCTCAGGAGCAGTGAATCAGGAGTGTCAAATGCATTTATTTTGCATAAGTCTCTAAAAAGTCCACACCAAGGACTATCAGTGTTCACCATACTATCAGAAATAGAGTTCTTAGCATTTTTGGGTCTAATTATATTAAGCTGCCAACCCCAGAAACCCCAAAAGCAACAAAAGAACTCCATCCTTAATATTCTGTTCCTCTAGAACCACTCCTGGTACCAAAATCTGTATTAGTCAGGGTTCTCTAGAGTGACAGAACTAATAGGAGATATATATATATATATAAAGGGGAGTTTATTAAGTATTAACTTACATGATCACAAGTTCCCACAATAGCCTGTCTGCAAGCTTGAGGAGCAAGGAGAGCCAGTCCGAGTCCCAAAACTGAAGAACTTGGAGTCTGATGTTCGAGGGCAGGAAGTATCCAGCATGGGAAAAAGATATAGGCTGGGAGGTTGGGCTAGTCTCTTCTTTTCACGTTTTTCTGCCTACTTTATATTTACTGGCAGCTGATTAGATTGTGCCCACCAAACTAAGGGTGGATCTACCTTTCCCAGCCCACTGACCCAAATGTTAATCTCTTTTGGCAACACCCTCTCAGACTCACCCAGGATCAATACTTTGTGTCCTTCAATCCAATCAAGTTGACAGTAGTAACCATAGGAACATGTTACCTTAAAAAAAGTACCTTTGAGGTATTTCCTTTAATTTTCTTCATTTTTATAATTTATATTAATTAATCAACTACTCTGTTCTTCATAAGTACTTTTTTGCCAAATTTTATCAATATTCATTTTATCAATATTCATTTATCAATATTCATTCATTACAATACTGTAACTACTCAGCTATCTTACATATATATTTTTCTCTCCAACTTGATAATAAACTTGATGGTAGATGCCTTGTCTCCATGGCCTTTTTGTATTCTCTTTTATCGTGATTTTAAAATATAGATATATTTAAATATAAATATATATATACACTTAAATATAAATACATATGTGCATGTATTTAAATATAAGAAATGTTTATATTTACATATATGCATGAATGTATCTATATATCCTACTTGCAGCCACAAACATGGCATTCTGTACAAAGTAGATAGCTATGTTGTTGAGCAACTGGAGGAAAGGAAATTCAGAGCTAGATTAGGGCTTTTTTTTTTTTGAGAGGGAATCTCGCTCTGTTACCTAGGCTGGAATGCAGTGGTGCGATACCTGCTCACTGCAACCTCCTCCTCCCGGGTTCAAGCGATTCTCCCGCCTCAGCCTCCCAATAGCTGGGACTACAGGCACGTGCCACCACGCCTGCCTAATTTTTTGTATTTTTAGCAGAGGCGGGGTTTCACCGTGTTAGCCAGGATGGTCTCTATTCCCTGACCTCATGATCCACCTGCCTCGGCCTCCCAACGTGCTGGGATTACAGACGTGAACCATTGTGCCCGGCGATTACGGCTCATTTTAATCAACAGCTGCAAGTTACTGGTCGACTCTGGCTCTGAGGCAACATTGTGTTTGAAGCCAAAGTTTTCAGGCACTGTTTATGTAATCCCCTCATTTCCTGGTGGTGGTTATGTGCAAAGTAATAGTTAAAGAAATTCCTAAGTGTCCACAATTAAAAAGATAATTTTGGACATTCTTGGAAATGGACTGTCAAGGTTATCATAGAAGTTTTATTTCTTATTCCGGGATTTAAGCTTACCTCATTCTACATTTGTTCCAAACATAGAATGAAAAGCCCTAGAAAGTGGAGTCAAAAAGCTTCTGAAAGGTTGAAATGGACCCTGTTGTTTTATGAGTTTCATGGATAGAGTTTTCTGCCACTTTTAAGAGTAGCAGTTGCTCCATCAAGTAATAGTCGGTATAAGAAATTATTACAAGAGCATTTTTAAACTAAGCACAATACCGGAAACTCTAATAACCTTTTCCTCAACTTGACTGTAGAGGAGAAAAGACTTGCCTATTTTTTTTTTTAGGTATCATGAAGAGTGATTAAAAAAATGAGTGAGAATCAACAAAACATAGCTGTTAGACTCATTTAATGTAGCAATATCTAAGACATTACTCAGAAATAGCTACAAGTTCCAAGGTTATTTTGAGCTTGAAGTTCTTATATTCCAGACAACTAAAAAGTCATCCACTTAACATAAGACAGTCACAACAAACTCATGCTGATCACTGAAGATTTACCAAAACTCAGCAGAGTTACTTGGTGTGCCTATTTCAGAAGAAACATGATTTCAAAATACATCTAGGAGTTTTAAGAGTGAGTTCACAGTTATTAGTGAGCTGGCAAAATAATTTTTGACGTTTGTAGCAATAATAAAGCTAATCTGATTGACAATTTCATTTAAATGCTTGCTTAAATTTAGAATTTCATGTTTAGCAATGCCTTAATATATTGCACATATTAAGTTATGATAACATTTAAAGAGGATTTATTAATGCAAACATAGGTTTTCTGGTACTTTTATCCTGCCTAGTAAAAAAAAAAAATTAGTGTCTGTCACAACAAACTACAGATACTTGTTTTAAAATGTAATTCATTATCCACTTATTTCTTTTAGCCTTCAAGTAAATCACTTTCTTTCACTTCTTTTGTTATCATTTTCTAAGTATGTTGTCTCTATTAACCCAGGAGTTCGTTATCCTAGAAAACTTGGTGTGATCTTATATTCTGCTTCCTCATTCAGTTGACAAAGCCTGTAGATTCCACCTCTTTTCTGAACTCAGGAATCCCTTGAGTTTTGTGTCTCCTTCTTCTCCTCTTTCCTTTCCCATTGCCCTAGTCTAGTCCATGGTACAGTGAGCTCCAAAGCATCCTTCTCTACATTAGCCTCTAGTCTGTTCTCTGCTCTGTCACTAGTTGACCTCCCCATCTTCCATAAACTTGATTTTTTAAAACTTGTGTTGCTTTCTCATTGACTAAAGAATAAAACCTGAATTATCTCAGAAAAGCAAAAATAAGCCTTTAAGCCTTTCCAATCTTGCTCTCCCTCCTTTTCCAGACTCACCCCTTACCGCTTCTTCTCAGATATCCTCTAACCTTTTTTGACCAAAAAGGTAGATTTGAGAAGAGTGCTCCTGGGGCCATGTGGAAAGATGAGGGTGCCTGTTTAGTCAGCCAGAAACTACAAAACTTTCTGGGCATGAAGGTGATGTTGGATATGTAGCCACAGCACCTTCTCTTCCCCAGTTAATCTACATTCCCAATGTTTTAGACTTCTCACAATTTTTCAAACTATTTGAAATCTTTTGAACTCAAGGACTACCACATTGAACAAGTCAAATAAATTTAGTTGGATATCAGGCATTATTTTTGAACCGAGATATTTTCATCTTATTTGTTACTTAATTGACTTCTGTTTCTTAATGTGAATTGTTTATATGAACATGCATAAAAATAGTAGGAGTAAAGGGCTAGTGATGTCTATGAAGCAGATACTTTATAACTTGATTCAATCACCAGAATAATTCTACAAGGCAAATATCATTATCTCCATTTTAGACAATGAGAAACCAAGGTTAAGAAAATTTACATCATTTACTCAAAGACACAAATTTAGTAAGTGACCAAACCTGGATTGGAGCCCAGATCTGTCAATCTACCAAATCTGTGTGCTTTTTAGGTCAGAAACTTGCCTCCAGGTTTCTAACTGAATGTCTGTAGCACTTTAATTTGTGCAACCATGTAATATTTAAACTAATGGATGTGATGAAAAAAGGAACATAAACAATAGTCTAGCCTTTTGACAACAATTAAAGCATACACAAACCAATTCAAAATCCTTCCTACCCAATAACTAAGCTTTCAAGATTAGTGTATGTGGCTCACCATTTACTAGTATTTGAAACCATTTTTGATAATATAAATTGGTTTTAATTATCTCTTTTTGTCCAAAATTAAAGATTATATACTGCTGACTATGGAAATTGAGGCTGTCCTTTCTATTTTCTCAGCTGACTCAAATGAAACCAGATAATTCCATCTGTTTAATTCCCTTTGACCCAATTCGCAGTCACCCCAAATGGATTCCAGAAATACCAGCTCTGCAGCTTGTAGAGTTTTCTTAAAGCAAGCCTAATGGATCAAAGCGTGTCATTCTATCTAGCATCAATTTATTCATCATACAATAAATTCACATTTTATATAGGCTTAACACAGTGCTTAAGATAAAGCCAAAGAGCCTTGAACTCAAAGACTTACACACATACACACACACACACCACATACACACATACATATATGATGCACATAAAATATAGATATATATGCAAACATATATACACATATAAGCACATATGTATATGTAAATATATGTATATACTAGTTTCTTTAGTAACATAAAGTATCAAATTATAGCTGTAGGATTATTATAGATTAATATATTTATGAAAATTGAGAAAAGGGAAAGGCAAGTGTGGTCCATACTATTAGCAGTTCAATTAACAGTTACCATTGTTTGGGTACATGCTAAGTTCTTTACGTGAATTATCTCATTTAATCTTTCTACTAGTCATCTATTGCATATAACAAATTTTACCCAAAATTAGCAGCTTAAAACAGCAAACACTTATCATTTTACAGTTTCCGTGCATCAGGAATCTAGGTACAGCTTAGCTGGGTGCCATTGGCTCCATTTGTCCCATAAGGCTGTGGTCAAATTGTGAGTTGGTCCATGCAGCTATCCTGTCAAGGCTCAAGCAGGGCTGAAGAGCACACTTCCAAGCTTATTTGGTTGTTGCCAGGCCTCAGGGGATCTTCTTCTAAGTTCACTCATGTGAGCCTCTCCACAGCACTCATGATGTGGAAGCTGATTTTCTCCAGAGTGGATAATCCAAGGGAGAACTAAAGAGAACACCCAAAATGGAAGCCACAGTCATTTGTATCTTAATCTCAGAGTGGCATCCATTCAGTTCTGCCATGCTCTATTCATTAGAAGGAAGTCTAAAAGTTCAGGCCATTATGAAGAGGATAACATTACACAAGGGTGTGAATATCAGAAAGCCTAGAATTACTGGAATCCGTCTTAGAGGCTGTCTACCATAATATGAAAAAATTAATAGTCTTATGAGGTAAGCACTTCTATAGGTAGATAAGAAAATGGAGGTACAGGTTGGTTAAATAACTTTCCCAATGTTATATGGCTGATAAATGAGCAGGCTAGGATTCTAACTCAGAAAACAGAGTCTAGAAAGAAATTAAAACTCAAACAGAAAAGTGAATTCTAGGAAAGTAATGGAGTATAAGTACAACCCAGAGACACAAGTGTGGAATTATATATGATATGAATAATGTAGAGCCAATGATGAAGAAGCTGGTAGGAGATGTAGCTGGAAAAAAATGGGCTAATGTTAGTGAGTTTTTACTAAAACTGAATTTGGATATGGATAAGTGAGAAGTCTGCAATTATTTACAACAGGAAAATAATGTGGTCAAAGTCTGGCTTTATGAAGATTTGTCTAGAAGTTTGCAAGACAGCCTGGAGTGGCATCATACAAAAGATATGGAGACCTGTTTCAATGTGTGCATATACTGCCATGAGAATCTGGCCAAAGTGAGAGTCAGTGGAAAGAACAGGCAATATCTACAAGAAAGAATCCCCAAGCATTGTTCATCAGCTGGATAAGAAATTTAAAACTGTCAGAAATTACTCCAAGGTTTGGAGAAAGGGATATTGTAACAGAGGAAGTGTGATTACAATTTCAACAGGCAGGGTTTTTGCCTGATTTCTTTACTGTTGCTTTTCAGAGCCCAGAATATGTCATCATAAGTCCTCATTGAATGAATAAATAACCGAAGCTGTCACTTATTAGATTAACACCCCAATTAACTAACACAACCACAAACAAATGTAAGAAAGATTAATATTGTAATGTTTCATGCCATTAAAATTTAGTTGGATTTCATGGGAACTGGAGAACATCAAGAACCAGGGCACTGCTCACTTGGGTGTGCTTGTACACTAACTTTTCTCTCTCTCTCTCTCCCCGCAAGGTGTCTTAACCTGTTTTTATAGGCACATCTACACCAGTCTCTGCTGTGTATTGGCAGGCTTTCCAAATGTTTTCCCACAATTTCAGCTTGCCTTTAGCTTTAATTTGCATGGATAAAAACCCTAAGTTAGACTTTATAGGTTACAAGTTTTACTACAAAATACTGGTAAACTCTTCTTGTGTTCAAATAAGAGAGAGAAGAAAGTAACAGTTTCTGTCTGGCTCAAGCTTGGGTCAGATGTCTCCTCTATCTAATTAGCATTGACATTGTTAGGTGGGTAGAAGGTTATGAAGTCTATTTCTCTCAAAGCAGGTAGAGAAACATTGTTCGGGAAGATAGCATAAGTAAGGTGACAATTTTATGGTCATGCGTAGTACAGGATACATTATTTCTAATTCTTGACAATAGATAGCCTTTGATGAGTTCAAAATATTAGATGCGTGAACTCAGGCTCAGATGGGTAATTTACCTAATGTTACACAGCTCATAAGTGGTTGCAGACAAGATCCCAGATCCTCTACTTTCTGTCTCTAAAACTACTGTCTTGCCCTTTTCACTTCTTTTTTTTTCTTTATTATTATTATTATTATTATTATACTTTAGGTTTTATGGTACATGTGTGCAATATGCAGGTAAGTTACATATGTATACATGTGCCATGCTGGTGCGCTGCACCCACCAACTCGTCATCTAGCATTAGGTATATCTCCCAATGCTATCCCTCCCCCCTCCCCCCACCCCACAACAGTCCCCGAAGTGTGATGTTCCCCTTCCTGTGTCCATGTGTTCTCATTGTTCAATTCCCACCTATGAGTGAGAATATGCGGTGTTTGGTTTTTTGTTCTTGCGATAGTTTACTGAGAATGATGATTTCCAATTTCATCCATGTCCCTACAAAGGACATGAACTCATCATTTTTTATGGCTGCATAGTATTCCATGGTGTATATGTGCCACATTTTCTTAATCCAGTCTATCATTGTTGGACATTTGGGTTGGTTCCAAGTCTTTGCTATTGTGAATAATGCTGCAATAAACATACGTGTGCATGTGTCTTTATAGCAGCATGATTTATAGTCCTTTGGGTATATACCCAGTAATGGGATGGCTGAGTCGAATGGAATTTCTAGTTCTAGATCCCTGAGGAATCACCACACTGACTTCCACAAGGGTTGAACTAGTTTACAGTCCCACCAACAGTGTAAAAGTGTTCCTATTTCTCCACATCCTCTCCAGCACCTGTTGTTTCCTGACTTTTTAATGATCGCCATTCTAACTGGTGTGAGATGGTATCTCATTGTGGTTTTGATTTGCATTTCTCTGATGGCCAGTGATGGTGAGCATTTTTTCATGTGTTTTTTGGCTGCATAAATGTCTTCTTTTGAGAAGTGTCTGTTCATGTCCTTTGCCCACTTTTTGATGGGGTTGTTTGTTTTTTTCTTGTAAATTTGTTGGAGTTCATTGTAGATTCTGGATATTAGCCCTTTGTCAGATGAGTAGGTTGTGAAAATTTTCTCCCATTTTGTAGGTTGCCTGTTCACTCTGATGGTAGTTTCCTTTGCTGTGTAGAAGCTCTTTAGTTTAATTAGATCCCATGTCAATTTTGGCTTTTGTTGCCATTGCTTTTGGTGTTTTAGACATGAAGTCCTTGACCATGCCTATGTCCTGAATGGTAATGCCTAGGTTTTCTTCTAGGGTTTTTATGGTTTTAGGTCTAACATTTAAGTCTTTAATCCATCTTGAATTGATTTTTGTATAAGGTGTAAGGAAGGGATCCAGTTTCAGCTTTCTACACATGGCTAGCCAGTTTTCCCAGCACCATTTATTAAATAGGGAATCCTTTCCCCATTTCTTGTTTTTGTCAGGTTTGTCAAATATGAGATACTTGTAGATATGTGGCATTATTTCTGAGGGCTCTGTTCTGCTCCATTGATCTATATCTCTGTTTTGGTACCAGTACCATGCTGTTTTGGTTACTGTAGCCTTGTAGTATAGCTTGAAGTCAGGTAGCGTGATGCCTCCAGCTTTGTTCTTTTGGCTTAGGATTGACTTGGCGATGCGGGCTCTTTTTTGGTTCCATATGAACTTTAAAGTAGTTTTTTCCAATTCTGTGAAGAAAGTCATTGATAGCTTGATGGGGATGGCATTGAATCTGTAAATTACCTTGGGAAGGATGGCCATTTTCACGATATTGATTCTTCCTACCCATGAGCATGGAATGTTCTTCCATTTGTTTGTATCCTCTTTTATTTCCTTGAGCAGTGGTTTGTAGTTCTCCTTGAAGAGGTCTTTCACATCCCTTGTAAGTTGGATTCCTAGGTATTTTATTCTCTTTGAAGCAATTGTGAATGGGAGTTCACTCATGATTTGGCTCTCTGTTTGTCTGTTATTGATGTATAAGAATGCTTGTGATTTTTGTACATTGATTTTGTATCCTGAGACTTTGCTGAAGTTGCTTATCAGCTTAAGGAGATTTTGGGCTGAGATGATGGGGTTTTCTAGATATACAATCATGTCGTCTGCAAACAGGGACAATTTGACTTCCTCTTTTCCTAATTGAATACCCTTGATTTCCTTCTCCTGCCTAATTGCCCTGGCCAGAACTTCCAACACTATGTTGAATAGAAGTGGTGAGAGAGGGCATCCCTGTCTTGTGCCAGTTTTCAAAGGGAATGCTTCCAGTTTTTGCCCATTCAGTATGATATTGGCTGTGGGTTTGTCATAAATAGCTCTTATTTTTTTGAGATACGTCCCATCAATTCCTAATTTATTGAGAGTTTTTAGCATGAAGGGTTGTTGAATTTTGTCAAAGGCCTTTTCTGCATCTATTGAGATAATCATGCGGTTTTTGTCTTTGGTTCTGTTTATATGCTGGATTACATTTATTGATTTGCGTATATTGAACCAGCCTTGCATCCCAGGGATGAAGCCCACTTGATCATGGTGGATAAGCTTTTTGATGTGCTGCTGGATTCTGTTTGCCAGTATTTTATTGAGGATTTTTGCATCAATGTTCATCAAGGATATTGGTCTAAAATTCTCTTTTTTTGTTGTGTCTCTGCCAGGCTTTGGTATCAGGATGATGCTGGCCTCATAAAATGAGTTAGGGAGGATTCCCTCTTTTTCTATTGATTGGAATAGTTTCAGAAGGAATGGTACCAGCTCCTCCTTGTACCTCTGGTAGAATTCGGCTGTGAACCCATCTGGTCCTGGACTTTTTTTGGTTGGTAAGCTATTGATTATTGCCACAATTTCAGCTCCTGTTATTGGTCTATTCAGAGATTCAACTTCTTCCTGATTTAGTCTTGGGAGGGTGTATGTGTTGAGGAATTTATCCATTTCTTCTAGATTTTCTAGTTTATTTGCATAGAGGTGTTTGTAATATTCTCTGATGGTAGTTTGTATTTCTGTGGGATCGGTGGTGATATCCCCTTTATCATTTTTTATTGCATCTATTTGATTCTTCTCTCTTTTTTTCTTTATTAATCTTGCTAGCGGTCTATCAATTTTATTGACCCTTTCAAAAAACCAGCTCCTAGATTCATTTATTTTTTGAAGGGTTTTTTGTGTCTCTATTTCCTTCAGTTCTGCTCTGATTTTAGTTATTTCTTGCCTTCTGCTAGCTTTTGAATGTGTTTGCTCTTGCTTTTCTAGTTCTTTTAATTGTGATGTTAGGGTGTCAATTTTGGATCTTTCCTGCTTTCTCTTGTGGGCATTTAGTGCTATAAATTTCCCTCTACACACTGCTTTGAATGCATCCCAGAGATTCTGGTATGTTGTGTCTTGGTTCTCGTTGGTTTCAAAGAACATCTTTATTTCTGCCTTCATTTCGTTATGTACCCAGTAGTCATTCAGGAGCAGGTTGTTCAGTTTCCACGTAGTTGAGCGGTTTTGAGTGAGATTCTTAATCCTGAGTTCTAGCTTGATTGCACTGTGATCTGAGAGACAGTTTGTTACAATTTCTGTTCTTTTACATTTATTGAGGAGAGCTTTACTTCCAAGTATATGGTCAATTTTGGAATAGGTGTGGTGTGGTGCAGAAAAAAATGCATATTCTGTTGATTTGGGGTGGAGAGTTCTGTAGATGTCTATTAGGTCCGCTTGGTGCAGAGCTGAATTCAATTCCTGGGTATCCTTGTTGACTTTCTGTCTCGTTGATCTGTCTAATGTTGACAGTGGGGTGTTAAAGTCTCCCATTATTAATGTGTGGGAGTCTAAGTCTCTTTGTAGGTCACTCAGGACTTGCTTTATGAATCTGGGTGCTCCTGTATTGGGTGCATATATATTTAGGATAGTTAGCTCTTCTTGTTGAATTAATCCCTTTACCATTATGTAATGGCCTTCTTTGTCTCTTTTGATCTTTGTTGGTTTAAAGTCTGTTTTATCAGAGACTAGGATTGCAACCCCTGCCTTTTTTTGTTTTCCATTTGCTTGGTAGATCTTCCTCCATCCTTTTATTTTGAGCCTATGTGTGTCTCTGCACGTGAGATGGGTTTCCTGAATACAGCACACTGATGGGTCCTGAGTCTTTATCCAATTTTCCAGTCTGTGTCTTTTAATTGGAGCATTTAGTCCATTTACATTTAAAGTTAATATTGTTATGTGTGAATCTGATCCTGTCATTATGATGTTAGCTGGTTATTTTGCTCGTTAGTTGATGCAGTCTCTTCCTAGTCTCGATGGTCTTTACATTTCGGTATGATTTTGCAGTGGCTGGTACCGGTTGTGCCTTTCCATGTTTAGCGCTTCCTTCAGGAGCTCTTTTAGGGCAGGCCTGGTGGTGACAAAATCTCTCAGCATTTGCTTGTCTGTAAAGTATTTTATTTCTCCTTCACTTATGAAGCTTAGTTTGGCAGGATATGAAATTCTGGGTTGAAAATTCTTTTCTTTAAGAATGTTGAATATTGGCCCCCACTCTCTTCTGGCTTGTAGGGTTTCTGCCGAGAGATCCGCTGTTAGTCTGATGGGCTTCCCTTTGATGGTAACCCGACCTTTCTCTCTGGCTGCCCTTAACATTTTTTCCTTCATTTCAACTTTGGTGAATCTGACAATTATGTGTCTTGGAGTTGCTCTTCTCGAGGAGTATCTTTGTGGCGTTCTCTGTATTTCCTGAATCTGAATGTTGGCCTGCCTTGCTAGATTGGGGAAGTTCTCCTGGATAATATCCTGCAGAGTGTTTTCCAACTTGTTTCCATTCTCCCCGTCACTTTCAGGTACACCAATCAGACGTAGATTTGGTCTTTTCACATAGTCCCACATTTCTTGGAGGCTTTGCTCGTTTCTTTTTATTCTTTTTTCTCTAAACTTCCCTTCTCACTTCATTTCATTCATTTCATCTTCCAGGGCTGATACCCTTTCTTCTATTTGATCGCATCGGCTCCTGAGGCTTCTGCATTCTTCACGTAGTTCTCGAGCCTTGGTTTTCAGCTCCATCAGCTCCTTTAAGCACTTCTCTATATTGGTTATTCTAGTTATACATTCTTCTAAATTTTTTTCAAAGTTTTCAACTTCTTTGTCTTTGGTTTGAATATCCTCCCGTAGCTCGGAGTAATTTGATCGTCTGAAGCCTTCTTCTCTCAGCTCGTCAAAGTCATTCTCCGTCCAGCTTTGTTCCGTTGCTGGTGAGGAACTGCGTTCCTTTGGAGGAGGAGAGGTACTCTGGTTTTTAGAGTTTCTAGTTTTTCTGCTCTGTTTTTTCCCCATCTTTGTGGTTTTATCTACTTTCGGTCTTTGATGTTGGTGATGTACAGATGGGTTTTTGGTGTGGATGTCCTTTCTGTTAGTTTTCCTTCTAACAAACAGAACCCTCAGCTGCAGGTCTGTTGGAGTACGTGGCCGGCCGTGTGAGGTGTCAGTCTGCCCCTGCTGGGGGTTGCCTCCCAGTTAGGCTGCTAGGGGGTCAGGGGTCAGGGACCCACTTGAGGAGGCAGTCAGCCCGTTCTCAGATCTCCAGCTGCGTGCTGGGAGAAACACTGCTCTCCTCAAAGCTGTCAGACAGGGACATTTAAGTCTGCAGAGGTTACTGCTGTCTTTTTGTTTGTCTGTGCCCTGCCCCCAGAGGTGGAGCCTACAGAGGCATGCAGGCCTCCTTGAGCTGTGGTGGGCTCCACCCAGTTCAAGCTTCCAGGCTGCTTTGTTTACCTAAGCGAGCCTGGGCAATGGTGGGCGCCCCTCCTCCAGCCTCGCTGCCGACTTGCTGTTTGATCTCAGACTGCTGTGCTAGCAATCAGCGAGACTCCGTGGGCGTAGGACCCTCTGAGCCAGGTGCGGGCTATACTCTCCTGGGGCACCGT